>NW_026596091.1:7261025-7404910 GCF_907164565.1 Psammomys obesus | reverse complement strand
ATAGATAGATAGATAGATAGATAGATAGATAGATAGATAGATAGATAAATGAAAGTCCCAAGAAAGTATCTTATGCTTCTAGTATGAGTTTTAGGGCTGGAAGAGAGAAGTTGGCTTTATTTACATGAAATTAAGGTTCTTGCAAAGAGACTCTTTAAAACGCCTCACAAAGCTCTTACCTTCATTTACCTCACTCAGCACTAGCTGAGGGCACAGAAGTAGCGTGAGGAAGTTTCTGCAAAAACTATATTTCGAGTAATCTAGGTGTCTAGGTGCAGGTCTGTGATTTCAGCACTTGTGATCTAAGAGAGGAGGGTCACAAGTTCAAGTCCAGCCTGGGCTACAAAGTCTTTTTAAAAAGAAAAGATAAATAACAGCACATATAATTGAGAAAAACAACAAACCAAAACCCTTGATAGGGAAGGCTGGGAAGTCAGATATTGGGGGGAAATAGGGAAATTGGCAGACGGAGGGAAAAGTTTATGTTTCTAGTTGACTAGATGGCCATATGAACAGGGCACATGACCGGAAATGACCAGCAAAGAGCCTAATACTCCCCTTCAACTGACACGGACTGTGCAAACAGAAACTAAAGCCAAAGGCTGAGCTGTGAACTGTTGTCCAGGGTAACCAGTGAAGGGTTGGGCCTAATGTACAGAGAGCCCCCCTGCAAATCCAGGGGACTCTGGGCTCTCTCCCACATTCACGAAACTTTCATCAGATCCTCACCTGATCACTAAATGAGGAAGAGGTTCCAGCAGCCATAAACGACAAATAACAACTGCTTAGAAAATCGTTTTGAAAAGTCACTAAACAGCTAAACACATAAACAACCAGCAGTGAAAACTTACCATCTCACTTGTGTGTATGCCACAGACACATGCTAACAAGTAAAGTTAAACCTTAAGGATGCTGAGTGTTAAATAAGGAGTTATTAGGTATTCAAGATACACAAAAATATATTTATTCACGGGAGGGGAAGAACATGACAGGTTGTTAGGAAATTCTAGACATTGGGTTCACCAGATGAATAACTTAATAAAATGATTGAAAAATATTAACAATATTAAGTAAATAAAATAGATGTAATTTATTAATTATTAAAATAAAAATATTGATTTTGGCATTTATTCATTCCCCATATAATTGAAGAAAAGTTAACATAGCTATAATTATAAACCTGCTATAGTGGACAAATAATGTGTAGAAATTTAATCTGGGACAACGCTACAAACAGTAATAGACTTACATAGACTCTGCACACTATTAACGCTAGTTGGCATGAGTTCAAACTAGATTCCTTATAAATTTAAATTTATAAAACAGTAATTTCCATGATACCTGCTTTAAGAAAACAGGTAAAAACTGAACAAAAAAATAAAAATAAAAAAAATAAAAAATAAAACAAGAAGAAAATTTAAATGAATTTCAAAAGTGAAATTAATTCGATTACAAGAAAACAAATAAAAAATATAATAGAAGAGGCATTAAGAAAGAAAAAGTTATTATGACACAGAAAACAAATAGCAAAACAAGTAGGTTCTTTTTTATCAGCCGTTGTATTACCTATAAATAAGTTACAGCCTACAGTTAAAAGAGATATTTGTAAAGTAGTTTTTAAAAAAGATCCAACTTTTATGCCATTTACCTAAGCCCAACTTCAAATCTAAACAAAAGTTTAAAGTATGGAAAAAGATAAGCTACACAAACAGCAACCATATCAGGCTCTGCCCACATCAGGTGAGATACAGCATGTCAAAATGTTGGAAAAGTCAGAGAACATTGTATATTATATATTATTAAAAGAACATTATATATTATGTACTATCAAGGCATGACAATTATAAACACACATGTGAACAACCAAGAGGTTCCAAAATGTATAAAACAAAATTAAAAGTCAAGGCTGTGATGGTTAGTTTTAGCCGTTGCTGACACGATGTAGAATCACCTGGAAGAGAGTCACAAAGGAAACACTGCCTAGATGAGGCTGGGCTGTGGAAGTGTTTGTGTGGGATGGTCTTGATTATGTGCACTGGGTCTGGAAGACTTGCTCACTGTGGGTGGCGCCATTCCCCAGGCAGAGATTCTGAACTGCATGAGTGGAGAAGGCAAGCTGAGCACAAACATGAGTACGGTCAGTCTCCCTTGGTTCTTGACTGGCTATGACTTGACTGGCTTCAAATTTCTGTCACCTTGACTTCCTGCAGCAATGCATGATTACCTGGAACTGTGAGCTAAAGTAAACTCACTCTCCTCTAAGCTGCCTTTGTCTTCATAGATTATCATATCAAGAGCAAACAGAACAAGGACAAAACAGTAGACTAAAACAGTGAAGGGTTATACGACACAGAGGACTTGAGTGGCACTTCAAGCCAACAGACTCACCAAACAGATGTAGATCATGCTCTTGAGATACACAGTGATGGCAGTTATGCAATGTTTTGAAAAGTGCTAAAAGTCTCTGAATTTTGAACTTTAAAATAGTAACATTGCAAGTTGTATGCACTATACAATTTTTTAATTTAATTTTTTAATTTTAATTTTATTATTATTAATTACAGTTTATTCACTTTGTATCCCCTCTGTAGCCCCTCCACCATTTGCTCCCAATCCCACCCTCCATCCCTCTTCTTCTCCTATGTCCCTCCCCCAGTCTAATGATAGGGGAGGTCCTCCTCCACTTCCATCTGACTCTAGTCTATCAGGTCTCATCAGGACTGGCTTCTTTGTCTTCCTCTGTAGACTGGTAAGGCTGCTCCCCACTCAGGTGGAAGTGATCAAAGAGCCAGACCATGAATTCATGTCAGAGACAGTCCTTCTTCCTATTACTGGGGAACCCTCTTGGACACTGAGGTGCCATGGGCTACTTCTGTGCAGGGGTTCTAAGTTATCTCCATGCATGGTCCTTCTTTGGAGTATCTGTCTCTGAAAAGGCCCCTGTGCCCAGAATTTTTGGTTCTATTGCTCTCCTTGTGGAGCTCCTGTCCCCTTCAGGTCTTTCTATCTCCCCCTTCTTTCATAAGATTCCTGTACTCTGCCCAAAGTTTGGCTATGAATCTCAGGATATGTTTTGAAACACTAGTGGGTAGAGTCTTTCAGAGGCCTTCTGTGATAGGCTCCTGTCCTGTTCCCTGTTTTCTCCCTCTTCTGTCCATCTTGTTTGCCTTTCTGAGTGAGGATTGATCATCTTACTCAGGGTCCTCCTTCTTGATTAGCTTAATTTTTTTAAGCAATGAAAAATGTGTACTATGAACACTCCCGAGAAAATAATGCTTCAAAAAGAATAAATACTATGACTTAAAAATTGACACCAAATTATTAAACCCTGATCTCTATAATACAAATCAAATGAAGAGATCCATGTCTCAGAGAGGAGATAGAACATGAGAAACTGCCCTCAAAAAACTTACAACAAAAGTTTGAAGAATGGAAATTTACAAGAATAATTTTTCTATAGGAGAAAGAGACAAGATTATTTTGGTCTATTTTTATTTATTTGTCTGGGGATAGGTGCATGCGGATGCATGTAACGGTGACCATGGGCAGGGGCATGTGCAGGCACGAAACGGTGACCACAGGACAACCTTATATGCCATTACTAAGGCTCTCCATATCTTTTTGGGTTGGGCTTTTAACTTTGTTGTTTTCATAGACAAGGTCTCTCATTGGTCAAGTAAGTTAGGCTGCTTAGTCCTCCTGTCTCCTCTCCGGGCCTGGGATTACAAGCATGCCCTGCACACTCAAGGTTTTTTGTTTTTTTCTTAACTTGGAGTTCTGGGAATTGTACTCAAGTTCTTTGCTAGCAAGGCAAGCTCCTTACCAGCTAAGTGAATTCCTAGCCTAATAAATAGGATTCTGCTATATATGTATAGTACAGAGTTTTAAATAAAGAATTCTAAAATCTGGTGCTTTAAATCATATGAATGCATAATTTGATTTAAAAGTAAACATCACTAAACAGCCTTCAGAAACTGTGGCATTCAGAGAAATCTGTTTTCACCCAGGCTTGGTAGTCACAGAAAAGGGGATCTACCACACCCAGGTCTTCCTACATGCACTGGGCTGTGGTCATTTTTTTCTGACTTTGTTTCTGGTCTCTCTTAACAGCTATTGTTCCAAACCTAATATTCGGAACCACATCTCAGGTGTTTCTTTCTCCAAAGCAATCTCATTTTATTTCAGAAGTAATGTGTCCCCTTACAGTATTTGAGGTGTGTGAGTCATCATAAATCACCAAGAACTGTATCATTCTCATGTTGAAATCTTTAAAAACAAGCATTTGGAAAAATTCTGATGCTCTCTGACTTCTAAGCCTGTAGAGAGGTAGTCAGTGAAGTCAATACTGCTGAGTTAACACAGTCCTCACAATGGAGGAAAACTGGCCCCTTCCTAAGAAGCAGGATTGTAAGATAAGTCTTTCAGGTGTTAAGACAACTTTCTTGGGGCTCAGGGGTTAAGAGCACTGGCTGCTCTTCCAGGGGACCCTTGTTCAGTTTCCAGCACCTACATGGCAGCTCACAACAGTCTGTAACTCCAGGTCCAGAGGATGTGACATCCTCACATAGACATACATGCAGGCAAAACACCAATGCATATAAAACAAATAAATCTTTACCAAAAAGAGAGACAACTTTCTCAAGCAGGGCCTGTTTCCACTACATAGTAAATAACTGACCATTTTTTTATGAATGTCTTTAATAATTAAGTGCTAAACTTCCATTAAGTACTGTTCTCAATTCCTCCTGAACTTACCAGCAAATATTTTTAATGTTTAATTTTAATTTCGAGAGCTATGGAGGGATTTAGCATTTCAACCTGCAATATTAAAAACCAAGTTCTAACATCAAATGGACCCAGCCTTGAAGTTCACACTGAAACTTCCAGGTTCTGTCTAAACTTGAATCCTGGGTAATCCATGTTGCATAGAATATAAAAGGACACGGTCTTAAGAAACCAAGATACTTTGGGTTGCTATATTTATCACACAAAAACATACCATTTATAGGAACCTTAAAGAGTGATCTCACAAATTGATTAATTATTCACTTGAAAGAATAAGTAGAGCCCGTGAGACTCTGTGCAAGCCTGTATGACCTGAGTTCTATCCCTGGATCCCATGGTAGGAGAAAACTGACTCCTGAAAATTGTCCTCTGACCTCCACCTGCGTACTGTGACATATGTATTTTCATATACATCTATCTCTCTGTCTATCTATCTATCTATCTATCTATCTATCTATCTATTATCTATCTTAAATATCTATCAACTACCTATTTATTGATCTATTATCTATCTGTCTGTTTGCCTATCTCACATGTATGCATATTAATAAATAAATAGTTTTGAATTATCAATTATGTGGTGATATATTTTGTATATTGGTTCCTTAAGCTTTTTATGGCATATTTAGAAGCCATTTCTCCTAAATATCCAGCATTTTCCACCTCCCAAATTTTCTAGTAACAATCTATGATACATAACAAATAATAGTCTTAGTCATTCTTTAGAATGCTCTTCACAATGCAGTCATATGAATGATAGGTTTTACATTATAGCTTGATTCATAGTATAAATTAAATTTAAGCTGACTCATTGCCAAACAGGAATGTGCCCTTTTCTGTAAAGTGTGCACAAAAATGGGCTCAAGGCCAGGCTACTTTTCTCTTAACCATAATCCTTATCTCATCTCCACCCTGCTCTCCTCCATTGTAAAATGTACAATGAGAGCAGACTTGGTAACATGCACAGTATGGTCTTCATAGTTCAATATAAGTGGATACAATTCTGAATTTGCTCGATTTTTATCTGTGAACACCTGTGTGAGCTTCTTAGCTTGCTTCAGCCTCAGTTTCCTGTCTTTAAACAGAAACATTCCCAATCTAATCATTATGGAGGGAAGTAAGTGTACCCATTGTCTATGAAGATCCTGACACATGGAGGCCACATAGCAAACGACTGTCACTGTTGATCTTGACTGTCACTTCCTACTCAGAAAACAAGTTACTTGAGCCATGTCAAAACACATTAAATCTATCACCGTGTTTGTAATACTTCCTACTTTCTTGCCCAATTTCATCTCCACTGCCAGGATTTCAGGGCACAGTTTACAACTCCTTTGATCTCTTGTACTCAACATTACAAATTCTTGAATATTCTTATTAGTTTTCCTTTACTTAGCTTCCTTTACCCCTAAGCCAGAACAGCCTCATAGCTTATGGCTTTAGCTTCTGTCCCTTCTATTTCCTTTACACAATAACATTCCGTTGATGACACTTGCTCATTGCTGTCTTCTTTGGCTCCTAGTACCAGCTCTCAGTAGATCTGTTCTGTGGGGTCCTTTCCTTCTCCCCATTAGAACCTAATTGTTTTTCTAAACAAATCTCACCACTTCCACAGACATAGTGGCACACAACTGTAAACCCAACACTCAAATACAGTTTCTTGGGTTTTTCCAGATGTTGTATTGAGGGGGGAGGGGAAGGTTTCTTTGTGATTTTGGATACATGAGGAACCATAAATACGGTACAGAGGTCCTACAAAGAACAATATGGGTTCATAATTTGTGTCTTTTCTTATGTGATACTGAACTTCATTGTGTCTTAGTGTCCCCATGGGGAGCCTGGAGTGAGATGATGTATGTTCAGTGTCTGGCGTGCAGTAAGCATTCGTTCAGTGAACTGTTTAGCTATAATTAGGATGAAAATCCAAAAGAAACACTTATCATTATTATCACAACATTGGGCTAAGACGCTAATTCACACAATACTGAAAAGATCTTGAGTCCTAAGGTACTAAGCTATGAATCCACATTATTTCTGTGAATGAGGTTAGACAGTGGATTTAGGTTGTAAAATCAACTGTACAAAGATGGGAAGTCTGAGGGATGAGACAATTGACAGAAAAAATATTCAGGGGATTTTTTTGTTAACATTTCATAACAATTTGTGGGTAGAGAAATATTGTACCTTCAACAACTAGACCAGTAACTTCTTAATAGAAAGAGGTTCAAGAATATTTTAAACAAACAAATAATGTGTGATGAAACTAAAAGTCAAGTTGACCTTTGTTATATTACTACTAATAACTAACTGTATGCAGTGAATATTTAGTGGTTACTCAATATAATATATTTGGCAATATAATATGCTAAATGTTGTATAATTTGCTTTAGTTTTATCACAAAATCTTTTTTTTAAAAAAGCACCCATTTCTTTGATTCTTCCATTTTAAACCAAGACTGTGAGGCATGAACCAAGAAAACACTAAACTGTCACAGTGACCCCTGTTAACTAAGATAAACGTGGCTCAGGCTTCATGACCAGTAATCGCAGGTTGAGATACTGCTAGAATCATTGTCTTAGTTTTTCCATCAAGACACTTACGTATTTCAGATCTGCATTAATTTTGTGCTTTTAGCAAAAACTATTCCTTAAGAAAGGTATAGATTTAGCGTGTCATTTTTGTGACTTTTGAATTGTCCTTTAATGAAAAGGTGAGTCATTCTAACTTGAGTAAATTATACCCAGAAACAGATAAATACCAGTGCCCTGCAAAACAAGGAGCTGATTTCTTCCGGCTTTGTTTTCTATTTGGTAGCCTCTGTGTAAAGACTCAGATTTCATTTCTCATTTACATTCATGGCTTTGTCTTCAGGCACCAATATCTTGTTTGCTAATAGCTCTTCTTTCGTGCTATTTGCCATTGGAGGGGTGAATTTTTACTTGATACTTTACCTTTCCTCTGTTCCTGCTTAAGAGATATTTACTCAGCTTACAGTTCATACTTGCTCATTTATTTGGAATTTTATATGCTTTAAGAGACTGTATCTCCTTTCCATATTTGAATAATTATGATTCTTGACCTATGGGACAAACACTCCTTGCATCGCTTTACCTGTGTCTTTCACTTTTTCTTGACAAAAGAATAAAAATTGTGAAAGTTCATACAGTTCAGGTGCATTGAGACATAAGAAATACAGAAACAATACTGTAATTTCAGCAGGAATTATTAGTTATATGGAGATGACACACACCTGTAATGCTAGTATTTTGAAGGCAGAGAAGAAAAAATTTTCCATGAGTTCAAGGCCAGCTTGGTCTCCAAAGTAAGATCTAGGCCAATCAAAGCTACATACACAGGAAGACACCACTCCTCCACATCACCAAAAGAATTGTTAACGTAACATGATTAGACCACAGAGGGATTGACTAGCGAGAAGCAAAGGGAACCCCTTAAAATATGGAAATAGCCGGTATGAGAAACTACCCCAGGACTGAGCTAGATTTCCAAAGCTGTTCCCCTGATGAGGAGGATATTACAGACCAAGGATGTAGCCAGGAAGCATGGAATAGAAGGTGTTGAAGTTGCTGAATATGAGCCTTCTAAAACTTGCTGAAGATCTTCTCTCTGTAGTGCCAGGGAAAGCTATTTATAGGGAGGTATCTTGCTGGAGGCTCTCCACATGGAACTTCCTATGATGGTTGCTGGGAAAACTGGAGGCTGTTGGCTACAGAGTGGTCCAGTAACTGTTCTCACTGAGGAAGCACAGCAGAGCCAGGAAGGAAAACCCATTCTTCCTTGCCTTCAACTGACAAAGCCTAACTTGATTCAGCCTGGCAAAGGGAAATCTTAAAGGGCTCATCTCCATATTTGCAGAGCTCCCAACAGGGTAAAAATCTGCAGCTAAGAGACTATAAATTGATAACTGGTATGCCAGGTAACACATATGTAACAAAAACCTTGGAATATCAGCTTCCTATCTTCTAGCAAATTGATGCTTCTGCTATTTAAAGCAGAGAGATACTAACTCTGTTTGAACATTTGTTTCTTTTAGAACTTGCTTCATTCTTTAAAAATATGAGTTAATTAAATCTATATGTATTTACTGTGAGGAATTTTGTAAATATTGAAAATTATAACAAAGAAAATAAGTCACAATGTCAGGGTTTAGAGAAAGTCAGGGCTAACATTTTGATGTCTATTAGTCCCTATTATCTGCAGAAGGGATCTTAATAGCTCTGGTAGATACCCGAAACCGTAGGTTGTTTCAAACGCTATATCAATGTTTTTCCTATACATACTAATGATAATGAAGTTCAGTGTGCAGATTAAACACAGTAAAATATTAACAAGAGTAACTCTTACTGAAACAGAACACCGTTAATGGCACACTACGGTAAGGTGCTGGACACAGCACAAGAACACGCTGTAATGAATGAGAAAGTGGTTATTTTTTCAAAAGTGTTTTATTACACTGTGCTTCCTCCTTTCTTGCACCAATGGGTCTATGTGATGTATTGAGATGCATTAAAGTGAGGGGTGTAGGCACTGTGACCCAGCATCAGGCTGCTGCATGAGGTTAGGTGAACAGATGCTTAGCTAATCTACGAGAATTAATAACTCAGATGGTTACTGAGTGACTCACAGGTGGGTAGCGTACACAGCATGGATACAGTAGACAAAGGATGATTCACATCTGGGGGCAGGATTGGAGTGGGATGACATAAAATTTCATTGCATTGATCAGTATGATACACAATTTAAAACTTTGAATTTGTTGATTTCTAGAGACTTGCATTTAACATTTTTGAACCACTAAAATCGAAACCACAGAAGAGGGGTAACAATTGTCTATTATATTATACTTTTTCCACTCACTCATTCACCCAATAAAAATTTATTTAAAAGCAGTGTAATCTAATCTACCCTAGGTATAACGGATATGGGAATAAATGCTCTATGGTAAATCAACTAAGAACCACCGCATTAACTTGGAATATAGTAAGGAATACAAATGTTAAATGAATATAAGTATATTTATGTACACATGTCTATCATACATATTTATGTATAATATTTTAATAATAAATTGTGTTTGTTTATATATGCTGAGATTTGTATTCAGTTCATATATTTATGTAACATTATATTCTCCATGCCATGAAAATTTTGTAGAAACTCATTTTTAATATGATAACATTCATTAAAATGTAGTTTAACTTTCTCAACTTTCTACGATTATTGTCAACTTCTTATCACTTTGAATTATGTACTATGCATTATATCTACCCCTGTACCATGGTTAACATTATGCAATGGGCTGAATGACCTTAATGAAGAACTACAAACCCTCTCTTTTTTTAAATGAAATCATATACTGACTTCCTTTTCTGGATGCTAAGAAAAAAAAAAAAAAAACCTTACATGGGAAAACCCTGTGGAAAGTGCCTTAAAACTCAAATCTTAAATATTAGCTGTCACCTGTTAGTGAGTTCCCCAGAGATGTAAGTGCCTCAGTGCTTCTTTGCTGTCACGTGCCCATGTCTAACAATTTTTCCCCCACAACTGGGATTAAATGTTTATTTAGTAAATCTCACAGGGACTTGGGTTTGGCACAGTGATAACGTGGTTGCCCAGAGTGCCGAGGCCCCAGGGTTACAGCAGATAAACGAGAAGACAATGTAAAATCCCTTCACGTCTAAGGTAACTTGTAAATTAATTGACAGGATCAACCCCTGAGTGCGGAATTTCTAATTGAGAGCAAGCGTTTGAGAAATCTTACTGGTCTAAAGATCCTGACGCACTTCAGAAAATAAGAATTCAGTTTCTAACCACAATACTTAACAAAATGTTTTTCTTAACTAAACAATGCTAGGTACTAGATGCCACAACTTAATTTTCCTAAGTTTTAATAATAGATGTATATCTTATTAAAAATTTTTTGTCATATGAAAGCCAAAATTGAACTTAGCTTCTTGATTTAATATAATTTATTTTACTTTCTGAAAGTAGTAAGTATTCTCAATATTATTTGCCTGATACTTTATTCTTCTTTTGACATGTTTAAATTTATAAATTATTATTTTTCATACTGAGTTAAAGTTCTTGAAGAATATTAAACCCATACATTTCCATACTCTCTTAACACCACAATTTTAAGTGATATGTTTAATTCATTATGTGTTCATATTTAATAAGGTCTTTGAATTCTCTTAAGTTCAGTGGGTTTCTAAATTCTACTTGTATAGCAGTTCTATTTTTTATTTTAAGGAGGCTCTTGCTATGTAGTCCAGGCTGGATTCAAACTCAGAATTTTCTCACTTCACTTACCAAAGAACTGGGATTATATCCAAGCACTACAGCAGTTTTTAATATAGCAAATTTAATACGTTATAATTCTCTTAGAGGGCAATTCCTAATTTCTACCATACATGCAGACACACAAACACAGAGAGAGAGAGAGAGAGAGAGAGAGAGGGGAAAGAGAGAAGGAGGAAGGGAGTGAGAGAGAGACAAAGTGAGAAAGAGAGAAAGAGAGAAATCTCATTCCATTATATTTTAATCAGTCAACAAATATGTGGGATATCTAAATACAGCCAGGAATTTGGCCTGATGCCATGAACACAACAGCTGATAAAACTGTGGAAGCTGCGGATCAGAGGTGAAATACTTTCTTCCCATGCATGAGAGCTGACATGGTGCCCAAGGGAAGGCAGGAGGTACTCGATAAGAAGGCCGCCCTGCTGCGGAATACTATCACAAATCAGGAATACCATCGTAAATCAAGTTCTCAGTGCCATTTGCAGCCATTAGTCTTCGTGCAGACGTGGGGGTGAAGGAAAAGCCCATTCCAGAAAACAAAACTAAAACTAAGATCTAAAGGGTATGATGTAGTGCTGGAAGTCCTTGCTAGAGCAATAAGACAGTTGAAGGAGATCAAGGGGATAAAGATGGGAAAGGAAGAAGTCAAATTATCACTATTTGCAGATGATATGATAGTATACATGAGTGACCCCAAAAACTCTACCAGGGAACTCCTACAGCTGATAAACACCTTCAGCAAAGTGGCCGGATACAAAATTAACTCAAAAAAGTCAGTAGCACTCCTGTATACAAAAGACAAAAGGGCTGAAAAAGAAATTAGAGAAACAACACCATTCACAATAGCCACAAATGACATAAAGTACCTTGGTGTAACCCTAACCAAGCAAGTCAAAGACTTGTATGAAAAAAATTTCAAGTCTCTGAAGAAAGAATTAGAGGAAGATATGAGAAGATGGAAAGATCTCCCATGCTCATGGCTTGGCAGGATTAACATAGTAAAAATGGCCATCTTACCAAAAGCAATCTACAGATTTAATGCAATTCCCATCAAATTGCCAACACAATTCTTTACAGACCTGGAAAGAAAAATTCTCAACTTCGTATGGAATAACAAGAAACCGAGAATTGCTAAAACAATCCTCTACAATAAAAGATCTTCTGGAGGTATCTCCATCCCTGATCTCAAGCTGTACTATAGAGCAACAGTTATAAAAACTGCATGGTACTGGCATAGAAACAGAATGGTGGATCAATGGAATCGAACAGAAGACCCAGAAATAAACCCACACACTTACGGACACCTGATTTTTGACAAAGATGCCAAAACCATACAATGGAAAAAAGATAGCATCTTCAACAAATGGTGCTGGTCCAACTGGATGTCTACATGTAGAAAAATGAAAATAGATCCATACTTATCACCCTGCACAAAACTGAAGTCCAAGTGGATCAAAGACCTCAACATAAAACCAGACACATTAAATCGGCTAGAAAAAAAAGTGGGGAATACCCTAGAACTCATTGGTACAGGAGAAAACTTCCTGAACAGAACACCAACAGCACAGGCTCTAAGAGCAACAATCAATAAATGGGACCTCATGAAATTGAAAAGCTTCTGTAAAGCAAAGGACACCGTCATCAAAACAAAGCGACTGCCTATAGATTGGGAAAGAATCATCACCAACCCTTTATCTGACAGAGGACTCATATCCAATATATATAAAGAACTAAACAAGTTGAAAAGCAACAAACCAAGTAATCCACTTAAAAAATGAGAAACAGAGCTAAAGAGAGAATTCTCTGTAGAGGAATATCGAATGGCAGAGAAGCACTTAAAGAAATGCTCAACCTCATTAGCCATTAGGGAAATGCAAATCAAAACAACCCTGAGATTTCACCTTACACCCATCAGAATGGCCAAGATGAAAAACTCAAGGGACAACACATGCTGGAGAGGTTGTGGAGAAAGGGGAACCCTTCTCCACTGCTGGTGGGAATGTAAACTTGTACAACCACTCTGGAAATCAATCTGGCGCTTTCTCAGACAACTAGGAATAGTGCTTCCTCAAGATCCAGCCATACCACTCCTAGGCATATACCCAAAAGAGGCTCAAGTACACAAAAAGGACATTTGCTCAACCATGTTTGTAGCAGCTTTATTTGTAATAGCCAGAACCTGGAAACAACCCAGATGCCCCTCAACTGAAGAATAAATGCAGAAACTGTGGTACATCTATACAATGGAGTATTACTCAGCAATGAAAAATAAGGAAATCATGAAATTTGCAGGTAAATGGTGGGACCTGGAAAGGATCATCCTGAGTGAGTTGTCCCAGAAGCAAAAAGACACGCATGGTATATACTCACTCATATAAACATACAATATAGAATAAACCCACTAAAATCGGTACATCTAAACAAACTAAGCAAAAGAGAGGACCCTAACTAAAACGCTCAATCCCCATCCTGAAAGGCAAAGAGGATGGACATCAGAAGAAGAAGAAAACAGGAAACAACCTAGGAACCTGCTACAGAGGGCCTCTGAAAGCCAGAAGAATAAAACAGGAAACAACCTAGGAACCTGCCACAGAGGGCCTCTGAAAGCCTCTGCAGTATAGACTGTCAAAGCAGATGCTGAGCCTGATGGCCAACCGGCGGGCAGAGTGAATGGAATTTTATATAAGAAGTGGGAAATAGCAAGAGCTGGAGAGGACAGGAACGCCACAAGGAGAGCAACAGAACAAGAAATTTTGAACACAGGGAACTTCCCAGAGACTCACACTCCAACCAAGGACTATTCGTGGAGATAACCTAGAACCCCTGCACAGATGTAGCCCAGGGCAGTTTAGTGTCCAAGTGGGTTACATAGTGATGGGAAGAGAGACTGCCTCTGACATAAACTGATTGGCCTACTCTTTGATCACCTTCCCCTGAGTGGGGAGCAGCCTTACCAGGCCACAGAAGACAATGCAGCCATTCCTGATGTGATCTGATAGACTAAGATCAGAAGGAAGGAGAGGAGGACCTCCCCTCTTAGTGGACATGGGGAGGAGCATGCATGAAGAAAGGGGAGGTAGGATGGGATCGGGAGGGGAGGAGGGAGGGGCTTATGGGGGGATACAAAATGAATAAAGTGTAATTAATAAAAATTAAAAAAAAACAAAAACAAAAACAAAAAAAGAAAAGAAAGGGTATGATGTACCAAGGGGCATGAGCAAAGACATTAGGACATTCATGAAATGAAGCTGTTTTTACTTTACTGAAAAAAAAAATTACTCTGTGTGTGTGTGTGTTTATTTGTCTGTTTGTCTGTCTGAATGTGTATGCACATGTCTATATGCCTGTGGAAGCCAGATGAGGATGTTCATTGATTGATTCCCTAAAACTGGAGTTAAAGATAGTTACAAACCACTTGACATGGCTTCTGGGAACCAAACCCTGGTTCTCAGTGAGGGTCCTCAATGCACTTAACCACTGAGCCATCTCTTCATCCTCCAGCCCCAGAAGCTGCTATTTTTAAGGTTTTCTAAATATATCTTACCCATTCATTCTCTGAAGTTGCTTTGGTGATCTCAGTTCCTGGTTTGTTGTAGAGGCTAACAATTAAATACCAATTACCTCGAGAGAGAGAGAGAAGTTTAAGTGGGAAAAAGAATAGAGAATAAGGCAGAGGAGGTTTTGGGGAGGGATAATAAACACTAAGGATGTTTGAAAAGCTTGGATGAAAACACATTCGACAAGCTTCCTTCATGTATATATGTGTATTTATATTCACGTGAAGTAGCTTCATTGCAGTTACCTTACACAGGGGATAATGCTTCTTCTAGAAGCCATAGCTTGCCAAATAAAAAGCCCAGTGCCAGGTATGGAATACCTTCCCTTGAGCTGTTAGCTAAGATGCCCTGAAAAAAAGCTTTAGACAATAGTGGCTATTGCTACTGCTCATGGTAACCACTAAAACTCAATGTTAAGTCCCTGTTGCTGAAGGCACCACAAACTTTGGTCACAGGACATGGAAAAATGAAGTTGGTACTGATGAAGAAGATTCTTCTCTACTAGCTAGCTTTCATAGTACCAGATGAGGAAAGTCACCTACACATAGTCTGACCCCGCTGTGAAACCTGTAGACCACAATAATTACATGCCCATGGGTTCAGTGGTAGCATGAATGTTATGGATTTATAAACTGCTTTCTGATTGGATATAAGGCCTGATCCAGAGGAAGAAGCACATGCAAGTACCAGGGATGAACCTGCTAATTTGTAAATGGGCACAATATCAAAGTGTCCTCTAAACTTGGGTTCCTACATCCACACATTAGTGAAGCTCTCAGACCTCATCAGAAGAGTTTCTTTGTTCAGTGGATGGTAGTTAATGCAGAAACTCACAACTGGCCAATATGCAGAGAATAATGGATGTGATTGGAGCACTAAGACACACATGGAATGCCTACACTATTCCTCAGCCCACAAAAGCTCAAGGACCACCCCAGGAGAGAAGAAAGAGAGAGCATAAGGGCTGTGAAGAACTTGAATGAAATACTACCTCCTGGACTTGGCAGGCCCACAGCATTCATGAACTCACAACAGCTGTGGTTGCCTTACAAGATCTATACAAGATCAAGCCAGTCAACATTCTAGCATGGATCAGGGAGGGGTCCAGGAGCCTCCATCCTAACTGTGAGGTTCTTGACAGTCGATGGTTGCTGTGGCAGTACGACTAGGTTTATTAAAAGGGTGTGGCCCTAAGTGTGTAGACCATGCTCCAATGGATGGCTCCACCCCATAAGTGTGTAAACAGCATATGGGTTATTTAAAAAGAAGGATGTGAGTTGGGTTGGGTGGAGAGATAGGAGGGTGGATCTGAGAGCAGTTAGGGGCGGAGCTGGAGAAGATTAAGGGAAAAAATACATCATATGAAAATATCCTGAGTGAAGTATCCCAGAAGCAGGGTATATACTCACTCAGAAGTAGATATTAGACATATAATAAAGGATAAACAGACTAAAATCTGTACACCTAAAGAAACTAATCAAGAAGGAGGACCCTGGCTAAGATGCTCAATCCCCACTCAGAAAGGCAAACAGGATGGACATCAGAAGAGGAAGAAAACAGGGACTAGGACAGGAGCCTACCACAGAGGGCCTCTGAAAGGCTCTGCCCTGCAGGGTATCAAAGCAGATGCTGAGACTTATAGCAAAACTTTGGGCAGAGTGCAGGCAATCTTATGGAAGTGGGAAATAGTAAGACCTGGAGAGGACAGGAGCTCCACAAGGAGAGCAACAGAACAAAAAAATCTGGGCACAGAGGCCTTTTCTGAGACTGTTACTCCAACCAAGAATCATTCATGGAGATAACCTAGAACCCCTGTGCAGATATAGCCCATGGCAGCTCAGTGTCTAAGCGGGTTCCATAGTAATGGGAACAGGGACTGTTTCTGACATGAACTGATTGGCTGGCTCTTTGATCACCTCCCCCTGAGGTGGGGAGCCTTACAAGGCCACAGAGGAAGACAATGTAGCCACTCCTGATGAGACCTAATAGACTAGGATCAGAAGGAAGGGGAGGAAGACCTCCCCTATCAGTGGACTTGAGGAGGGGCATGCCTGGAGAAGGGGGAGGAAGAGTGGGATTGGGAGGGGAGGAGAGAGGGAGCTATAGGGGGGATGAAAAGTGAATAAACTGTAATTAATAAAAAAAGAAATTCTCAAAGTATTAATTAAATACTATGCAAAACAAGGAACAAGCTATTATTTAGCTTTCTGAATTTTCTTTATAATCCAGGCTAATCTGATACATTTACATCTTATATCTATCCTTCACACCCATGCTAGGTCCCATATTCATATATTTTTTTTTTCTAAGCGTGCCTAGCCTGGAGTGCTATCCAAGTAGCAACCTAATACAGACTGTTTTCTGTATTACCAGACAACTCAGATAATTACTTTTTTTTTTTTACTATATTATTCCTCCTTCACTTTGTTGTCAACTTTTTTTTTAATTTTATTTTTTTCTTATCAGTTACATTTTATTAACTCTGTATCCCAGCCGTGTCCCAATCCCTCATTTCCTCCCAGTCCCTCCCTCCCTCCCTCATCTCCACCATGCCCCTTTCCAAGTCCACTGATAAGGGGGACCTCCTCCCCATTCATCTGATCCTGTTTTATCAGGTATCTTCAGGACTGGCTGCAAAGCTCTCCTCTGTGGCCTAACAGGACTGCTCCTCCCTTGGGGGGTGGGGAGGCCAAAGAGCCAGTCATTGAGTTCCTGTTAGAAATAGTCCTTGTTCCCCTCACTATGGGAAACCAATTGGTTACTGAGTTACCACAGGCTACATCTGAGCAGAGGTTCTAGGTTATATCCATACATGGTCCTTGGTTGCATGTCAGTCTCAGAAAAGATCCTGTGCCCAGATATATTTGGTCCTTGTGGAGCTCCTATCCTTTCCCCATCAGACTAACTCCCCTTCTTTCTTATGATTCCCTGTACTCTGCCAAAGGTTTGGTCATGAGTCTTTGCTTTGAAAACACTGCTAGTTAGAGTTTTTCAAATGCGCTCAGTAGACTCCTGTCATACGTTCAATGCACATCCCATCTGTCTTTCTAAACGAGGATTGATCATCTTACCCCATGTCCGCTCAAGGAAATCATGAAATTTGCAGGCAAATGGTGGAATCTAGAAAAGATCATCCTGAGTGAAATATCCCAGAAGGAGAAAGACAAACACGGTATATACTCACTTATATAGACCTATAAGATGTGATAAACATAATGAAATCTGTACACCAAAAAAAGATAATTACTTTTTAAAAGTTTGAAAAGGTATTTGTAATTATTTATGCCAAGAATATGAAAAATCAAACTTAAAGTGGTATGATTATTCTTCTATAGGAACACTGAAGTTCTTGGAAAAGATTTTTATTATTAAAACAGAGATAAAAATTAGAGAGAATTATTTCTTCATGTATAATCAGGGTTATGATTTATTTGCAAATATTGCTTGTGGTCACACAGACACTTCTTATTTTCTAAAATGAGTATGAGCAATGTGACTTCACTGAGCATTTTGGCTAAATGCACCCTCAAAACAAACAAACAAACAAACAAACAAAGAAAAACCCAAGTCTTCAAATACCAGTAAATAATTATCAGACCTTCTGGTTGGTTTTTTTTTTAATGTATTTATTTCAGGCACTGTGGTACTTGATGTTAGTATGAACTATTTTTAACAATATTTATTTTATATCACCTGATAGTCGTGGGACTACAAACTCTACTTTTCCGATCTTGTTTTCCTGTTCTTTCAGAAGTGTGGGTTCAGTGTGAATTTTTCACTTGTAGAACTTCAAGCAGAAGCTAACTCACTTTAAATGGTCAGTTAATTTTGGTGGAACTGAATTGGAATGATTACATATTTTGAGGCCGAGCTTCAGTGGACCTTTTAACTTGGCTAGAGTGTATTGAAATTTTTCACTTTTTTTTTTAATTCTCAGAGAACATTGTGTCTGAGATATATAATTGACCAGTTGGAAACAGTAATGCCTTAATTGTAGGGAATTGTAATCTGGATCTATCATCCATCTTTTCTACTAATAGACTCTAGTCATGGGTAATAGTAGTTACTCAATACTTTTAGGGCACACTTAGTTGTAAAATGAAGCAACTTATGATAGTCTCTTTAGCCTTTTATCTCTAAAAGTGCTAAAATTTCTATGACTCTAATCTTTTACCTGGAAAGATCTAATGATCTGAGTGTGACTTGGGGCTTTTGAAGGTCAAATGTCTTCTGCCAAGCAATAGAAATGATTGCGTTCTGTGCTCCCGATTACTCATCTCAGCCTTGAGCACTGAATTCTTGCACATGAAGCATAGCCCTTTCACCACTGATTCCAAGATCAGCCTGTGACTTCTTTGAGCTCTTCAGTAGTGTGGAAGGACAGTGAGGTAGGGAATCAAAAGGGAGGCTGTAAATGGCGTTGTTTGCTTCATTCTTACTCTCTTGAGAGTCTGTCCTTCCCGTCACAAGCACAGCATACCCTGTGGAGGGGTTTCCATAAACCTGGGTCTCTGAACAGGATCACAGCTGAGTCTGTTCTGACCTAGTCCCGTCAACCTGCAAGGCTGTAAGAAATATCCCTTGCTTTCGGCAGCCTGAGATTGTATGGCTTGTCACAGCAAAAGGGGAAATACTAGATGTGCTTTATTATGAAGCCAACAAGAAGACACTATTTTTCAGTCTTATTTCAAATACGCTAATAAGCGACTCCTGATCATCTAGGCTTCTGTTCTCCAGGCTGTACTGCATCAGCTAAAAGAAGAGACTTCCAAGAGAAGTCATGAAGGGAAGCTGAGACTATATCTCTGAGGCTATTTCTTAAAAGCAGTGAAGGTTACAGTACAGACAGATGGACAGTTTTGGTTCAGCCACCTGGCCCTGTTCTCACCACAGCCAATACAGCACCAATAAATATTTTTTGAAAATGAACTTTAGTAAAATTTAGCAAAATTGCTTTGTGTTTGAATGGACAAATTTGGGTACCAAGAAAAATGACAATGATATATGTACATATGTAATACAGATACACTTTGTAGGGAAAAATGATTAAACATTTTGTAAAACTAATATAAATCTGTAATGACTATGAAAAAATTCCCAATGATGAGCATCACTTCAGGTAGCACCCATAACGGTGCTGACTATACAGTTCACTGAAACAATGACGTACTGCTAAAATTTATGTGTCTGTTCAAAATTGGAGGGCATTTTATGGCACGTATAACCTTGGCAATTTTATCTATGTCTAGAAATTAAAATAATAAAATGTTATAATAATTTCCAACTTTGGAAGAGCCATTAATTTCCTGACAGTCTTTGTGCTGAGTGGCTTAGTTCTATGTCACCACATTGTACATTATCTAATACAGTGATCATTTTAGAAATCCCCGGGATTGTTCCTTCATCACAGGTAAAGTTAGGTAAAGACCCTGTCTAAAGTAAGAAGTGACAGGTCAGGAGTATGATGAAGAATCTAAGTTTGGGTTTTGAATGCCTAAACTCTGGACTTCAGTTTTGCTGCTTTACCAACTGAGCCATTCATGGTTTTCTGTTTGTAAGCATGCTTGTGTATGCATAAAACACTTAGGTAAGTGCTTTTTGTTTTGTCTTATTTTTTAATGCTCAAAAGAATTAAAAATGAAAACACAAGTTGATGAGATTCCATCACTGTGAACATTTTCCTGAAACTGTAACCTTTCAAATCAAGCAGATTCTATAATTTATTGGACAGTTTTTATTGGCTAGTTTAAAAACAACCACCAGAATTTGTGTGTTATCACATAAACACAGTAGTTTATTTACAAAATTTTGTCCATACCAACTCCCCCTTCAGAAAATGGAATTGGACAAAGGAGTAATATGATTTCATGATAAGACTTAAGCAGAGTGTGGTAGAACATGCTGTTAACCCCAGCACTCTTGAGGCAGATGGATCTCTGATTTAGAGGCCAGCCTGGTCTACAGAGCAAGTTCTTGGTCAGCCAGGATGTGCAAAGGTTCCTCTGATGAACCATTCCTTTGTAGAACATAGAAATCTGTACTAAAAGGTTATGATTCACGGACTTTGTTTGCTGTGGAAATGGGGTCATGGTTAGAGATGTTGGCAGTTTACGACCAAAATTTGCTAATGTCACTTAATGACCTGCATGCTTTTTCTTTACCCTGACTCATTCCTTACTGGCAGGACCAACCTTTTCAGTGTTTGGTTCTGGTTTAGTGAGCCAGAAAAGGAACTCTGTGGTATCAGATGTCATCCAACTGTGTATTTACTTATTGTAAACAACGGTGAACAGTGGTTAATAAATAGTCTTATAGTCCTTTAGAAAAGGAGAGAGAATTTATGCTCTTGGGCTAGGCATGGTGGTCTACACCTTTAGTTCCAGCACTCAGAAAGTGAAGGGAGTCGGATCTCTGTGAGTTCAAGGCCAGCTTGGTCTACAGAGCAAGTTCTAGGACAGCCAGGACTACAAAGAGAGGCATTAACTCACAAAATCAAAAGCAACAAACATTCTGAATTATTCATGTTAAAGCAGGCTGTAATGAATAGAAGAGAGTTAAGGATCCCTTAAACTCATAGAGAATTCTACACATCAAATCAAAAGTTACATAGTTACTGGAAGGAGAGATTAATCAGGAAATTGAGATTTTAACTATGGTCTTGTATGCTATACCACACAATAATGAAAATACAAGATTTTTTTTTTAATCAGATAGATAGGGCTTCACTGTTTAGTCTAGGCTGGCCTTGAACTTGTGGTAATCCTCCTGCTTCTACCTCCTGCATGCTTGAATTATAGTCATGTACCACCATGTTCAGTCTAGGCTCTTGAAATTGTATCTTTAAATATCCATTCTTCATTAATGCAACTTCAGTATAACTTTTATAGTTGCATCTTAATAGTTTCAATTAATTTTTCTTGTAATTTTAAAATATTTTATACTGCAAAAAATAACCTTTAGAAGATTATTTTATCCCAGTAGGGGACTAGGAGTGAAAGAATAATTAACTCCCATGATACCCTTGTTATTTTAGTCATATTTGATTTCTTAATTAAGGGAATTGTGAGACACATAGCCAAAGCAAGTTGATCTCAGATTAAATAATTATGATTTCCATTAGGATCAAATCACACAGCCCAGTAATGTCTGACTATTATTAGAATTTAGAAAAATGTTTTAAATATAGTTTTAAAATCGGCAAGTATTTTGTAACGATTGAGTGAATTTCTAACATCTCATACTGGGCAATGCATGCAGATAAAAGAACCCCTCCTTTATGTGGTAGGTAGATGCTCAGTAGATGTCTGGTGGATTTCCTAATCTTCACTTTTAGTAAAAAACAAAACAAAACAAAACAAAACAAAAAAGCAGAAGCTAACCAGAAAAAGAAGTAAAGGATCCCTTCCCTTGGTGACAAATATTTCAATAAAACTGACTCAGTAAAGTCTTCAATCCCTTTGTACATCACCTCCCTAGTGACTTTGATGGTTACAGATGAAACTGTATGATTTACAAATAACTTAAAGCCAAAAGTAATAAGTACTCTGCACAACATAGTCTTTAACAAGCTAAAGTTTAGAGGTGATAAAGACAACATGCTGCTGAGATTTAAATAAAAATGTTCCGTTCTAGAGGAGGCATCGTTACCATAACGTTCAGCAAGATCAAGTCTTAGACCCCTGAAGGGCACCAATGCCTTCTAGTTCTTTTTTCTTAAAGTAACCTCCCTCCCCTCAAACTGCTTGCCCTTCAGGCCATACAAAACCCTGGCTTGCTCTTCAGCTTCAATTTCCATAGAAAAATGTAAGAAGCCTGATTTTGATCCCTTTGTTATTCATGAAGCTTTCACATCAATCTAGGAATGAAAACAAATTACTCTAGCTCATTCTTGCACATAAGTGTGAGAGAAACATTGATTTTATGTAAGTGGGAGACATATTCATTCCAGATGATTAACTTAGTTCCAGAGATCTAATTTTGGATAGGAGGGGATACACACAGAGAGAAACACACACTTTAGAAAATATAACACATACACACACACATTAAAATGTAATCTGAAGCTAAATATTTGAACTAAGCTATCCTCCATAGAGGGATACTGTTTTTCCTGGAAGCCATTGGTTATGAAGCAAAATTCCCAATACCAAATATGGGATATCTCTGTATGAGTTCTTAGCCAGGAAGAGTGTCCTCAAACACTACAGTCTTTGCCACTGTTTTGCTGGCCTCTATAACTTGTTGGTAAGATGTTATTGCTGGACACACTGCACACTTTGGTCACAGGCCATAGGAAATCAAGCTAGGGCTGAAACAGATGCTAGAAGGTGCTATGAAAGCCGCGAGGTTAGAAAAATTACATGACCTGCATACCCTCTCTATATAATACTGCATGACTCTTAAGGTGGTCAACAGCTTTCTGACGGGATCTGAGGTATATTACATAAACATAAACTAATTTAGGGTTCTGTAAGCTTGGTCAAAAGCCCATGGCTAGGAAGGTCATTGAGCTTAGGGGGAGAACCTAACACTATTGTTTTGCTTCATGGTCATGTTATCAAATGGTATTCATTTTCTAAATCATAGAAAGCATTATGATTATGCTAAGCTAAGTCTCTTTCTGTAGTATGGTGTTTCAAATTGTCCGGTAAGCAAACAAGTCAGATAGACAGACACAGGACTGGAGAGTTGGTTCAGCTGTTACAGAGCTGGTATTGTTCTTGTTGAGGACCAGAATCGGTTCCCAGCACCCACATCGGATAGCTCACAACTGTCTGTACCTCCAACTCTGGGAATTCTAAAGCCCTCTTCTAGACTCTGTAGTCTCTTGCACTCAAATGCTTATGCTCATAAACGACACATGATACACACAATAAAACATAAAATAAATCTTTGTAGAAAGGTAGGTAAATATTACAGAAGTGGGGGCAGAGAGATTTAAGAGTCAGAGTAAGCAGGAGTTTCCTGAGAGATTGTGTATTCTCCTGGGAATGTCAGAAACTGCACATAACATGACTGTGTCAATGTGACCTGAACAAAAAGGAGAACCACAGACCCATGACTACGAGGAGGAACACTTATGAGGGCTCAACCCGACACAAAGAATACAGGCAACTGCCGAATGCTGAGCCAGGACAGTCTGCCTCAGGGATGAGCACACCCATTGGGTATCCAAACCAAATGGTTAGCTCTGAAAACATATTCATACAAATAACAGTATACAGATTAGTCAGGTTGTATTTACGTATTTAGGATATCACCTGTGTGTTACATATATGTACATAACAACAAGTCATGGAAAAAGAGGTTACGAATTTAAAAAAGGAGGGGTATTTGGGAGGATTTGGAGGAAAGAAAAGGAAGGGGAAATGATGCAATTATAGTATCAAAAAGTAACAATTTAAAGAGATAGGCGGATAAATGGATGAATGGACAAACATATAGGTGGACAGGTAAAGGATAATTAAGTAAGATAGATGATAGAGTACAGCTAAAATTTCAATTGCCAAATATAGGTTGCTAAATGGTAATTGAATATTTGTTGAATTATTCTTTAACTGTTCTCCACTGTTTGGAAATTTTTATATTAATCAAAATTTGATTACAAACACAGACAAAGAAACACACCTTTAATTTCAAGACAGCTGACAGCCTGGAGATGCTAGAGTGTCCCTGGATCCTCCTTCAGCTAGGAAGGCGGTGGGAGAACTGTGTCAGCTGTAACTGCTGAAAAAAGTCAAGCACACAAAGCCTACGCTCAGAGTCCATGGCCATGACAAGTGGCAACTAGTGACATTGACAGAGGCATCTACTACAGCTGTTATGTTATGGCCTTGGAACGTGGTGATGGGTATAACACTGAATCCAGAGGGGACGCAACCGTTTTAGGAGAAATGTCTACAGGAAATATGTAGGCTAAAGGAACAAGAGAGGAAGGCTCATAGAGCCAAGTGAATTCTGGGGGCTTCTTTAAAAGTCAAGCAAAACATTTTCAGTAAATTTATTTAAATTTATAAAGTCATGGCGTATATTCCTGGTCCATAGCTTTGTCCTCAGGATGGAAGGTAATAGATTGTTGATAAATACTCAGTTTTTCTATGCACATTAGTTTCAGTATAAAAGGGGGGAAAATATTACTTTAACTGACTAGTTGAAAATTCATAGACCTCAAATTTAATTAACTTCTAGATGTCATAGCATTGTAACATTTTACTGTTATTAAAAAATAACTCTAGTGTGTCGGTATCTTAGGGGAGAAACTGAAGACTGTAAAGGAAATATAGAACTCTAGACTATAAAAAGTCCAAGGCTGAAGTAGAGACTTACAAGTATTTAGATGAATTAGATAAGTTCATCCTTTCAGGCAAAAAAGACAGATTCTTTAAATGCCAATGAACCAGGCTTCAATATCTTGTACTGCCTCTGCTAGTGTGATAAAGCCATGGTTTTGGATGCCAAGGTAAATGTGGATAAAATTCTTTGTCAAACTGTCTGTCTCTTTCATGGGTTAGCTCAGTCAACATGGCATTTGACCCTGCATAACAATTTGTGTCTTAACAATATAAATAACGCTTTGGATTTTTTTTGGAATTTAACTCTGATTATCCCCTTTTTTTTAAGGCAGCAGCAGTGTTACTTGGCCAGCATTGTACTGTGTGTTGTTTCCACACAGTTACTCACAAGGTTGATCTTACAGGGAACACGAGTCATTGATGAAATACCTTGATGAAGGCCAGAGTAGGTTGAAAAGCTTCTTACTCCCTAGGCTTTGAAGATTACCATGTATTTACAGTTTAAAAGGTTAGAATTAAAAGAATTATATTTGAAAAGGGAAAAATCTAGCCAGGCACGATGGCACACAACTGTAATCCCAGCACTCAGGGAGGCAAAGGCAGGTGGACCAGCCTGGTATACAAAGTGAATCCAGGACAGCCAAGGCTATACAGAAAAACCCTGTTTCAAATAACAAAAAGAACAAAAGAAGCAAGCAAGCAAGAAAGAAAGAGATCAAAATCAAGAATAAAATAAACTGCCAGGTAGTGGCTGCACACACCCTTAATCCCAGCACTCAGGAGGTAGAGGCAGGCACATCTCTGTGACTTTGAGGCCAGCCTGGACTACAGAGTGAGTTGAAGGACAGTCATACCAGCCAAGTACATTTATACCTTATAGAGGAATTTTAATCCAACAATATGGCTGCTGTGGCAAGGGATCACATCCAAAGACCTTCTAGGTCTATGTGATTCTGTTAGAATGCAGACACACTCTGGATTATAGTATGATCTGACTGGAATACAGACATGTTCTTAGTATACACCTTTAATCCCAAACATTAAGGGTAAGGTTAGTTTATAGAAGAAAGCAGCCTTATTTGAAAGTGACAAATCAGGGAAAGATTTGACAGAATGAGTCAGAAATAGGATACACCAACTCTCATGAAAACAGGACAGGAAAGAGAGGCTACTTAAGAGCAGCACAGGGAAAAAGAGGTTTTGGACCAAGAGTTGTTTTTTGTTTGTTTGTTTTGTTTTTTAACCAGGACAGTTTAACAGAGACAGGTTGCAGAGAGAACAAGCTAGACACAGGTGAAGACAGAATGAGCCAGAGAATGAGAAGGATCCAGAAGATTTTAACGTATTGCTAGAATTAGTTTAAGGACAGACAGAACAATTCAGTCAGAAGCCAAGAGAAGCCAGTTTAAATTAGTCAGCTTGGAGAGGAGTTTGAGCCAGGCAGCGAGAGTTCAGAAAAAGCAAAAAAGGCTTGGGAACAGCTCTCAATATCATGCCCTCATATGAGAAAATAAAGCATTTACAATATCTCTTGGTATTGTGATTATGTATAAAGTTGTTTAGGAAATGGTGCATAGTTTTTGGTCAACTACCTGTCTAGATGTTTGTTTGATGGCACTTTTGAAATAACAAACATTCAGTCACTAGACAGGACTGAATGATGGAGGAGCCATCAGCTGAAGAAGGGCCTAAGTGAAAAGACTGTGAGGCTGTAGTCCCATGGGGAAAAAGGAATTCTGCTACAAACACGTAACACCAAGTCTTCCCTGAGTCTCCAACCTTCTAGCCTGGTCCATAAAATACAAACTTACTAGCTCCCACAGTTGTACTAATCATCCTATGAAACAATTCCTTGAAATTATCTATTCATCTATTCATCACTATCTCCCTCCATCTACCTACCCACCCATTCATCCATCTATCCATCCTAGATTGCTCTCCTTTTCTCACATCATTAAAAAAAAAAACATAACACAATATATTTCCCCACTGGTAAGCAGTTTACAAAAAGCAGTCTTGCATTTTTGTATGTAAAGAACATATTTTTGTTGCTAAATTGATTCCTGAAAATAGTAAATGTTTGCTATTAAGGAGAAAATTTTGTCTGAAAAATATTTTCTCTTTCTGTTGATAAACGCAAACACAAATTTTATCACCATATAACAATATACTGCTCATGAATTGTCCCTGAGCAAATAACCTTGACCATTTACTAAAATTTGGCACAGGGCTGAAGATATGTAACTACTTAACTAAGTTAGGGTTTCATTGCTGTGAAGGGACAACATGACCACGGCAACTCTTATAAAGGCAAACATTTAATTGGAGCTGCTTACAGTTTCAGAGGTTTAGGCCATTATCATCATGGCAGGAAGCATGGCAATGTGCAGGCAGATGTGCTGGAGATGCTGTGAGTTCTACATCTTGACCCACTTGCCACAGAAGAGAGACTGTCCTATATTGGACGGAGCTTGAGCACTCGATGACCTCAAATCCTACCCTCAGAGTGACACACTTCCTCCAACAAGGCCACACCTACTCCATCAAGGCCACACCTCCTAATAGTGCCACTCCGCATGGACCAAGCATTTCAACACATGAGTCTATGGCAGCCAAAGCTATTTAAACCATCACACTATTTTAACAAGTAATTGAACCAAACTAATCCTAATATTAATTCTTTGAAAATGATGACACAGGTGTTTTAGTTTTTTTCACTGTTGTCATAAAATGTCCTGATAAAACATCCTGACAAAAACAGCTTAAAGGAGAAAGGGCTTATTTGAGCTCACAGTGAAAGATAGTTCATTACAGTGAGGAAATCAAGGCAGTAGGAGCTTGAAGCATCTAATCATATCACGCCACATCAACAGAGAACAACAGATGCTTCTTAGGGCTCACTTACTTTCTCTATCTCGTGTAGTTGTGGATCCCCTATTAAGAGTGTCCATAGTCAAGATGGGTCTTCCCACATTACTTCCCCACAAGCAAATCTAGAGGCTCATTTCCCAGAAGACTCTAGATTGTGTCAAGCTGACAATGCTAATCTGTATTACTGTAATGAGTAATACACAATGCTTTTAGGATTGGGGACATGGAAAGAGTCCTGTAGCATATTATAATAATAAATGAATGGAATTTAAATAGTTTTACAAACGGATAGAGTCTAAAACCGGAAACCCAGGATACATTGTGGAGTCTGAGTGTTAATGGTGCCTGTGTAGGTTCATTAGCTGGAGCAACCGTGCATCACTGGTAAAGGATATTGACAATGGGGGAGGGAACATGAAAATCTCTCTATCTTATATTCAATTTTACCATGAGAGTAAAACTGTTCTAAAAAATGAAGTCTTCTAAAAATTAATGACCCAAGTGTGAATAAAACACGAATTACATAGAACATCAGGGTTTAAAATCAACACACCATACTGATAGCATTTAGGGTTTCTATCACGCTGTGTTCCTTATGATTCACTTGCAATTAGTCAGAATATACTGCAGCTGTTAGTGATTTGGGAGAAGAATAAGATTTTCAGAAAGAGAAAATGTTTCATTATCATTGCTTTTCAAAATTCCTTTCTTTGTAAATGGTGTTTTATGTTTTTCCATCCCCAATTCCAATCCTAAGTGATATCGTTAGCAGGGTTCTATCACACATGATAAACTGCACACCAGTTTATTCCCCACTGTCTGCCTTAGTGCCATAGGCATGCATTTTCTACACAGATATTTTTTTTCAAACATTTCTATAGGTGGTGATTTCTGACTCTCTGAAGCTGATATTGCTAAAACACAGGATGTCTGGTTTCTCAGCTTCCCGTGTTTATACTTGGACACCCTTTCTCAGATTGTCATGTGCTAGTATGTCTTCCGTGTTTCTCATCTTAGCAATTATTTGAATTTAAATAGAACATTTTATTGTAACTTTTGAATGTAAGCACATAATATTTAGTTCAACATTTGTGTGTGTGTGTGTGTGTGTGTGTGTGTGTAAGCCTTTAGTTTCTGAGATACTGTAACAGCAAGAATATATATGTTAAAATAATTATATTTCTTATAGATGCAGTAAGGGACTTTGCAATACCATAAAACCTGGTGTGTTTTAGCAATCTTTTTATGTGTTGTATGAAAGGAGAGAAGATTAGTAATATCTTTATCTTTATACAACTTTTACATATATTATATCTCTAGAGATTATGATAGGCTTTCCTACTGAAAACGTACTATTGGGTTATATAAGGAAAAGCCAGGAACAGGCTTTTATGAACCAATGGTGGTAATCAAACAGTAGAAGATTCAGTGTGACAATTTTAAGCATGAGAAATATTCTCAGACTTTCAAGACATTTGGGGGAGCAGATGAGAAATGCCCGGGTGGTAGTTTTAGTTGAGTAGAATCCTTCTGCACCAAGACAGCAGCATGAGGAGACTTTGAGAGACCCTCATGAGGTGGATGAGAGTCTCAGCTAGTGTCCCTTCCCACTCCTACTAAAAGGGGAGGTTTGGTGAAATGTAGGCAAATCAGACCAGCCATGGGATATGAATCTGTAAGTTCTATGATGACTGAAAACCTTTAGAGCTTACTTATCTCTATGGCGGAGTTTCATGTGTTGCTGTAGATACCCCTATTTGGTCCAGATGCTCTTTCTAAATTAAATCTTTGGTCTGTTTTGTTTTTTTGTTTTTTTTTTTATCCTGCTGGTATGTTAGAACTGGAAAAAAGACCAAGAAACGAAGTCTCTTTAGTGATCTGGAGAACTTAAAGAAAAAAACTAAAGCAGACCAAAACAAGTAAAATTGATGAAAAGTTCTCTGGGTTAAAAACAAAGACTTTTTACAAAATTGTGGAGTTGTTGCTTACCTAGAAATGGTGGAGAACCCTGGCCAATCTTGAAACAAGGCTAAGTCAGAATGTGAACTAACACTGTTACTTCATTGAGAATCTTGCAGTGAGAAGTGGCAGCTGCCTGACAATACATTTGTGTCCCACTATGTTGACAGTTCTTTATCTTCTTCTAGTTTGGGTAGCTTTCATGTGGGCCAGAATGTTTCAAGTCAAAGAATTTATTAACTGAGAACTTTAGATGGATTATCTAGAGCTTAAGTGCCTGGATGTTTACACACACACACAATGGGATTTTTTTTTTTTTAAAGAGTAGGTTCCTATGCTACAGAGGGCCTCTGAAAGGCTCTGTCCTGCAGACTATCAAAACAGACACTGAGACTTATGACCAACTGTTGGGCAGAGTGCATGGAATCTAATGTAAGAAGTGGAAAACAGTAATATCTGGAGAGGCCAGGAACTCCACAAGGAGAGCAACAGAACCAGAAAATTTGAACACAGGGGTCTTCCCAGAGATTCATACTCCAACCAAGTACCATGCATGGAGATAACCTAGAACCCCTGCACAGATGTAGCCCATGGCAGTTTAGTGTCCAAGTGGCTTACATAGTAATGGAAAGAGGGACTGCTTCTGATATAATCTGATTGGCCTGCTCTTTGATCATCTCCCTCTGAGGGGGGAGCAGCCTTTCCAGGCCACAGAAGATGACAGTGCAGCCACTCCTGATGAGATCTGATAGACTAAGATCAGAAGGAAGGAGAAGAGGACCTCCCCTATCAGTGGACTTGGGGAGGGACATACATGAAGAAGGGGAAGGGAGGGTGGGATTGGGAGGGGAGGAGGGAGGGGCTTATGGGGGGATACAAAGTGAATAAAGTGTAATTAATAAAAGTTAAAAAAGAGTAGTTCCTAAATTCAGAGAACTTCTTTAAATTTTGTTGTTTGTACATCTTTTATGTGAATTTAATAAAACATTGGCTTAGATTCTTGTCCTTGATAGAGGAGATCAGGTTCTCTTAGCATTGGTGCTATGCTCATTTCAGAGAGGCAATTCTTTGCTAGGAGTGTGTACTGACATCCCTGGTCCGTCTCTAGCTACCAACAGCAAACTCCCACGTGTCCTCCATGGAGGACCACTGGAGGATTCCGGTAAACATCTAGTGCCAGACTCAGCTTTCAGGGACACTACCTTTTAGTTACTGACCTGGAAAGTTGCTCATTTTCTTTATCTTAGAAATGTTCATGTAATCTTAGAGTAGATAAGACACTTGGTGACACGCTGTAAAAGTCATCACTGCTAGTACCAGCCTATTATCACAATTCCTAAATCCTAAATGCATATTTTCTGACCCATATCTAAGTAATGACTAACCAGATTTATACTTAGGCTGTCTGACAAAGACTGATAAGGAATTAACCCTCTAAAATAACCAAAGACAACAATGAAGTAACAGTAAGACCCCGAAGGTCTACATATAGTGATTCCATATCATAATAAGGTAAAATTTGGACTTAATTCTTTGAACTTAAAACTATTTTTTAAAGTAATGTTACTTCCCATACTTAGGGGAAAGTACAGACTGGAAAAATCTGAACAAGAATTGTATGTCCAAAGAATTGCATGTCTAATTCTAAAAGGAGTAATTTCTTCTTTCTTCTAAACCAGTGGTTCTCAGCCTTCCTAATTCTCTGACCCTTTAATACAGTTCCTCATGTTGTGGTAACCACCACCATAAAATTATTTTGTTGCTACTTCATAACTGTAATTTTGCTACTATTATAAATCATAATGTAAATATCTGTGTTTTCTGATGGTAAATATGTTAGGAAACCCCTGTGAAAGGGTTGTTTAACCCCAATAAGGTTTTTTTGACCCCCCCCCAAAGGGGTCAAAGGGGTCATAACCCATAGGCTGAGAGCCACTCTCTGAACTATAAAATGTTAGGCTCAAAAGAGGCTATGAAAATCAATAACTACAGTGTGGACTATTGTCACATTGAACTTACCTAAGAAATCCTGCCAAAGCCAGTATTTTAAAGGAGAGAGTTTATGCATGAACTTTTCAAATCCTCTCAAGTACACAACAGAGAAATGACAGATGAAGCCATGAATTATCAAACCACTTTCTGTACAAAAGTAAACTCTTGCACTTTTGTGTTTTGCTTAATAGAAAATCTTTTCTTCTGTGACTTGGTTATGACCTCAGACACACACCATAACTCACTTGGTTATGGCTCTGAATGCGCTGCGTATGGAAAACAATCCCAGGTGGAAACTCTGGCAGCATGAAAACACAAAAACAACAGACCTGCACAAGTGACCTTTAAACTTCTGCTTTACATTCCTTATCATAAAATTCAGCCACCTGGAGATTTTATTCACTTTCCTCTTGGATCCTCATGCACACACAGGTGAGTACAGCTCTTTCCCTGGAAACAAACCACCCTTCCCAGGGGGCAGCCCTACAGTCCATGTAACACAAACTTCGCTCTACCTAGGTACATTCAGATAGTGTTTGCTTGGTGGACATGGTGTGGCATTGGAAAGTATAAGAAATGGAAAGCACAAGACTCTATCAGCATATTTTGCTGGGAAGCACAATTTTGACCCAGCATGCCCATGGCAGGGACTCTCTGAAGGAAGTCAACAGAGAGCTCAGTCCAGAGCCAACAGTCTTAGAAATGTCTTTGCAAGTAAATTGTGTGGTTCAAGTATATGCTGTTCTCATTATAAGCTGAGCCACAATTAAAATTTCTCTACCACCAAATTGTACAAGGAGGCCTTGTAAATAGAATTCATTGGATAAATATTTCTTGAGTTCAGTGTCTCCTTATTTCAGCATATTAAAATGAAGTAAGGGCTTTAATGCAGTTACATGGCTAGTTAATTACAGTTTGTCTAGAAAATCTGTTTTTCTGAGATCCCAGTCCAGCTCTGGATTGGCAGACAGACCAAGGACAGGTATGTGTCCGCATACGCATTATAAACATGTGTATGTATTCATGTACACCTGCATGTGTGCATGTATGGAGACCAGAGGTGATGCTGGGTTTCTTCTCTATTGCATTCCACCTTATTTTCCGGAGACACTGAACCCAGAACTCACTGATTCAGCAAGAGCAGCAGGTCACCAAGCACCTAGGGTTACAGGCATGTGCCATCATGCCTCGCTTTTTATGTAGCTATGGTGAGTACAGATCCATGGCCCCATGCTTATGTGACAGGGACTTTTCTGACCATGTTCTCTCTTCAGCCTCCACATTGGAGGTTTTGATGAAGGTTTACCTGTCTGCTTCTCTAAGACACACTTCATCACTGCTATCACTTCTTTAACTTATAGATTAACTGTAAACTGAGAGGTTAAGAGAACTGTTTGTTGGGTTTTCATTTGCAAGATTAATTGTACCAGAAGAAACATCCAAAAAAAAAAAAAAAAAAAAAAAAAAACGCTGTAGATGGTTCTGCTCCCTAAGACCCAAGAATACCAATAAAATAGCCAATGTAAGACACTTAAATAAAAAAAAATTAAATATCATAAAGTTGTTCTTTCTCAACAGTTGAATTGTCACAGTAGCACAAAAGCTTTCAGCCACCATGAATCTTTTATGCTTTTCAAAAGCAATCCAAAGCTAGGCTCCAGAAACTATTTTGGATAAAGCAAACTTTTAAGAATAAAAATATAGCTTTCCCTGGTAACTGTCGCACATTTCAATATGGATGACTGTTTAAAAACACTTTATCACAGCGCAGTGTTATTTGATTTTTACAGTGATTATTAGCATTTTCCATAAATGGCTCTGGTAGGATTTGCTACACCATATATTCTCCTGAAGTCTTATAAATTTCCCATGAAAAAGTGTAGGCTTATTTCCTATATCATTAAATATAGACAGGCTTGTGGCTTCTTTGAACACCCGTTTAAAAATAAAACAAACAAACAAACAAACAAAACCCTCTCCCTTAGCTAGGCCAGATAATGCAGCACACACATGCCTCTTACGCAGAAGGACTTTCGTCTGTTCCTGCTCCCTCGATGGCAAATAAACCCAGAAGATCCCTAAGCGCAAGATAAAATCTGTGGTGAGACTACAAAATCTATTGGAACTCCAGGAAGACCTCAGAGACTATTACCAAATATAAAAGGCTATAGGAGGACCTCAGAACATTCCGTCTCTCTGTTAAATCTTATAGAGCTTCTCGGTATCTAAGGGTACATATGATGGCCATGAGTTTCATAGGGAACTCAGAATGCAGAAAGGATTCTCTAAAGATATCTGTGAGCATAGCTTTTGTTCGTGAGAAGAAATTCTAGTAAGATTCATAGAAAACCCACTAAGTTTTTATAACTGTTCTGAGAAACATTGCCTGTTTGAGGCTAAAAGGACAGAGGCAATGCCACAGAAAGAGAGGTCTCTGGGCAATGGAACCCCTTCAGGTAGGAATCAAATTGGAGGGGTACTTAGTTTTATACATGGATCACTCATATGACAAAGGAAAGCTATTCAAAGGGAATAGATGGCAAAGGCAAGAACCATAGAGAACAACATCTAGTTCAGAATTGAGCCCAAAGCACAGAACTGGAAACAGGATGGGCCAAAGCCTGCAGTGAGCCTACTACCATCGTTTTCTTTATTTCCATTGGAAATGCCTGTGTTTGTCAATTATGTGCTAAGTATGTGAGAGGCAATTATCCTGTTTCATTGTTTCATAGGGATTCAGACCAACCAAGGGAAATGGCATTCAGATGTTTTGTGTAAGATCATTTACCTAACAGTTGACTCTACTGTAGGCATGAATGTCAGGTGCCAGACTAATACTGAAGTGGATGAAACTCTCTCTCTCTCTCCTTTCTCTCTCTCTCTCCTCTCTCTCTCTCTCTCTCTCTCTTTCTCTCTCTCTCTCTCTCTCTCTCTCTCTCTCTCTCTCTGTGTATAGGGGACTTTGGGGAAGGTGAGCATAGTTTGGCTTTAAGATAGAGTATGTTCTGTCTACACCATCTTTGTGAAGATGGCAACAACTCTATCCTCTTTTTTGCCTGTCCATCTATAGTACTGATACTTTCCCTTCCAATTAAAGTCCAAGTCGTAACAATTTAATTTGGAGTGTCTAACTGATGGAATGATTCTGTAATGTGTGTATGTGGTGTGTGTGTGTGTGTGTGAGAGAGAGAGAGAGAGAGAGAGAGAGGGTCAATTTAATGCCCCTCTTTCTTGCATTTGAAGACTGGCATTGGAGTCCTACAGAACTAGGTAAGCAGTTTGACTTCTGTTTTTCCAAAATGCCTTTAGGAAACTCAAGGTAACTCATGCAGTGAGCTGTCACGGAGAGAACAGATATAAAGATGTCCAGTCCCCTGCCTTTCTAGCTCCATGGTGGCTCATCTCTATCTACTTTTATTGAATAAGAAACACTGACAAGGCTAATCACTAAGCCTGTTCTGAGCTATGTAATCTATAAGATAATACAATGATTCCTGTTGTAATTGTATTAAATTTGGAATGGTTGCTACAGCAACGGAAACAACTCTTCTGAATTCAGAGAGCATTTGATTTTCTCTTCTTCCCTCTATCCCCATTTTAAAAATAAGAGAACACATAGATTTTGGACCACCACGACCTTGGGTTAAGCCTATAAATAAGATAAAAATGCAATCCACTAGCTATCACAGGAAACTCTAAATTTAAATCAAAATAGGTTTTAAAGCATTAAAAAAAATCATTCAGTACTCCAGACTATAGAAAGTTGCCTTGTCTTTCTGTTTCCCATCTGTAGATTAGGAATAATTATCACACAGATTAAAATGAATGAATTAATATATGAGAAAAATGCCTATGGTGTAATGGTGGTGTCTGTCACAAAAATGCCTGAATCAGTTGCAGAATTCACCTGGTGATAATCTGTGGGGATGGTTCCAAGCATAAGAGCCAGAGTCATAAGGATGGTGCCAGCAATGGGATGAGGTGTGTAAAAGACAGTATTCAATCCCTTTCTCTAAGGAATCAGACATTTTCTTTACTGTCAGTAACAAGGGGGAGACGCTGTTTTGTCTCTCTTAGACTTGAGTTCTTTACAGGAAGGGCAGAGACTTTTATCTCTGGCACTTAAGAGTGATTCAACCATAAAAAGAACTGAATGAACACTAAATGGATAAAGGAAGCAAGTTCTTTAATACAGCAGCTTCTTCCTAAACATATGCAGACATGGCCAACGTTTATGAGAATCAGAGAATACCAAGATTTCCTCTTACAGACATACCAAGTGCATACACGGTATGCACGGTATATATATGCCAGTATAATAAACAAAACTGACATGTGCTTTCTAAAGCATATTATAGCATGATCTCACAAAATTACCGAGAGGCAGGAAAGTGTCATAATGCCGTGGTCAAGGGCAGAGGTTCTGATCAGACTGTATGGTATTCAAGCCCAGCTTGACCCTCTTTTGAGACAGTAAGATGCTCCATAATTTAGTTGTATATCAGAGATAACAGCAAGGACCTAGCATTAGTGCAAGGATTAAGTTACTTAACACATACAAAGTGTTTTCTTAATAGAGATCAATTACAGACAAGAGTCTAACAGACAATGGTACCTTTTATTGCTAAAAGGGAGAAAATTGTTTCAAGTACTCTAAAACTTCTGAGAATTAAAAAAAAAAATAACCAGACAAATCTTTCAAATGAAGAAAATTGCTACATAAAGTTATGGAGGTAGTTACGTAAGTACCTAGAGGCCCCCACACAACACAGTAAAGCTAGAATCTTTTGCAATTTGTCAAAACGAACTAAAGATAGATGAATAATAAATACTAAGCTGTTAATGCCAGTGTCTACTTAGGATAATTTAATGACAAAAAATCTATGCAGCCCCACTGGGCTATGCCAAGACACTGTTCTAACTATATCTAATTTGGTTGACTTTTCCTATTTAATTAGTGAATAGTATAATTATGTGTCTGAAAGTTTGTGTGAATTTAATGCCATCAAATAGCATGAATGCAAAGTAGAGCAAAATAACAAATTCTAGGTTGTTTTTTTTTTTTTTTTGCTTTTTGAGGTCTTGCCGTCTTACAAAGAATACAATTAACTCCCCAGAGTAACCCTGATTTGCTTACATAATGAATTCTGTGGGGATGGAAGGTGCTTTCACATTGCTCCTCATCAACACCTAGCAGACTGCCTCTGATTTAGTTGAACCAAGGTCATTTTTAATAATTGCAAGTACGAGGGTCTACTGAAGATCTGCTCAGGAAAATGTACTAACGCAGCCAAAGCAGATGCACTTCTGCCTGTCTCACTCTTTTTAATTCCTCAATTGTTAAAATAATCAATATGACCCTTCACCAAGCAGCTATATTTGAGAAAAGTCCACATGCCTGCAAAATGGAACAGATACATGAATGCAGTATGAGGTTTTCTTTTGGCTGACATATGAAAACATTTTGCTGAGATATAAGGATATACACTGAATTTTTCAGAAAAGAATATGATGATTTCCTACAGTATTAACAGAGACAACAAGGTAACAACAATAAGTAAAAAGTATTCATTTTGACAAAAGCATGGGGAAATTTTTCTAACTTTCATGAAAAATGGGGTTTTGCTGCAGTATAGGTTTGTGAGTTAATGTCAAATGTTTCACTGATACTTAATATATTATTTTTAGTATGTTGATTAGAAAATTTATATTGAACCAATTTTAAAATTTCATGCCTAACCTAGCTAATAAGCTTGCTCATTATTTTTCAAATGAACTAATTCTTAATAGTCTTTGTTCCTTCCAGCCTTTTCCCTTCCTTCCTCCCACTTTTCCTCTATTTTTTTCAATCAGTACTCATTACATAATGATTTGCTTACTGACAACACGGTACTAGGTCTTAGAAATCCCATCAGTAAGTCATAATCTCTGCACCATTGTTTATGTACATGTAATATAAACAACTTTTTAAAATCATTTAGGATGTGCCCCAAATACAACAACTAATATAACAAGAAAGGACACAGAGATCCAAAGAGCCCAGAGGCAGAGACTAGCCTTATACTCCCCTCACAGAGTGATATCTGGAAGTTGGAAGTATGAGTGAGTGTGTGTATGTTTGTGTGTGTATGGACCTGTGAGTATGTATTGGTGTGTATGTATGGGTGTGTGTATGTACATGTGTGCATGTGTTTATATGTATGTGTCTATGTATGTGTCTGTATGTACATATGTATATGTTTGTGTGTGTCTGTAAGTAATGTATGTTTGTATGTAAATGTGTATATTTATTTGTGTGTACATGTGTATGTATATTTGTGTGTATGTGTCTGTGTGTGTAGATTCTTCCCTAGGAACTGCAGAGGGAGCGTGGGGCAGGCCTCTGGCATGCAGGCCTATAAGATGATAAATGTCTGTTTCAAGCCACTGTGTCTACAGTACTTCTTGTAGCTGCCCTAGGAAAATAATGCAGACAGGCTGGCTCTAAGGTACCCATGAATCTCCCACGTAGAGCAGTCTGGGACCGAAATGAGTGTAATGGTTTGGAACTCCAGCTTAGTCTAGAGATAAAACCTTGCAGAATAACAGCAAGTGGTTAAGCAATGAGGCCGCACACATGCCATTGAGGGGCAAAGTAAAAATAAGAGGTCTAAAACCCCAAAGAACAGTCAGGGGAGAGATGGACACAGAGGACGACGGTGATGGAAGGAGACAGGGGAAATGTGTACCCCAGAGCTGCTTGCAGAGAGTGTCCCTAGGGATAAGCAGAACAGACTTCTCTCACCACAACAAGGAGGAGACCCAACTACCTGAGAGCTATGACTGAGTCCAGCAAGGGCAGGCAAGTCTTTCTAGGAGGTTGAATGTGAACGTGAGAGAACCTACTATGCTAGAAGCCAACAGAGATTCTGGAATGGCTTTTCACATGACTTGGGCAGCTCTGTTTGGATGGCCTTTAAGATGATTGTGTTTTCATCTAACGAGGCACCTTGATGAGAGGAGAATGAAAGAGCACCTCATCCTAATCACCGCTGGCCATAATAAGGCAGCTCACTGAGTCACAGCCCACCACTGAAGAGCTTTACAGACGTGCATCTAGACAACTGTTTAGAACCTGTTGTTGTAGAGTTTTCTGCATAATTTATAAAGAGGGGAATTGGAGGCAGGATAATGTTTTGAAATGTAAAACATCTGACTCATAGCAGAGAGGAAGAGCAGGGGACTACCCAGGAGAGACACTTATCTCATTGTTCACATGCTGGGCAGAGAACATAAGACATCAGGCTTCTCAAAGCAAAACTACTTTAATGAGGGTGAGTCACAGTGCTACCCAGGGAAATGAATCAGGTGCCCACATGCCTAGGCGGCTTCATAATTACAGGTTTTCCCTCCGTTTTAAATTAAAACGAAAAGTCAGGTAACAAGTAAAGTCCCCATGGAACAAATTCAGCCAGATAGAAATATGCAGAGGCCTAAGAAGTAAAGTGAAAATATCAAAGGGAAGTAGCTTTTCCGAAAAGAAAAGGGAGGAAGGAAAGAAGAGGGAGGGAGAAAAACCCTGCTCTAAGCACACTCGTGCCTGCTGGCCTGATGACACTTCGAAATGCTTCTACCGTGTCCTCTATTCCAGCTGATTCTGGCACCTTAACCTCTTGGAGGAACCACAATAGCTTTTTCTCATCATTAAACTTTTATAAAAAGGAGCAGAGTTTCCTATGGTGTCTGGATCAACTAAGAGAGTGGGGATCTCCTTTGTCTCCTTCTCCATTTATCTCACTAGCTTCTGCATCTGATGATGATGATGGTGATTGGAAGTCCTGTAAATCCAATATCTGGAACATCTTTTTCCTCAGAAGCTGATCTGAACAGCCACTGACTCACTTCTGACAGACTGCCTCACTTCCTGTCCTTGGTCCTCTAGGCAAAGCAGAAGCATGAATAAGAAGGGAATGAGGGACAATGCAAAGCAGATATCATCAGCTGCTTAAAGCCTGGTGTAGTTTCCCATCAGAGCTAATTCTGGCCTAACAGTGTCTTTGTGAGAACTCTGAAAACCCACCTGGGTCAAGCAGAGAATTAATCTGATATTTTAGATCGATTTGCTCTGTGGTCGGGTCTCTATACAGTGTGGGAAGTGTAGCTCCTCTTGCCCACAATGTCCGTGTGTGTGTGTGTGTGTGTGTGTGTGTGTGTGTGTGTGTGTGTGTGTAGTCTATAAGTGTATGTGGGTGGCAGCCAGAGGAGAATAATGGGTGTCCTGCTCTTTCTCTGCCTTATTGCCTTGAGAAAGGATCTCTCATCAACCTGGAGCTCAAGTTTTGGTGGGAAGTTGGGAGGGATGTGGGGGAAGATAGGGCTGATGGCCAGCAAACAGCAGTGAACCTCCAACTTCTATGTAGATGCTGGGGTCTTAAGTTAGACAGTCATATTTATGCATGAGCGACTCTCACCTGCCTATCAAGAAGCCATCTTCCCAGCCGAAATCTATGCTCTTTAAAAGACTTCAGTCTCATCATGGCTAATCTCTATATAGAAGCCTCTTAATGAGTCTTTCGCTCAAGGTATCCAGACCTGAGGTCCTGGAATATATCCCACATTCTCTGAGGACACAGTATTCATTTCTATCATTTCCATCCTTCCCTCTCCGTACAACAATTTTCTCTTCTCTCTGTCCACATATTCTTGTTCACTCTTCATGTCTTAACCAAAAATATCCTTCTCCATCACAGGACTTCTTGGAGCCCCTTGCTTAGGATACATCTTGCCACTCACTCTCCCAGAGACTTAAATGAGCCCTTGCATAGGCTTGGGACGATTTATGGCAATTGTTACTATGAAGCCTTCTTTTCTGGATGGTCAGCTAAGAGAGAAATCTTCCTTAAAGTATCGCCTAAGCACAACAATGTGATGATATTCAGCAAGTGCTCAATGCTTTATCTCCTGACAGGATAAAGAGCTGAAGAGAAAAGTCAGGAACCTGGGTAGCAACACAACAGGAGATGTTCTTGTCGTCTTTCTGTCACTGTCCTATTGTGTGACCCAAAGCAAGCAGTCTAACCAATGTTTGAGTCCACCTGATAAAAATGTGTATAATACTACTTGTGCCATGTACAAGGCTGTCATGAACCCCAAAGATGGAGAAAAACAAATATTCAGTGGGTAATTACCATGTGCAGGGCTCTATGTGAGGTACTGACATCAACAGTCTTTAAAAAAATCCCTAAAAGCTTTATTTTAAGATTTGAAAAGTAGAGGGAGGGGCTTATGGGGGGATACAAAATGAATAAAGTGTAATTAATAAAAAATTTAAAAAAGTTAAAAAAAAGATTTGAAAAGTAGTAAAATAAGGACTTAGTTTGAATTACTCTTACTTAAGAAGGTCTGCTCTCTATCTCTTTATTTTTTTTTTTATAAACTGATTGCTTTGATACCTATCTGAATATGCATTCAAGTCATGAGACAAGCATACTTGAGATAGGTATCACCTGCCTACCAAACCACCCCTGGATGGCTGGCCCAGCCAAATTTATATGTTGCTTTCTCTATGTTTATATTATACTTAATATAGTTACATTCTATCTTATTTATTTGTTTATCACAAAACTTTAGGGAGCATAGAGTATATCTTTCCATTATTATAGTCCTAGTGTTTTGATTAGATATCAAATGGATAGTGGATATTAACAGTACTATATGAGTATTATCAAAATGAATACTTTATCTGACATTTTTAGAAGATTCAATAGTTTTATTTAGTGTTTCTAAGTTTTATATTTGCGATGGTTAATCTTCATTGTCAATTTAAGTGGCTTTAGAGTCGCCTAGGAAACACAGTTATGGATGCATCTATGAAGGATGTGCTCAGATAGGTCCATCTTGGGAGAGCGGAACCATTTGAATGTTGCTAGCACTGTCCTATATGTCCCAGGCCAAATGAAAAATTATTGAGAGGACTAGCCTTCATCTCTTCTTCCTGACTGTCGGAACAACGGGATGTGAGTAGCTACTTCACACTCCTGTCACCACAGCTAGAGCTGGCTGGGCACCTTCCCCACCATAATGGTCTGCACTTTCCCACACAGGAACCCCAGGCTGGAGACAGAGCTTGGTGGTTAAAACCGTTTACTGCTCCTGGGCCAGGTGTGGTAGCTCACATTTTAATCCCAGCACTCAAGAGTTCGAGACTTGGTCTATGAGACCAAGGCCATGAGACCAGGGTCACATGGTGAACCCCTGAACAACAACAATATATGTATGTATTTTAAAATAAAACAAAAAATGAGTATGTATTTTTTTTTCAGATGACCTAGATTCAGGATCTGGCACCCTCTTCTGGGCTCCATGGGCCGCAGGAATTCATGTGATGAATACACATACATACATACATACATACATACATACATACATACATACATACGTGCAGGCAAACATTCACTCACAATGAAACAAAAGTAAACTGAAAAATTAAATAAGCCTTTCCTTAAATTGCTTTGTCAGAACAATGAGAAAAGCAGTGGATACTTTTCATAACCAACCAATAATTAAGGTTCCATCCACAGCATTTCATGCTTGAGGTTGTTAAATGGAATAGCGGTTTGTATTCAAAAATAGAGATTCAATTTTAGGTAAATATATTAAAGTGAAATTTAGAGTTTACAAAATAGTTGCTGCTGAAAAGATAATAAATATATCAAACATGAGGGATAAGAGAATAACTCAGGTTCTCTTTGCACTTGATACCCTAGTATTAGTTTTCTGCATTGACAATATCCGGGAGAAAAATGTATTATTAGTAAATAACAAATTACTTAGAGAGCTTGACACATTTATTATAATGCTGCCCCTTCCAGAGAAGTATAACTAATAGCAGAAATAAAACACAGCTGCAAATTAATGGTCTGTACTGCATCATTGGGCTAGGGAATATCCAATGCTAAGAGACTAAAATAGAGCAGAAATTTCCTTCCAATTTAAACAAGGACTCTGTACTTAGTACTCAGATTAGAAGAATTACAAAGTTACTTTGAAGTTATGTAATATACGATTTAAATCCTTTCTCTAAGACAACAGCTTGTCAAAATGCTAATCACCAGGAGTGGAGAGATTGGTTTGGCTAACAATGCTTTCTTTTGTGTATGCTTGTGTGCTTTCCAGAAGAGAATCTGAAATCTATTTTTAGCTTTATATAGTCAACTCCTGATTACATGAGCTTGTAAAAGAGACCACAGATATCCCTGCTAATAGAGGAAGCGAAGACAAACAATGGGCTTGGTTGATATCCAAAAGAGTGTATAATACAAAAATTACATCCTTGGCTCTGGAATAAGTGTAGCCCACCTGCTCTCCTCATATCCCTTTAGCTTATCTAGATCAGAGTCATGGAAAGCTCAGCTATCCACCCAAGGGTCAGTTCATTCTAACTCCTGCAAGCTGTGGGTCAGCAGACTGAATTCTCCTCAGGGCTCCGTGGCTCAATACCATATATTTTCAACCTTATGCACTAATGCAAAAGAAGACAAAAGCAAGAAAGAGGTCAATTCGAGGAAAGAAAACATAGCCATCCTATTTAAACTATGACCTTGTAATAAAACAGGGATGGCTAAAGTCTGTAGTTATTTTTAAAATTAAGCCTTGAGACTAAAGAAAAGGAAAATTAGAAATTAGTACAAATTATTAGATGCATTACTTTTCAGGGTGATTTTAATGGTTTTGGAGATACTGGGCCAACTATTTTATAATTGTCTATGAAAACAGAATATTTTCATATTGTAAAAAATCTTTTCACCTGTAAATTAGATAGACTATGTAACAAGAATTTACATTAAAATGACATCTCTCTGAGGAGTTTTATGAAGTAACAGACGAGAGCAAGAATCCAGGCTGAGTAAGATCCGTTAAGGAGAATGATCCTGCCTTCTTATAAAGATGGGATTCAGGAGCCCTCCACCTTCAAGATCTAAGTAGCATCACTTTGGGGTAGGTTTCAGCAAAAGATCTGAATTAAGTCCAGAGCTGCAGCCACCTTTGTGCAGCCTTCCCAGGGCCACCGATTTTTACATCCAAATAGGCTCATAGCAGGTGGTAGAATTCCAAAAAAAAGCAGGTATTCATTCACTATTCAAGTACTTAACATCTATTATAAGTTACCTTTCTAGGCATTAGGGATACATTGCATTTGAGACGTTCCTCTATTTCAGGGGCTCACAAACACAAATAAATGCATTCATATGGAATTTGCAGGAAGTACATGAAGCTTATGAAAACTGGTGGAGCTAGGAAAGGCCACACAATGGAGATGAGAACTCTGGGACCTGCTAAGTCAGAGGTGGAGAATTCATGAATGGCAGCCCTACCCTTAAGAAGATGCCTGAGAGAGTTCATTCATCTTCTCTCTCTCTCTCTCTCTCTCTCTCTCTCTATCTCTTTCACACACACACACACACACACACACACACACACACACACACACACGATGAGGACACAGAGAGAAGCTTCTGTCTGTGAACCCTAAAGCTACAACCACATCTGCTGGCACACTGATGTGCATTTTCCCACATCCAGGAGAGAAATACATTTCAGTTGTTTAAGTTACCCAGGTGTGATTGTACACCTGTAGTCCCAGCACTCAGGAAGCAGGCAGATCTCTGAGTTTGAGGCCAGCCTGGTCTACAGAGTCAGTGCCAGGACAGCTGAGTTATGGAGAGACCCTGTCTCAAACAATAGCAGCTTTAATAGTATATGATTATTCTGTTATTTAATTATTTAATAGAATAAGGCTATTCTATTAAAGCTGCTATATTATTCTATTCTGTGCTATCTTTAGTCAAATTACCTGAGGGAATTGGAGTCTAGTGGGTGGGTTGGATGGGAAAACATTCCAGGTTGATGGAACTGCCATGAGTACTAAGAATAAGATGCTTAGGAGCACATGGTATACTTGACAGAAACAAGAAGCATGACATGAATAAACAGAAGCAAGAATTAAATTTTCAAAAGCTGTGTTGGATATAATAAGACATTTCTCGTCTTGCTTGTATAAGATTCCTTTCTTTTAAAATGGACAGATACACCTCATGAAACTGAAAAGCTTCTGTAAAGCAAAGGACACTGTTGTCAGAACAAAATGACAGCCTACAGACTGGGAAAGGATCTTCACCAACCCTATATCTGACAGAAGGCTGATATCCAGAATATATAAAGAACTCAAGAAGTTAAACACCAACAAATCAAGTAATCCAATTAAAAAATGGGGTACAGAGATAAACAGAGAATTCTCAACAGAGGAATATTGAATGGCCAAACACTTAAAGAAATGCTCAACGTACTTAGTCGTCAGGGAAATGCAAATCAAAACGACCCTGAGATTTCACCTTACATCCATCAGAATAGCAAAGATCAAAAACTCAAGTGTCAACACATGCTGGAGAAAGGGGAACCCTTCTCCACTGCTGGTGGGAATGTAAACTTATACAACCACTCTGGAAATCAATCTGGTGCTTTCTCAGACAATTAGGAATAGCATTTTCTCAAGATCCAGCTATACCACTCCTAGGCATATACCCAAAAGACGCTCAAATAAACAATAAGGACATTTGTTCAGCCATGTGTGTAGCAGTTTATTTGTGATAGCCAGAACCTGGAAACAACCCAGATTCCCCTCAGTTGAGGAATGGATACAGAAATTGTGGTGCATTTATACAATGGAATATTACAAAGCAATAAAAAATAAGGAAATCATGAAATTTGCAGGTAAATGGTGGGAACTGGAAAAGATCATCCTGAGTGAGGTATCCCAGAAGCAGAAAGACACACATGGTATATACTCACTCATAAGTGAATATTAGACATATAATATAGGATAAACAGACTAAAATCTGTACACCTAAAGAAACTAATCAAGAAGGAGGATTCTGGCTAAAATGCTTAATCCCCATTCAGAAAGGCAAAGAGGATAAACATCAGAAGAAGGAGAAAACAGGGAACAGGACAGAAGCCTACCACAGAGGGCCTCTGAAAGACTCTACCTTGCAGGGTATCAAAGCAGATGCTGAGACATATGGCCAACCTTTGGGCAGAGTGCAGGCAATCTTATGAAAGAAGTGGGAAATAGTAAGATCTGAAAAGGACAGGAGCTCCACAAGGAGAGTAACAGAACCAAAAAATAGGGGCACAGGGGTCTTTTCTGAGACTGATAATCCAACCAAGCACCATTGATGGAGATAACCTAGAACCCCTGCACAGATGTAGCCCGTGGCAGTTCAGTATCCAAGTGGGTTCCACAGTAATAGGAATAGGGACTGTCTCTGACATGAACTGATTGGCCTGCTCTTTGATCAACTGTCCCTAAGTGGGGGGGAGCAGCCTTACCAGGCCATAGAGGAAGACAATGCAGCCACTCCTGATGAGACCTGATAGACTAAGATCAGAAGGAAGGAGAGGAAGACCTCCCCTACCAGTGGACTTGGGGAGGGATATGGGTGGAGAAAGGGGAAGAAGGGTGGGGTTGGGAGGGAAGGAGAAAGGGAGCTACAGGGGGGATTCAAAGTAAATAAAGTGTGATTAATAAAATTAAAATAAAATGGACAGATACTATTTTTAAAATAATTTTAACAAACATAATATCTAATCAGCTCGTAACATATTATATTGAAAGTAATTCAGTAATTATCTCACATTATTAAAATAAGTAGTAGAAATCCATATCTAATCATTCATTAATCCAAATGAATAATGAACCACTCAAAGAGAGTACGAGCTTACACATTTTATAAACTTTCCCTAGGGATGCATAGTTCCTGGGGCATCACATAGGCTTTTCATTTTGTGTCAGTTTATGAGCTTCTGCGAAGTCAGCGGTCTTCAGAAGACCTTCACAGTGATTTCTCTTAAACTTTGACTTGTTTCACGTGAGATGGGGTCTAACCCAGTAATGCAGCCATCAAGGCTGGCTTCAGCCACAAGGCAACCCCCGCCTCTGCCTCCGCCTCCTGAGTACGAGGATTAAAAGCAGGAGCCACTGAGGTTCAAAGTGACTGTTCAAGCTGAGAAGCTCCTTTTATTATGCACACTTCCAACTCTCCACGCAGTATGCACGCATGCGCGTGGTTTTAAAATTCTTTAGGTAGTCCTAAGCGTCAAAGCCAGCGCTCCTTACACCGAGATGGGCACTGTGTGAGCACAGTTCTTAAGCGGTGGAACAGTATGATCTAATACGTACTTGAGAAAACAAAGGCTCTTCCGGCTTTAACGAACAGCCTTGGAGACAGGAAGCCTAGGGTGGAAGCATCAATAATGCAGGAATTTCTAGTCTGGATGGTCCCTAATACAGTCTCCCATCCTTTGTCTTATATCTTGAGATTTCATTATTAAAGCGTTAGCCTCACAACTTATTACTTATTCATATAAAAACATTTTTAAGGAAAATAGGATGATAGAAGATGCATAAGTGATACTGAGGTGGGCTTGGTAGAACCCTTCCCTCTCAATCATGTAAACTCATAGACCCAGGGACTGGCATTGATCTGAGCTGTGCTTTGGAGCTGGGCTGATGCAGGGAGCCTCCTTGCCTTATGAATAGGACATGGGGCACTGCATTCATCTCCTGCCTCTGCATCAATTACAATGAGCTTCAAGGCTCATAGCAACATAAATTTATCCTAACAGTTCACATGAATCAGGAGTCTTCACTGGGGTCTGTCTAAGGTCTAACTAGGCTCTAATCCAGGCAGTGGTCAAATATGAAGTCACAGCTGAGGTTCAGGGCTGAGGTTGAGGCTATTTCCCCCAGCTCAAAAATCCTCGTCATTTGCAGAATTCATTTCCCCACAATCATAGAATTGTGTGGCTTGCTTCTCCAACGCCAGCAGCACAGAGAGAAAGACGGCTGTTTCCAGACCCTCGCCTGTAGATCTTGTATGAAGAGATCACATGATAGGTACAGGCTTACCAAAGGGACTCTGCTAGGGCTTGAATCTGAACTGTCCCCTACCTGCTCATCTCCTGGTGTTTTAGCTTGTCTTAACACATGCCTTCCAGCAGATGGTGCTGTTTTATGACGCTCAGCAACCTCAGGAGGTAGGAAGGGTTGTTTGGTAGAAGTGAGTTACTTCGAGGCAAATCTTCGGGGGCTATTGCCCAGCTCTAGTTTAGATTCAAACTTATCTCTCTCTCTCTCTCTCTCTCTCTCCCTCCTTACCCCCCTCTCTTCTTCCCTCTCCTTCCTCTCTCTCCTCCTTCCCTTCCTGTATCTGTCACTGTCTCTGTCTCTTTGGTTCTTGATATGAAAAACATTGTTCAAGCTTATACTCTTGTCTCACAAGGAACTTCAACCTCATCTCCACCACAAAGAAGTGTATACTCGCATACTGAGTCAGAATAAATCCTCCCTTCCTTAAATTACTTCTATCAGGCATTTGTCACCAAAAAAAAAACCAAAAAACAAAAACAAACAAACAAACAAAAAACAACTAATATCATCCTTCCTTTGACTAACTTAAAGTTTAAAGTCAAGGATGGAGACCTTGCTTGCATCTGCCCCCTCCCCTTTATCATAAAACACCCAATGGAGTTACATCCCATCACCTTTACCACCAGTCACCTGTCCATCATAGCTTGCATTTACTTAAAAGGAGTACCCAGTGGCCCGTTTTAGAACTTGGCCTGCCACAGGTGATAAGAGCCAAGTACAAGAGCTAACGCCTCCAAAGTCGAGCTACGGAAGCCAGAAGCTGAGAGGAGCTGCTCTACCAAGTAGGTAGGAAGCCACCAGGAGATTGTCTGGTACAAGCTCTGCCCTAGGCCCTCCCTGCCATGTCACATAAAAGCAAAGCCTGTGAAAAGTAAACACCAGGGGAACCATACAAACCACCTTCTTCGCAGTCAGGAATAAAGAACAGAGGACATTCTCTCAAAAGCAGGCTGCAGCAACAGTGGTGGACAGAGAAAAACACCTTGCTGTGTGGAAGTTCTTTTCAGCCGGGACAGGGAAGGGATTTCTTCCTCCCCCGTGCACTGCAAATCCAAGGAGACTCTCCCAACTCCTTTCTCTTAGACATTACCATCATAGATTCTCCCTTAGTTTCATACTTAGTTATAATGATCATACATATATCCCACAAATATAACTGACAATGGGAGGAGGCAGTTCAAGTGATATAAGCAATCTCAGCAGAGAAAATCATATCAGAAAAAAAAAAAAACTATTCATCAAACTAAAGAAGACAGGCTAATTAGAGAGAAGATACATGGCATGGAGAATTGGATTCTCAAAGTAAATTCCAGCTAATGAAGCAGTTATGTTTTCACCTGCATTAGCTCCAGGTAAAAGCAAGCCAAACAAACAAACAAACAAAACAGTTAAAAAAATCAGTTTGAAAAGAAAGAAAGATTTTTTACAACATAACATCTCTGGAACTGCACCCCTCAACCACCATCACCATCACTGTCACCTGTCTCTGCTGGAATTTCCAACACAGACTGTCCCCTGTCCCCAACAGCAACACACAGCAGCTTTCACCACCCTCCCATCCTAGGACACACCAAACTGGGACATAGAACAATCCCAGTCCCACTTACAAGCAAGGCAACCTGCTTGCTCTGGGCCACAGGATTGATTTTTTTAGATGTTCCAAACTATACACCCACTCACAAATTCTTAACTTTTTTTTTCCTCTCCAACAAACAGAATCTTAGTTTGGAATGTAAAAATCTTCTCAGTTGTCTTTGGTTTCATTGTCATCTTGGAGCCAAAGTGCCCCTCAGCAAGCTGTGTCCAGCAGCTGCTGTAATAAGTAGCTTGAGTTCAAGGCTGTAGTTCACAGCACTGTGAACTAGTTAGAAGGAAGGCCTCTGCCTGGCTCTCTGATAATCCGTAACCAGTGGGAGAGCTCAGGCCACCCTCTCCATCCTGGTTTTATTTCTCTAGTATTTCCTCTCAGTAGAAGTCCACTCTATACCACTGAGCACCTAATGGCTTTTGGTTTTATTTTCCTTCCATTTGGAAGGAGGTGTTTTTCTACCTTTTTTTTAAATTCCCCTCTCTCCAGTCAGTTTTTCCAGCAGGAGGTAGATGGTTTGAAAGTACAGAATTGGAAGTAATTAGTTACTCAGGACGGCTGACTTTCCTGGTAGGTGCTCGTGAAGTGCTAATTCATGAAATGTGTTATATAGAAAGAGCTTTCTGGATTCAGCTTTCTAGAAGAAAGAAGACTCTGTCATAATTTCTTCTTGTCTTCCCTCCCAACACACCTATCCAGTGGTTTTTTACTGAAAAACTCAAACTCTGGAGCTGCCCCTGTAGGCTAAGCCACTGTTTCTTGATTGTTTAATCCTTTTCACCCTTTTCTTTTAACGAGCATACAATTATCACACGGTTTCTCTCACTCTGCCTCGGCGCACTGACAAACCAGTATCTCAACTATCTACTCAGTATAGCTCCTTTGATATTCAAGTTTAGTCTAAAATGGTTTTAAAATGGTTTCAGTGGTTTTAAAATATCCTTGAATCATATCTTTTGTCCTTTTCATTTATTGTATCCTGCATCCAAGCGCCAAAAATATGTTATCTCCACTTTCAAAATAACCCCAAAATTCTACCATTTAAACTTCACCACTACCTCCATTTAAAAAACAAACAAACCTTGATACCTGGGGGGTGGGTGGTGAGAGGGTGGGAAAAACACATTGGTAGCCACTAAGGGTATCCCAAAGACTAAAATGCCTAAGGAGATGGGCTCTCAGGTCAGGGAAGTGCTCCATAAGAGAATGAGGCAAATATGCCTGGGCTCAAGAACAGAGAGCTCCCTCAGGGAACAGACCTGGAAGAAAGCCCCATCTCAAGATGACTCTAGAGATTAAGAGACAGAATTATTGACCATCATGGAAGAGTGGGGGAGATTCATAATTTACTGAGCAAATGAAGAGTATGTCAAATGCTTTGAACTGAGACCAACGTATATACAGATATGGTCCTTCACACCAAGTGTCTCCTCTAGGAAATCATACTGACCCGATTATAGACAATATTTAGAGGGGTACAGGCTAAACTCCATGCTGAGTCCTATAGTCTCAAAATTGAGTCATTCCTGGGTTCATGTCCGTTCCCACTGCAGAACTTCTTTTCCTCTTCATCTTCCTCTCTCTCTTCTTTTACTTATGCTTCTCCTCTTCCTCCTTAACCACCATCTCCTCTGTCTTGCTCTCTGTTTCTCTGTCTCTCTGTCTCTCTGTCTCTCTGTCTCTATCTCTCTCTCTCTGTGTGTGTGTGTGATGTGTATACTGTGAATTCATGAAAGCAGAGGTGATGGCATGTGTCTTCTACTACTGCTTTGTCTCTCCTTGAAGCTCCAGGTCAATAGCCCTATTGAGTGTTTTTTCTTCTTCTTTACAATTTATTCATTATATATCCCGATTGAAGCCCCCTCCCTCAATTCCTCCCAGTCCCACCGTCCCTTCCTCTTCCCCTCATCCCCTTCCCTTAGTCCACTGAAAAGGGGGAGTTCTCCACTGTTGCCATCTCTCCACAGCTTGTTAAGTCTCATCAGGACTGCTTGGATCCTCTTCCTCCATGGTCTGGCAAAGCTGCATGACCAGGGGGAAGTGATCAAAGAGCAGTCAACTGAGTTCATGATAGAGGCAGCCCCTGCTCCCCTCACTCAGAGATCCACATGGAGACTGAGCTGTCAATCAGCCACATCTGAGCAGGGGGTCTAGGTCCTTTCCATGTATGGTCCTCCATTGGTGCATCAGTCTCTACAGGACCCGATCAATTCAGATATTTTAGTTTTGTTGGTCTCCTTGTGGGGTCCTGTCCCCTCCATGTTGCTCTAATCCCACCCTTCTCTTCCTCTGTAAGACTCCCAGCTTTCTGCCCAAAGTTTGACCCTGAGTCTCAGCATTATTGATACTCATCTCTCTTTGTTACTTCTTTTCTCCATGTAAATTCTGCAGTCAAATTTACACTTTTTCATTCTTATTACCTGGCTCTTCAGTCACTTGAATGTACCCATATAGCAAATCCATAACCTGTTTAAAATTTATCTCTTCAAATTTTTGGCACTTGTATCCTCCAGCTGACTCAGGCTAGAGAAAACACAAAACTGCACTGGCTAATCTCATTCATGGCTTGTGAGCACAAGCATCAACTGGGCCTTAACTTCATTCAGATGGTTCCTCCACGTCTCCTTTTTCCTAAGCACCTATTTCAGCTCTTCTCAAGTGATGCCTTTTCACTATCTCTCTTCCCAAGTGGAGCTACTGCTTTCTGCTTAATAGAGAAAACACAAACCATCAGATCTTCTGTAGATTGTCGAATGGATGCCCTTGCTAGAATTCTTACTCACACTCAAAACATCTTGCCTGTTAGCAATATACTCCTCTCTGAAATCAATTTTTCCACCAATTTCACAACCCCCTCCCTGTTTCTGCTTCTTCAGCAGAACTTAAGAGTTCCTTTGGGAAAATTCCCTGTAAAGATTAACGATGGTCTAGCCTTCCTCTCTTTAAGTCCTCCACTCTTGTTTTTTCTTGTACACATTGTTTGATGTTTTGTCCATTAGTTCTAATGAAGTTGGTCTTATGAAGCTCATCAGTGATATCTACACTGTTAAATCCACAAGTTAAATTCCTCATCCTAAGCCATGTAGGAGTTATGTTTAACAGAGTCAAATAGCTGTTTGCTTTCTCCTCCTCCTTCTCTTTCTTCTTTCTCCTCCTCCTTCTCTTCTTTCTCCTCTTCTATTTACGCTTCTTCTTGTTCTTCTTCACCTCCCTCTTCTTTCATGATGTAGGCGTGTGTGTGTGTGTGTGATGTGTATAGTGTGAATACACATAGACCAGAAATGACACTATGAGTCTTCTACTCTACTTTCCACCTTATTTTTTTCAGAGTCTTTCACCAGAAGCATAACAATTGATGAAGCTGGTTGGACAAGCTCCATGGATCTGCCTGTCTCTGCTTCCTACCCCAGTACTGGAATTACAGATGCTCATGGCCATGCCCAACTTCTATGTGTATGCTGGGGATCTGTAATTGGATCCTCCTGGGGATCTGTAATTGGATCCTCCTGATCATTAGACAGGAGCTTTACTGAATGAGTCATTGCAATGATTCCACACTCTTTCCTCTTTAATATCTTCTTTAATAACTCCAGAATAGAGGGTCCACCTGATCCAGTATGGTGGCTCCTTCTCTGTTGGACACTCGTTGTCAATGCTGCCTTTTGTCCCCTCCTCCACATTGCTCAGTTTTGGTCCTCCTTACCTACACACACTCAGCATAGTCTACACCAGTGGTTCTCAAGCTGTGGGTCATGACCCATTTGGGGTTGAAGGACCCTTTCACAGGGGTGGCACATGAGATGTCCTGCATATTATAATTTATACTGATTCACAACAGTAACAAAATTACAGATATAAAGTGGCAGCAAAAATAATTTTATGGTTAGGGGTCACCATAGCATTTAACACCTTTGTATTAAAGGTTTGCAGTATTAGGAAGGTTGAGAACCACTTATCTATATAATGATGGAATTATTTACATCTTTCCCTTGGACTCTCAGCTGCCTACTCAGCACATCTTTTCAAATATTTAATAAATAGAGTTAAAATTAAATCCTGATATTCAACTTTTTCATCAAATTTATTCCTTCCTCCACCTTCTTACGTATGTCAGAAGAGGTAAATCCATCTTCACAGAAGTTCCAGATATCTTAGAGACATCTTTCATTCTTCTTTTTGTTACAATGCCACATTTACTTCTCTGTGAAATATTGTCTTTACCACAATATTATGTATTTAACAATATGTCCAAAATGCATCTGTTTCTCTTTACTGCCCCTGCTTTATCTTTGATCTCAGTTTCTGTCTCCGTTCACACTATTCAATGCTGAATGACCTCCTACTGGACTTAATGCTCCATTATCAGTTCAACAGCTAGGAATACTGATGGGACAAAAATTAGACCACACAAGTCTTCATTTCAGTTTTTTTTAAAATCAGTTTTTAAAAGAAATGGAAAACTGGGGTCTAAGCCTACCATCTTACCTGCAGACATCCACAGTGTAAGAAACACATTTGCATTTGGCTCATGTGCTTAAGCTAGAAAATTCAGGTCTTCCGTGAACTCCTCCTTCACCTTTGCATAATGGTCAATTATCCCGGTCAGTTCCTTCCATTTATGCATGTGTCTGTGGCATTCGTTGGTATCTGTGCTCTTCCGATGCCAGCTTCTCCCCACATCCATTCTCACCTCAAGTCCACTTTCTGTGCATTAACACTAATCTTTCTAGTTAAATGTGATTTTATCCATAAGATTCCCTCATTTACCACCAAAGCTTTTCCTCTTCTGAACGTTGTTTGATGATTTCTAAATTGAAGCTTTAATCATAGTTTAGGATGCTTTTAAATGCCTGTCTCTCAAAATAAATCTCTTGGTTCACTTAAAGTTTTGCAATCAGCTTTTAAAGGTATATTAGCTCTTGTTCTATTAAATGTCATTTTTGTCAAGATGAATGTTTTGTACAATCATTTATAAAATGAACTGTTTATGTAATGTTAATTAAATTATACTTCAAAGTGAAAAAGGCTACAGAAATCTCTCCTTTATTAAAATTCTCAGATTTCAAGAAATAATATTATAAGGAAAAAAATAGAAAATATTAAAGAATATTGAGAATATTGGTTTCCATCATTTACAAAATGCAGTCACCTAAGTAAACCCATATATTAACACAGGTGTCCAAGGATGAAATTTTATCTTCCCTTTTTGGAAGAGCAAATTGAAGAACACAAAAGTGATTTGATGGAAAATAGTGAGCAAATCCAGGATGGAGCTGACTCTTTCAATATACACCACTTGGGAGTGTATGCAGAGGAAGGCCCGTAAATCCAAAATTTAACAAATTAACTCTAGCTGTAAGATAATAACTACTTTCTCATGTAGACCAAAAAAAAAATCTTTTATCTTAAAATTTTTTAAGTTTTATTTTTTAATTTAAAGCAAATCAGCATTGTCATTGTACATTATTACAAAGTACCAGTTTTCTACAAAGGTTGTGATGAATTCTGGAAGTGACTATTGCATCAGAAAGTCACACCAGCACTACTGGAGCCTGCTTCAGCAGCTAAGGGTGAGGTTTTGGCTCAGCTAAAGGTTAGGTGGCAGGGCGTCTTGAGGCTAACAATCTCTGCACATTTTGGATGCTGTAGTAAATGTGAGTTCTCACCCTCTCCGCTTTGGGCCAGGGCTTACTCTCTACGCCTACAACTCTGGCTTTTAATGAAATAAAAGCAAGCAACATCTCTATCTACATCAAAAGATAATTGAAAAAATTCAAATCCTTAAAAACATTTTGTGCTTAAAATAAAATAATGCTGTTAAAGGTTTTTCTTAAGGCAAGTCTAACAATACTTACTACCCCTCCCATTTGGGGCTTTAAAATCTAGGAATGAATGCTCAAGTAAATGCTGGTTGAATAATTTCACACCCAGAATCTTTTCCAGGGTCCTCATGCCATTTTCCTTTAGAAAGCATGACCCACTTGCTTATTTTATAAAACTGTACCTGCTATAGAGAAAACAGCATACACTAGTTAAATGAGTGTGAGGCTTGAGTAGATGGCAGAGAAGTGTGAGAAAATCACAATTCCTGCTTCTACTGTTAACAGTTAGCAGTATTTATTGAGCAGTAAATTAGCACATGATAGGACATTGTGCTAATCACTGCTTTATAAGCACTATCACACTACAGGCTATGAAATCTAATCAGTTCCTTGTCTGTTTAATTCTGTAGAGAGGAAAAATTGTAGCACCAAAAAAGGCAAGCTTGTCTCAAATTAGTAACCAATTTTGGCAACCTCACTTCAGGGTCTATAATGTGCCAGACCCTTCTACTCCAGTGCACATTCTAGAAAGAAGAGAGGAGACTACAACTAGACAAACAGGTTATCAGCATCTTCTTATATGTAGATAAGACCACTGAAGAAAGAAAAGAGAAGACTCCATAGAAATAACTAGAGAAATCAGGTAGATTGTTCCACACCTGTAACCCCAGTGTGTCGGGAGCTTAGGTAGGACCGTGAGCGTGAGGCGAGCCTGGACTGTACAGCAAGGCCTTGTCCTCCTTCAGATACCACCAAAGTGAACATTAGCAATATAGAAAAGTGGTTGGGAACATGGGCGTTGGCACCAGGTTTGAGTGCTGGTTGGCTGGATGGCTGTTATTTATCTTCTTTGTGTCTGAATTTCTTTGAGTATAGATACTAGTACTAAATTCACATACCCATCCAGAGGTCAAGATGAGCTGAACTAGTTAAAATGCCTAAAACACTGTCTGACTGAACACTAAGTATTTGCATTTTATTATTATTGGAAGGGTTCTGTTTATTTTTGCTTCTCTCCTTTCCTTCCTTCCTTCTCCACTTCCTTCCTTCCTTTTTTCTTTTCTTTCTTTCTTTTTTGATTCTTATCATTATGTGAGAAGTTCCACTCAAGAAAGTACAATCTGAAAATTATGTGAATCCTATGTGTATCCAAGCCAAAACCTAAATGATGCTCAGTCACATAGACATTAAAAGACAGAGCTTACAGGTGGAAGGGACCAGAGTGGTAAAGTCCTTGAGCCAGATGCTCAGCAAAGAAGGCCTGGATGAATCTGCCAAAGGCCAGATTCAAGAGTGAGTTGGAAATCAAGTGACAGTTGCCTTCATAGGCCATGATAAAGATCTGATTCCTCTGACACACCTTAAACACAGCAATAGCATATTTTAATTTAGACTCTATAAATATCACTCTGGCTGCCATGAAAAGTTGGATTATGAGTTCTATAGTGTGTTTACTGTGAATTAGACATAAGTGAGTAACTGGTTTCTGATTATCTTTGGGATGTCCCTTATCCTTACCAGTTATTTATGAGCTTATTCTTCTCCAAAGGACAAAGACACTGATTGTGTAGAACTGGAAAGCTTTCCCTAGTGGATGGTACTACTTCCTCCTTCCATCCCTCCTTTCCAAGTTCAGCAACAGCATCTTAGCAACAGCATCCAACTCAGTCTTACCGGATATCTTTGATGAAAGCATTCCAGTGTCAGAGTAGCTATCAACAACAGGTCCATGTGTTGACTAGCTGATAAAACTGTGGTATAGCAATGCATGACAGTAGAAGAAACAAGCATTTCTAGATCTTTGGCTATTTTACAACCATAGCAATGTTAAATTGTTATTTTAATGTCAACACTGGAAAGACACTAACATATTAAAAACAATATCATACCCATGTCATGATAAAAAATATTAGTACCCTAAACTATTTCTCATATAACGTGAGCCGGAGATAAAATTTGTATGAAGATTTTTCTGACTAACCACAGCTCATAAAGGCTTTATTAAAGCTCAAAAGTATAGCTATATAAAGTGTTTTATATATATTTTACCTGTGTGTTCAGCTCCCTCGTTCTTGACTTCTGTGGTTTCCACAGAAGAGGTGGGCGGGCTAACTGGAGGGCTAGAAGTAAAGCTGGTACACCCTGTAGATGTGCTGATTTCAAAGTATTCTTGGTTATGATTCATTCGCTGGAAATCCAGAGAAGACACAATAGATGTTCGTTGTTTTGGCTAAAATACACAAACGCGACAGGAGTATTAATACAAACCTGCTTGCCTTTAATCCGACCTCACTGTCTAAGCAACTTGAGGATGGAAAAGTTTATTTCATCCTCACATCCATGTAACAGTTTACCATCAAAAGCAGTGAGGGCAAGAACTCAAGCAGGTTAGAAACCTGGAGGCAGGAGCTGATGCAGAAGCCATGCTGCTTACTGGCTTGCTCATCATGTTTGCTCAGCCTGCTTTCTTATAGAACCCAGGACCACCAGTCCAGCGGTGGCCCCACCCACAGTGGGTTGGACTGTCCCCCATCAATCACTCATTAAGAAAATGCCCTAAAGGCTTGCTTCATACCAATCTTATTGAAGCATTTTCTCAACTCAGGTTCCCTCCTCTCTGAAGACTCTAGTTTATGTCAAGTTGACACAAAACTAGCCAGCCCAGTACAGTACAAAGAGACGCTAATCAATCAGTTGATGATAGTGAAAAGTTGTATAATTAAAAATTTTATGACACAGTTGATATAATACTTCAGGCTATTCAATTTTCACAGAAGATCACAAAATCAAACACACAGCATTCCTCTTAATAATCGATTTTGAAAGTTGCAACTTTAAGTTGCCTTTCATTCAGCTAACATTTATTAAACAGCTGCCATTTGCTACACCCAGAGGATACAGAAGCTAATAACAGAATGTCCCTCCAAAGTTAAAGTATAATTAAGGCAGTTCCATTTTTTTATTCTTTATACAGTCCAAGGAATTGGTGGCATTAGTTATTATTCCCAAGTACCATATGCTGGAATTAAATCATGAGAATTAAGTAAAGTTTTATGGAACATTTTCTAGGATCTAAGAATCTAGTTGGTATTTGTAGTGAACTTTGATTTTCTTTTTTAAGGATTTTAATTAATCCCCAAATAGCAAGAAAAGTCAATTTGAACATAAAAGTTAAAATCATGGAGCACTTACAGATATAATCTGTACGCTCTGTCGGTCATGGATTACTCCCTACAGGAGCCTTCTGGGTTTTTCCAACAAGGGTATTAATCATTTTCCCATTCTTCTTGCCTACCAATGCTTAGAACATTATACTTTAAAAAAAACTTCAGTTCTTTGTCCCTGAGATATATGTACATTTTCCAAAAATCAATCCATGCTTTAATTTTAATATTCTTATTTATAAAAGTGAAAAATAAAAAGAGCAAATGTAAGATTCATGTAATAAAGTTCACTATACACTCACTTTCTTCATAATTCAACCTTCCATTCATTAGAGATTTCCTTGCTCAAAAATGTTTGGTAATTCAATCACTATCTTCAGAGATCATTTTCTTATAGAAACTTGAATACAGTATCTCTTCTACATTGTTGCATTTTATTGTTAAATTAGATATCAAAAATCTGTAGACGGCATGAAATGATCACAATATGCCTATTCGTTCATTTCATTACTTTAAAAAGCTTGAGAGGCAAAATATTGTTAAATAGGAGCATGTGTGTCATTTGTTATTATGACACAGCTCGGGAACAGAATTCAGATTAGTACCCACACAAGATTCAGTTGGAAGTATGAAAGATGAGGGTTTAATGTCAGGCTTGTTTTCTCATGAAACGTCTGCCCTTGGGGCCACTTAATCTCAGTTTCACATTCAATGTCCTTTCCAGTACACTCCATAGCAGCCATTAAAGAGCCACAAGCTATTGCAGGGGAACTAATAGAAGCAAATATGTCCATCAGTCAAGCTTTTGTTTTGTTGTGTTGTATTGTGTTTTGTTCTCCTTTATATACAGGCAAGACTGCTTTCCCACTAACGCTCTTTCCCATGAGCCTTCTAAAGGTCAAAGCTACCGGTGCATATGGTCTCCACCGAAATCTTCCTTAAATATATGCTTCCAAACCTCTAATTGCATTAGAACACAACTTGTTATATAATTATGAAGATAAATAGGCTAATTTTGCTGCATTAATTTATCCTACAAATATTGCTGAGCGCACACTTAATGGCAGATACCAGGGTGAGTGCTGCAACAGCAATAAAGAAGTGACATTCCAGCGCTTCAGTGGGAGGAGAAATGATGAAAGGGAAGAGACAGTGCAGCAGACAGAGATGCAGCCAGGGAGCACAAAAGTCAGGGAAGCCAGCAGGTGGGTCTCCCCCCAGGGAGGGCACCAGAAAAGCTTCCCTCACAGCTGAGCGGAATATCTCGGGGAAGAAGAGGCAGAAGACACACAAGCAAACACACACACACACACACACACACATACACACACACAGAGATGCATACACAGAGAGATGCATGCACACATGCACAAACCCGCACACACAACACGCGCCACAAACATGCATGAAACTCACAAGAGCACTCGTACCATACTCACATACCCACACACCACACACACATGCATGCACAAACACACATGTGTGTATGCATGTACACATACACATGCATGCATGCATACCCAAGTGCACATATGTACACATACATACAAGCACACATACACACAAAACACAAGGCATGAACACTCATACAGACACAAGTGCACACACACTCACATGTATACACATGAAAGAGCACACACACACGTAACACACACATGGACACACAAAGATGAAGAGAAAGGTCAAAACTCTACAAGGCTCACTATGACTATAATGCAAAGTATATGAAAGTTATGTTGCGTTCAGAAAATGAAATGTTGAAAATTGCAGATACATAAGGACTCATATTGCCACACAAAAGATTTTGTTCTTTATTCAAAATATTTTAAGGAACTATACTGACAAGGAAGAATGCGTTTTACTTATGTTATCCTTTAGTAAACTCATTTTAGCGTTGAAAGAAATGCTGAAAAAGCATTTGACAAAATCCAATACCCATTCAATGTTTAAAGTCTTGGAAAGATCAGGGATACAAGACACATATCTAAACATAGCAAAGGCAATATACAGCAAGCCTATAGCCAACATCAGACTAAATGGAGAGAAACTTAAATCAATCCCCCTGAAATCAGGGACAAGGCAAGGCTGCCCACTCTCTCCATATCTCTTCAACATAGTACTTGAAATCCTAAGTAGACCAATAAGACAACTAAAGGAAATCAAGGGGATGCAAATCAGAAAGGAAGAGGTCAAAGTGTCACTATTTGCAGATGATATTATAGTATACATGAGCAACCCCAAAAATTCATCCAGAGAACTCCTTCAGCTGACAAAACACCTTCAGTAAAGTGTGACTGGATACAAAATTAACTAAAAAAAAAAATCAGAAGCCCTTCTGTATACCAAAGACAAAAGGGCCGAGAAAAAAATTAGGGAAACAACACCCTTCACAATAGCCACTAATGACATAAAGTACCTTTGTTTGACTCTAACCAAGCAAGTGAAAGACCTGTTTGAAAAAAAAATTCAAGTCTGTGAAGAAAGATATTGAAGAAGATATCAGAAGATGGAAAGATCTCCCGTGCTCATGGATCTGTAGGATTAACATAGTGAAAATGGTCATCCTGCCAAAAGCAATCTACAGATTCAATGCAATTCCCATCAAAATACCAACAACAGTTCTTCACAGAACTTGAAAGAAAAATTCTTAACTTCATATGGAAAAACAAAAAACTCAAAATTGGAAAAACAATCCTGTACAACAACCAATTGTCTGGCGGTATTTCCATCCCTCATCTCAAGCTGTACTACAGAGCAACAGTAATAAAAACTGCATGGTACTGGCATAGAAACAGAATGGTGAATCAATGGAATTGAAATGAAGACCCAGAAATAAGCCCACACACCTATGAATATTTGATTTTTGACAAAGAAGCCAAAACCATACAATGGAAAAAAGACAGCATCTTCAACAAATGGTGCTGGTCTAACTGGATGTCTACATGTAGAAAAATGAAAATAGATCCATGTTTATCACCCTGTACAAAACTAAAGTCCAACTGGATCAAAGACCTCAACATAAAACCAGACACACTAAATCAATTAGAAGAAAAAGTGGGGAAGAGTCATGAACTCATTGGTACAGGAGACAACTTCCTGAATAGAACACCAACAGCACAGGCTCTAAGATCAACAATAAATGAGACCTCATGAAACTGAAAAGCTTCTGTAAAGCAAAAGACACTGTCGTCAGACCAAAAATGACAGTCTACAGACTGGGAAAGGTTCTTCACCAACCCCATTCTGACAGAGGGCTAATATCCAGAATATATAAAGAACTAAAGAGGTTAAAAAGCAACAAATCAAGTAATCCAATTAAAAAAATGGGTTCCGGAGCTAAACAGAGTATTTTCAACAGAGGAATATCAAATGGCAGAGAAACACTTAAAGAAATGCTCAACGTCATGAGTCATCAAGGAAATGCAAATCAAAACGAACCTGAGATTTCACCTTACACCCTTCAGAATGGCCAAGATCAAAAGCTTAAGTGACAACACATGCTGGCGAGGTTGTGGAGAAAGGGGAACCTTCTCCATTGCTGGTGGGAATGCAAACTTTGGAAATCAATCTGGAGCTTTCTCAGACAATTAGGAATAGTGCTTCCCAAGATCCAGCTATACCACTCCTAGGCATATATCCAAAAGATATTCAAGTACATAACAAGGACATTTGCTCAACCATGTTTGTAGCAGCTTTATTCGTAATAACCAGAACCTGGAAACAACCTAGATATCCCTTAATGGATGCATGGATACAGAAATTGTGGTACATATACACAATGGAATACTACTCGGCAATTAAAAATGAGGAAGTCATAAAATTTGCAGGCAAATGGTGGGAACTAGAAAAGATGATCCTGAGTGAGCTATCCCAGAAGCAGAATATATACTCACAATATATACACACAATATATACTCACTTAAAAGTGTATTCTAGATATATAATACAGGATAAACCTACAAAAAATCTGTACACCCAAAGAAAGAGAGCTAGAAGGAGGACCCTGAGTAAGACGATCAATCCTCAGTACTGCAAAAGGGATGGACATTGGAAGAAGGAGAAAACAGGACAGGAGCCTACCATGGAGGACCTCTGAAAGACTCTATTCAGTATTTTATAAAAGCAGATGCTGAGATTCATAACCAAACTTTGGGCAGAGTGCAGGAAATCTTAGGAAAGAAGGGGGAGATAGTAAGACCTGGAGAGGAGGGGAGCTCCACAAGGATAGCAACAAAACCAAAATATCTGGGCACAGAGGTCTTTTCTGAGACTGATACTCCAACCAAGGACCATTCATGGGTATAACCTAGAATCCCTGCACAGATGCAGGCCATGACAACTCAGTCTCCAAGTGGGTACCCTAGTAAGGGAAACAGGGACTGTCTCTGACATGAACTCAGCGGCTGGCTCTTTGACCACCTCCCCTGGATGGGGAAGCAGCCTTGCCAAGCCACAGAGAAAGACAATGCACCCAGTTTGGATGAGACTGGATAAGCTAGGGTCAGATGAAAAGGGAGGAGAACCTCCCCTATCAGTGGACTTGGAGAGGGGCTTAGAAGGAGATGAGGGAGAGAGGGTGGGATTGGGAGGGGAGAAGGGAGGGGGCCACAGCTGGGATACAAAGTGAATAAACTGTAATTAATATAAAAATTTAATTAAAAAAAGAAAAAATGCTGCCTGATTTTTGGAGAAAACATTTGCCAACCCACACCATTTAAAATAAACCATTTTCAGACATGCATTGCTTTAGTGTGCAATACAACCATAGGCACAGTAAGTACCTACTTCTTAGCCTGTGTGGTTGGGTCTTACTGTGTGAGCAGCTGAGATTGGTAAGGAGGGAGTTTTTCTGTATCCAAACAATGTATTTGCAACTTGAAGGAAGGTCATCAACTCACATTAGGCTTTATGAAAAGTTAAAGCAAACCTCATTTATTCTGACCATGGAGATCTGGGAGATTCTATCAAATAAGCATGCCCTACCTCAACTATCACAGAATGCAGTGGCTGAGAGGGAACAAATGATTCACTCAAGGTTATACTTAGAAGAAATCTAGGGACACACAAAGAGTGCCTCAACAACACAGAGTACTGGAGCTGCTGTATTGAAAAGATTATTTCTATGAAAATTAAAGTTACAGCAATGAGAATAAACAATAGTGGTGGTAAGACAACTGGCAACTGAAAACACTGACTTCAGTTTTAACATGGGTCTATCCTAATTCCTTAACTACACAAGCAGAATTCTGCTAAAGCTTCTCCGTTCAAGGAGGAGTTTTCACAAGGACAGTGAAGTTACAAAGGAGCCTGCCAAGGGTCCCTGCGTCAGTGGGAACCCCCCTGCATGACATTTCTTATCCACAGCTACTGTTTCTCATGCATTTACTTACTTATAAGACTCATGAAACCACAGCTTCGGGCCCAAATCAAGATGCTGACTTTTGTAAAGCCTAGGAGCAAAAAGTGTTTTCACCTTTTTAATAGTTGAAAAAAAAAATCACAGAATTTTTTTACTGACATGTGAGAACTGTCAGAAAGCACAAACAGCTTTATTGAGCTTGGCCGAGTTTTTTCATTAGCATACTGCTCATGGCTGTTTTCTGTTATAATCACAGAGTGAGTAGTTGCCACAGAAACCGTAGGACTACCAAAGCTACATTACTTTAGTTTACTTTCTGGTCTTTTACAGAGAAAGTTTGTGGCCCCTGAAAAAGAGTTATTAAAGAATGCCTCTGAGCAGCTGAAATAGAAGACAATGGAATGACCACCAAGATGCGAGACTCAGGGTGCAGCATTTTCAGAACCTCCACACCATGAAAAAGACTGCTTATTCCCAAATCAGATGAAACAAGAATCCCCATCCCCATCCTGCAAAAAAAAAATCATTTTTCATGGTCTCCCACTCCATGGTGCTTTTTATCCGTCACTGCATGCCCTGGATCCTTAGGCATGGGGCTCTCACAGCTGGGGGTTGGACCATTCCTGGCACACTGAAGCTACAGTTATTCAGGTAGGTAGAGGAGGACCAGGCCCGGGGGAAGGGGCAGTGGCCAAGAATCCTGTGCCGTAAGTGAAGGAAGTGAAGGATGTGAGCAGAGGTGATAGATCAGTGGCTCAAAGCCAAAGCATGAGCTCGGTTACCCCACAGATCTCATGGCAAAGCAAAACCAGACATGAAAACATGATTTAGACCGACAAGCAGTAAATCCAAGCACAGCGCACACCCGACAGTAGGGCCCGTTGTGATCCATTTGGTGTACAGCAAAGAACTCACCCAAGAACTGTTCAGAATTTACCAGTGTCTTGGTGGGGGGGGGGGTGTAGTTGGCACACACACTTGCTTTGGATTGTCCTCCCCGGACAGACCCTGTAACAGGCATGTTGTGGTACGTAGGATGGGACTGAAACACATTCTGATGCAACATTAGGAAATATATGCCATCACGGTAGACCACAGGGATGCAATCCGCTTCTCACTAAAATGAGAGGGGTTCCTGACTAGGTAATATGATATTTCTTCCAAACTTTCCCTAAGCTTCAAAGATCCATTTTATGTTTCCTTCAATAGTTTCAAACTATTTAAACTAACGGGCATTTGAAATATCCTCTTATTTAAATTAAAGTTGATTTTAAATCATTTGAAATTGCCTAATTTAATTATAAGGGATTTGAGACACGTTCTAATCAAATGTCAAGCAGAGCTGGAGGGACACACTGGTGTCAGGACAAAGACTAAGGGGCACTAGCGAAAGTCAATGGTTGCATTAAATAAATTAGCCAGGTGAAACCAAGATTCAGAATGAGTTCTCAGAGAAGATTGCTGCATGCCAGAAAATTATTTGTGACACTAATAGAACTACATGCAGATGACAAACGTTTTAGACACAGGCACACTCTCTCAATACAATGAGGTGTTTTCATAAGCACTTTTTTTTTTGAAAAAAAAAAAAAAAAGTCAGATGGTAAAAAATGAACAGCCTGAGTATTTTGAGGGCCTTAATCAGTATAAACTGGGTTTATGTATTTGTGTCCTTGGTGAAATAGTTTCCTTATTCCTACGCTAACTAGGCATTCCCCTATGCTACTGTGGCTTTATCTCTTACTTCTACAGTCCTTTACAGGTGGCTATGTTGGCCCTCACTGAGCCTTCATGTTTTATATTCTGGGAGCATTGAACAGCTTCATTTACTATGCTCCTATCAGTTTGTTCCACAAATGAAGAGTGAGCATGAGCTATCTGCCTAGCGCTGTTCTTCTGGAGACAAATCAGAGGACCAAAAGAGAAAAGAAACAGTTTTTAGCCATTTTAAATACAAAATTTGTTCCGCCTTTAACTTTAGAATGTCCCCCAAAGTGTTTTTGAAATAGCCCATCATTATAAATACTGCCAAAGGTATAAAGGAGGACACACACACTGTTGAAGTAGGTTAATATATGGACACCATGGAAACCAAGTGGGTCTTTCCAGATCCATATTATAAAACAACCTTAAGCACAGACCTGAAATACTTGCATATTTATGTTTATTAAAACAAAACAACCAAGAGTCAAGTTATGAACTGAGCTCAGGTGCTCATCCACAAATGTACATAGGAAGGAAATATAGCATGCACATACAATGGTTTCTTCAGCCTTGAAGAAGAAAAAGTATACCATCTCCAATAAAATGGATGGCATGGAGGTGATCATGTTAAGTGATGAAATTCCAACTCAGAAAGGCAAATGTCCCATATTTCTTTTCATATGTAGAATCTAGATGTTTGTCATTATTGATTAGCTATTTTTGATTACTAAAATATGGTGCCACTTCTTCCTCCTGCTCCAGTTCATTCCTTAGGAAGGTCATGACTCTTTTTTTTACACCGGAGCAGTCATTGTTATATGTTGAACAAATCATGGAGCCCATTGCCCCATATGCAAAGTGCTAATGTTCCTCAGCTGCCCTGATCTCTTGTCACTGGCTTTGATACCCATGCCTGGTGGCTAAAAACTTTCCAAGCTCATGTTATGACTCATATGATGGCCTCCCTTCATCCCCTTTTGACGGACTGTGGATTTCTTTCTCCCTTTGGTTTTGTCTAAATCGAGCAATTTTAGTTTTTGAGAGCACCCTACAATAACACGGTCATTTTCACCACTTCTGTAGATTTATTCTTAGTTTTGTTTAATCTACCGCCTTAATTGCATTGATGGAGGCATAAAAGTAAATAAATCAGATCCATTTAGCTTAGAATTCTCAGTGAACTCTCTTTCTTCCTTCCCCCACTTCTCTGCTTCTGCCTCTACCAGGGGTCAAACACAGGCCCCACACATGCCTGGTGAGTACTCTCCCACTGAACTGTATTTCCAGCCTTGTCCTTACTATTCTAAGAACAGCAGAGAAAAGGGACATGAAGCATTCCAACAATGTTTTTGTTAAAGATACTTATAAATCTGGGTGGCGGTGGTGCAGGTCTTTAACCCCAGCACTTGGGAGGTAGAGGCAGGAAGATCTCTGAATTTGAGGGCAGCCTGGTCTACCGAGCTAATTCTAGAACAGCCAAGGCTACACACACACACACACACAAAAAAAAAAAAAACCATATCAAAACCCCAAAATATTATTAAAAACATTATCTATCTTCTCTTTTTTTTAATAAAATAAAAAAATTCTCATGAGATGCAGGGTGTGTGTGTGTGTGTGTGTGTGTGTGTGTGTGTGCGCGTTGTATTAATATTTTTAAAATCTGTTCTAATGGTGTAGAATTCTTAAACTCAGGTAGGTAAAATGGCAGCAAGTTAATGCCATTTATTTATGAGTGGATGTTGTTCTGGGTATTTGTGATTTGTTATATATTAAAGATTATATCACTGGTATTACAAGTAGATAGTACCTAGGCATGGTAGAACATCCTTTATTTCCCAAACTACAAAGGCAGAGCTACATAGATATGTCTAAAAAAATGATAGAGATAGAAAATGGGGGGGGACATGTTGCTTTTATTCTTTCCCTTTTGTGAACTTCAGATGCAAGTATGGTCTTAGAGTCAATAAGGAGTGTGTGCCAAAATTAAAACATATATATATATATATATATATATATATATATATCTGTTTTAATTTTAATTCTGTATATATATATATATATATATATATATATACAGAATTAAAATTGAGTAATCCTCTCATACAGATCCCAGATTATAATTTTTTTTAGCTTTGTATTGGTTCTTTGTGAATTTCATCACATCATATACCCCAATCCTGCTCATTTTCCCCTCCTTCATTCCTACCCTCCACCCTTACAACCTCTCCCACAACAGAGATAAAAACTTATGTGGAAGCTCTGTCTGACAGTATTCCCTTTTGTCCTCACTTCTTTGTTTGCAAATGTTCATTGTAATGAATCTTGGTCTGGTATGAGGTCTCTGTCTTCTGCTACTCTATCAATACTGGAACCTCACTGGGACTCCTCTCAGATACTCTGTTGTTTCCTTGTGTCATGAAGACCCTGTAGTTTTTTATCTGTAGGACAGGCCCTTCCATGCAGTTCATCAGTGGGCTAGATGTTGGAGTGGACCAACTCATAGCCCTGTATCCAGGCCTCAGAGCTGGTCAGCCTGCTGACTCTCCTGTGCTCCCATTCACAGGACAGGTTTACCAGCAATCCCCGAAACCAGTACCCAGCTCTACCCTGCTGCCTAGGCTAGGTGCAGCAAGGGGCAGGGACAGCTCTCCTGTTCTCATGACCCCAAAGCCAGGTCTCCTAACTTGCCAGAGGTGGTAAGGGGTAAGAGGGGAGGAGGGCATCTCTCCCTCATTCACACCTCTACATGGGCAATAAGTGGTAGAGCCAGCTTTCCCACACTCATATCCTCAAAAGTGGCTCACCTGCAAGTCCCACAATGAAGAAGGCCCCCTGTCCCAAGTATTGCAGCTGGATAAGGGCAGGGTCCAGCCTGGCCTTTGGTGGTAACAGACCCCTGCTACTGCAGGGCCATGGACTCAGACGTGTCCCTTCCACGTGGCAGCACAGGCCAAGAGCTCACCATGTTCTCAGGTGGCATTACCAGCTAGTCTAGTCTCCAGTTCTACCTCTCTTCATTGTACACACATCCTCCTGTTTCTCTTTCTCTTCCATTTCTCCTCCACTTACTTGATCCTTGGTGCCTGGGGTCTCTGAGTGTCTGGAGTTCTCTCAGGCATGGTCTCAGAAGTGCTCTGCTCTGCTCGTGCATTATGGTGGCAGGCAGGGATCATATAAGGCATAGTCTGCTCCCCTAGGCTTTCCTGGCATAGCACTGGTGGTCATCTCCAGCTAGTTCCCTGTCCAGGAGTCATGGTGCCAGAATGGTGGTCATCTCGAGCTCATTCCTAACTCAGCCAACCAGAGTGGTCCCTTGTGAGGGTCATCTGCTTCAGGCTCACTCCCCTCTGGAGGCCATGGCCCCAGGTGGGGTTCTCCTAATCTTCAGCTTGCTCCCTGTCCCGGGAGCCCTCTGGGCCTGCCTGGTGCCAGACTGGTGGTGGCCTCAGGCTCATTTCTTTCAGGGAATGTTGGGCTACTAATCATTCAGATAGTCATAGGTCAGAACACAGAACTTAGACATAGCATCTCTCCTCTGACACATAGTGGCACAGCAGACACATTTGCAGGACCTCTAGGGGCAGGATCATAATTATTATATGGATAAAATGAAAGTAAGTCAATATAAAATTACAAGTGGAGCTTGGTGTTTAACATTTCTCAAGCCTCACCTTTGCACCAATGGGAAATTTTCTTCAATATATAGAGAGCATTGACTGAAAACTGACAGACATTGATTTAAAGAGTGTTGAAAGGCAATACAAGTGAGTAAACTATGGAGACAAAAAAATCAAACATTTATGGATTTTACTCTTTTTAAAAAATAATTAAATTAATGTATTGATGTTAACATATATTCTCTAAAGAAACAGAAGTGAAAGAATGGAAATATTGTTAAAAGGAGGATTTATTAGAGTGGCCTACAGATCCCGGTCTGGGTGGTCTGACAATGGCTGTCTCCTGATGGAAAGTTCAAGTATTCAGTAGTTCAGAAGAGAGGCTTGAGGCTTGAGTTTCTGCAGGTCAGTCTGGTGGTAGTGTCCAGGATGATCTGAGCTACTGCTGATTTTCTGTCTATGCTGGAATCTAGCCACAGCAACAGTGTAAATAAACTTACCAACAAGAGTGAGGACAAGCAGGCAGAAAGCAAAAGCTTCCTTTTTCCATGTCTTTTTACGAGGACTGCCACCAGAAAGTGTGGCTCAGATTTAGGGTGAGCCTACCTACCTCAAATAATAATAATAATAATAATATAATAATAATAATAAATATTAATATATTATTATGTATTACTGCTAATATGTTATAATATTAATAATATATTATTATAACATAATAATATAATATAAATTATAAATATGTTATTATATTATAAATAATTAAGAAAATCCCTCACCCCGATCCCTGCCCTTCAACACCTGCAGCAAGCAGGAAAGCTGGGCTTGGGGTCATGAGAGCAAAAGAGCTGTCCCTGCCCCTCATGGGCTGTAGCATTCAGGAGAGCAGGCCCTCCACCTTGCCTGGACAGCACAGTAGAGCTGAAGCCCTGGTGGTGGGGGCGCAGGTGAGCTGACCAGGAGAGCAAGAGCATGGGAGAGCCAGTCCCTGAATCACGGAAGTGGGAGAGCCCTGGCTGTCACCTGCTGCAGACTCAGGAGAGAGGGTCCTGCACCTCACCTTGACAGCACCACAGAACTGGCCCTGCTTGACATGTGAACAAGTGAGCTAGCCCCTAGAGCAGGAAAGTGGGAGAGCTGGCTCCGCCCCCTGCCAGCTGCAGCATTGCGTGAGATAGCTGGGGCAGGATTGGGGAGCTCGCCCTAGTGGTGAGAGTGCAGGAGAGCTGGGGGACTGACCAGACCAGCTACCACACAGGCCCAGGTCCAGGGCTCTGATTTGGCCTACCCCATCTATGAGCTGCTGGAGTGCGTGAAGGGTTTGGTCCCACAGATCCAAAGCTGTAGGATGTCCATGCTATAGGGCAACACCAGGGTATCTGAGAGGCGTCCTGGTAAGCATCCAGTATAGAAGCCAGCAGCCTTGAATCAGACCAATGACTCATTGCCATGAACATCTGCAAGCAAAGAAGTGTACTGCGGAACACGTTGTAACACACTACAGATTCCACAATCAGATTTTTTTTTCTTTTTTGGTGGGCAGGTTGAGTGGGTAGAGGGCAGGTATGAAGGAATGGGGAGATGAAAGGGATTAGGATGCATGATGTTAAATTCACAGAGTCAATAAAAAGTTAAATTAAAAAAAAAAGGAAAAAATCCCTTACAGCAGTGCCTAGCAGCTTCTGTTTTAGATGACTCCAGTGTAGTCAAGATAAGCCATCAGTGTGTGTGTGTGCGCGCGCGCGCGCGCGCGCACTCGGTGCACCTGTAATGCATGTGTGTGAGTGTGTGCAAAAATATGAATGCATGTGTGCCATAGTGTGCATGTGGCGGGAAACAAACCTCTGCCTTCACCTCCTGCCGGGTGTGACACAGTTCTTTCTTAGTTTTCCACCATGTAGGCTGGTTGGCCCATTAGCCCACAGAGATGCTTTGTCCCCACTTGTCATTTCCTTAGCTTCAGGATCACAGATGCTCACCCTCACGTCAGACTTTTACACAGGCTCTGAAAATTGAACTTAGGTCTTCATTATTGAACAGTAAGTGATTTAACCAATAAGCTCTCTCTTCAGCCCTTATATTGAATTTCTGTAGTCACTAGAAATATTATTAAGAGCAAGGTAGAAAAAAACTTAAGAATCTTATCATTTCTAGTTTTCATCTCATTGATTTATAATATTTTATATAAAGATACTTGGCTATGGATTAACATATATTTTCATCTTTTATTAAAAGACATAAAACTACTAGCATAGTCTCTTATATTTAACATATATAAGCATTAGTGTAAAGTTTCAAGAACAAAGAATATGTGATATGTTTCTTTTTATAAACTTGCACTGGAATATATATGTATATGAAAGAGAAAGTTTTAGAGTTTAGTTTCAGTCAGTAAAAATGTTAGGTAGCTCCAGATTCAATGCAGATACTGAAGAACAAGAAAGCGTTTTGAGGAGTTTACCTTATAAAACAAGCGCTGCCCACATGTAAACGGTCAGAGCTATCTTGCAAACATTATTTTAATTGAGAATTTTAAATATTCATACATTAATATTTTAGAAATGTTCATGTCAAATTCAAAGTCTTAAATTAAAAATAAGTATGACCAGCTTTATTTCCCAATTTGTTTTTTAAAATAATTTTTTAAATGATTTGGTTCATTTTAAGAACAGCAGGAAGGTAATTATGCAACTGATTATAGAAGATATGTTCTGAGCAACTGCAATAGGAAGTAGGTATCACTGTGTGGGTGAAAAATGTTTTACACATAAATGTGCAGAATGCTGTATAAAAAATAACTGCTTAATGTTTAGCTTAAGATGTGTATTTTTGAAGAATAGTAAATTCAGGTATGACTCTAGTAAGTAATTAAGAAGGGGCGCAAATGACCTTTTCCTGCTCTCCCCAGTGATAGATCTCAGCAAACTCTTCTGCATCGCAAACCGGATCAAGAAACAACATATTTCTGTCTTCACCAGGATTCCTTTTGGTGCCTTTTATAGCCACGCTTATTTCCCTTCTGCCACACCTTCTCCTTAGCTCCAGGAAACACAAATCTGTTCTATATTCCTCACATTCATCATGTCAGGAATGTTATATAAATAGTTCCATCCAGTATAGAGCCTGTGGGAACAGGCTCTTCTCAGTTGAGACTGCTCCAAACCCTTGTACATTTCCACAGCTTATACCTTAATTTGCTGGGTAACATCAGAGCTCTAAATAATTAATTCTTCACCACTGTGTGGTGACTGGGTTGCTCCAGGTCCAGCGATTAGTAATGATGTCACTATACATTTTATGTACACATTTTGGTGTAAGGATGTTCACTTAGATGTTTTAAATTTCCAAGGGTACACATCGTGGGTTGTAGGATGGTTTCATGCTTTAAGAACTATCAAACTCGGGGTTGTTTTGATTCGCATTTCCCTGATGACTAGGATGTTGAGCATTTCTTTAAGTGTTTCTCTGCCATTCAATATTCCTCTATTGGGAATTCTCTATTTAGCTCTGTACCCCATTTTTTTAATTGGGTTACTTGATTTGTTGCTTTTTAACTTCTTGAGTTCTTTATATATACTGGGATATTAGCCCTCTATCAGATAAAGGGCTGGTGAAGATTCTTTCCCAATCTGTAGGCAGTCTTTTTGTTCTGATGACAGTGTCCTTTGCTTTACAGAAGCTTTTCAGTTTCATGAGGTCCCATTTACTGATAGTTGATCTTAGAGTCTGTGCTGTTGGTGTTCTGGTCAGAAAGGTGTCTCCTGTGCCAAGGAGTTCAAGGCTCTTCCCCACTTTTTCTTTTTTTTATGTTGAGGTCTTTGAAATGCTCAATGTCCATAGTCATAAGGAAAATACAAATCAAAACAACTCTGAGATTTCACCTAAGATCAAAACCTCAAGTGACAACACATGCTGGAGAGGATGTGGAGAAAAGGGAACCCTCCTCCATTGCTGGTGGGAGTGTAAACTTGTACAACTGCTTTGGAAATCAATCAGGTGCTTTCTCAGACAATTAGGAATAGTGTTACATTAAGAGCCAGCTATACCACTCTTAGGCATATATCCAAAAGATGCTCAAGTATACAGCAAGGACATTTGCTCAGCCATGTTCACAGCAACTTTATTCATAATAGCCAGAACCTGGAAACACCCAGATGTCCCTCAACTGAGAAATGGATACAGAAATTGTGGTACATTTACACAATGGAATATTACTCAGCAATTAAAAACAAGGAAATCATTAAATTTGCAGGCAAATGGTGGGAACTAGAAAAGATCATCTTGAGTGAGCTATCCCAGAAGCAGAAAGACACACATGGTATATACTCACTTATAAGTGGATGTTAGACATATAATATAGGATATACATACTAAAATCTACAAACCTAAAGAAGCTAAGCAAGAAGGAGGACACTGGACAAGATGCTCAATCCTCACTAAGAAAGGCAAATGGGATGAACATAGGAAAAGGGAGAAAACAGGGAACAGGACAAGAGCCTACCACAGAGGGCCTCTGAAGGACCCTACCCAGCAGGTTATCAAAGTAGATGCTGAGACACATAGCCAAACTTTGGGCAAAGTGCAGGGAATCTTAGGAAATAAGGGGAGATAGAAAGACCTGGAGAGGACAGGATCTTCACAAGGAGAGCAACAGGTCCAAAAAATATGGGCACAGGGGTCTTTTCTGAGACTGATACTCCAACCAAGGACCTTGCATGGAGATAACCTAGAACCCCTGCTCAGATGTAGCCCATGGCTACAAGTGGTTTTCCTAGTAATTGGAACAGGAACTGTCTCTGACAAGAACTCAGTGGCTGGCTCTTTGATCACCTCCCCCTGATTAGGGAGCAGCCTTGCTAGGCCACAGAGAAAGACAATTCAGCCAGTCCTGAGGAGACCTGACCTGACAGGCTAGGGTCAGATGGAAGGGGAAAAGGACCTTGGGGAGGGGCATGGCAGGAGATGAGAGAGAGAGTGGGAGTGGGAAGGGATGATGGAGGGGGCTACAGCTGGGATACAAAGTGAATAAACTGTAATTAATAAAAAACAAATAAAATTAAAAAAAAAGAATTATAGAACTTTTTTTCAGAATGATGCTGCTATATTACCTTCTAACAGCAACATGGGTGTTTTTCTCTGGTCTTGGCAGCCTCTTGCTGGCTGTGATGGTGTCTCACTAAAGTGTTAGTTTGCATTTCTCTAATAAAGATGCTGGACATCTCATGTGATTCTTATCTGTATATTCACTGCAATGAGAGGTTTCTTAATTTGAGGACATATTATAGCTTTTGCTTTATTTTGAAGGTTCTTTACGTATCCTAGGCATTGATTCTTTGTCAGATAAGTAACTTGTCTTTTAGTCTTTGTAACAGTATTTTCCCCAGGGAAAGAAGTTTTCATATTGATGAAGCATACAGATCAATTTTTCTTTCTATGGGCCATGTTTTTAGTGTCAACTATAAATCTTTGCTAGATTTAGATCTTAAAGCTTTAGATAGTCTATATTTTCCAAAACTTTTTAGAGCTTTTCATTACATTTAGTACCTTCATCAGCTTGAGTTATTTTCACATAGGTTGTAAGACTTAAGTCAAGCTTATTTTATTTTATTTTGGCCTGTGAATATCCAGTTATTTCTGATCTGGACACTTGCCCTCCTCAGCATTTGAGCCTTTGGTATTGAACCAATTAGAGAGGGCTATTTGGAGTTTCATTTTATTCCATTGAGCAATATATATGTCCTTTCACTAATAATGTGTTACCATCTTAAGTAATGTAACTATGAAACAGTCCTGGCACGTGTGGGTTTATTCCTCCTGTGTCATTGTTACTTTTCACAAACGTCTTAGCTTTCCTGGTTCCTTTACATTTCTATATAAATTATGATTTGCCCCTATTAAAAAAAGCTAAGGGAAAAATAATCTATGAAATATGTTATTTGGCTTTTGATAAGAATTACAATAAAACTGAGTATCAGTGTGAATAATTTACATCTTTATTACATTTGATTTTTCTAAACCATGAGCAACAATATCTCTATACTTTAGAAATTTTATTTCTCAAATCAAAACCTTATTAGATGTTTTCATCTACAATCTCTGTACAGATTAAAGAGATATTCATAAATTTTCATGTAATCATATATCCATTAAAATAAAAGACAGAAAAAATCAAAAGCAAGAAAGGACAGAAATAGATCCTACTAGAAAATCGTAGTATAATGTACAGCCAAGTTCTTAGCCCCTAACCCTCCAACTGGGAAAGAGTAGGATAATAGTATCAAAGATCTTAAGGGAAAATATTATTCCCAACCAAAGAGTTTTATCTGTCTAAACTGTCCTTAAGAAACAAAATGGAATTAAGGTTTCCAGATAAACAAAAGTTATGTAGGTATCATTTCTGATAAAAATTACTAATGAGAGTTCATTATGCTGTATTAAAGTCTTCTAATTAAAGACACAAAACACATGAGAGTGAAAATTTAAATTGTATAAGTAATACAGAGTTGTGTTGAAAATACTGTAGACTAAATTAGCCATATTTAATGAAACTTTATCTATAGTATGATGGTTTATCTCTTAAAACAACCATGGTTAAAATTAATTGTTAAAGTGTAATAATTATAAAATTGAACTAGTTTTGGCACCAAAGCTACAGAATGTAAAAGTATTACATTTACAGTGCTATGTTAGGTTTGTGACTAATATTTAGTCACAAATTTATTTGTTTTTATTACATTTATTTTTAATATTTTTGATTTATTATTGTGATTATAAATAATATTGTATTTTTTAAATTTCTGTGTCCATTCATTCATTACTATTATATGAAAATATCATTTGTTTTTTAAAAATTTATTTTGTATCCTGTAATGTTTTGGAAATCATTTATTTATTTGTTTGTTTAACCTTGAACAACTAACCAGTAGCTATACCATTGAAGATGATAGCTATCCTTCTTTCAGACATCACTAGCTGCCATTCACTCCCCAGGGAGAGGTGTGCCTTGTAAGGACCTTCCTCCAACTATGATGGAAGGCTGACATGCTCAATTCTGTGTAGACAGGTAACCACAGATTTTTACAAATTTCTTAAGAATTTTCTAAATAGATAATTCATGTGCAAATGGCAATAGCTTTCTCACTTTTAAAGATGTACTATTTTTTTAAGAATTTCATATTCTTACTTTCTTTTCATCTTTGTGTATTTGTTTCCCTTTTTGCCTTATTATATAAGCTAGATCTCCCAGCACTATGCAGGGATGAGGAAAGAAGACATGCGTCCTTGCCTTATTCCTAATCATGGGAGAAATATATTCAGATTTTCGCTAAGAATAATGCTGACTGAAGCATTTCTTTTAAATGTATGTTCTTTGCCAATCTGAGAATGTTCGCCTGTATCCTATTCTTTTTTAAAATTAATTAGTTAATTAATTAATTAATTAATTATCTTTGCATCCCGGTAGGAACTTCCCCTCTCTCCTCTCCTCCCAGTCCCCCTCTCTTGTCTTCCCTTCTTCCTCCCAGCCCCTCCCTTTCCCCACTCCTGTGTTCCCTCTCAAAGAAGGGAGACCTCCCCTGGGTGTTAACATGCCTTGACATGTGATGTAGGACTGGGCACATCTTCTATTGAGGCTGGACAAGGCTGTCCATTTAGGAGAAAGGGATCCAAAGACAGGCGACAGAGTCAGGGGCAGCCCCCGCTCCTGTTGTTAGAGGTTCCACATGAGGACAGAGCTGCTCACCTGCTACCTGTGTGTGGAACTGTCGCTTGGATGCTCTCCGGTTGGTGGTTCAACTGTGCGCCCCTATGGGTCCAGGTTGGTTGATTTTGTAGGTTTTCTTGACCTTGTGTTGGAACACAATGGCAGGACTTACCAAAGGAGGCAGAGGCAGGAGGATCAGGAGTTCAGTTTGAGGCCAGCCTGGGCTACACATTTAGAGGCAGGTGGATCTCTGAGTGTTCAAAGCCAGCCTTGTGTACAGAGCAAGTTACAGAACAGCCCAGGCTGCACAGAGAAGCCCTGTCTCAAACAAACATCCTGAAATGAGGTAACCACTCACGCCATGCTATTCTTTAGAAAAATTTAGAAACGTGAATGGACATCGCCTTTTGACTCTTCTATTTTAATTAATAGGATTTTTCTTCACTATTAATTTCCAATATCAAACAAATACAGTTATGAAGTAAATTTCATTTGATAAAGCATGCAATTTTGATATGTGTGTGTATTTGGTGAATTCTGCTCTCTAACACTTTGCTAAGGTTTTTTCTATAATGGTGAGAGATACTGCTTTTCTTAAACTAGTGTAATGTGTGAGTGTGAGTGCCTGTATGTGTGAGTATGAACCTATGTATATATGCCACTTTGGAACCGAAAAGGGGGAAAATTAACTTCATAAACTCTACTAGGAAACATTCTTCCATTTCTGAGAAAATGTTGCTTAGAACTTTGTTAACTTTTAAATATTTATATAATTCCACAGTTAACTAGGAGCTAGGACTTGTTATATTGGGACAGCCTGCTGGATTACTAGTTAAACTCATATTACCCACATCATATTGGGTGAATTATGTTAGTTTGGTTTGATTAAAAAATTGGTCCATTTGAATTGGATTGTCAAACTGATAGGTTTGGGATAGATTTTCGTATTCCTTCATTATTCCTCTGATGTTTCAGGGTCTGCTGTCGAGTTCTCTGCTCAATTCTTATGGTGATAATTTATGTCATCCCTCAGTTTCAGTTTTAAAATGGCATAAAATAATGATTTACAAATGACATCTCCTCAGAGGCCCAGAGAGGTAATAACACTGTGTAAATAAAAGAGAATGTTTACAAGTGTCCATTGCTTTTCAACTTCTCAGAAATCTATCTGCTCTAAGTCTAAAGAAATTTCTCTCATGACAATAGTGTGCATTGAGTACGTTCTGGGTCATGTGTGCTATAATCTTCTCTCTTATAAACACCACAGTTCTGCAAGTATGTTATTTACCACATTTTATATCTTCGCAAAGTGAAACTTCTTGAAACACACCAAAGAGCAGTCAGACAGTCCTAGCTCACTCCACAGTTCAACGCCATCAGTACACATGCCATTGTACCATGTTTTGCTAGAATTATTTAAGATGTCTTCCTATACAATACAAAGGACCAGAATTATGAATAGGAAAATGATAGTTTAAAAGAATGTTTCCCCCATGATATTCATAAAAGCAATTGCCAGGAAGGTTATCACTCAGAAATATGATATAAGAAGAAAGTAAAAGCTTAAGCCAGAAACAAGTGACAATGTAAGTACCTCTTTTTTTTAAAAAAATATTTTTATTTTATTATATTTTACAATTAATTCGCTTTCTATCCTGATTGTAGGCCCCTCCCTCATCTCCTCATGGTCCCACACTCCCTTCCTCTGCTCCACCCATCCCTCTCCCCTGGTCCACTGAAAAGCAGGAATCCTCCTTCCCTACTATCTGACCCTAGCCTATCAAGTCTCATCAGGACTGCCTGGATCCTCTTTCTCTGTGACCTGACAAGGCCACCAAACCAAGGAGACATGATCAAAGAGGACGCAACCAAGTTCATGTCAGAGACAGCCCCTGCTCCCCTTATTAGGGGACTCACTTGGAGACTGAGCTGCCTATGGGTTAGATCTGAGCAGACGGCTAGGTCCTCTCCATGCATGGTCATTGGTTGACGCATAAATCTCTGCAGGCCTCACAGGACCCATATTTTTGGCTTTGTGGGTCTCCTTGTAGAGCCCTTGTCCCCTCCAAGTCCTTTTATCTCCCCTCTCTCCCATAAGACTCCTTGCTCTCTGTCCAAAGTTTGGATGTCAGTCTCAGAATCTACATTGATCCTCTGCTGGATGGAGTCTTTCAGAGGACATCTATACTAGGCTCTAGTCTTCTCTTCTACTGCTTCCTGTATCCACCCTGTTTGCCCTCCTGAATGATATTCAAGCATCCTCGCTAGGGCCTTCCTTGTTGTTTAGCCTCTTTAGGTCTGTAGGTCTTAGTATGTTTATCCTACATTATATGGCTATTATCTGCTTATAGGTTAATATATACCATGCATACCTTTCTGCTTTTGGGTTACCTCAAGTTTCATCCATTTTCCTGCAAATTTCATGATTTTCTTGTTTTTAATTGCTCAGCAGTATTCCATTGTATAAATGCACCACAATTTCTGTATCCATTCATCCATTGAGGGACATCTGGGTTGTTTTCAGATTCTGGCTATTACAAATAAAGTGGCTACAAACATGGTTGAGCAAACATCCCTGTTGTATGGTGGATCATTTTTTGGGAATATGCCACAGAGTGGTATAGCTGTATCTTGTAGTAGCACTATTCCCAGTTTTCTGAAAGAAAGCACCAGATTCATTTCCAAAGTGGTTGCACAAGTTTGCACTCCCACCAGCAATGGAGGAGGGTTCCCCTTTCTCCACATCCTCTCCAGCATGTGTTGTCACTGGAGTTTTTGATCTTAGTCATTCTGATGGATGTAAGATAGAATCTCAAAGTTGCTTTGACTTGCATTTCCCTAATGACTTGGGACGTTGAGCATTTCTTTAAATATAAGTACTTCTATGGGTAACCAAGATGGCATAAAGTTTGGAATAAGTGCATATAACTTTCACTGAAGTAAACTGTAGTCAGTGCCATAGAATTGTTGTCATCAGATGACAACAATCAGATGATTAAATGAAGATAATATTAAATTAAATTATAGCTAAGTATTTCTTTTTTCTGCTAAGTTTTTTCTCAGAAACACTTAGCTAAATAACTACTAAAATTTTTATTTTCTCTCTGTACCATGCCTCTTAAAATACTTAAAATGAATTATCATAAAGTAATTAATTTCTAAGTAGTCAAAAATTTGCTGATACTCCAACCAAGGACCAATCATGGAGATAACCTAGAACCCTTGCACAGATGTAGCCCATGGCAGTTCATTGTCCAAGTGAGTTCCCTAGTAAAGGGAACAGGGACTGTCTCTAACATGAACTCAGTGTCTGGCTCTTTGACCTCATCCCACTGAGGGGGATGCAGCCTTATCAGGCCACAGAGGAAGACAACGCATCCACTCCTGATGAGACCTGATAGACTAGGATCAGAAAGAAGGAGAGGAAGACCTCCCCTATCAGTAGAGTGGGGGAGGGGCATGGGCTTAGAAGGGGGAGGGAAGATAGGATTGGAAGGGGAGGAGGGAGGAAGCTACAGCTGGGATACAAAGTGAATAAACTGTAATTGATAAAAAATAAAAATGAAAAAATTAAGAAAAAATAAAAAGAAATAAATACTTTCAAAAAAATTTGTAAGATTGATATATAGTGTTTTGTAAATTTCTTTTAAGGAAAAAAATGTCATTATGTATTAAAATTACCTCTAACTCTAAAATCTGTCTTTGTACCTTTATATCAATGAGCAAATAAAACAAATATTCAATTCATTTTTTATTAAATCCTAATGACATAAAGTTTTATGTGAATTCCTTATATATTAAGGAAATGAAATAAGATTAGAGTAAGGTAAATTGAGTTCAAATTTTTTTTTAAATTCACTTTATATCCTTATTGTAGCCCAATCCCTCCTTCCTTCCCCATCCCATCCTCTCTCTTTCTTCCTCCCCCTTTCCCTTTTCTTTGCCTTCCAACCCTTTCCCATGCTCCAGCTCATCAAGTTGCATCAGGACTGAGCATGTACTCTTCCCTCATGACCTTGCAAGCCAGTCTTGCAAGAGGTAAGTGATAAAAAAAACTGCCAAGTGAGTCAAATCTTACACTGATATTTACAGTTGAATATTTGTATAGCCGAAATGGAAGCAATCCATAACTTTCCCTGAAACATCACTGTTTGGTTTAAGTGGGATAGTACAAAATAAATACTACGATAATGCCTAGTTTATAATGAAGAAATGGTTGTCTTCTTCGTTTGATGTAAGACCTAGCATGGGTGGACACTAACTGAGAGATCTGCATATGTTAAAACCTCACTGCTACATTGCATCTTCAGTGGAAAGGAATGGAATGAAGGGAAAATCACTGGGTTAAGGAGAAAATAAAGAACATGAAATATGAAAATTATTTCATCAAAGTTTGGTAACTGCAGCAATTGCTTTAAGTAGAAACTTTCAAGAAGAATTCTGGATATGAGTCGGAAGCCCTGGAGAATGGCTAACAGCCTGTCTCTCATGTGGAGAAGTGAAGGCTCATGATCTAAGACTCCAGAAACTGGAGAGGAAGAAAAGTAGAATTTGTTAGCTGCTATTACATGAGTAAATTCATTTTAAATAACTGCTTAATATTTTAATTCCATCTCACATTTAAATAATAATTTTTCTGAGAAAATATTGCTACAATGAAAATATATTTTAAAGATTTTTATCCAGTGTTTTTGGGCATTTCACTGGACAAGTAAAAAGTTACTAGACTAAAAAATAGTGAAAATTTCTGCTACCATGAGTCATGCCCACATCACTGTGCCTTTACCAAGCACTTACTAAGCATAGGACATATTTTCATTTTTAAAATCTTAAAGCACTTCGTAGGATAACTGCTGTAATTTCAGACAACATGGTTTTGATATAATTTTGATAAGCATTCCTCCGTTCATGTATTGGATATTTATCTCTTTCTTTCTTGAGACCTTCATTTTGATCCCAGCCCGTTTTCTTCCAGTGTGATGTTACTGTGCTCTTGTGAAGGACTTTCATATATTCTGTACTGGTTGTTTAATAGCGCATTTATTATAAATATCTCTGCCCCATTTCACTTTATTTCTATTTTAATTGGTATTTTGTGATGCTTTAAAACATTTACTTTTTCTAGTCAAGGCTATTCAGTTTTTCCTTTGAGTTCGTGTTCACGGTTTTGTGGAAGGTAAATACCGCTGAGAGTCAATTCGCCGTACCGACAGGCTCTATCTTTTCATGCTTCTTGTTAGTGCATAGAGAAATGACTGCTGAGCTAATCATTCACAACTGTTGTGACAGAAGAGAGAAAGAGAGATAGTACAAGGATGAGAAGGTAAGAAAATACCTTTCAGGGATGTTATTAATCACTGTCAGTATTTTGTAATAGTGCAATGTCTAATATCGGTTTTTATAATTTGACTTATTTTAAATAGCCCTTCCTTGACATAATTTTTACTATATTTATTATCATAATATATATATATACTTTATGTATAACTGCAACTATGTAGATTTACACATGTGTTGATACTGTGCTACATTTCAGTGAAACTCAACAGAAAATATTTAGAGTGTCTTAAATTCAACAAATATATGGAAGACTAATAATCTTAATTTAAAATCACATGGTTTGGCACTGAACACAAATTAATTTAGCATTTATGGCTATCTATTTCATATACCTTATTTTGTGTGTATGTATGTGATATTTGTGTGTGTATGTGTGCATTTGTGTATGTGTGCGTATGTGTGTGTGTCTGTGAATATATGTGTGTTTCTACGTGTGTTCATGTGTGTGAATGTATGTGTATATGTATACGTGTGTATTGTATGTGTTACACGTGTATATGTATGTGTGTGCATGTGTGTGAGTATGAATGTGCATGCTCCATGTGTCTTCATGGAGGTCAGAGGCTGACACTGGGTGTCTTTCTCAATTAGTCTCCATCTTACTTTTTTTCACAGCTCCCACTGAACCTGGAGCTTGGAAATCTGGTTAGACAGGCTGGCCAGCAGTGCTCTTGGTTGTCCACTAGAACGTCACAGTACGAGCCATGTACACATTGCTAACGAGATGCAGAGAAATCAAGCTGCTACTGTCCAGAAAGCCTCCGTTCTGCTGGCTGCCTTTCATAGTGTAGGAATGTGCTGTGTGGGCTGCTGGAGGGACCCAGGTCACTAAGGTCTTGCTCATAAGCTCTGAACACTGAGCTGCATTAATGGCTGATGTGGTGGCAAGGTTTCCCGTGAGCACAGTAGTGGTGCCGTGAACGCTGTAAGGATAACCAACTGCTTCATGACAGGATTGAAGGCCAATTCCGTGGGAGAAACACATGCGCGATAATATAAACATTGAGAGCTCTCAGGCCCCAGGAATGAACCTATTACCATCATTCTACTAAATGGACACTTCCGACTGCCCTCTCAATTAGTATCTGCATAAATATAGATTAGTGAAGCTTCCCGACATCGTCAGGGGACAGTGTCTGTGCAGCCGATGATGGTAAATGAGGAGACTCACAACTGCTCAAAGGACAGAGGATAATTTTTGATAGTGTGATCAGCCACAAGTGGGCATCTATAACACATCCCTCCACAAGGCTCAGGGACCTTCATGGTCAAGGAGACAGAAAGACTGTAGGAGTCAGAGACCAGGGAGGACAAGAGTGATACAGTGTCTCTAGATACGACAAGGCCCTCCCATGCAACTGCCTGCATAGTAGCCACACATGAACAAGCCAGCCAACATTCAAGCACAAAGTGGAGAGGGGTTCATGTGCTCTCAATCCTAATGGAAGAACTATGGACTAGTTGGTAGTTTGAGAGGAAAGGAGTGCCAGTTTTCTTTAAGGTCAACACAGGTCACCCACACTCCAATGACTGGCCCCTCGCCTTAGTGTATATGAGCAGCACAACTTGGAGTATTGTGATTTTTATTCATTTACGTATTTATGTATGTATGCATTTATTTATTTAGGTTTTAGGTTTCTGGTTTTGTTTTTTTTTTTTTTTTTTTGAGACAGAGTTTCTCTGTGCAGCCTTGGCTGTCCTGGACTCGTTTTGTAGACCAAGCTGGCCTTGAACTCACAGAGATCCACCTGCTTCTACCTCCCCAAGTGCCGTGAATACAGGTATGCGCCACCCCACCTAGATATGGTTTATTTTTTAAGCACATGAAGTTGGAAGTATAGGGATGTGGGTTAGATCTTTGAGGAGTTGAAGGAAGAGTGGTGGTTGAATATGATCAAATACATTGCATGTGAGTCTCAAAATAATTAATAAAATATATTTCAGAATATAGTCAAACCATTTGCTTAAAGCCCCAAGTAACTTCTAATCACACTGGGAGTAAAATGGACAATTCTTAACATGACTTCACTGGCCTTTCTTCATAGTTTACTGAGTCTACTGAGCTTTGTGCTGTTCTTACACATGCTTGTCTGTTCCTTTATTGTAAGTTTAATTCCCTGTCAGGTCACTTTTATTTGTCCCCTAGCACACAGAGTCCCAAGGACTCTGCTTCACTGGTCCTTTACCTTACTTTATATTCAAGCCCAAATATTACCTCTTCATGGAAGTCTTCTTTGATCTAAAGTACTGGTCTCCCCCAGTCCCCACAGACCATTTTCTGTTTAGTTCATCATACAATTTTTCACAATCTGTGGTTGTATTAGTCTCTATTATTTACTGGGTCATTAGCATTTATGGCTATCTATTTTATATAGATACCTTTTCTGGAATATCAGCTCCTAGAGAATACCCAGAAAGCATCAGTGAAATGGGTGATTAGAGAAGAGCATCCCAATGGAGACAGCATGGGGAAGGATTGTTTGGGTCAATGCATGGATCTTATGCTGAGGGAGAAACAGCCGTTAAGAAGGAAGGAGTAGGAGAGACGCCGTGCAGTCTATCAGGTAGTAGGAGAGCACACGTTGCTTTCGTGAGTTGCACGAGTTTAGTGTCTGGGGATGGTAGTCATGAAAAGAGTCTTGTGCCAGCACATGAACAGACCTCCATGTGCCACAGAGTGGAGTTATCCTGGAGGTAATACAAAAGTTAACGGCAGTGTGGTAAGCTCATTCTCTGCCCAGCAAAGCCTGGCAAAGGAGACAGGATCCCTCGGGGGTGATTATATCACAGTGTCTCCTGACCATCCACATCAGAGGTGGACAAAGGTGGTGAGTCAACAATGCTATGGCGAGGACTGGATCCTGCAGGGCTCAGCCTCACACTGACTGCCAAAGCCCATGAGAGGCAGCAGAAAGTGGCTGGGTGGCCTGTACTGTTCTAAGTGAAGATGGAATCCATGCGAGCTTGCACTAACCTTAGAAATTGGGGATTCAGTCAGAGTCCGACCTGCTCAGAGAGTCAAACACAGAGGACAGTGGAAACTTGGTGTCTGGTGGTTAGGGTACAGAATTACAAATACAGAAATGAATTCTGCAGTGTTTAGATCATTGATAAAATATGAAGCTGCATTATCCATAGGACTTCATATTTTTCAGTATGTAAAGAAGATAGAGATGGAGAAATAGATGTGTTCATGTTCATAAATGTTCATAAATAACCCCATATGCATGCACAGACATACTGTGATACTACAAATATTCCCTCACTCTTTCCAAACTGCTGGAGACAAAACCAGAATAGCACTGTATGTACTTAATACCTCAACATTGTCATCCACCATTTTATATGTGAAGACAACAAAGGTGTTAAAACAATGGTAGCGATGGACTGTAACTCACTGACCAAAATAGGAAACCCAGGGCTCTCGAAGATAAAAATATTTTTTAAAGAATTGAATGCTCTTAATATGAGATATTAGCATAATTTCAAAGTATCTTTTCATAAACACTTATAAATATCAGAAGTAAATGAGTAAGCAGTTTCACAGTGGAGAAGCCTGCAAGATTCCACCATAATTAAATTATTACAGTGAGACTCAAAGAAACTAAGACAAATCAAAGTTCAAGTCCTGCCTGACAGGACACGACAAAGAAACCCAAGTCTTTTCTGGCTGGCTCTTTTTGATAAAGATTCATGTTTGGATTTAATAAGAAAATAGCAGATGAATTTAAGCTGGGAACCCTTCTCTCGGTTGCCTGCTCTTTGATCACTTGCCCCTGGCCTTGTGGCCTTCCCAGGCCACAGAGGAAGAGGACACAGGCAGTCCTGTCGAGACTTGATAAGCTACAGGCAGATGGTAGGGGAGGAGGACTCCCTCTTTCAGTGGACTAGGGGAAGGGGATGGGGGAAAGACAGAGGGTGGGACTGGGAGGAGTTGATGGAAGGGGCTACAGTCTGGATATACAATGAATAATTTTTAAAAAATAAATAAAAATAAATGAATAAATAAAAAGAGAAAAATAAAATTGCTTTTAGAGGCCCATCATCTTTAAACATGTAGGTGTTTCAATAGTCAAGATGAGGCTGGCTAAACATTTAAATCACCTTGAAACTAAATGTTAGTAGTAAGCCAGAGGCTATGATGTGATTTTTGATGCTGTATTTTTCCACTTGTAAGGAATAAGTCAGTACTTGTAGCTAATGAAGCATCAGGTCAGTAATGAGTTAAAGTACTTCCAGGAGAAGTTTTTGAAATATGTTGTAACACGTGTTTTTCCTCCTACCCCTAAGCTCCCAGGAAAACGACTCATGAGGCTCATTAAGTATTTACAAATTCCCAGGCCACATTGCTGGGGTCTTCTCTGGCTCGCTTATAACGTAAAATAACCCCGTCATACTGCTCTACACGTTGCCCTGTAGTTGGCCGCCTCTGGTCAGTTACGCTGTTTCTGTTCTCCTCACATCTTGTGGGTTGAATTTCACGCACCTGGCTCTATCCCAGAATCCTTTTTGTCTGATGTACGTCCCAGCTCCTATTTCCTGCCTAAGTTATAAGCCATCAGATTTATTGTTGATAGATGACATTTCAATACAGACACAAGATATTCTTCCAACAGTAATATATCTTCAACTTTGTTATAACTTTGCATATTTTTAAATTATAAAACAACAATAACAATAATAACACAAACAGCACTGTACAGAAAATATGGAGTATAACTTAGAAGCAGATAAGAGTGAGAGCTAGGGGAGCCATCAGGCAATTTTAGCAATAAAGTCTAAAGGCCTAAGAGGGTTGTAGAGGGAGTAGAGGAGAGAGGTTTTGAGTCATATTTAGGAGGCAGAAGTGATAGGCTTTAGTGGCTAATTAGACACAGAGGGTGGAGGAACAAGAGGAGTCCTGAGTGACGTGGATTTCTGCCTTGCAATTGAATAGAAGGGAGTGCAAAAATAACTGAGAGAAGGAAAGAGAAATGACATTTTAGAAACTTAGAGTTTTGATGCTTGGCAAAAAGACACTGAGTCTCTTCTAAAACTCTGGGTTATTTGACCAAGTGTGATGTGTTGTCCTCTTTCTGTTAAGCCGAACTTCTATTCCCTGGTTTCATATTTCCTCAAGAAGTAACATTATTGATCCATTTTCCCAGTCTTTACTTACTTTTCCCTAAAGAACTGGAGGTACTCAGACAGAAAATAAATTTGGGGTAGAAACTGAGCATACTCACAACTGCTTTTCTCGTGGCCCTCCACTCTCTAGAGCAAGTGTGCCAGCACAATCAGCATGTCCTCTGCTTTCTGTGGTAAAGCACTCTGTAGGCCGTCTAGCTGTGCCCCTGACCGGAATATGTACTTAATTTGAGAGAAAAGTTACAGCAAGTACATTCAGCCAAATAACCTATAACAACATTTCCCAATCAGTTCCAGAAATGATTTAAAAATTATGACATTTGTTTTCGATTTGTCTAACTCCTGCATCCGATCTCTCACTTGGCTTGGAATTGGGAGGTTTGGTGGTTCTGAAACTGTGTGCAGTGTTTTTTTAATTCCTCATACTGTCTAATAATCTGTTTGAAATACTTATCAAATTAATGTAAATTAAGGCAATGTTAAAATAATACTGCTTACAGGGGAAGCTATAAATCATTCTAGTTACTTGTTTTTCAGTCTTAGGTTTTTGACAAAATTGGTTTAGAACTTATTTTTCAACATGGCATAAAAATACAGCATTCTTTTGTACCTTTCTTCATATGTGATATTGGAATCATAATGGTTGTCCTAAGGACTGAAATATAAACTTCAAGCATGCCACTCTCTAATGTACTAAATAACAGGCACACTGCTGAGTCAGGTGCCTCCTTTCTCAACAGTGTGAATGTATGCAAGAATTAAAACAAAAACGAAACAGAATAAGTTGTTAAGATTAGTAATACAGATGCTTGTGAAATGCCTGAGATCACATTTCTTAAACTGAGTTTCATGGATCACTACTTGTGAAATATACCAATGAATTTCCAGAGTCAGTAGTGGGAGAAGATTATGAAAAAAAAAATCTATCAATGAGAATCTTTAATCCCTTACATCTCCAAAATAGTTGACTACTAAAACCTTTTAACTAAGAGCATTACTCATAGAATAAACAGTGCTAAATAAGAGGGGATCTGATTAAGAAGAGAGTGATAAACTTCTGGTTTCTTAGGACATCTTGATTCACTAGAAGTTCTTATGGTATATGCTGCACTGCCTTAATTCAAAGGAATTCAAATACTTCACTCATTCCATCCTTCTTCTGCGGAATACTAACTCCTGCTCAAATATAAAACTCAGTTTGAGCACTCTCTCCATAGCATAGTTTTCTTTGCTATTTCCTCAACTATGATCAGCTAAACAAGTCAAATAATACTGAACACAAATTATGTAGTCTACATGGTGCGGTGGAGGATTTCACTTTTTTAAAGTGAGGACACAGTTCCAATCCTCATGAAACATCTACTGAAGGTGGAAAAAAATGTAACAACAAAAAAATTATGTTATTTCAAAAAAAAAAAAAAACACTACAAGGGCAAATAGCATAAAGTAGAGTGAAATACAGTACCTTATATTCAAAAGAGAAGGCATCGCTTGTAAGGCAGCATTTGAATAATGACCTGAAGGAAGGATAGCATATAGAAGAAAGGTGTCCATATTCATATTCCGTAAAATCAACAATCAATAGTAATAACCTAAGGTAGGCACTGTTTGGAATTTCAGGAAGGGCAGCATGGCAGGAGTGAAATGAGCCAAGGAGAGACGGAGCCAAAAGCCTGGGGCGTTAAGGAGAGAATGAAATTATCCATGCTGTTACATACCTTTGCTTTGAAATGGAAGATTAATCAGCTGAATGTGACCTAATTTATAAGACTGGCTCTTGAGACAATAGGGCACAATGATGAATACTAAAACACAAGACAGAATGATTTTCCAAAGTTCCCCATAAAAGGTGTTAATAACAAATATCTGGAATAAATACTACTTTGTGAAAAAAAAAAAGGTGTTAATCGCTTATAGAAAAGTAATACTAAAAGGAGAGTAAGAAGGGCCTGGCTTAAGAAGTATATTTAATTACAGTGTTGATATTGGATTAGGCAATGTACATAAATTAAAATATGCTTACTAAACTTACCACCAATACACAATGAATATGTGCAATAAAACAGCTATAAACAACGAATAAAGAAAGGGTTGACTTAAGAATTATTTGGTTTCAAGCCACCTTCTCACCCATAAAGATGCCTATGAATACTATAGCATTTTTGTTCATTGGGACAATATTAAATTGATATTTAATACATTGAAATCAACTACGTATAGACCACGTATAAAATTTAAGTGCATAGGTGAACATTCCATTAGCTACCAGAGGCTACCCATACCATAGAGTTTCTGAAAATCTTCACTTTGCACTCATGGACAAAAATGCAAAACATCTTTGTACTATTCTGGAAACAGTTATGATGTCACAGACTTTGAAAGCCTTACAGCCTACCAAGCAAGCTGAAGCACGTTCTGAGAACTGTTTCCCTAGGGATTCTATGTTGGTTTGAATATGGAGTGTAGAGAAAGAAAGGAATTCCAGACGGAGGGAAGCGTTTCAGATGGGAGCCATTAACTACAACACGAATCTGTACAGCCCACCGGTACTCAGAGGCGCCTGTAGAACATGAAGCTGGAATTTGGGGAAGCGGTCAGGGCTAGAGATACAAACTCAGAGCACAGAGTAGCCTTTTGGGTTGGAAACGAGGTGAGAGAACATATGGGCCTGAAAAGAAAGAGCGTCTAAGGGTGACTCCTAGGTGCTTGATCAATTAATTACTTTAATGAAATTCAAAAAGCCCTCTTTGGTACACAGGCTCCCAATGCATGAAAGGTTTCTTAGGATAGAATCCACATTTTAGTCATTGTCACATTCAAATTATTGCTTAAGATGCCCAGCATATGGTCAGTATTCAACAATGTTTAGTGAATGAATAAATCAAGACTAGTGTGTACAATGGATACTTCCATTGCTGAATTCCAGGATTTTTCTCACAGTTAAAATTGGGAGCTAAAATGGTTAGCTTCAGATTCTTATATTAGGTATACTGTTCACCAAGTTGTCAGTTTAATTCCTGAGAGTTTGGGGCAAAGGTAATTGGGAACTTTAAAATTTACCTAGAAATAATGCCAACTCTACTTTCTAGACATTTTACTTTTTCAAGAAAAAAAATTTCCTACAAAATTCTGTCATCTATCAGACAGCCTAGAGATGCTCTAGAGAAAAAATACATGCCAAAAAAAAATCTCATTCACTGATATGCACATGGAAAGAGAAACACTGAATAAGAGAAAAACTCAATATTAAAGTCATGTTGCAATCCATGGCAATCTGGATTATAATAATTTAAAAAAGAGATGAATATTTTTAATCTGTGGAACATGAAAACAACAGTTTCCCATTTGATTTTACTCACACCCATATATATATATATATATATATGTATATATATATATATATATATATATATATATACTGATGTTGCTAACAGATGAATGCAGGAAGTCATGATATTCCTAGTCAGTGTCCTCTTGGGTATATTCAGATGATCAAGAGAATTCAGATATGTACTCTAGGAGCTGAAGTTGCGATGATCATAACCAATATTTTATTGATAACCCACTTTGGGTCTTATTGCATTCCTGAGGAGTAGGCATGGAAACCACTGTCCTCACTTTGCTGGCAAACAGACAGGCCAGAGAGGTTTGCAGAGGTTTGTGACAGAACACACCCTCTGTCTATTGTAAGATAACTTCACATGATCCCCTATAAGGTTCCTGTACATAACCTACCTTAGGAAACTGGGTTAGATATATAGACAGGTTCTAACTTGCAATGGTTTAATGAAGATCTTCTCAATTTTCTAATGGCACAAAAGCAATATGCATCTATTAGAAAGCGTAGCTAGAGTTTTAAATTCTCATCTGTTTCCAGACAGTGACATATGGCACGATGCTCTCTCAAGAGACCAGGCAGTGGCCGCAAGCAGGTCAAGAGTCTGAGCCAGTTACTTACGCCTGCTGATTGCTAAGCTGTACAGATCCCCATGTTCAATGTAGTTGTTTTGATTCTATTTTCCATTTAAAAGGTTTATCAGCCTGTACCACACTGTAGGTCCAGGACCTTGCATGTTAGCTTTCATATGGATTTAATTGGTTTTCCATGGAGCTTACTTTTTTTTTTTAAGTTTCTTAGGCAATCCTAATTTGTGGAGAATTGTAGGTGGTTCGTGGGTTCAGGTGATTTTTTTCCACTTTTTCTTTGCAAGCTTCTGTTTTACCTGAGATTATTAGGTTAATATTTTAAATAGCAAAGCTATCCTTCTATTGGCAACCTTCTCTTCTCACACAACTTTCATTTTAAGCCTTCCAATGAAGGACACAGTCTCTTTGTTTCTCTCCTTTGAGCTATAAACTTTGGCCATCCATATTTCTGCTCATCTTTCTTTTTTTCCAGTCCATTATTCTCCTCTCAAACTTTATCCCTCTGGAATATAAATGCACAACCTTGATCATTTTCTCCCCAATGAGCTAATTAACATTAATAGAAAGATTATTGACATTAGGAATTCAGAGTTCTTCCATTTAGTGGCTGTGTCACATTGAGAAAATTATTCAACCTTTCTAAGCCTCAGGCCCAATTGCTAAAATAAAGAAAAAAATATCAATCTCATAACATTTTTATAGGAAATAAATGAAATATACAATCCATAATAGAAATGGTACAATATTTAATGATAAATATTTTGAGACTGCTTTTTTTGAAGCTCTTTTTTTCTTTATCTATTTTTGTTATAAACCATTGCAATATTCTGTTTTTTTTTCTAAGTTGTATGAGTTGGCTTTTTACATACCCACTCTCATTTCTAATTTTAAGATTTAACATATGTATTCTATAACCCTTCAGTGCCCAGGAAAATACTATTCTAGATTTGGCAAGAGTTTTTTATAACCTCAGTCCAAGATTCTACTTAATGATGGCAGGAGGAGATAGCATTCTAAAATTATAATTATTAAGCCACTTTATTGTTAGCTTGCTGAACACACAGAGTCCATCTAATCTAAGCAGAGACTATCACAGGCAGGTACGCCGGAGCAGCATGTTCTCCAAGTTATGTTGAACTTTGCCCATATCTCTCTTACTGTGATTCCTAAACACCAGTCAGTCTCTCCAAACTATTCATCATCTTTGATTCCCTTACATCTTTGATGCTCAGATCATCCATCTACCATGGATGCTTTATCCAAGGTGTCACCTACATTCAGCACTACATAAATAAAATAACACATCCACAATCATTTCTCCATAAGTGCAAAGTTACATTATCGTGCTTTCTTAAGGATGTAAAATATAGATGGTGGAGATGTAGTTCAATGAAAGACCAATATGCTCAAGACTTTGCATTTGATACCTAGCACCTGAAAACAAAGCCATCCTGAGAAATATATTTGCTATATCATTGAAGAAAGAGAGGAAAAATTGTATGTTCATCACCTACAGACAAAAACAGCTGGAAAAACTTCCACATCCCTTTATATGAAAAATTCTCAGCAGGCCAACAGTAAAGTCATCCTAAACAATGGCTTATGCTATAATGCATGTTGAGATAATAAATTCTTTCACGGGTAGGGAGCAAGGCAGAGATTTTTAGGGTTATCACATCAACATATGACTCCCACCACAGTCACAATTAAGAAGAAAAAGAAAAAAGTGAACTCTAATTATCCTAAGTTGACATTAAAACAACCCTGTGAAAATCACTGTTTATAAAAGCAAAACCTAGGCCTTCCACACATACGTTATTATGTAGCTTGGTCTTCCTGTGGGACTCCTAACAGTCGGAGTAGGGGCTGTCCGGTTTGACTCTTTTGCTGACCTTTGAGACCCTTTCCTCCACTGGGTTACCTCATCCAGCCTTAACAGGAAGAGAGGTCCCTAATCTTACTGCAACTTGGTATGTCGTGTTTGGGTGACATCCATGCGAGGCCGACCCTTTTCTGAAGAGAAACACAGGAGGAGTGGATGAGGGGACATACGGGAGAGCAGAGGTGTGGAGAAGGGACTGGAGGCCAGGAGGGAGGAAAAACTGCTGTCGCGATAATAATAATTATAATAATAGCAACACCAACCCTAACTGTTAAGTGAAACACCTAAATCAATTTTAATTCATTTTCTAAGTACCAACAACAGTGAGAAAGTAAAGACAGCTAACATTCACAATGTAGTAATTCAGCTTGATGAGTAAAGTCTTTGTATTTGTAGCCAAAACCAAATCTTTTTTTTTTCAAAACCAAATCTTAACCCCTAATTCACATAGCAGATGGAATACCTTGAGTAGATTATAAACCTGAGCTTAAATTAAGCAAGAAAAAAAAAAATCTTCTAGAATGAAAATGAGAAAATAATTCATATCCTGGATGTGACAAATACCAGTAACCAGAAAAAAAAAATAAAATTATATTCATCAAAAGAAACACATGAAAATAATTAATCAAACTAGAGACTGAAGGGAAATATTCACAATGCATAGATCTTTGGGAGTTGTGAGAGAATGAATACAGGATTACTCTAAACCAGAAATTGAAGAGTTGAACAATTCCATTAAAAAATGAAGAGAAGTTCCTCATAAGAATCGGCAATAGCCATAGAAAAGGCATTCAATACCATTAGTCACAAAAAAAATTAAACTAAACTATGGTGATAAATCATTCCACGCAAATAAGGTTATCTAAAATAAAAATGATCAACAAGCTTAGTTGTACAGAAACTGACACTGCTATGAATTGCTGTTGGAGGTTATAAAATGTAATGACTACCTTCAGACTGTAGGAAAGTTTATTATAAAACTCACCACCTTAAGATCCAGCCATTCCACTCACTTATAAAAACATATAAATATTCATGCGTAATGGTAAACCACATGGCGGTTACCTGCGTCTAGGTCCCTACCCCTAGCTGGGAAGCTATTGGCAGTTGATGGGTGCTGGAGGTGGGGTACCACTTTTCTCTGGAGTAGGTTGCGACCAGTAGTAGGTTGCCCGTGCTTCACTGGATGACCCTACACTCATGCATATATGGGCAACACTAAATGGTGCATACATACATACATACGTACGTACGTACGTACATACAAACATACATACATATATGCATGTTATATGTATGTGCATGCAATTCAGAAGATGATGTAGTAGGGGTTAAGAAGGGGGTGGGAAAGGAAGCAAGGAAGAGATATGATCAAGAAGCATTGTATGCTTGTATGGAATTTTCAAAGAATAAATTAAAAGGTAAACAACAACAAACAAACAAAATATATCAAGCACCAATCAACAGGAGAACAAAGAAATAAATCGTGGTATATTAATCCAATGGAATGCTATTCATTTAAAAACTAGTAACATGGATGAGTTTCAAAAGTGTATATTGAGTGCAAGAAATCAAACACACCAACAAACACAGGAACTGTACGATCCCACCTAAAGTATAATAATAGGTTATCCTAATCTGTGGCATAAAAATAATGTGAGGAGGAAAAGAGGGACATTTCCTGGTAAGGCACAGGAGAAAACTCTGACGTGGTGGCAGTACTCCTTTCTGCTCAGAGTGAGAGTACACGCAGAGGTACAACGGACCAAGTGTGAAGATATTCACTCACTATCTGTGTGTTTTATTGGAAGGGTGGTAAGATTTTTACCAGGAAGCATTAAAAAAATAAAAACATCGTACTTATTTTACTTTACATCCTCCAGATTCATATGTCATCAAAAATGACATGATTTTCTTTATTTGTATGGCTGGATATTACTCTGTCATGTGAATACATCCCATTTATTCTATCCATTCATCCACTGGTGGATCCTTAGGTTGATTCTCTACATTGGCTCTTCTGACTACATTGCAATAAACAGAGAACACGGATCTCTCTTTGACTTACTGACCTTAGATGTATGCCCAGTAATATGGTTGCTGGACCATATGGCAAATTCTATTATCTGATAGTCATAATTTTAGCTTCCTAGGAGCCTCCACACAGCTTTCCATAATAGTTATGCTAATTTACATTTCTACTTACGCTGTGCAAGAGTTCAGTTTTCTCATATCTTTGCCAATTCCTTTTATCCCTACTCTTTCTGATAATAGCCATCTTTAAAGGAATGAGATGGTATCTCATTATGATTTTAATTTGCATTTTCATGATAATTAGTGATGCTAGGCCAGACACAGAAAGATAACTGCTGCATCATTTCAGTTTTCTGTGGGATATAAGAATAAATAATCTTAGAGAAGTAGAGATCAGAATAGCATGTACCAGTGGCTGGTGTAGAGAGGAGAAAAAGGAGTTTTGAAAATGCTAATCAGAGATAAATATTTATAGTTAGATAGACGTAAGCTCAAGAAATTTATGTACAGCATGGTGACTGTGGAAGTGGCAACATACTGCATACACAATGGAAAAAGAGAGGATGTTAAATGTTCTTAATACAAAAATGATGGAAGGAAATGTACTTATTAATGACTTGTTTTTCTACCTCAGAAGTATGCAGTCATCTCAATGGACTACCGTACATTACAGATACATATAATTTTATATGTCAGCTTAGGAACAAAAGCCAAATGTAAGCAATATGTACTTAATCTAGTAGAGAGAAAACTGGCATGTCAATGCACCCACTTAATTTTTCAAAAGAAAGTTTTCAAGTCTTTTCAACTATAAAAATCACTCTATTTTTCAGATAGAAACCTGCAGGTTATTCCAAACAGAAAAGCTCAAGCCTTGTAGGTTAATATTCTTGAAAGAAACAAAGAGAAGCCAGTAGCATATAAATATTTCAGTTTTTATTAATTAAAAATAGGATGTTTCACAATTTGGAGGCTTTTAGACATAAAAGCAACGAAAGAAACAAAGGTGAGGAGATCAAACAGGGATGTGAAACCAACAGCTGTGACTTAGCCAGTTGATAAACACGCAGAACAGAAACGAACTCGAGATAGCACTGGCAAGTCTGAGGCGTGCAAGTAATTAGCACGCTCATCAGACACCTGCAGTATCACCCAGACTCCACCTCTCTCCAAAAGAAAGGGTTCCATGTTTGCAATGGATTCTCTCCGCACAGAAGTACCGAGGAAGTGGCCCAGCTGTGACACCCAAGCAGCATCCATTTTCAGTGAATACGGTAAAGTTTCCCCTCCAGCTCACCTGGTCACACATTCTACTCATCATCAAAGAACACACAAGCTAGGCGGTACAAATCCATAAGGTTTATATTGATCCTTTTATTTTTAAAGCTTATGTTTTTAATTTGGGGGGGGTTATATGTGTGTATGTGTGTGTTATGTACAAGTGTGAGTATAGATACACACGTGCAATGATGTGCTGTGGAAGCTAGAAGACAACTTTTGGGAATAGGTTTCTTCCAGAATTATCCGAAAACTGAATCAAAGGTCTCTCATCTCTAGCTTTAAGAGTAGAACTCTATTTCAGTAGTGTTGTTAATTTATTACTAAGTGCTAAGAACGCACTCAGTGATAGAACCATTTCCTAACATGAGCTACGGCATTGATTTCTAACTGGAAAAGAGTTCTTGTTAGTAAATGGATGCAAAGTGTTTGAATATCCACAAGTGAAACTAACCAGATTTCTTGTATTTCCAGACACAAAGCTAAAATCAGCAAGCACTTTAAAGGAAGCTTGTACCCAAAATATAGGCACTTATATAAGCTAACCAATAATTATCTTTTCTTCAGAACAGTAGCTTAACAACGTTTCATCCCTGACTACAACTATTTGAGTCCACCATCTGCCCATCCTCCAACCCTTTACTCTGGTCTCCAAACCCTTTCTTGAAACTAACAGTCCCCTGTTTAATTTGATGTTACCTACAGGCTTGCTGTAAACTGCCTTTATTATGTTCGGGTATGTCTATTGTATCCCTACTCTCTCTAGGACTTTTATCATGAAATGGTGTTAAATTTTGTCAAAGGCCTTTCCTGCATATAAAGAAATGATTCCTGCATATAAAGAAGTGATTTTTTTCTTTCAGTTTGTTTATATGCAGATTATTTATTTATTATATGGAAATGCTTATTTATTTTTTATTGATGTTTGTATGTTGAACCATCCCTGCATCTCTTCAGTGAAGCCTGCTTGATCATGGTGGATGATCTTTTAGTTGCAGTCTTGGATTCACTTTACCAGTATTTTATTGATCATTTCTGTATCTATGCTCTTAAGTGCTGCTTTATTTATAACAGCCAGAAACTGGAAAAGAAAATATGGTACATTTACACAATGGAGTGTTACTCAGCTGTTTAAAAAAAAAAAAAAAACATCATGAAATCTTCAGGAAAATGGATGAAACTAGAAAAAAATTATCCTGAGTAAGGTAACCCAGGCCTGGAAACATAAAGATAAACTGGCATATATTCACTAATATGCAGATATTAGCCATTAAATAACCGACAGCCAATCTACAATCAATAGATCCAGAGATGCTAGTTACAAAGCTGAAGGGCTACGCATGCATCTCCCTGAGAGAAAAAAAGATTTTAAAGATGAACTGGGGCAAGTGCGGAGAGGGATGGGATCAGGTGGGAGGCCAGGGGAGACAGAGTTAAGGGAGGAAATTTGGGGATTGACAGATAAATTGAGGGGGAGTTGAGGGATGATAGAGAAACACAGTGTAGTAGAACCTTCCTAGAATAGATGACAGTGATCCATGTGGGGCCCCTCATAATAAGGGAGACAGAAGCCCAACAGGCCATCTCTTGTCACCAAATGAGGCTTCTAGCACCAGGACTATTTTGACTTCAATTGAATTGTTGGACAAGGGGTCCCAGAGAAAACCCAAACATCCCAGGCTGTTGCTAAAACAATGGGTTGCTCTCCACAAACTGATAGTGAGGTCCCGGTGCCAAAGACAACACCCATACAACTTACTGAATATGGGGCAGTCACTTCTATGTTCTAGCGTCGTTGGTGCTGAAAGTATTCTGCAGGCTACCAAAAGACAAACATAAACAGCAGCCTGGCCACAAAACCTTTGACCTATAATCTGTCCTGCCTGCAAGACATGCTAAGCAAAGGTGACAGAGAACATGTCTGATTTGACTTAAGGTCCACTCCACAAGATGGAAGCCATACCCAACACTGCTTGAGTGACCAAGTACCAGACACTAGATAGCCCAGAGACCTATGGTGAAACCAAACACTACTGGTCTAAAGAGAGAGCAAGAGAGAGAGAGAGGTATCATAAATGACTCTTAATGATATTCTGCTATACTTACAGATCAGGATTTGCTTAGCCATCATCAGAGAAGCTTCCTCCTGCTGCAGATAGGAACAGAGACCCACAGCCAGACATAACACAGAGAAAGACCTTGGAACACACAGCTCTAACTGGGAGCTCCCAGAGCTCACCTCAGAGCTCAGGGAGGCAGAAAGAGTGTAAGAGCCAGAGGAGATGGAGGACACCACAAGAACAAGGCTTTCTAAATCAACCAGTAAAGCTCATATAAACTCAGAGAGACTGAAGTAGAAAACACAGAGTCTACACAGGTCTGTATCAGGTCTTCTGCATGCATGCATACATACACATACATACATACTCTCACATACGTACATACATAAAATAACTCTTAGTCTAGTACTTTTATAGGACTCCTGAGTGTGTGAATGACTGAACCTCTGACTCTTGTGCCTTCTACTGGGGCTCCTCTCCTTCTCTTGGTTTCCCTTGTCCAGCCTCGATGTCATGGGTTTTGTTTTATCTTATTTTATTTTGTCGTGTTTGCTTGTTATCTCTTAGAAGCCTGTTCTTTCCTAATGAGAGACAGAAAGGGATTAGATCTGGAGGGTGGAGTGTATGGAGGAACTGGGAGGAGAGGAGGGATGGGAAAGTGTAATCAGGATATGTTGTGTAAGAAAAGAATCTATTTTCAATAAAAGGAGGAAAATGAAGAAAATAAAGATATGAGCAGACCTACCCCAGTATTCCTTCATAATTACTTCCACATGAGTTTTATACTTCTGTGTCTCTACAGTGACTGAAAAGTTGAGAGCTCAGGAGTCATAACGAAAATAGGCAGAGACAAGGAGTAGAGTCAAGATGACATTTCTGCTCACTCTAGTTTCCATCAAAGTTTATCAAATACTCTAACCGGAACTAAGATATGTAGAGATATTTTTTGAGGTGAAGTCTTACTATATAGTTCTTGCTGGCCTGAAACTCACTCATCATGTAGACCAGGCTGGCCTCAAGTTCACTGAGATACTCCTGCTTCTGCCTCTCAAGTGCTGGGATTAAAGGTGTGTGCCACCACACCCATCAAGAGGTTTGTTGTTGTTGTTTTGGTTTTTGCTTTAATTTTAGCTAAAATATAATTACATCATTTTTCCCTCCCTCCCTTCAGCCCTCCCATATTCCCTGTTAAGACCCCTCAGGTTGTGTGTGTGTGTGTGTGTGTTTACACAACCTGTTGAATCCACTCAGTGTTGTTAACATGTACTTCACTTCAGGGTGGATTACTTGGTGTTAGGTAAGTAATTAGGGGGCTCATCCCTGGGGAAGACGAATTCTTCCTCACTTTTTGTGTCTCTGAGGAATCTGTTTTTTATTCATGAATGGCCAAGACATTCTAAAGTAGATGATTTACACAATTAAAATTTATTAATAGATTTTTAAAACGCATACAGGACAACATCTTTTATTTGTAAATAAAAACAAATAGTTTTTACTTGAGTGCTGGAACTGTAATAAGTACACAGCAATACCAAAGTGCTTTGAAGGAAAATGTGACTCAGCAAGAACAAACATGGCACTCACCATCTGAATCTGGGTTTGGTGTTTGCTTCTTCACCCCTTCAAGTAAATTGAGATGAAACGTTTGAGAACATTCTCTTACTCTGCATACGGGGGTTTATAAAATGTTATCTGTGCCTAAACAATGCTAAACTTGTAAATTCAACTGACATAAAGATGACTCACTCTCTTGAGAAGATTTTAATCTCAGAGTAGGGCCAGGTGAAAAGTTGTTGTGTTATTAAAAGAAAGCAAAGAAGCTCCCTATCAGATGGCTGGTTTTGACCCTCTACAACCCCAGTCTGTTTACCTACAACAGCAGCCTACAAATTCCCTGGGAATCAATGAAGTTTAAATGAAATAATTTATACAAAAGCCTACTACACACTATACTGGATATGTGAAGCTTATATGCTATTTACTGATGAGGGTAGGGCTGTCATAAATTAAAGCATGGTATAACAAAGAACGTCATTTATTTAAAAATTGTTGCTTACACAGTCTTAGACATGCTTGCACTACAGACTGGCTCAAGGGTTTATTCATGCTCTGTGTCTCAGAGATGTAGGAAGACATTGATTGGATCCTAAATCCCCCTCTCTTGGATTTTATGGAGCCCATTCAGAACAAGCCAGGTTGAGAGCACCACCAATTTTATGTTCTAGGTCCATCTGTTGGCAAAAATATAATGCAAACAACTTTATAAGTGCTATTTTCAATGAAATATCACAGAACAGCTTGTCCCAATGATATTTCTAAAGCTTGCCTGCAAACCGCCTACTGGGAAATCCAACAGAAAGAGAAGGGGGATGAGGGAAAAAAAAAAAAAACATACAGACAAGTGACAGAAATGGGAAAAAAAAAAAAAAGAAAAAAGGTAAAGACAGATTACCAAAACGGGAACACCAGAGGACAATGCAGAGAATGAGTAGTGCGCTATCAAACAGACAACAGTATTAGAAGCCATGAGGAGTTGGAACCGTATCAGCTTCTCTGAGGCTGAAGATAGACGCACCATGTCCACAAAAAGCTTCAGAGCACAGTAGCAGCTCAGCAACTATGGCATCATTACTGAAATGCTGAGAGGCAAATGTGAAACATCCATTTCTCTAAGCTTCATTTAATCCTTCTCATAATATCAAAGTTCATTTTCCAGGAACTAATAGAGATCCCAGTGTCCATTATGAACTTCATAGGAAGCAAACAGCCCCATTCAGAGTCTCTTTCTTTAATGTAAAAATCTATTAGATAGTACACCATAGCTGCATCATTGAAATATAGTTTACATGTATTAGTTCAGAACCAAACATCACAGTGCAGAAGATCATTCTGGGCACTTACCTGGGGTCGGATAACTTTTACAATATTTTTTAGGGCAGTGTCGGGAGATGGAGGTGAGCAGTCAGGTGTTGGGCCTGTAGAGCTGTTCCTATGGTGACTAGTTCCTGGAGCAGTAATTGCTACCTCAGAGGCATTATCTGTGAATAAAAATAGAACTGCCATGAACTTAATCAGTCAGTTTACTTACCTCTTAAGACTTGAATTTTTGTGTGTGTGAATATGAGTTGAGATTTCAACTTATAAAACTGGTATCAATTATAACACCATAGCTAGGAATATTCTTAGTAGTGTATTTTACAGAAAACACATACAGAATCTTCTGTTTTCCTTCAAGATGGTGAATAATAATCCTTGCAGTATTGTCCCAACATGAATGAGCAATATTAAATTTATCATTTCTTTGAGACATGTTTTTTTTTTTTTCTGTCTAAGAGCACTGGCTGTCTTGGAACTCTCTCCACCCACTTCTGCCTCCTGAGTGCTGGGATTAAGGCGTGCATCATCATGTCCACTGCAATACTCAATTTATAATGGCAGATCCTCCCCACAGTTCTTACGACCACCACCCCTACATGAAAGGCCACAACCTTACTTTGAAAATGAATATAGTTTTGAAATGTGCTGAGATTGGCCAACAAATCCCCACAATGTTTCTAATCAAAGCTCATTTTAATTATTTAGAAATTGTGTATCTACTTGATTTCTAAAGCCTAAACTTAAGCCTCTAAAATAACTTTTCCCAGACATCCCTAAATCATAAAACTTTAATAAAAAATTGGCATTTGTATAAGACATAAACCAACAAATTTATCACTACTAGATAATCATATAAGACTACATGTTCAAAATAAAAATGAATGAAATGTCAAAATCTAAATAAACCTTCCCTGATGTTTAGCATTTGGGGGTGGGAAGAATAGGAAGTTTTAAAAGAAATAACTTGAAATTTAGCATCTTGTACAATACTTTCCCGTTCAATTTATTTTTATGACACCAGTGAACCTTAATACTAGATAAAACTTAATACATGATGAAAATTGTCAGACAGAAAAGACCATATGCTATACAATGAAATCTACATGAAATATCCAAATACATAGGAACTAAACATAGATTAGAGGTTGCTAAGAGCAAGGAAGAAGATATGAGAAAGTAATTACTGTGGCACTTATTTGGAACATAATGAGACTATTCTAAACTTGAATCGTGATGATAACCATATAATTATTTAAATAAATTTAAAACATTAAATTACGCACTGAAAATAGTAAAATTATGGTATATAAATTATCTCCTGACAGAACTCTTTACAAAGATCCCCGTAATATTTTTTTAGCCAATACCAAATGTTTATCATTTAAAAGTTATGCATTCAAGCAACACTAACAAAATAACATCTGAGGAATGGTTTGGAAACGTCTGAAATACTTTGAAATGCATGGAAAATAACATAACCTCAGTTAGTACACAGGAAGTTCATCTGCCTAATAATAAACAGGCAGTCTTTCGTAGCTTTTCTGAAAACCATTGAAAGTGTGAAACTAAGAAGTTTGTGTCTGTTATGTTTCCACTTTGTGTCCCAATAATTTTATGTCCCAGACAGATGAACTGGCGCGGATGAAACTGAGTGTATTTACACTGATGAACTTGCTTCTCTCTTCTGTGCTCATTGCTCAATCCCAAGAGAACAGGAATAACTTATGAGGGTGCTTTTGTTCATAAAAGGAGAAGGGATTAATTCCCCTTAGACTGTGTCAGTCAGACAGAAATGCACATCAGGGCCTCGGGAGATGCTTTAGTCAGTAACGCACCTACTGCACAGGGCACGAAGATCTGACTTCAGATTCCCAGCATCCATGTAAAAGTTGGGGTAATGGCATGTATATGTAATCCGTACACTGGAACGGGGCAGGGTAGGAGAGAGAAATAGGGTCCCTGGTTGTCACTGGCCAGTTTTGCCGGTCTAAAATACTGTTTCTTTACAAAAACACTTCTGTGGTGTAGCGAATATGTGTAGAGAAAGCAAGCAAAGATGACTAAGGTCCTTCCCTGAAGAGCTGAAAGGGTGCAGCGGCCATCAGCAGACATGAGTAACCAGTGCAAACCTACATCCTTCATGTATTGCTGCTTCTGCCCCTTTTCACTGTGCCTTTTAGACTCCAGTGAAACAATGTTAGATAAAATTTACTATTATTAGTTTATTCTTTATGTTTCAGTGTTTATACTGTCTCCGTATTGTACTCAGAATACACTATTTTATTTATTTTCCAGTTTATTTTTTCTTTCTTCAACTGTATCTAGTCTGCTGGCAAACTCCTAATTTTAAGTCCACTTTAAACTCTAAAATTTCTATGTATTTATAACTAGATATCCTACATCATTACCTGATAACATTCAGCTCAGGTCCCCATATCTTTCAAGCTTGGCTTTTATTTACTTGAAAATGACAAGTACTGGTTGTTTTACTGTATGTGTTTAGATAAAAATTTTAAATATTTTTAATTTGGCATGTAATAACCGTACACATTTATAAAGCACACAGTGATATTTCAGTATCTCTGGACAGTGCTCAGTGACTGGATTGGAGTAATTAGTTGATGAATCATCTCAAGCATTTATCATTTCTTTATATTGTGAATAACTGGAGGTGGGTAGGAAAAAGAAGGATGAAGAGAGTAAAATTAACAGATGCTGGGGAATAAATAGACAGGACAAATAACCCCTCCCCCCAAAAAAAAGTTGATGTCTGATAGTTATAATGCTGAAGCCTTCAATGACCTGCTTCCATGGTCTTGGCTCTCAACAATACTTAGTTTCCTGTTCCTCTCTACATTCATTTTATATGTTTTCACTTAGGTTGTTGAAGCCAATCTCTATCACATTAAATGAAACTTATTCTTTTTCTTCCATCACATATTAATTCAAAACAGAATCCAAATTTGCATTCAAGTACTGATGCTGAATTCTGTGACCAGCAAGCCTGCATAACATACAGGTTACTTACCCTTTCTGTTTTCAGTGTTATTTACCATTTAAAAAGAGACTTGTTAGTAATTATCTTCTGAGGTCTATGTGTGCAGGTAAAATGAAAGATGAGTACACTACATGTAATTAGGCCTATATAAGTTTAATAAATATGTTTTTTCTGCTATCAAACTAAATATCATAGATAAAGTGCAGAAGATGAGACAAACCCCATAGAGAAAGAAGAAAAGAAATAGAAGTATTTATGTATAGCATATCTACAAAAATGATCTTGAGTCTTGGGTTGCTTTGGGATCATATCTTTTGTTTATTATCACATACTAGTAGAAACAAAATCTAATCCTAGAAATAAGAGGTGGTCTCTTGAGGCCTTATTTTTCAAGGTTTTCCAGAGAAAATGAACCAGAAATGTCTAAACATGCAAAGAGATTTACTGCCAGGAATGGAATCAGAAGGTCATAGAGGCACAGGGCTCTCATGGTCTGTAGTTACAAACTCAGATGAGCCAGTGTTCAGTTCTACTCTGAGTCCCAAAGACAGAGAACCAAAAAAGCTGTAGGCTCAGTTCTATTACAGAGGCTGACATGCTCCAAACCCAAAAGGCCAAAATATCAGCCCAACTCTGACGCCCCGAAAACACAAATGATCAAGCCATCAGTCAGGAGCTCTCCATTGCTCAGCCAGTTCATTCTGTTCAGCTCTTCGGTCGACTGGATGAGGTCCAGACATGAGGGAAGACAAATCTGTTTGCTCAGCCTATCATTCAGGTGCTAAGTTCACACATTAACAATACCGCGCAGACAAACCCAGCTAAGATGTTTTGCCAAATGAGGGCACCCTACTGGCAGTTAAGTTGGCATAAAATTAACCACCATAGAAAGACTCACTGGCCTTACTAGTTTTTGTTGCTTGTTTTTTTTTTTCTTTTTTTCTTTTTGAGCAATAAAGTCCAAAAGGAATGTTGAAAAATCCATCCAAAACATAAGCCAAAAGATTCTTCAATGTTTCTTAAAGTAATTTAATACAAAATATAAAATAATGGGCAATCAAAGACTAAATTTCTTAGAAAACAAAAGTACAAGTATCTTCATGTCCTGAATCAGTGATCTGTTTCTTTACCTTAGTCATTTGATTTTATACTACATTGATTTTGCACTGTTTATCAAGTAGACTCATTTCTTATCCTCTGTGTGACTTATTTTCATGCAGTCTTTAAGAAATACTTAGCTCTGCAAGGAGAACAACAGAACCAAAAAAAAAAAATCTGGGCCTAGGGGTCTTTTCTAAGACTGATATTACAACCAAGGGCCATTCATGGAGACAACCTGGACCCCCTGCACATAGGTAGCCCATGGCAGCTCAGTCTCCAAATGGGCTCCCTAATAAGGGGAGCAGGGGCTGTCTCTGACATGAACTCAGTGGCTAGCTCTTTGATCCTGTGGGGGGAGCAGCCTGAGCAGGCCACAGAGGAAGACTATGAAAGACAGTCTTGATGAGATCTGATAGGCTAGGGTCAGATGGAAGGGGAGGAGGTCTTCCACTCTCAGTGGACTGGGGAAGGAACATGGGAAGAGATGAGAGAGGGAGAGAAGGTTTGGGAGGGAATGAGGGTGGGGCAATAGCTGGGATACAAAGTAAATAAATTGTAATAAATAAAAAATTATATTAAAAATAGTAATAATTGAAAAAAAAGAAATACTGAGATACAAAAAAATACTAGGTGAAATAAGATGGACAAAGCAAAACCTGAGTGTTGAGCATTATCCCTCAAAATCTGATTAAACCTGTCCTTGTTGTGGAAACCTATTCTTGTTGTAGAAACCTGCCTAAGTCATTATACCTGATTGGTTGATTAAATAGCCTATACCTCAGCAGGGCAGAATGGGATAGGCATGGCTAAGGTTCTCGGGCTTCAGGTTCAAGAGAATCATGGGACAGAATGGACATGATGGACGAGAAGAGAGGAGGAAGAAGGATGCCACAATGGGTTAGTGTGGAGAACGAACCACATGGGCTGGAAGGAAAGACTCCAATAATGGCATTAAAAGGTCCAGATTAAGAATATAAGCAAGTACCATGGGATTATGTATGAAAGGTAGTTCAGATAAGGATGATTAAGGTAGATGGCATTGCATGGGGCTGGGAGATGGATGGTGTGGCTATTAAGACAGTGTAGGTAAAAGATCTGCTCAGCCCAAAGTAAGTAAGGCAATTATAAAATCTAACAGGTACCTGTGTCTTATTATTTGTGATAGTGGGTTAAATAAGAGCACCAAGATAATCATAGAGCTAATAATAAACATTATAAATCAACACTCTTTTTGTTTTGTACTACAGCACCTGAGCTAAACATAACCATTGCAAATGTTCTTAATAATGCAGAGAAAGAGGATCTGGATTCTCTAATCCCATGTTCATTCTTTCTTGAAAAAAAATCTAAGTCTAGGATAGTCTAGAGCAGTGGTTCTCAACCTTGCTAATTCTAGGATCCTTTAAAACAGTTCCTCATGCTGTGATGACCCCCCAACCAAAACAAATTTATAACTGTAAATTTGCTACTGTTATTAATGCAGTATAAATAAGTGATATGCAAAATAGCTGATATGTGACCTTCTAGAATCTACATACAACCTTGAAAAATTATTTTCATCCTAAATACCCTTGATATATCAGTTAGCTAGTCACCTGGTAGACTTTGCATTATGGGGCCTATGCTCAAGACTGTTTTCTATGTTCTATTTGCATTTGGTGGCAAAAATAAAATAAGGTGGGAAAAAAAATACCTGAGAGAATTGCTAAGTACACTGGGAGTTTCAGATAGAAAGGAGACTCTGTTCAGATTAAGTTACTACACAGTGAGTTATTCAGTCAATTTCCTTCACAATGACCTTAGAAATTTGATGTTTTACAAGAACAGTGTCCTATTAATAGTAAATAAAGCATGTGCAGTGTTATAGCCTTGTATCTGTCACATCATTCTCCGGTGTGCATCAACTAGTTCAAGGACCCAAAGGATGATGCTAGATGCTATACACCTGACAAGTGAAACTGAGGTTTCTTCCAACCGGGAATTTAGGAAAGATACCAAGGGTAGGAGTGTATCTGAAAGACAAAGGTTGCAAATTGTAACTTCTCTGTGGAGGATAAAATGTTTATCTTATAGAAGTACAGACAGATCAGTGCTTATCAGAGGTTTTTCTAGATGAGAGGGGGTGGAGTGGGGATGATTAATGAGTACAAGGTGTAGTTGGACATCACTTTAGCTGACAGCAATTTATTGTATACTTCTGAAAGCCAGGAGAGAAACCTCAATGTTTCCAACAGAAGGAAATGACAAATGTTTGAAAGAATAGTCAATTACCCTCTTTTGATCATTATACACTATATGTATTGAATTATTATATTATGACCCATAAATATGTACAATTATTATAGTAATAATTATTCAAATGTTCTCTGATGTATCCATAAACTTTAAACAAAAATAAATGTCAGGGAAGGGCATTCTAAAAGATGGAAGTGGGAAGGACAAAAACAATGGATGGGAAAGACAAATATTTGCAGGATTCATGAAAGTTAAATTTGAATAAAATAGGAAATACTAAGAAAAGGAGAGGCGAGGTAAAGTATTTGGGGTTAAACAAATCTATGCTGATGTCCTGGTATATTTAATATGTTTCCCAATATATGAAATGATGCTTTAGAGTAGTGTTGTAAGGATAAATGAGACATATATGTACAAAATTCATTGCATGGTGCATAGTAGGTCCTCAGTAATAATTATATATGAAAACAAACAGTGAACCATATTTAGTTATAGGCCATAGACTGTATATTCTTAACATAAACATGTAGAATGGGAATGTTTGCCAGCTTATGGAGAAACCTAGAGGAGTGTTATATGGCATAGATGCCTATAGTCATAATGCTTATGAGTATTATTCCCACATAACTAAAAAGTAAACTTGATCTTCTTCAGACTAAATATATATAGAACTGATGAGATGTCACTTCTGGAAATAGGTTCTAAAATCACTAGATTCTCCCTGGGATGTGCCCTATTGGGTTCTCCTTTTCTCAGATTTCTTGCACTGAGGAAGGAGGTAGTCAGTAATATATTAAGAGCCTTGTTAAACACCAATACAGCACGGTGAGGCTCTGAAGCCATCAGTCCAATAACCCACCAAAAGCTGAAATGTGTGTATCACCACACAAATCAGCTTGGAAGTAAATCCCCCAGCCCTCTTGCACGTTTTAAAATGACCAAAGTTCTAGCCCATAGACTGACTCATGAAAGACCCTCAACCAGAAAAATAAAAATAAAAGTAAATCCTTCCTAGGTTCCTGATCCAGGGAGATAGTAAGCTCTTGCTGTTTCCAGCCACAGTGTTTTGATTAATTTGCTATTCAACAACAGGTGACTAGTATGTTAGATGTTTGGCTAACATTAATTGCATGGTCAACATGTTTGCTCCCCAGGCTGCAGTGCTATGTAGATTTTTTAAATCCTTTTTAGAAATAAGTTATTATGTTATGGAAAGTATAGAGTAACAAATAGCAAGTTACAGAATTACGTTTTTATGCTTCATTTTGGAGCTCAGATGAATGAATAAGGGGGCTTGAATGGAAATTGGTAGAGAAAGCATCCCAAGCAAGGAGAACAGAATATACACTTGGTCAGAAGCATGAAAGCACATTGTAGTTTCAGGAACTACAAATTTCTTAGTCTAGTTGGAGCTCAGCATGTGTGTGGAAAAGTACATGGAAATGATGCTGGTAAAAAGTATTAAGATGAAAAGGGGAAGGTGTATAAAACTAAAATTAGCTGTAAAAAAAAAAAAGTCAGCCACACTGCATGTCTCAAACATTGCATGTTTTTCCCAAGCTTATGATCAAATGATGCTTGTATCTATATAAAGAACAGAATAAAAGGACACAATCAACTTTAAAATTTCTACATAGAAAGAGTCTTACCTAGGTACTATGGGATAGTATAATTGACAAGCAACTTCAAGTTAATATTTAGTGTTTGATCAAATTCAATCCGTAAATATCTTTGACCTTAGCTACACTAGGAAATTCTGACAAGCCAACAGCCCCAGTGATGAAGAAATGTGAAGGACTCCTAGCACTCACTGAGAAGTAACCTGATGTACAGAGCAGTGGGAGTACACACTCCTTCTGTTCACCCACTCTTCACTCTTCCCTTTCCCCCACCTGTAGCCTGAAAAGGTTCACACAGCTTAACATATTCTTAGAGTTATATACTCTCGTTGGTAAGCAAAGGTAGTAAGAGAAGAGCTTATGTGTCCTGTGGATTCTATATTCAGAAGGCTCTCAAGAACTTTGGAAAAATTCAGGTAGCATCAATAGGATTTTCCACCTTCCTTCTGAGCTAACGCCAAGAATGGTAGATACTTCACCTGGACCAAAGAATGAAGAAAGAAACAGGAGGAAAGAAAGAAGGAAGAAAGGGAGGAAGTAAGAAAGAAAGGAAGGAAAGAAAGAGGGAAGGAAAGAGAGAAGGAAGGAGAGAGAAGGAAGGAAGTAAAAAAAGGATAGAAGGAAGGAGAGAGAGAAGGAAGGAAGACATGAAGAGAGAGAGAGAGAGAACAGAAAGAAGGGCAGAGAAGATGGGTCCCTTTCCAAAAGCTGATTCTTAGAAACTAATTAGTAAGCAGATGAAGAAAGTTTTAAGAAATAAACATTTGTCATTGCAGCGGCAATTATGGATTCTCTTATTAAGCACTTCAATTTGCACTTCAATGCTTGGCAATATTTTTGTTTTCTATGCTCTGTTGATTTTGAGTTTTATTTGAGTTTGTGTGCTTTCCATTTGTTATTGTCAACAAATTCCTTTCTCTAGCTTTTCTCAATATTTCCTTTTACTCACCTTCCAAAAATGGTATAAGCACTCAGCCTGACCAGGCAACACACTAGCATAATCCTTTCAGACCCAGACACCAGCTAAGTAGCCACCAATTCCCCAGTAAGGGAGAGAAAATAATTGCTAAAACTTCATATAAAATTATCATAGATGTTGGAGAGAAAGTGGTTGTTCTAGAATTAAGTCCCAGTATACTCATGTGAAAAATTAATCTAATGCCATCAGATTCCATTGCAGTTTATACTGACATAGATATCATTTATAAATTTATATTTTTCTATCTATCATCCAGTATTACTTTCTACCCCAAGCCTGCTGTAATTTTGGGAAACTTCAGATTCATCAAAGATGACCAATCATCTTTGGCCCACAAAGATTTTGATTGTTCTTCATGTGACCTCACTTCTGCACAAACTGCCATGTCTAAAGCCAACCCATGTGCATCTATATGGACAATTACTTCAAATAGGCATTTTGTATGAGGAAATTCAGATATCCATAGTAGTCAACCACTTCCACTCTCTCCTGTCTCTTAGTCCAATCCCACGATGACCTCAAGTACTTTTACCAACTAATGTCATCTATTCCATCAGCTCCCTAGATTCTCATTTGTTTGTGTCTTCATTTTAGACATGATGACCCATCATTTTGTAACTCTCCAGTCAATAATTACATTTATTCTTATTATTTTACAAAATATGCCAAAAAGTAAAAACATTACTCTGTACAATCAATGCTTTATTTCACATTCCAGGTTCAACTCCAGGTCTGAAAGATGTATTCCACTACTCGTATATGGTGTTCCTGGTAGATAGTTTGAAGATGTCGGTTTTATTTCCAGATTGCCTCAGACGATATGTGACTTTCTTCTTCCTCCCATCAAGAGCCTGTTTTCAGAATCTGGTCATCACAAGTAGATAAAGGTCCTGACCTATCACCAGGTTGGAATGACTTTCAAGGGTCACAGAAGTTTGAGTTTCATGAAGACACTTTGGATAATGAATTGAGATTGCATCACCTCCTAACATCTCCTTTTACTTTTTTCTCTTCAATAAATATTTTTTCCAAGATCACTCACTAAAACTATATTCTTACATCTACCTCAAAGTCAGCTCCTAGGTGAGTTCATCCTGGATTTAATCTGGTCCAAGTGCCCTCAATGGTCCCTTTCGCATTTTTAAACAAAGGTACTTATTACAGACAGAAAATACCATACTATTGCTAAAATTATGTTAATAATGTAATATGTTCTCACTAATTGTTTCTGTCTTGAAAAATAACTGGATCCCAAACTACCAACTGGTATTTCACCAAAAGAATAAATCAATAAACATATAAACCTATTAACTCAATGTCTGTTTACTCTTTCTGTAGGTTCAGATTGCTTAACATAGATCGGATTAATGTGAAACACAATATTAAACAATATAATATAATAAATATGACAATAATATGTGAACCGTCTAATTCCTTCTAAGATCTCATGCCCTAGTCCGATTTTACTGTGTGTTCTTGCGAGAATTCACATGAAAACACAGGAAAATCATCTGCATTCTCTGTGTATATCATATTCATATCATTTCCATTTAAAATTGAAAGTACATGTATCTATGTAATGTACTTCTTCATTAGTCATATTTAAGGTTTACCTTTATGCCTCTGCCCCATTCTCTCCTCTACCTTGCTTTCCATTTTTTTAAGAAAGTTTGGTTTTATGTTTCTTCATTGACTGACTTAAAACTGATGCAAAAAGCTCTTTTAAGTAACTAAACAATGAATACATTGTATAATCCCCAGAGTGGCTCCCGGTACCAAATCTTAGGACTCAGCTTCTTTTTCTGTGTGGTCTTCCTTTGTGTAATGTTTCATCATCAGGCTGAACAAAGATGGCTACATGACTGATATAATCATATTAAAAGGAACTAGAGGGACATCTAGTTTAGGAGTTTTGTGAGTCAAGTCTGTATGAATTTCATGTGACTCAGTTATTGACATGAGTTAGCTTAGGCAAGTACCCACTTTCTGGGAAGTGAGATACTATGGCCTGAATGTCTTGTTCTCTCAAAGTTTTGTTGAAATTCCAATTCCTAAAGAGCGGTGGCCTGTGTTTTAGGTGACTAAGACATGAGAGTGAAACTCATCTTCTAAGTGTCCTCCTAAGAGTGTCCCCAGAGATGTCCCCAGTCCCTCCCATCAGGTGAACTTCCAGTATGAAAACAGCCGTCCATGAGAAAGTGAACCCCTAACCAAACTAAGCTGCCAGTGCCTTGATATTGGCATTCACAGCCTCTAAACACAAGGCATTTTTGTTGTTTCTAAGACAGTGTATCTAGGGTATGGTATTTTGTTTGTTTATCTGCCTGGTATAGGGCTGAACAGAGCAGGAAGTAATAGGAAACACTTCTCTTGAAATGTATGACCACATAGAGGATGGTATCTTCTGTACAATATTGTGATTTTGCTAAGGATCGAAAGGGTTAAGAAGTGTGGGGGAAGTCGAAGAATCAATGCTGGCCAGGTAATCACGACTGTTCAGTAGACTTCCTAAATTTTCTATCGCTTTAATAAAGAAAGAATGTGACTGTAGAAGTATGCAAGTACATGTATTCCTCTCTACCCATTTTCCTTCCAATACCTTCTTCTCTCTCACTTTCCTGCCTTCATTTCCACAGGGCTCCGCATGGTTGGACCTTTTACCTCTATCCCACATAACTTTTTTTCCCTGTATGATGGGAGGGCAGAGGCAATTTGAGGCTCACTCCACCAGCACCAGATCAAGAATTGTGAGCTAAGGAGGACACCCTTAGCCCAGCTAGTGAGACTGGAAAAAGAGAGGACAAGAAGGAGGAGTAAGGCATAAATTAAATGCTGTCTGATTGGGCACAATCCCAACACGAGTTACAGGTTGCCGTTTGTTCAGTGATCCTGGTTTGCTGGATGATGAGTTTGCTCAAATCTATATATGGACTTGCTGCTTGGTTTCAAAGTCATCATCATGTAGGGAACATTTACGTAGGAATAAATCTCAAATATGGAATAATAAAAGTTTAGGAAACATACATTTTCATCTATTTTAGTTATAGTTCATGTCACTCAATTAATATCTAGATTTACACAGAACTAATGAAAACAAAATTACAAATACTGAGAAAGTAACAGTTAGTTGCTCAGCTAAAATGTTTAGGTGATCTTATTGATGTATTTTATTTTATATTCTTCCAAACTTTTATTATAAAAATAAAATGAAAATGAAGATAGGAAAGTGAAAGAGATGAAGGGACTTGAAAGAAAATGGGTAATGAGGAATACACTTAAACCTGTACTTCTGCATTTATGTTCTTTCATTATTGAAATGATAGAAAATTTAGAAAGCCTAGCAGACACTCTTAATTTTACCTTTTATTATATTTTATATTATAGTTTTACTGTTTAAATCAATTTTACATGTATATATATTTTGATCATATTCTTCCCCTTCCCCGAGTCCTTCCAGATTTTCCCCCACCCCACCTAACCAACTTTAAATTCTTTCTCAAAAAACAAACACCCAATACAACAACACACCCCAAAAATAGGCATGACATTTTATATGTATATTGTAACATATGAATGCCATATTACTATGTGTGTATATATATATACACATACAATATTGTTCTGAGATGTTTGCCAGGTAAATTGAACATGTACCAAATATTTTATAAAGCTAATGATTTTGTTTCTAAAATTCTAAGAAAGTGTGTGGAAATCAACAACTAAGTAAAGATATTTAAATATGGTGACTGAGTTACTATTGCTAGGAACCTACATTATTTTGTTAATCTTGTATTTTGGTATAAAATTCCCTTAATTGGTTTCTTCCATTATATTAAATGAACATATATTTTTCTTGAAATACTGTTCTGCAACAGCATTTCTGAAAGTTATGCAGATAGTCAGGAAAGCAAATGCCATATACTGTAAGAGGAATGAATGCCAATGGAATTACAACTTATTTAGATGTACTTCAGGAAAAGTGACATTGCATTTCTTATACTTTCATGAATCAGATGGAATGGTCCCAGGATTTCCAGAAGGCAAACTGAGAGGCAAATGTGTGACTTAATTCTCAACAAGTTTTCCTTTATATTCTTAAACCAGGAGCAAAAGAACCTGCAGCAATGGCTTCCATCTTTTCAGAGACAGTAATTCTGACGTTCAAACTGCTGTCCATATTCTTCCCTATAGAAGATTTTCTTTCTGGGTAATGGTATCATTAAACAGGAAAGATTTTCTTCATTCCTCCTTCTTACATATGCTTTCAAGTACCATTAATCCTAATACTACCAAAGTCTTTTAAAGTTATTTCCCACCTATAGTATCTAAACTTTCCAGGTTTAGAAAATAATTCATATAATTTCCATAAAATTGGTGGTTTTGTTAAAAGAGCTCAATGGAATTTTTGTTATTAATAAAGTATTATTTAAACACTGGTCACAAAGACATACATACATGCAAAGGCATCAAATTATTGTAAAGTGTGACTTTCAGTTAAAGAGCTGTGTACAAAAACGTAGCATATTCTTGGTTTTAGCCATTTAAATTATAAATGGAATAAAGGGTCCTGAAAGCCAGTATTTATCTGTTGCTGATGAGAGTATGAATTGTTTTAAATTTTTAATAGTTACCTATTTCTCAAAATTCCCTCAATCAGCATATATTGATTTGATACACTCATGCTGACTTCATATATACTCTACTTTTATGAAACAGTGTTGTAAGAACATTTAAAATCTGACTACTATGGTGTCACAAACTATTCCCCTGCATCTCTTTCAAGAGTCTAAAGACACACAAATAAGAGGCGCTCCCTGCACAAATATGGAGAATGGATTTCCTATAATTTTAAGGTCAAAAATAGCAAAATAATTGACATTTGTACACAAAAAAAGACATTATTATTCCAGTGACAAGGCAGCCGACCAAGTGGGAAAAAATAATCTCTACCAGATATTGATCTGACAAATGGTAAATATCTATACAAAGAACTAAAGCCACAAAGAGTACCAAGAAAAAAATTTGCATGGGACATGGGACTAAACAGAGTTCTCAAAAGATAAAATAGTAATGGCTACACAATATTTTTTTTAAATCTTTAACATCCTTAGATATCAGTGAAAGGCAAACTAAAACTACTCTGACATTTGATCTTATCCCAGTTGAATGGCTAAGATGCAAAAACCAAATGATATCAAAATCTGGCATGAATATGGTTTGGGAAGGGGAACATTGATTTTCTGATGACAGAGATGCAAACTGCTGTGGCCACTACAGAAATCCATGTGGAGGTTAAGGGGAGTTACACTATACTAGCACAACAAAGCCCCCAACTACACACCATAAGCTAACAAAAAAACAAATGCCAAGAATGAGTCACCCCTTCTGAAGTTATTGGTTATTGATTATACTTTTGTTGATGCAATTAGTTACCTCACAGAACTTGATGGGAAGGCCCTATTGCTGAAGATACCATGTATGTAGGTCATTGAATGTGGAGAAATTAAGCTAGTAATAATAATAACTTAGAAACCTCATCTCTGAGCATTCATAATGCTGAATATGCATGATACTAGAGGAGAAAGGGAATCTTCAGTCTACCTAGATAGATATGAACCATAGGAGCTAGAATAATGACTGGCCTGGCAAAACATAAATTATAACCACTATCTGATTGGATTTAAGGTCCATTCCACAAGATCGAACTCTCAGACCTGATATCATTACTGGGGCCATGAATGTGTGTCTAGACAGGTCGTAGGCTATAGGGAATAGCCTATTTATTGCTCTGCTGAAGGGACATAGTATTAAATTGACTCATATAGACCGACTCACTCATAGATCAGTACATCTCTCAACCTCGTCAAGGAAGCTTCTATTTTCAGATGATGGTAAACAGAGACCCTCAACTCGTCAACCAAGGACAGTCAGAACCAAGGCAGTGGGTGACTACAATAAAATGGTATCTTCCAGACACAACAGGGCAGTTGCACAGATCAACTCCTAGAACCTGTGACACCATGAACATAACCTTCGCAAGCTCAAGATAGACAAAATCCAAGCACAGAGAGCGTTTGTGGTCAATAAGCCCCACACCCAGCTGAAGATTTGGTTATTGGTAATTGGTAGCTGCCAGGATTTATCTTTTTCAAGGGTGTGTGTGGCCCCTGGTAGGTGGAACAGGCGCCAATGGATGGCCACAATGCAAAGAGTATACGCCTAGCATTAACTAGACCTGATGGGTTTTAAAAACCATGGACTAAATTTTGGTAGGTATGGAATGAGGGGAGGGTCTGAGGGGTGCTGGGGGAGTGGTGGTGGACTATGATCAAAATACAATGTATGGAATTATCAAAGAACTAATATAACAACTTTGAATAAAGACTTTATCTAAAAATCATGTAATTTAGATGTTGATGAATGGTTAGATTTTATATTCCTTGCAAAGGCAAAAAAAATAACTCTGAGATTCTCAGAGTTAATGCTTCTTCAGCTGAAAGAAACTCATAGTTGGAAAACATACAGAGACAAGTGCATCCATGTTCACCAGCAGCAAGCCTGGATTACACGGAAGAGCCAGGCTAGCTTGTGAGAGTCAAGAAAGTGTGTCAGAGCAGACAAAAAGCTCTGTCCCATTGCTTAACTTCTTCACTTGCTTAAACTGAAATTATTTTAAAGGATTTTCTGATGGCCTAAATATTTTTGAAATAGCAAGGCAAATATTATTTGGTCCTAATGCACTCTCTAATAAATTACTTGAATCAATGTGGTAATAACTATGTTTATGATTTATACATGTTTTTGCACTGAAGAGTACGCCTACAAATGTCAAGTCACTTCAGGCATGGTGGTGCATGCCTGTAATCCCATCACTTGGGAGGCAGAGACAAGAGGATCTCTGTGAGGTCCAGGCCAGCCTCATCTACAAAGCAAGTCTAGGACAGCCAAGGCATAGACAGAGAAACTGTCTCAGAAACAAACAAACAAAAACACATCAAGTCAAACAACTACAAAGTTAAGTAGTTTACTTCTTGGAATAATCAATTAAGTTTTTTCAGCCTCAGTTCTATCTGTTTATTAAAGTTTGGTAAAACTATCCTATTAAATTATCATTGCCCTCTGGTTTTAATTTCAGTTCTGTTAATATCTATTGAATTATGCATGGTGATTGCTATTTTATAGAAAATCATACATTTTTTCTTATGTCCTAGCCATTTTAATAAAATAATCCATTTTATTATTTTTATTGTATAATCTCATAGGAGGCTTTAATTATACATTTAACAACATAATATTTATTTGTATTTTTTCCTTGGTCAGTCTCTCTAGAGCCTTCTCAATTTTTTTTTAAATTAAACTTATTTTAGTCCTTCACGTTGAAATGCATTTCTTCTTTGTCTCAAAACTTATGAGTAAGCTTTCTAGAAAGATGATGACTTAGCTGCATTTTCTATTTACTGCAACCCATCTGCCTAGTGTAAAACATACAGTTCTTGGGCCAATGTGTTCAAAAGGAAGAAGAAAAAAATGTGCTCAAAAGAAGAAGATTCATATCTTAACTAATACATGTGGCAAAAGCAGTGTTAAATGCCTTATCTGGTAAATATTTGTTATCTAATGTTCATGAGAAATAGGTACTTGGAAAAGGACATGTAGGAAGGAAGATTGTCATTTTAGTATAATAGAATATAGTAAAAAATATTCCAAATGAGTACAAAGGAAATATTATCATCAATTGGATGAATCCAGAAAAACAAATATGTAAGAAAATAAATGATAGCTAGAGAGAGAGAGAGAAAAAGAGAGAGAGAGAGAGAGATAAATAGACAACCTAAAAATGAAAAGAATTAAGAGAAGCACATTATTTGTTATGCTAAATATAAACAAAATTTTCCCAAGTAAAAATAAAGATGCAAGCATCAGATCAGGGTTTTGTATGAAAAGTTGTATATTACTTTGAATAAACGCAACTGAAGTAGACTGATAAAGAAAAGATGGAAATAGCAAATGATGGCAGTTTTGTGCAGTGGAAGGAACGTTTTTACATTGTTGATCTGAATGCAGATCAGAACAGCATGATAGCTCCTCAGAAATCGCAGAGGTACCCTATGATCATCCAACACCACTACAAGGCATACATAGCTAAAGCAAAGCAGAAAGCATATCAGAGGGACAGCTACTGTGACAGGTCTTTATTCTCAGCGCCATTAACAATACAATCTAAGTGCCCGTCAACAGCAGAATAGATGAAGCTAATGTGCACTACCTGTAATCCATCTGGAAATTCAAAAGTAAAGATTCTGAGTGTTTTCATCATACAGAAATGAGAAAGATTCAGTGAGAGATCCTGTATCCAAAAACGTGATGATAATAGCGTGGAAGGCAACAGAGAAAAACATCTAACCTCAGCCTGGGGCTTCTCTCCACACCTCAAAAAGTCACAGACTAACAAAACCCCAGTGCCAGCATGGGAAGCTTCCCTTAAAGTTTACATGGGTGCTAAGGAGATGAAATCCAGGTCTCCATGTGTGCACAGCAAACATTTTACTGGCCAAGCCATCTTCCCAGCCCCAGTATTTTGTTTTATTTCCCCAAAATCTGAAAGACTCTACCCAGAAGTGTATCAAAGCAGATGCTGAGACTCAGCTAAATTTTGGTCAGGGTACAGGGAATCTTATGAAAGAAGGGGGAGACAGAAAGACATGGAGGGGACAGGAGCTCTACAAAGGAGACCAACAGAGCCAAAAAATCTGGGCACAGGGGTCTTTTCAGAAACTGATACTGCAACCAAGGACCATACATGGAGAAAACCTAGAACCCCTGCACAGATGTAGCCCATGGCAGCTCAGTCTCCATGGGGGTTCCCGAGTAAATGAAACAGGGGCTGCTTCTGACATGAACTCAGTGGCGGGCTCTTTGAACACCCCCCTCCCCCATAGGGGAGCAGCCTTGCCAGGCCACAGAGGAAGACAATGCAGCCAGTCCTGATGAGACCTGATAGTCTAGGGTCAGATGGAAGGGGAGAAGGACCTCCCCTATCAGTGGACTTAGAAAGGAGCATGGGAGGAGATGAGGGAAGGAGGGTAGGATTGGAAGGGGATAAGGGAGGGTGTTACAGCTGGAATACAAAGTGAATAAACTGCAATAAATAAAAAAGTAATATTCTGTTACTCTGTCTTGATTGAGCACTTTAAAAAAATAGCACAAGTTTTAAAATTTACATTCCACATGGTCATCTCTTTCATTAATTATCATTTTCTTTTGTGCTGATTTTCCACTTTTTTATTGTTGGGAATATTTTAGTAAATATCCTTTATTCTTTTATTTTTTTACCACTGAATTAGAAAATATAAATTATATTTCTAATTTTCAATGTTTTCTCTTAAAATATTTTGTAGAAATTCATTTAATAAAAATACTTTATGTACAGGATGGTTTTAGCTATTCTGGGTTTATTGTTTTCCATATGAATTTGAGAATTGTTCTTTCAAGGTCTGTAAAGAATTGTGTTGGCATTTTGATGGGAACTGCATTTTTACTATGTTCTTACCAATCTATGAGCATGGGAAATCTTTACATCTTTTGATATCTTCTTCAATTTCTTTCTTGAGAGACTTGGAGGGTTTTTATGTTTTGTTTTGTTTTGTTTTGTTTTGTTTTGTTTTTTCATATAAGTCTTTCATTTGCTTGGTTAGAATACCAAGATACTTTGGTTTTTTTTTTTGTGGCTATTGTGAAGGGTATTGCTTCCCCAATTTCTTTCTCAGCCCATTTGTCTTCGGTATACAGGAGGGCTACTGATTCTTTTTTTAGTTAATTTTTTATCCAGCCACTTTGCTGAAGGTGTAGAAATTTCTTTATCAGCTGTAGAAGTTTCTTAGTAAAATTTTGGGGTCACTTATGTATACCATTACATTATTTGTGAATAGGATACTTTGACTTCTTCCTTTCCAATTTGTATCTCCTTGATCTCCTTTTTCTCTAGCTAGTACTTCTAGAAGAGATAAGGAGAGAGTGGGTAGCACTCTCCCTGATTTCGGTAGAACTGATTTTAGTTTCTCTCTGTTTAGTCTGATGTTGGCTATAGGCTTGCTGTATATTGCCTTTACTATGTTTAGGTATGTGCCTTGTATCCCTGATCTCTCCAAGACTTTAAACATGGAAAAAGTGTTGGATTTTGTCAAATGCTTTTTCAGCATCTAAGGAGATAATCATGTGGACTTTTTTCCCTTTTCATTTGCTTATATGATGAATTATACTGATGGATTTCTGTATATCGAACCACCCCTGCATGCCTGGGTTGAAACCTACCTTGCCAGGCCACAGAGTAAGAGAATCCAGGCAGTCCTGATAAGATTTGTTAGGGAAGGGTCAGATGGTAGAGGAGGAGGGCTCCCTCTTTCCGTGGACCAAGAGAGGAGAATGGGGGAAAGAAGGAGGGAGGGTAGGACCAGAAGGAGATGAGAGAGGGGGCTACAATGAGGATATAAAGTGAATAAATTATAAAAATACATTTAAAAATTACTTAGCATCTCCATTTATTTAGCTGACTTTAACTTGTTCACTCTGTGAGCCTGAACCATTATCTTCCTTAACCTTGTGGCCTGAGGATTTAATGTGCCTTGCTGCTCACTTTCAGGAGTGGATCTGACTTTTGGTCCTACCTCAGATGAAGTTCTTTTAGCCTCTGCTGCCCTCAAGTATGTATTCTGCCAGGGCTGTCCCCACTTCTCCCAAAGCCACTAGCTGAACTGCCATTCAGGTCCCACTTAGCTTTCTGTTTCTCTTCTATTCAAGCACGAAAATATCTTGCTTTTCAGAATGCTGGATAATAATTCTGCTTTTATCCCTTTTGGTTTGAGCATTGGGTGGGAAAAAAAATAGAGCCAAGGTTTCTGCTACCAAAATCTTCACAGGTCTTGCCAGGCTGATAGCATGCTATGTTTCTAAAATAAAAACCACATTTACTTTAAAAGTGAATACAATGCAACTTCATGCATACCAAGCCTTCGTATGTATGCAACAAATGCACAGAAAAAGTAGAAAAAAATAAATATACTAGAATGTCAGCTGCTCTGATAAGTAGGCTATAAAGTATTTCTTTTTACTTTGTCTTAAGCAGAAGTATTAAGATAATTTATTCATTTTTATAATGAGACCATAAACATTCATAAAAGCTACTTGGAGGAAAATAAGCATTAATTAGCACTGATGTTAAAATTTTTTAAATAACAACACAAACCCAGCCGGATTTCCCAAGGAAAATAATTAAGCAAAAGTACATGAATTTATAGGTTTGGAAACATTTCTGTATCATTGTGTCTCCAGATTTAGACAAAATGTTCTCTCCCACACTTTGTCAAAGTACTTCAGTTGTAATGGTGGCCCAAGATACCCATAGATGATTGTGATTAAATGTCAGTTAATCTTCAAAAGGAATGAACTGCTCACCTTGTTCCCTGCTCTGTTCATGGCATAGCTTTTAGCATACCTCTATTCTCTTCCATTTTCTTTATGCATAAGAAAGAGATGCAGAAGACAATTGGTAACAAGTTAGATGGGTATACGGAATTAAAAGCATAGAGAATCATGTGATTAAATGGTGTGCAGTTTTCCTCCATGTTCTCTTTTAAGAGGGAGAATAATTTCCCCACAAACAGTGGGTGTGGCCAAGTTTGGCAGTAATAAATGCATCTGGGAATGCAATGATGGTCTACTTAAATGTCTTTTACTTGCTTTTGTTTTGTGTGACTCTTTTTTTTCTTACAAGACATGGTTCTCTGTGTAGTTTTGGCTGTCCTGAAAGTCACTCTCTAGACCAGGCTGGTCTTGAACTCAGGGATCTACGTTCATCTGCTCCTCAGTGCTGCCTCCACCTTGCCCAGGGTTTTACTGTGAGTCTTACGTATCTACTGAGCCTGGAGATCCAGAATCTTAAACAGGTACTTATGAGGTAATGAGCAAATGGTTGTATGGAAAGGGACTATTCCAAAGAGCATGGAGACACTCTGAGAAAGACCTGTGAAGCATATATGCAAAGTGACAAATGAATATTCAATGTCAAGTTGCTTTTGAATTCTCATTCCTTTCAAGAAAGTACTCATTTATTTTGTTCCATCACAATATTATCACAATATTATATATAAAGACAAATGTGATGAGTTTATAAATTTGTAAATATGTTGCAATCTTGACTGAGGTGAAATGATGAAATACTTTTGATTCTCTATTTTTCAAACCATTCAAGGAGAAAATTAATACCAAATAAACTATAATTTTGTCTTTTCTATATTTTAAAAATTGTCTCATGGCTAGAACAACCTAGTAGAAGAACAATTTAGGTTTGGGTTTCTAAAACTTGTGTATTCTAATACAAATATAAAATGTAACTCACTAGATATAATCTCGAATGCAATAAGAATTGATATAAAATTGTTCCCATTTAAATGTATAGTATAACTGCATCTGTGTGTCAGTTAATTTAGTTAATGTTTCTTAATTGGAGTGTGGGAGTACCTAAGGAGAGAACAGTCTTTGTATAATACGAATATGAATGATAGAGCATCAATAAAAAAGAATCTAAAGTGAATTAGGGAGCTTGCAAAAGACATGTCTGGCAAGTCTAGACAATGTGGGGATGGGGAAAAAAGGTGTTAAACACAGGTCTACAAGCATTATGAAGGACTGCTGCAAGATTATATTTTCAGAACAATACTACTCCCAATTTAATGCTGCATGGAACAGCAGTTAGGCAGAAGAAAATTAACGAGTAATTCCATGAAGTAACAGCTTAATCATTCAAATGGACTGAAATTATGCAACTGTGAATCCCCATAAGCTACATTCCTCTTAGAAGCATTGAAAATAACTTTTACCACATGGTTCTATCATGCAATAGTTAACACTCTGGGCTCCGAAAATAACTCTTATCAAGGGTTTAACCAGTATATAAAACAAGATCATCAAAATTAAAATATTCTCACAACAGTCTTAGAGAGCAACTGTGCACTGTATCTCAAGCTAGGAAAAAGGATTCTGAATGCTTCTGCAGTAAAAAGATGATAAATATTTCAGAAGACAGATATCTTTAATCTAATTACATGCTAGATTTGCAAATCAAACCATCATGTGCTACCAAATTACCACATGCAATTTTTATGTTAATGTATGCATAAAATTTAAAATTATGAAGTATAAGCAAAATTAGTTAAAAACTTGTGTCTTTAATAGATGGAGCATTATTGCAGAAGCTTCAGGGTTTATATATTATATATACGCTAAGTATATTTTACTTTCTTCAAAGAAGGAAATAATGTACATATTTGACATGAGTTAGATAAAACCAAACTGTTTTAAAAAAAATGTATTTTAACCTTATAGACAAGGAAGTTATTTTAAATCATTCTTTAATTATAATAAAAAAAATAATTTGCTCCAGCAGTGGAAAATTTGGAGAATACAAAAAGTATGCAAACAAATTAACAGTACATTAAAAACAAGCACTGCAGTGTAATATCTTCTGGTTTCACCATGAACATGAATATGTAGCACTAAACAATACTCATGTAAATATGTAAATGAATATTTAGCACTGAACAATACTCATGTAAATATGCATTGATTCACTCAACAGATCTTTACTGAAGGGTAACTATGTGCCTTTGTGAGAATCTACATAATCCTTACTCAAAAGCATTATTTTGGGGTAGGGAGTAGCTCAGTTGCAATGTTGTCTAGCCAGCATAAAGCTCTGGGTTCCATTCCTCAGCACCACACAAATCAGATGTATGCTTGTAATTCTAGCCCTCAGGAGGGACAGACAAGAGGATCTAAAGTTCAAGGTCATCCTCAGCCACACAGGAAGTTTCAGGCAAGCCTGGGCTATATGAGCCTCTGTCTCGAGACAAAACAACAGCAAATGTATCTTCATGACTTCAGTGACCCTCCCCTTCAGGTGTATTATTCATTTTGACTTTTGGTTTGTCTAGGATTTATCCACTTACTTTAGAATAATTAGGATATTCTACAGTGTCTACAGGTGGGCACACATAGGTTTTCTCACCAATAGTAAACAAATTCCCAAAGCTTCCTATTTTCTTTCGAAAAGAAAGAAAAATCAAGATTTATCTTGTGACGCTAAATCAAACAGACAGATAAAAACTTCAAAAACCATAGACTCCATAATTGGATAATTAATTGTGACTACAGTTAAGAATATGAACAAACCCTCTGTATTTGAATTCTAGCATTCTCAGCTGCTCACAAATTCTGAACTGTTTTATGGCCTGACTCTCTTATGTGTAGAATAGGAATGGGAGTACTATCTTACAAACTAGTTTAAAATCAGGTTACTATGGATAAATTATTCAAACACATTACTTCCTTTTTTAACATAATTGAGGCAGTGACTTGGGTAGAAGCTATAGGTGCAATGGTGGATAGCAACATTTGGAGGGATAGAAATCAAACAACTGAAACCCCAAAACAACTACACAATTTTGACAACAAGGCTCATCAAGGAAAGCAGTTTTAGAAGGCCCTTTGTCCAGCATCTTCAGTATCAGTCAGAGCTCCTTATTAAAAAATTTGGTATTTTCTTCTAAGAGCAATGTCAAACCACAAAAGGGTTTTAACTGATGGAATAATGCAATCAGATTTGTGGCTGTGTTATAAAGAGAAGGCTGAAGGATAATCAGGAGTGAATGGTGATAGTGGAAACCCAGAGAAGCAAGTAGATCTGAGACACAGACAATAAGGACCAAAATTATCCTATAATCTATTCCTCCTAAAACTCATAAGACTTGGTTAGTGAATTCGAGAGCTGATGGAGAGGTAGGTGGCAAGATTGACACTTTCAGTTGCTGCAGTTGGGTTGATGATTAATCCTTTTACCGAAATAAGGAACCTGTTGAGAAAAACACGATTTGGAGGCGAGATTGGAAAGTTTACATTGTGATATATGCACTACTTGGAGTGCATTTGAGACACAAGCATATTCCGTGGATAGTGGGTAGATTAGGAAATGGATATATGGGTGAGCTTTAAATTAAGAGAAGTGGTTATAACTATAAATAAATATTTGCAAGCCTTCAGCACATTGAGTGTAATAAAAGCCACACTGCACATATAATTACCAAATAAAAGCAGAGAGAGGAAGAGAAAGAAAGATGTAGCGAGACAGACACAAAGACAGACAAACAGATGAAGGGAGCAAGGGAGAGAGAGAGAGACAGACAGACAGACTAGAGAGAGAGAACAAAAGGACTTTAACTGCAGCTCAAGTAACTCAAAAATTCTAAAACTGTACAAAAGGGTCATCTGTCAAAACAGGGAAGAACAAAATTGATGAAAACTTGCCTTGGACAGCAGAGGAGTAAAAACTGTCACAGGGGAGTGATCACCAGCTTGTGTGACTGAGAGGTTAAGAAAAATGGGGATTAAGAAATGTCATTTTAGGTTTCCTGGCTTCAAGACCCTTGCTACCTTAGAAAGTGCATTTCAGTAGACGAACAAGGAGTGGAAACCTGACTGTGGTGATCTGAGAAGTGAAAGAGGAGAAAGAAAATAAACACAGGAGATTATGGTGGAGAGAGAAAAGTAGCTAAGCATCTGGAAGGATCGTGAAATTCCTATTTGTCATTTACTTGTTTTCATTATCAATTATTATGCACACACATACACTGAAGGAGAAAAGAATGAATGAAAGGGTAAAATTGCTAAGAAGGCAGAGACTGGAGCGCAGAAGAAACAACTAACAGGGAGAGAAAATCTCCACCTACGTTAACAGAAGGGACAAATAAGAGGAAGGAGTCAGGGGTGGTATTCCTGTTCTCTCTGTATCTCTCTCTGTTTTTGTCTGTCTCCTTCCCTCCCTCTTTCTCTCTCTCTCCCTCTCTCTGTGCATGTGTGTGAGTGTGTGTATCTGTCTGTCTCTATATTCTTGTTTTTACTCTTTTTGTTTATTAGAGACACAGTCTCACATAGCTCAGGCTGACATCTATGTCTTGAACATCCTGCTTCCATCTCAAAATTCTGAGATGCCACGTGTATGACTTCTATATCCTTTATGAATTAAAATATAAGATCAGCTACTGAGACAAGGGAGGAAAAGCACCTGGAATCAGAAGATAGCAGAGAAACGGGCGGTGGGGGGATCTGCTTGAATTACATGGGCATATATGCATGAATAAGTATTACCTCTCTCATTACTATACACAGCCTGACATTAGAGGAGAACTTGTTTTCAGAAGGTATGCACAACATAAAAGGCCTGCAACTTCAGCTTAGCAAGACTTCATTGTATTTTTAGAAGCCTTCATCTATGGTTTATGTTTCTCCATTTAAAGTACAGGTGAAACTCATTTGGGGTGATTTCCTCTCTGTTTAGAATGTTTTAACTTACAGCAAGCTTCCACCAATGTGAGCAAAGTGAAACACTTGCCTTGTCAGAATGCCCATGTGGATAAATTCGGTGGCTGATGGACCAGGACTCCACCATGGACGTGGGAATCCGGTTCTTCCTTTCTGTTCCCCTCTGACCAGCACAAGGCTACCAATTTACCGTGTGGATCTCTAACTGAATAAATGACTACAGAATCACTGAGCATAGAGCAAATGCCAGATAAATGACTGCTGTCTGATAAAAATGGTTCTTATCAGAAAAACCAGTATTTATTTATAAAAGAACGCTGCCAAGGGTCCTAAAAATAGTTTGATCTTTTAAATTATTTAAACATACCCACAGAAATCATGTTTACATTGTTCACTTGCTTAGCAGAGATAAACGTTTGTCCTGGTCCAGTTAGGATTATTTTAATTTCAAAATTTTGGCATCAGAATTAAGAAATCTTCACTATCTCAAACATTATATATGTTTACCATATATAAACATTATATATATGATTACAAATAAGTTACAGAACCCTGAACCCCCACATACAGCCTCAATCCTGCAATCCTGCTATGTCAGATGGCAGAAAAGATGGAATGGGGTATGGAGGATTACTCATAGGTGACACTTCCATTTCGGGTAAGCCATGGTCCAGTAAGCACATTAGCAAACTGAGCAGAGGTAGCCAAGACCCCCACTACCCTAGCGTGTCGCTACTGAACATGCCCTTTTTATTAGAGATCATCCATTCTCTCTCAACAGGATTGGAAACAGTCTTTGCTAGTGTTGTTATAAATTGCTCATTAATCAAAATGGATTTATTGAGCACCCATACTGTGCAAAGCCTGCACTAAGTGATTCAAAATAACAGGTTGCTTAGTTACCACGCAATGGAAAAATTCCCTTGTGAAGGATAAAATTAAATGAAAGGCAGACAATAAAACATCATCTTTGATGGCATCTATTTCATAAAGGCGTTTTACTGCTATCACAGCCATTTTCTTTTAAAGATAACTCATTCATTAATTCCTTTTTATTGTTGTTCATTTATATAACTGCGTCACCACCATGAAAATACAAAGTCCCCTGCTTGAGGGGCAGGGGACAATTTAACAGTGGCAGCACGAATAGGAACCTTACCAGTCCTTACTTTAGGAGTCCAGTATTATCATTCTTATATCATATGAAATCTGCAGTCACTGAGGTACTAGCAAAGGGCTCCTTAGATAAAAAACTCATTTTGCTGGTTGATTTATAAAATATGGCTGACCATAAAGACACTACTAATTCACTTTCATATTAGAATTAAAGTATGGTTAAAAAAGTTTTGTTCATCTGCCTAATAAATATAGAAAGGGGACTAATATGCATACTTAACTGAGTTTTTTGGAAGAGATATATCTATGAGTGCCACTGCCAGTTACCAGGAAGAAATTGCTCAGTCTCTCAGATAAGAAAGCCAGGCAGGATTTGGCCTGTGTGGGCAGATCCATGCATGCTAACACATTAGACATGTGTGCTCATTTTATTAGCCTCTGTGTTCGACCCATAGAGCCTTTGTAATATAGCAAAACGCATAGTGTACACAACAAACATTTCATTTCTTAGTTCTGTTGGTTAGGGGGTCTCAGATTGGGACATCAGCAGGACAGATTCCTTGTGAGAACGCTCTGCACAGGCCTCTTTGCTTGGCTTGTGGAGTGCTCCATTTTTATTGTGTCACTTCACATTGCCTTTTCCCTTTCTATAAAAACACAGGTCATACTGTATTTCTGATGGGTACAGCAAATCTTTTGACAATGCACTATCACATGGATGACATCTACAAGACAGATGCTAGGAAATCACACAATCCAGTCACTCTCCTGCCAAAACAAAGCAATAAAAAAAGTGAACAACAAACAAACACAGTCCCCAATGTTTTGTGTGAGTTTACCATTATGTTCATAGCTGTCTTCTACTGCATGGGGCCACAGGTTGGGCATGTCCAGGAAGGCCTACTTAGGTATTACTTCTACGAGGATGATCTCAAAATTCTCCAATAAAAATCACACCTAAGGAACCAAGGATTAAGACGCAAACTTCAAGCCCTTTTGGAGGGTGAACAACTTAATCTCTTGGTCTTCCTTTTAAGATCTGACTATCCTTTTCCATGTCTCTGGTTTCTTCTCCCTCCTCTCTCCCACAAGGAAAGTATTTGGGCAGTTCCTGTGCAGAACGGCCGTCCCAGTTTGCTTCAAACACACACATGCTCTGCAACAGAGTCACCTTACGCCACAGCACGCACTCCTGGAGACATGGTTCTCTAATGTGCCGTCTATTTATTTTTGAAATGTCAAAGTCTCTGAAGGGAGAGGAATGCACTTTACTTCTCAACGCTTTCAGCATCATTCTCCTTACTCCCTCTTCCACCAGCGTGGCCACTAGGCTGGCCATGGTCCTTTCTTACTGATTGTATGTTATTTAAGTTGCCTTTCCATTGTTGAAATAAACACCATGACCAAAAGCAACTTGGGGAGTAAAGGGCTTACACTTCCAGGTAAAAATACATCAAGGGCAGGAAGTCAAGGGAGTCTTTTGAAGCAGAAACTACTCAGGATGTTGCTTGCTGGCTCACTCTCTGCCTCATGCTTAGCTAGCTTTACTATACAGGCTAGGTAGTCAGTCCTAAGCTTAGGACCTGAGCCTAATGATGCTTGGGGCTGGGCCTGTCAGTATCAATTAATAATCAAGATAATCACCCATACACATGTTTCCAGGCCAATATGAGCTAGGTAATTCTCCAATTGAAGATTTTCCCCTCAGATGACTCTAAGTTGTATCAAGTTGACGTTCAAGGCTCTAACCAGGATACAAATTGATCAACTAAATAATTTTCCTGCTTCCAACCTCATCTCTGGACATTCCAAACCCATTTTGTTTCATAATGATCATTCTAAACCAAATACCTGATGATGCCACATTATCTTCTCTTTCTTATTATTCATTCCACCTTAGCAGCATCCTATACTCTAAGAGGTTAGTTTCTGAATGAATTTCATTCTTCCATGCCCATGGATCTCCACACACACGGTTCCTTGGCCACAGTGTCATACATATCCTCTCATTCATCCATCTAATCTTCCTTAGTTGAGGCTGAGTTCAGAGAGCATCTGTTGGAAGGCAGTTATAACCCATACACCTTTTCTCCTACCATCCAAGAGTACTTGGCTTTGCTTGTTGCACTTACTACCCTTTGAATTTTCTATCTTTTAGGACTTGTACTTTAACTCTGTTTTCTTGGCAACACTTAACACAATGCCTAGAACATCAGAGCACATATACTTGATGGATGAGTAGGTAGTTTTCTCACCATTCAGTCTGAGACATGTCTGCATTAGGAGTTGTCACCACATCTGCAAGTCCTGCTGTACCAGAGGGAACATATCAGGAACTCCAGGAGAGGTCAGTGGCTCCCCCAAGTTCATTAGCTCATTAACCCGATCTTGAAGAGACAGTGCGAAGCTAAACACAAGTCATAAAGTACTCATAGAAGTGGGAACCTTGAGGTCTCTACATGAATCCTAGACAGACAAGTTAACTGAATAAGCAGAATATAGCAGCCATAGCGTAGGGGGTGAAAACTTTTTCCTAATCTAGCCAGCAAAGACACAGCTATCCTGAGACTGTCTCGCCAGCTATGGTATTCACAGAACGCAGTTCTTCGGGAGTCCCTGCCAGGAATCTATATTCATTTTTATTCCTATGATTAAAAAACACATGATATCCACTTTAATTCTAGATGTCCCACTGGTATAATTCATAAACACAGCCCAAAGGGCTAAGCACAAACTGTTATGAATTCAGCTGGGTCAATTTGTCAACCTGATTTCTATACCAAACCCAAGCATCAAAGACAATAGGGGAATCATATATCCATGTAAATTAACTCTCGCTCCATTTAGGGAAAAAAAAAAAACAAATAGTTTTATGAATTTGTGTTTTCCAAAAGCAGCTTATGTTATGATGTAGCTGGCACTCCTATGTCAAGGGTCAGAGAAAGAAAAATCCATTATAATGCAGGGAGGCTCTGGACTACAGGAGAAGTGATGTTGCCTTTCAGTGCTAAACCATACAAAGGAGTGCATCCTCTGCCACATTTTCTTGCGGTGTGTTCTTGGAAACCCAACAGACACCATGAGTAATCCACAGTAGGCCACAGCAAATAAGAAAGATAAGATGTCTGTGGATCTGTTTGAAATTAGCCCAGAGTGGTATGGAGCTTACAATGTTGCCAAAGATGGTCACAAATTCACAGTCATCCACCTGCCTCTGCCTCCTCATATTAGGGTTATAGAGCCAGCCCACTTGGCCCAAGATACTATATTATACACAGATACTACTACAGTGTTTACTCAAGATGCCCTTCCACAATTACTTGGAACAGCAAGAGAGGAACTACTGCAGAGTCATCCCAGAAAGGCAGATTTATAAGAAAAATAAATGACTGTATACCGTTGTTGTTGTTTTAACTAAGTATTAAGGTTGGCTTGTTAGAGGGCAAACAGTACCTGAAAGAGACTTTGAGAGTTGGAATTTGGATGTTCTAGTAGAAAACTTAAAACATGTGGCTTTAATATGATGACTTGTCAGCAGCAGGCAGAAGGTAGGGAACCTGAAAACAAGTGACTATGAAAGCTAAAAGCTCATGGGGGAGAAAGAGGCTGTGGGGACCTAAGGAGTTATGACAAAATCCCTGGGGAAGGCTTCAAAGAGAGACTGAAAGCTGGGAAGAAGTGTCCTGATCTTCCTAAAGTTTTTTCCTTAAATATGGTTACTTCTCAGGGGCAAAAAATGCAAGAGTCACTCACTCAGCACACACACAAAGAGCAGACATAAGCACACAGTGAAATGTCAGCTTTCCACAAGCCAGCAAGAGAGCCCCCACCAGAAGCCTGGCCATGCTCACATCCCAGATTTCCAGAGCACAAAGTGAGAACAAAATGAAAGTGCAGGAGCTTCCACTGGTAGTGGGGAGAGACACTGATCTTCAGAATTTCCTTTGAGCCGCTGCTTCAAAGGAAATACGTGCCATCAGCAGAAGGTAACAGAACTCCACACCACACCCTTTACTAAGCCCCCAGTGTATAGCCAATACAACCTGCCAGGTCTCCAACCAGCTCTGTCTTTTAAGAGGCATTGGCATCAGCCTTACCTTTGTGGACTGGGAGTGTAGCTCAGAGTTAGAGCACCAACCACATAGAGTACCCTGAGGGGTTCAATTCCCAGCACGAAAAGGAAAAAAAAAAAAGTGGCTTTCTAAGTGAGCCATCCCAGGTGATACAATGTGGTAGAAGGGTAATCCTTGTTAAAAAAAAAAAAAATACGTGTTACAGTCACAGATTCATGAGCAAAATAAATTGCTCTTATCAGCACAAGCGTTGTGGCTTTTAATAGACATACATCACAGACACCCTCTCTCCATAAATTGTACCTTATGCTTCCAGGGGAGGTTAAATGCTCTTTCCTATTGCTTCCAAAGGGCTCTATGAAATATTGCATCCTTCCATACTATAAAATATAATAACTTTTACCATTCACTTATCAGCCTCCTTAGGGCAGGGTTCTATGGGATGATGTTTCCTCCAATATATTACTTCCAGAACACTGAAACCTTGACCAGACTTGTAAGAAATTCTTGGTAGGTATATACCACACAATATATGATTCTATTTTGTCCTTTTTCTTTCTGCATAGTGATTTGAGAATTTTCTTCTTGCCCTATTTCCCATTCACTAAATCTTCCTCCAGGGGAAGTTTATCTCATAACATCCATTTACTAGTTTTCTTATGTTGTATGTACCTTCTTTTCCTAATTCCAGAAGTTTACTTTTTCATTTCAAATATATTTTGGTGTTTATTTTTCCAAAGCTTCTCTTTGCTTGAAATTACTTCAGCTTTCCAGTCATAGTTTCTCCCTTTGAAGCCCTCACCAGTGATTTGTGCTAAGGTTCTTTAGGACAAATGTGCCTTCGCTACAGTCCTTTGGTCTACCTCCTTCTCCAATGTGCTGATAAAAGGGGCTCCAAAGTCAGAAGTTATCTAATCATTTGATTTTTTTCATGAGCTTTTTGGTGCTGTTAAGATGTTTTTCTTACACACACATGCACACACACACACACACACACACACACACACACCATTGTTTTTTTTTGAGACAAGGTTTCTCTGTGTAGCTTTGGCTGTCCTGGACTCACTTTGTAGACCAGGCTGGCCTTGAACTCATAGAGATCTGCCTGCCTCTTCCTCACCAAGCACTGGGATTACTAGTGTGCACCATTGCACCCCGATTCTTCCCTTATGCAGCATTCGTTGTTTGCAGCAGAGTCGACTAGAGCCTAATCATCCTTGGCACCTACGCACAACTCTTCTTTATCCAAAGGTCCTTAGCATTCAGAATTCTCCTGGCACATCAAGGAAATGGATCATATTTTGACAGATGACTAAGAGGAAACCACCCTTCCATGCTTGCACCCCTTCCCCTATCATCAATCCTGACACCACCCTGTGCCTATTCCCTAGTTAAAGCTCTTACAGTTTGGCACATGCTGCCTATATTTTCCTGCCTCAAGTCTGCCATGTCCCTTATTGCAAAGTTCCAGGTTTCACCTTTTTCTTTTTTTAAAACACAGGGTTTCTCTGTGTAGCCTTGGCTTTCCTGGACTTGCTTTGTAGACCAGGCTGGCCTCAAGTTCACAGAGATCCACCTGCCTCTGCCTCCCAGAGTGCTGGGATTACAGGCGTGCACTACCACGCCTGTCTGTGCTTTCACCCATTCCATGCCATGACACAGCTTTTATTTTCTATGATGACATGTGAATCACTCATTTGTTTGCCTTCATCTATGGCCTGTGCTCAGCTGGCCTTTTGCTTTCCTGACACCTTTTCTGATTTTTACTGTCACATGAGAACTTCCATCTGACTTCTATATTCCTCCATACCCAGTTCCTTGTCCACAACTCCTAATTCACCGCATCCTCTGACATAACACAGCACTATAAAACATAATGAATACAAGTTGTACCACTTAAATTCAAGCCCCAACCTTATTAACATAATCCTCTGACCCTACCTGTGTGTCAGGGCCTGCATGTCCTCATTCCAGACAACGGATAATGTTAATATCTCATAGCACCCTAAGGGACACATGAGGTGACACACATAAGTACTCAGGACACAGAGTAAATACTTTTAGTTTTCAACTGTTTTATTACTACATTTCACCTTATCTAAAAAAGTCTTTCTTTTTTTATTTTTATAGTTCATACCATTCTTTGGCCTCAGCACTGCTCAATGTCTATTTGTTCACCTCTGTGAAAGTTTCTAGCCACTCATTCATAATGGCTTTTCTGGGTTTTACCTCAACCCCTTTAAAGTCTTCCTTTCAGCCATTTCTTCCCCACCCCACCCCAAATACTGGGGCATGAACCAAGAGCACTGGACATGGTGGACAGGCACTCTACTGCCGAGCTGTGCCCAGAAGGTGCCAAGGTATGCAGAACAAACACACTTGGAAATGTAAGAGAATTCCTCTATAACAATGACCATTCTTCCATTTTTCCATCCCTGGGCAAGGAATGTTTGCATTTACCTAGACTACTGGATTGCTAACATCTACCCATTCTGCCTTCTTTGTATGCCTCAACTTCAGTACCTCCCCACATCAGAGAGTCTTTCCAACCCTCACAGGAGACAGAGCCTTCATTATCCTAATGAATTAGCACTTCCCTCTCCCACCTGCCTACCTCCTATGCTATCATCATAACTTTTTAAATACTGACCATGTAACCTGTATTTTCCATTCCCATTTTTATTTCCTGTGTCCAGAGCCTCACTGTGTGTACCATTTCTCACCTGGTTTTACAGTATCGCTTCTAAAATTCATCATACAAACACAAGCAGCAACTAAACTGTCAACCTTTCTTCTGCTTCTCTTCCCGACTTTCCCGAAGGCCCTGAGGGCTCTGAATACACTGAGTAGTCATCTGAATCTTTCCTCCTCTATTCACTTTTATAGCAACATCCTGGATATCATCAATGGTCAGGCAAAGATTCATGTTCTGAAGGCCCAACCTTTTATTCATCTTAAGTAAGATACAAATTCATTTTCCCTAGCAGTGAAGAGGCACAATATTTGACTGGTCTTGTCCACTAGTTTGTAACATAAACTGAAAAAGGAAAAAACAGACCAGGCATGGTGATGCATGCCTTTAATCGCAGCACATGGGAGACAGAAACAGGCATATCTCTGTGAGTTCAAGGCCAGCCTGGTCTACATAGTGAGTACCAGGACAGCCTGAGCTACATAATGAACCCTGTCTCAAAACCAAAGCAAACCAAACCAAGCCAAACAACAAACAAACAACAGACAAAAACAGAAAATAACAGATCTAAACATGCTATAAAAACATAAAATAAACTTAGAAGTGAAATATAGTTCAGGAAATTGGAAACAGGATGCACTAAGGTATAATAAAGACGCCTGCCACCAGGGACCCAGAGCATTACATCTGACCCAGGTTCTAATGGTTAAAATGCATCCAGGTAGCTTCATCTCCAAAAAGAGCCCTTAATCATGAAGAGGTTTCACAGGGAAACCCATGGCTTCCCTGTACTCACTTGAAATGCAAAATTGATCCCTGCGACTACCCTGGGGCACTTCCATGTTGATAATATAAGATGAAATAAAGTATTAATAGTGTAACTTTACTTATGTGAATATGCAAATTGAATTGGCTAATTGTTAATAGGAAATATTACCAGCTCTCGGAGAAGGTGCCCTTGCGATTTCTAAGGAGCAAGGTTTCTTTGTAACAGCTGTGTCCACGAGATCACAAAGAAAGTTTTCATTTTCCGAAGGGAATGTGTCCAGAGAAGCAGATGGCACAATTTCCATGGTGTAATTCCTCTTCTTTGGATAAGACTCCTGAAAAGGAGAGAGAATCAAAACCTTCTTAATAAAAATATAGCCTTGTCTGAGTTATAAAAACCAGAAAATAAAACTAGGTCCATCAGTTGGTATCAAATTGGCTAATAACTGATGTTCTACCTGAAAAGGTCCTATAACCATGCCACTCCGGTGTGAGCAATGATGTTTTCTGAGAGTTCTTATATCATTTGGCTACCCGGAGACTGCATTAGTTACTAACAGTCTTGATCTTCTTCTGTTGTATATATCTACTTCCTAGTCACAGGGTAAACAGTTATTCAATTTATTTACTTACTTAGTTAATTTTTATTTAATCACTTTACAATCTGATCCCAGCCCCCTCCCTCCTTCCTCCCAGTCCCACCCTCATGCTCCCCTCTTCCCACCCCCCCTTATTTTTCTCAGAGAAGGGGAGACCCCCCAGGGGTACCAACCCATCTTTTCACCTCAAGGCACAGCAGGACTACATGCATCCTCTCCCACTGAGGCCAGACAAGGCAGCCCAGCTAAGGGAAAGAGACCCAAAGGCAGGCAACAGAGTCAGAGACAGCCCCTACTCCCATTGTTAGGGGACCCACTTGATGACCAAGCTATGGCATAAGCAGTTTTAATCAACAGTCATTTCCAAGACCCTGCTCTTTGCAGCCTCCTAGAGAAAACTATGTAACTCATCTTTGGCTCCTTAGACACAAGCAGAATCCTCTAGGGGTGGGGGAAGGGGGAGGCTGAAGGGATATGTTTCCCCAAAGAAGTCTATGAGGAGGCTACCCCTATACTACTCTCTAGGAAAGGGGAAGATTTTTTTTTGTTTTTTACTATAATGCAAACTCAAGAACAAAATGGTAAAGTTGCACCATTAAGACAAAAGTGCCTGGTACCCTTAGGATATAATTGAGTTGCTTGGATAGACGTAGGACCAGTTTCTTCCAGCTTTATAAGCAAACACTAGCATCCTTGTAGTTTAAGGTATTGCTATTTGAGTTTTCTCTCAGAATTATAAGTATCCTATCCAACACATTAATATTTTTTGCGAATACTGCTAGCTATCTAACTAACACAGTGTGACTAATCCTTTTTAAGGTTAGGATGTAATTTAGATCCAAATTTTATGTTACTAATACCTCATTATATTCTAAAAACCACAGTTCAGTTAATTGTATAACATCTTAATTTCTTATGCATGATGTATTAACTACTTACCAATAATTACTGGACCTTCCCCATGTGTGTTCACATGTGTGTTTGTGTGTGTGTGTGAGTGTGTGAGTGTTTTTGAGTGTGTGTGTTTAGGCATGTGGTGTGTGTGTGTGTGAGTATGCATGTGTGTGTGATTATATGTGTGTGTGCTATTTGTGTGTGAGTGTGTGCATGTATGTGTGTGTTAGAGAGACTACATTAAGCATTGGAAGCTACACACTGGACATTTTGTTTTAGTTGGTAAGAAATAGTCCTTGCTCTCAGGGAGTTCATAGTCTACTAGAGAAGACAAATTATTTGCACGATGGATTTCAGAATGAATCACATTTTTTGTGTTTGTTACCTTATAAAGTACACTTCACAACTGAGAAACAAATAACAAGAAAATAAACTCATTTTCAAAATATCTTCCATACTCTATTCCAGGGTTGATACAGATTTAGAGTGAGCTCCTACTTTCTCTATAATGATATTTACAGTAAGTGGAATTCAAGGTCAGGGTAATTGCTTTCAGACCACACCAGACCCTCACACATCAAAGAGTCAATTATGTTCACTCTACTCTATTGAAAGCAAGAAATTGGGAGTAATTTATTTTTAACAACAAAGGGTGACAAAGTAGAAAGCATCTAGAGGAAGCAATCAGTAGGGTATGTGCTTTAAAACCCATATCGAAGAAAAAATGATAAAAGGAGCCACAGCGTTCCAGCCAGAGAAGCTGGAGAGCCACATAATGATTTTCTCAACATCTGAAAGGCTCGCCCTCCAGAGCAATCTCACAAAGTGGGGGGAAGAGCAGACCTCCTAAAAGGCAAAAAACAGAAACAAAACAAAACGAAGAAGAAGACTAATGTTTATAAGACAAAGAGCAGAAATATGGGTCAATTCACCAAAATAAGTTTTATGAATTGATAGTATTACTTTTCTTACAAAAATAAACACTTTAACACAATAAGCTGAGGAAAGGAACTAGAAAGCAACAGAATAGACTCCCCATTGCCGGGAATCTCCAGCTAGTCACCCGTGGGGCTAGACTAGACATCCTGCCTTTGCCCTGTGTGCTTGCCCTCTGCACCACCCTCTCTCCAGAATCTGCTGCTGCATATCAGGAGCTGAATACCTCTATGCATCCCAGGGACAGGCCCTTGTCCTTTAAGCAGACAGACTACTACTGTCACAGAAATGAATTCACTTTTTAAATTTTTATTTTATTTTTATTAATTACAGTTTATTCATAGTATATCCCAGTTGTAGCCCCTCCCCTACCCCTTCCCAATTCTACCCTCCCTACTTCTTCTTCTCCTATTCTCCTCCTCCAGTCCAATGATAGGGGAGGTCTTCTTCCCCTTCCATCTGACCCTACTCTATCAGGTCTCATCAGGACCGGCTGCATTGTCTTCTTCTGTGGACTGGTAAGGCTGCTCCTCCCTCAGGTGGAGGTGATCAAAGAGATAGCCCCTGGGTTCATGGTTCATGTCAGAGACAGCCCCTGTTCCTATTACTGGGGAACCCTCTTGGACACTGAGCTGTCACAGGCTATGTCTGTGCAGGGGTTCTAGGTTATTTCCATGCGTGGTCCTTATTTGGAATATCAGTCTCACAAAAGACCCCTGTGCCCCTATTTTTTAGTTCTGTTGCTCTCCTTGTGGAGCTCCTGTCCTCTCCAGGTATTTCTATCTCCTTCTTCTTTCATAAGATTACCTGCATTCTGCCCAAAGTTTGGCTATGAGTCTCAGTATCTGCTTTGATACACTTCCGGGTAGAGTCTTTCAAAAACCTTCTGTGGTTGATTCCTGTCCCGTTCCCTGTTTTCTCCCTCTTCCGATGTCCGTCCCATTTGTCTATCTGAATGAAGACTGAGCATCTTATTCAGGGTCCTCCTTCTTGATTAGGTTTGGTGGGAATGTAACCTTGTACAACCACTTTGGAAATCAATCTGGCACTATCTCAGACAATTAGGAATTAGCGCTACCTCAAGATCCAACTATACCACTCCCAGGCATATATCCAAAATATGCTCAAGTACACAAGAAGGGCATTTGCTAAACCATGTTTGTAACAGTTTTATTCATAATGGCCAGAAACTGGAAGCAACCCAGATGTCCCTCAAGGGAGGAATGGATACAGAAACTGTGGTACATTTACACAATGGAATACACTCAGCAATTAAAAATAAGGATATCATGAAATTTTCGGGCAAATGGTGGCATCTAGAAAATATCATCCTGAGTGAGGTATCTCTGAAGCAGAAAGTCACAGCAGTATATACTCACTTATAAGTGGATGTTAGACATATAATATAGGATAATCATACTAAAATCTGTACACCCAAGGCATTCCCTTTTTTGTTAGTTTGTTGTCGCTTACTTCATTGCCTTTCAAAACTGAAGACTATGATGTCCTAAGCAATCCCAGCCACACGAGGATGAGTGATATTTTGAATTTGAGGCCAGCAGCCTAGGTAGCACAGTGAAGGAAGGACAATGAAAGAAAGAACAGAAACAAGGAAGGAAGAAGAGAGAAACTGAGGTTACAAATGTAAAACTGAACAGCGTCTAGTCAGTCTCCAATGTTCGCTGGAATTGTAAACGTCAACAAAACAACTGACAACAAATACTGGAACAGTATGGGAAATGACAAGAAGAAGAAGAGGAGGAGAAGGAGGAAGAAGAGGGAGAAAAGAAAAAAAGAAGAAAAGAAAAAGAATTTTCACTCTGAAAACATACATAAAAGTGACTTTTACAGACTGAGCAAGGATATACATACATATACATATATGTACATATTATGTACATAGGTATACAATAATAATTATTGAAAAGTGAGCATGAGCTTGAAAGAGAACAAGTAGGGTATACCTGAGAGGTTTTAGACAGAGGAAAGGGAAGGGAGGAATGATGCAACAGCATTATACTCTTAAAAATAAAATAAATTAAAAAGTCTCCAGCTAAAACCCTACGCTAAATTTTTCAGAACAATTCATGGACTTGGTAAAGTTGCAGGCTCACTGTTTATAAAGGATTACTAAGATTTTTAAATCCTTAAAAGAATGACTCGGGAGTTTAACTGTAAAGATGGAATGATTTACACAGTCTGACTTCTGTGAACAGGGCGACAACACACATGTGAGCCTTGTAACTGCTCAGAACACTGATTTCATACCCTTTGCTGAATACCCAACAGTGGGATGAATCATTCTCAATATTTTTAATTTTTTGGGAAATTCTAAGCATTTTCCATAATGGGTGCATCAACTGTTATTTTATCCAGTGGTGTTTATGGATTTCATTTTCTCCATATTCTCCCAATAGTGGTGAGTTTTATCTTTTTTGCATTAGCCATTCTACCAGCTATGAGCTATCATTGTAACTTTGGTTTGAATTTCCCTGATTATTGAGCAGAGGACTTTTTTATATCTATTGGTCATCTTACATATCTTCTTTAGGGAACAACTATCCAAGTCCTTTGTTCATTTTAAAGATTTAATTGTTTCCAACTGTGGAGCTGTTTCAGTGCCCTGTATAACAATATAAACCCTTTATATCATGTATGATTTATAAATACTTTATCTGATATACAAAAGCCATTTATCCAATGTAATTCATTTGTCTACTTTGTTTTTGTTAATTCTTTTGTGCTGAGATAAAAAACAAATGCCAAAACCAACATCATGAAGATTTTAATTCTGTTTTCTTCTAGTAGTTTTACAGTTTTTGGTTTTATGTTTTAAGTCCATTTCAGGTTAATTTTTTTGCATATAGTCTGAGATGAAAATCTGAAGTAACATACCTATGAGGTTTTTCACAACTATTTATTGAAGAGATTACCCCTTCCCTAATTTGTGTTTTGAGTGTCTTTGTATCCATAGTTGTTTTTCCTTCAAGTATTTTGCAACAGTGTCTATGTAGCCCACACCCACCTCAAACTTTTCAGTCTTCTGCCTCAGCCTCCCAAGTGCTGAGATAATAGACATGTACTGCTGTATCTAATTTTCTATGTCATATAGTAACATAAATCATATATAAATTCTACAATCTGATATTTGTTTCCAACAATGTATTATGAACTCTTTTCAATCATAAATATGCTTGATCCTTGATTTTGATGTTTGACAAGATTTTCTGACTCTACAATATACAAGAGCAACATATATTCATAGAAACTATACTCCAAACTTTGAGGTTATCTTATCTTAGGCTAGTGCTATGTGGTAGAGCGTTCCTTTATGATGCTTCTCAGTGGTCCCAAATCACAGGTCTCAGTGAATCATGTGATCAAAAGGGTAAGGATGTGCTATACTACAATATATTTTATTGATAAGCTATAATGTCTGCCAGATTAGGTGAAGTAAATGCACTTTTGGCTTAGAGTATTTTTAACTTGTCATGGGTTTATCAAATATGACCCCATTCTAAGTTGATCACATCCACTATGTTCAAATGATACATTTAAGGTTAGTGTCCAGTATGTAAGTACTCATAATTTAGTCGGTTCTATCATATTGTAATTTAATGTTTTGCTCTTTAAAAACAACCTCTTATTTATACAACTTATTTATATGTTTCACCATTTTGAAATAGAATTCCCACAACAAAAGGTATTTGCCATATGTTTACGTTAAGTCAAATCTGTTTCTTAATTTTCTAATTTGTTCCATGTGTCAGTCTGTTCTAGTACTAGCATCATACAGTTTTGATTACCAAAAGCTTAAAATTAATTTTACTAGCTGGTTGGGTAAATCTCTTCTTACATTCATCTATATCAAATTATTCAGTATTATCCTCATGTTTATTTGAGGCTTTTTGAAACTGCCTTGACAGAATATCACCATGAACTTTCCTCTTACCTCAAGAAGCTTAAGGAACAATGTATGGAGACTATATGTGGGTCATGTGGCTTGGTGCTGTAATCCATATATTATAGGGGGGGAAAGCCAAATATCATGTTTTCTTTACACACAGATGAGTAAAACAACCATTTGGTATTTAGTAAATATCACGTGAAGAAAAAAGTTGCAGGGAACTATGTGTCTCAAATATCTGAAAGGTAGAAGAGAGGTTAGAATGGCTCTGTCTCTAAGGGTGTGTATGGGGCATATGGAGAGACAAGAGGGAGTGAGGCTTCATCTTCATATCTGATTTTTAACAATTAAGAATTTGTTAAGTTGACCTTGACTGCTTCCTGCAGAACAGTGGGGTTCTCAAACTGTAGGTAGCCACCCCTCTGGGGGTCATATATCAGATATCCTATATTTCAGATATTTACACTATGATTCATAACAGTAGCAACATTACAGTTACGAAGTAGCAACAAGCAATTTTATGGTTGGGGTCACCACAACATGAGGAGCTGTATAAAAGTGTTGCATCATTAGGAAAGTTGAGAACCACTGAGCTGGAAGGTTCTCTTCACACCTACGCTGACCATTCGCAGAGTAGAGAGGATGGCAGTTGAATTAAAAGGATGGTAAGATGGTAGGTAAATTAAAACAATCAAGAGAAGTGCATTTGCGGCAGTGCTTGGTGCATGCCCCATTCCCCAAAAGTGGGGTGGGTGGGTGGTTTTGGTAACTGGGTGGGTGATGGATGTTTGTCATTGTTTAAGGGGGGTTGGCTGTAAGTCGTCAGTGGTCATGGTCAGGGAAGAAAGGTTAAATTCAGAGATTTTTCTCTTTCTTTTTTTTCCCTCTCTCATTCTTTCTCTCCTATCTAGTGTTAAAGGGGGAAGATGGAAGAGGAATAAAAAGAAAAAAAAGGGGTATAGGAAAGATAGGATAAAGGAGTACTTCATTGAACCTACTTAATTTTTTACATTGGTATGGATTTTTATATATTGACAAAATTTATGGTTTCTTTTGTTACAACATACTCTACAAGTTTCAACTCTTGAATAAGGCATTGTTTTTATGCAACTCATTTAAAAATGTTGTGAAGTTCTAGTCATAGAAAGCTGCTATTAAACTGTTTAGGATAATTAAAAATCCAAGTCAGTTAATCAAACTATGGTCATGTTTAGCTACTAGTTAGTTAATCACAGGAGCTTTATTTAATCAAACATTTCCCTAGTCAGTCTTCAAAAAATGTCGGAGATCTACAGAATATGGAATTTGAAAATGTTTTATTAATAAAAGGCTTTTTTATGACAGTGAGACATGTCAGTTCCTGACAGCATCCTAAATCTACTTCAAAACAGATCATGGGCATTGCTTCAAATGCGGCAAGCTATCCACTGGGAAAGAAACTGCCCTTGCCTCAACTGCAAACAGCATGCTGTCTAAACTGAGCAAAAAAGACGCACAAGTGTCAACTTCCAAGCTTTGCCACTACAAGATAAACAACCCTTCATAATTCCTGCTTCACAAAAATGTCTGTCATATACTAGTCCAGAAGGCCAAAGATGATGCCCCAATGTTGCTGAGGAATCATGGGTGACTGTTCAGGCAGCCAGCTATCTTTGTCATTTCTATAGTTTTGGAAGATGCTTGCTCTGCACTTCCTGTCTATTCAGGAAATATTTACCCTTCTCAGGTCTCAGATGGAGCTGAAGACTAGTAGTAGTATCACATATAAGTTTAAGTTTTTTAGGAGTAAATAATGTTTTTTTAGGTCTAAAATGTTTCTAGATTGATAAATGCAAGTTGTGATAAAAATTGATTTAAGTATAGAACTCTGAACTCACTGAGATAGGATAGACAGTAGAGTACAATCTCCAAAGTTGTCAAATACAAATTGACTGGACAATGTGAATACAATTCTCACCTGATAATTTTCATAATTGTTCTTATTGTATATAGTTTATTATTGTAAGAGAAAAGGCCTTTTATTGGACTAAAAGGGGAATACAATGTGGGCTGGCTTTGTGCACTGTGTATTCAGATGCTAATTTCTGTGACCAGGGATCTGGTGGCAGTCTGAACGTGAGCATTGTCATGATTATTGAAGAATATCCTGTTTCAACGTTGTGTAAGAATTGTTTTCCATCATTTCTGATTGGTTAATAAAGAGCTGAAAAGCCAATAGCTGGGCAGGAGAGGAGAGTTGAGCTAGGACTTAATCACAGTTAGGGAGGACCAGGCAGAGAGAGAAAGAGACAGAGAGACAGAGAGAGATGAGAAGAGGAGAGAAGAGGAGAGGAGAGGAGAGGAGAGGAGAGGAGAGGAGAGGAGAGGAGAG
>NW_026596091.1:7208739-7261015 GCF_907164565.1 Psammomys obesus | reverse complement strand
GAAGAGAAGAGAAGAGAAGAGAAGAGAAGAGAAGAGAAGAGAAGAGAGGAGAAATCATGAGAAGATGGCCATGACTCCTCATGATGAGGCAGTCGGCATAGATGAACAGGAGCAACCAGTGTGAGACTAGGATGGCAGGTAACAAGGCACATGGCTGGGAATTAATCCAGACCAGTGCAGATGGGTTAGACTAGATGACTATCTGCCTAGTGATAGTTTTTGATGCTTTTTAATAAATGTAACAGGTCTCCCTGTCATTATTTGGGAACTAGAATGGGCACAGAAAATCCCATACCTTTATTTTTAACAAAGTACTGTGTTAATACCTGTTTGCTTTCCCTGCTCTCTGGATTCTTTTGATGAGAAAAGAGGATATAACACTAAAACTTGGGATTGTGGGTTTGTGGCTGAGAAAGTCTGGAAGTTATGGAAGTCTGAGATCATTCATAATCCCAAATGGCTAAAAGTAAATAAAAGCTTTTGGAAGTAGCCTGATTTACTCAGACATACCCACAATATTAAAAAAAAAAAAAATCATCCTCAAAAGATTTACAAGGCCATCATGTCAGGCTCATCACAATACAAATACAGAACAATAATAATATGATCTTAAAAGAAGGACTATTGGGTATGAGAAAAGTTGGAGGCCTACAGGACAGCCCTAGAGAAAGGAGCACTCGTTACTGTGGTTGGGAGAATAATGGTTAGGAGAAAAGTCACATTCCAGTGCCTAGACCACATGCCTATCACATCACACTGATGGATAATGGGGCTTTGCAAATAGATAAGTTCAGAATCTGGAGACAAGAAGCTGATTCTGGATTAACCTGGCGAAGCAATACTCCAGAAAGGTCCTTTTACAAAACAGTGTTTTTCAGATACAACAGGCTGGTTGAAACCAAGAACTCACAGGGTCTGTGGCTGCATATATGAGACCTCTAGAAGATGAAGCCAGTCAAAATTCCAACATTGATAGGGGTGGGGCTCCCAAAGTCCCACCTCTAGCTCAACAGAAATTAACAGTTGATGGCTTCTGGGGGAGGGAGAGATACTTTATTTCAGGAATGTGGGCCCAGGTAAGTTAGCCACAGAGGGCCTTACAACCACACATACATAACCAGCAACTGGATTCTGGAGAGGGGACAGACAGAGAAAGGCAGAGAGAGAGAGGGACAGAGAGAGACAGAGACAGAGAAAGACAGAGAGAAGACTGAGAAACTGACACACAAAAGGAGAAATGATAATGAAGAGATGACTAAGCAGTTAAGAGCATTTGCTGTTCTTCCAGAAGACCCTAATTCAGGTTCCAGCACTCACTTCGAAACCTCTCTATAACTTTACTTCCAGGAGACCCAGTACGCTTTTCTGGCCTCCACAAGTACTGCATGTACATGCTGCAAATACATAGGCTCAGGTGCACGCATACACACATCCCGTAAGCAAATTACCACACATTTATATATAAGTACATGAACTTGGGAGTAAGATGCGGTGGTCGACATCTGAGAACCTGGGAAATGTAGAGGTGGAATTGGGAGATGATTTTGATAAAACACTGTGTATATTTGTATAAAATTCTCAAAAAGGGTCTTTTAAAAAGAAAGTTCCCTTTAAATACAGATGAAAGGAAGATGAATCAGTGTTACAGTGATACAGCATGCTTGCTTTAGGTCTAAAGGCCCACCAAAGGGGACTGGGAACAGCTCATCTGTAAGCATGAGGACCTAAGTACAGATCCCCACCACATACCTAAAAGCTAGGTGTGGTGGCAGCCCCCTGTAACCCCAGCATCCTAGCACGGAGGATTGAAGACCCAAAAATCCCTAGAGCTCATTGGGCAGCCAGCCTAGGCAAGTTACAGAGCATCAGGTTTAGTGAGAGACCCTACCTCAAAACAACATGGAGAGCAGCAGAGGACGACACCAAACATCATCCTCTGGCCTCACGACTCATGCACACACACACACACACACACACACACACACACACACACGTGCACACGCATCATATGTGCAAATAAAGAACTAAGAAGTCAACTAGACTCCATGGAGCACAGGCAGTGCACAGACGCTAAAAATGGTGAGAGGACAGATCCTTTACTAGGGCCTCTGCAGTGAAAGCAGCAATTTTATTTTATTTTAGTCTAGGGGGATTCATTTTGCCCACTCCCAACCATAAAATAATAAAATTGCTTTTAACCTAGTAAATTTGGGAAATTTGATACGAGAACAATAGGAAACACATAACACATCAACTGAAGACATCAAAAATTGGGAAAGGGTGAGAAGATATCAAATTGTACCTTAACAGAAAAAATGCTTTGCTATCAATATTCAGAGCCAGTGATGTCTACCTGTCCCAAAGTTAATGCAGCACTATTCCATCAGTGTGCCTCCTACTTATCCAGAGTCCTGACACAAAATCCTGAGGTGAGTTTGGAAAAATAAGTGTATGCCAATAACCAGGTGACAATTTGAAAAAGAAAATAATGGAGGGGAGAAAGGCTAGCCTCTCATCATATATTTAAATAAATATACATGGTCTGATACAATAATGGAAAGGCAATAGAACAAAAAAGATATTTGAAAAGAAACAGTTTCAATGCTTGCAGAAATTTATTATACTTAGAAGATGGCAATTCAAGTCAGAAGTGAAACATTGGATTATTTAGTAATTGTTAGTTTGATAGCCGATCAGTCATTAAAAATAAACAAGAACTCTGAAAACCATATACAGAGAGAAAGAGAGAGAGAGAGACAGAGACATATTTAGTAGTCTCCTTATGTAGCCATGTCTGACCTGGAACTTAGTGCATACATCAGACTGGTTTTAAATTTGTGGTGATCCTCCTGTCTCTTTCTTCTGACCATTATATGTCAAACACTAAAACTGATCCAAAGTAAATGTTTAAATAATGAGAAGACAAATTTGTTGTTATATTAACCTTAAAGAATAACCTTTGCCTGAAAGATTTAACAGGACTTATACCCAGAACTGTAGAGGGAAAAGAAAGGCTGATAAATCTATGTAGATGCAAGGATTAAATTGTTTCATTTATTAGGAACCCACCGAAGAGAGTCCTTAAAAATAGTGATAAAAATGATGAAGTGTATGTAGCTCTTCACAGAGGATAGCTTCAGGCAGGGAGGGACAGGGCAGCAAAGGACTGACTCTTTAAGAACTGTCCTCGGGGATTTTGACCAATCTCCAATGAGTATCTGGACAACACAAATTGGACTTGGGGGGTGGGAAACAAGGGTGGGAGGGTGAACCTGGGAGGAATTGTAAATTAGTTATCAGGGTGCATTGTATGAAACTCACAAATAATCAATAAAAATATTATATTGGCAAAAAGAAACAAAATTTTCAATAACAGGTCTTATATCTTTAATATGTGAACAGAATTATAAATTAAAATTAAAGAGATCAACAAAGTAAGAGAAAAATAAGCAAGTGATAAGGGCTGATCATGAAAAATAAGTGGAAAGACTTTACAAAGATTGGTGGTGGTCTCCTTTATAAGTCAATATATGCAAATTTCAGCAACTATTTCTTAACCAAATTTCTATAAACAATGCAAAGGGGTATAAAAAGGACACTTTATATGTATTTTTTTGTTGAACATCTTTCAGCCTAGTTTGTCAGTTGCTATTTGACATGGACCTTAAAACTTGTATTTAGCTTTTTCTATTACCTTGAGATAGAATCAGAAGTTTCCATCACTATTTTCTAGAACATAACGATTTATGAACACGATACAGTTGATAGTCTCCTTCTCACCGTTTTAGCAGATAATGAAGTGGAGGGTGGCAAGAGAGTGAATCCTGCATCTTGTCAAGAATATGAAAAACTCCAATGATGAGCCCAAAGATCTGTGTTTTACAAATACCCAGGCTATTTTGATGCAAATTATTGGTGAAATATACCTATAGCATCAGTTATGAAGTAGGAGGCCAGAAATGAGAACCTCAGCTCTTCCCTTTGCCTCACAGCTGATATAGCAAAACAATAGTTCTTTCCATTGAGAAGTTAGTAACTAATAGTTTCTAATTAAAACTTAGTGATAGTTGAAAATGCAATAATAAAATAAAAAATAACCTTGAACTAAAATGAGCTACGCTGCATAAAATACTTAGTGTGGTGCCCTAGTGCCTAAGAGACCCATAAATATAGTCATTATTATGACTCACTCATTTTAAAGATTTATTTATTTATTATATATGCAATGTTTTGCCTGCATGTGTGCAGGCATGACAGAAGATAGGAGTTGAACTCAGGACCTCTGGAAATGCAGCCAGTGCGCTTAACCTCTGAGCCATCTCTCCAGGCCCACTTTGTTCGTTTTAAAATGCAATAACTACAGAAGTACCAAGCCAGATATGATGTCACAGGATTGTATTTCCAGTACTCAGGAGGCAAGTAGGATGGTATTGACTTCAAGGCTAACTTTATTTATGTAGTGAACTCCTATCTCAAACAAACAAAGTATCATTTGTGTCAAAATAAAACATGCATACACACTGTATCTCTTGAAGGAATGATTAGAGACCTTTGAGGGTTAACAATGGGAAACAAGATAATATTCTCTTTTATTTTATTCAACCTTTTAAAAGCCATATGTATATGTTCTATTCAGGTAAAAAAAAAAAAAAAAAAAAGGTCCATGAATCCAAATGTCACCTGAAAAAGGTGATGAAACAGTTTCAAAAATATGTAACTTTGACTTTTATTTCTGGTGTGCTTGTGAATAAATTTGCATACCCAGGTGAAATTGTAAATAGTGAAATCCCAAGAATAATCTTCTTAATGAAGCAAATAAATGCAACTGAAAACATGCCAAACACTAAAGCAAAACCAAATAGAGATCATCTCAGTGGGAATCCTCAACAAAAACCCAGATGATCTACATAAAAGAGAATGGAATGCAGCTCACTAACAGGATGACAAAGAGGAAAATGCTTTCTGTGAAACAACCTAGAAATTAAAATATCACAGTGCCCTCCCATCCTATGTCCCCCCCCCCCCCGTCCCGTGTCCCCCCGTAGGCCCACAGGGAGTGGCACTACTAGGAGGGGTGACTTTGCTGGAGTGGGCGTGGCTTTGTTGGAGAAAGTGCGTCACTGTGGAGGCGGGCTTAGACCACCCAGCCGGGCACTGCAGTCCCCTTCTGTGGCCTGCAGATTAAGGTGTGGAACTCTCAGCTCCTCTCCAGCATTATGCCCGCCTGCGTGCCGCCATGTTTCCCACCACGATTATGATGGACTAAACATCCGAGACTGTAAGCCAGCCCCAATCAAACGTTTTTCCCTTTATTAGAGTTGCTGTGGTCATGGTGTCTCTTCACAGCAATAAAACCCTAAGAGAATTGCCTAGAAAGTATTTTACTATAGCAGGGACAGAGCGAGCCCAGATGAATTCTTTGAAATGAGAGCAGGAATATCCTAGACCCTTGTTTTGGTTGGGGAAGGAGAAGTACTACATCATTAGAAAAGTGAATTCAGAAACTAAATATATTAAGTATATTATTAGGTCATGGGCAGAAAACAGCAATATTTTTACCAAAATATCACAAGAATGGTCTCTAGGCCAGTTCCTAATATTGTTCCCTGTTGAAATCTCTTGATCTGGACTACCATAGCCAACATCACTCTCAGGACTACCTTATTCCAACATCCTACTAGGATGATCCATCAGTTAGAGCATTTAATTGCTTTCTAGTACAAAGTCTCAAAGTCTTCCACATATCTTCAAAACAGCAGCATTATCAGGCCAGATACAACAATACCCCACTCCTAGTACTAACTTCTGCCTTAGTCACATTTCCATTGCTGTGATAAAACACAACTACAAAAGCAACATAGAGAAGAAAGTGTTTAATTGGGCTTATGGTTTCAAAAAGTTAGAATCTACTAAGGTAAAGAAACAGCTGACAGCTCATAATCTTGATTTACGAGGTAGAAAGGAGACTATTGAAACCTCAAAGCCTGCATGCAGTGACACACATTCTCTAACAAGACCATACCTCCTAATTCTTTCCAAACTGTTCCACCACACTGAGAACCAAGTATTCAAACGTAGGAACCTATGGGGATCATTCTCATTCAAATCACATCATTGGTCTTCCCACTACCCATACATACTCCAGTACCTCAAGTGCCTTCCACATTCCTTTACCCAAAACCAGATTCCGTGTTGGCGTGGAAGTTCAACTACTTTATTTGACTTTCCAGTTAACCCTATAACAACATTCTGTTTTCTGTTTAATGTGCCTGTTAGATTAGCTTAGTACTGAATTTGAGCATACCATAACTCATACTGCCTATTTAAATTCCCCATCTACTTAAAGGCCAGCCAATGAAGATTTTAACTCTGAAAAGAAAATATACTATACAGAAGCTCAAATCTACAGTATAAAATAAAGAACATGAGTGAAGATAAATAATGGTAAATATGAAAGAAAGTTCAAATGCATTTTATTTATATCTCTTCTTCCCCAAAATTTCAAAGCAACTTCATAAATGAATAATTATGAATCCATCTCAGCATGCTTATAATATAAAAATATGTGTTTGTGCAAAAGCATTTATACAAATAAGAAAGGAAGAAGTGAAGCTAAATTAGAGCAAAGTTTTTTAATTGTATTGATGTTGATATTAACTCACACTATGTTATCTGATGTGAAAACATTAAGTGTGCTGCTCAGACTACCCACTAAGAAAATAGCTAACATAAATTAATTTTATTGTTTTTGGAAAAAATAAAGGAAACACTAAGATATTAATGGCAGTGTAGAAAATATCTTCCTACAGAGAAAACAGTACTAGAAGAACAGAGGAACAAATAGGTACATGGGTAACATGGTGGTCATAGCGTCCACCTACCACTCACTGCATTAGGCATGTGTGAATTCAGCAGCCCAGGTAAAAAGTAGAGACTGGCAGAATAAATGAAACCAGACGATAGATAAGGTGTAAGAAGGTGGGTGACGTATCTTATTAAGTTCACGATTGCTGTGGCTGAAGTCTGAATAGCATGTTCTATCATCTGGCATGAGCTCCACGGCTACCTGATAACACAGCAAACAAGTGGTAAGAGTCACATGATGAAGAAACCAAGCACACGGGTCCACTGCTTTACAACAGTGCGTGCTCATCATAATTCATCCAGTCCTTTGAAATCCACATCAGTTTCTTCCAAGAATGATGTTCCTGTGACATAATGGCCTTCTAACGGCTACATCTATAAAAGAGCTACCATGTCTTAATACTGTTATACTGGGGACAAACTTCTGGCATGTGAGCCTTTGGAGGACAAATCACATCCTAACCACAGTGGTAGAGCTTTCACTCAGAACATGCCATGGCATATAGAACCATACTGCCTACCCCTGTGGGGAAAAGAACATTAAGAAGCATAAATAAGCCTTAAATGCAGAAGTCTGGCCAGCTGGATAGTGTAGTTTTTATTGTCGACTTGACAGAAACTAGAGTCACCTACAAAGAAAGGCCCTTGATTGAGGAATTGCCTAGATCACTTTGTCCTGTGGGCCTGTGTCTGGGGCAGTGCTTTAGTTGCTAGTTGATGTAGGAGGGCCCAGCCTCAGTGGGCGGTTCCAGCCCTGTGTGGGTGGGACTCTGTTATATAAGGAAGGCAGCTGAATATAAGCCTGGGTGCATACTGGAGAAGAGACAGGAAGCAGTGTTCCTCCACAGGCCCTGCCTCCAGGTCCACGACCTGACGTCCTTTAGTGATGGACAGGAAACTGTAACATAAAATAAGCCATTTCCTACCCAAGTTACTGTTGGTCATGGCGTTCATAACAGCAAACTTCAACAGATATGTAGGAACGCTGTCATGTGACACATTGCCTGCTTTATTATGAATGATGATGTGCCTAAAATGAAAATCAAAAGATAGTTATCCCTTGGTTCCACAGGGTTTATAAGATTGTACTTTGTGTGTTTCTTGACTTTTGTAAAAACAAAACAAAAAAACCCTGAAATTTTATTCTAGCTCCATATAATTTTCTTACCTACTAAGAACTATATCTGTATTGTAGGAAACGCCACAGATTGTGCTGTTCATTGCAAATTTTTAATTGAAGGATATATTAAATTATTCAAAATATTGAGTATCTTAACCAAATGTCCCTTTTCAAACACATTTTTAGTATGCTTGTGTACTTCATTAGAAAAGAAAACAACTCAACTTGAAAATATCAAACCTAGCATAACCAGGTTATTATGGAAACATAAGGCATTATATAAGCCTCATGTCAGCAAAAAGTGTTTTTCCCTTAAGCCTCACGAAAGATGAAACCTACAAATATGACTCCTTTCATATCAGAAATTACCTATCAGATTGTATTACTAATTTAATCATCTTAGAGCTATCAGACAATGTAGCTATATGAAGATGCCCCTTCTTTAAGTGTTAAACTCTTGGCTCTCTCTGGGTCGGTGTCCCAAATCCCTCCCAAGTGCAACAGAACCACACCATGCACATGTTGTGTTTCCAAGGGTAGGGTTCAGCCAGAAAATCAAACACCAGCTACTTTGTGTCTGTAACAAACATTTACCAATAGCTTGAACGAACATTTACGAATAGCTTGCACATTTTCCATCCGAGTTATACGGATACACAGACATTTATTTTCAGCATTTACTTGGGTAATTGGGCCATGTAAATGATTGCTTATTCCGTATGGCTTTAAGAAAAAGATTTATACATCAAAAATTCAGCTAAAAGACTGTATAAAATAACTTCTTAGGCGAAGATTAGACACCAAATGCAGTCCTACTGAAATATCCATTTTACTGAAGCCTAAAGACTACATATTAAAACTAAAAAAAGAAAAATATTACAACGTAAAAGAAGGTAAAAGGAGTGTTATACCTGAGTCTGGAAAAATCATACTTAAAATAGGATATTAGAATTGGTAAGAGAGAAGAGCATATCTTACCAAGTTCCCACTGAAGTGTCCAGAGATTTGTTTAAGATAAGAATATAAAAAGAAATAACACCATCACACCTTGTAAACTTGTAAACATACACTAAACTGTGTATCATGAGTATATAGGTTTGATCTCAAGAAAACTGAAAAAATTGTGACTTGGATTAATCAAAGATTTTATAAACTCATACTGTACGCATATTTATTAAAATGAGTATGTGTACAAATTATTTTTAAAAAAGGGGCCAGTGATGACTTGTGCAGGTGATATGTCAATCAGGTCAAAACAGTCATTCATGTCTGGGAATAAATACACATTTTTCCAGCAATCCAAAGCACCGAATCTTAATTGTGAGTTGCAGCAGTACAAAGTGTGCCAGGGAAACTTTGGCAACAGTAAAGGGTTTCTGAGTGCACAATGACCTAAAATTAATTGAAAATTAATGATGCCATGAAGCCAGGGTGCTGCCGGCAGTGGTCACCCACGCCGCATCGCGAGACTTCACCGTGACCTCAGTTCTGAGCGCACAGGTGCGTCTTGCAGAATGCATCTTTCCATATCCCAGCAACCGAAGCCGCCTGGAACACATCAGCTCAGACTTGAGGCTCTTGTCTGTTCTGACTTGCAGTGTTTTTTAACTGTACGCACAAAGCTTTCTTCTCTTACCAAAACACAGCTGCTTAACTTACAGAAAACTAAGATTTAAGTATTTTCGTGCTGTTGTTCCCCAGCTTGTAAGGATCAAATTCGCCCATCTTTGGATGGCATTATTTTAGAATGTTTGGTTTGAAAAATTGTTGCTACAGTTGCTGACAAATGTTATGAATAATCCTTAAATAAATTTTGACTTGGAATTAGGACAGTTTCTATATAGAAAAAAAAAAAAAAGGTCCTAAACGTATTTCTGGCATTTTGTAAATCTTTTTGCTAAGCAGAATGGCTGTTATAAAGGAAAATTAAAAAAATAATAAAAATTCTGAAAAATGTTGAATATCTGCTCCTTAACAGATGCTGCATCAAGATTTAACTTTGTTTTTGTTGTTTGTTTGTGGTTTGTCGAGACAGGGTTTCTCTGTGTAGCCCAGGCTGGCCTTGACCTCACAGAGATCCACCTCCCTGAGTACAAGATTTATCTCTTTATGCAAAAATAAAAATGTTCATTAGTTAACAGATTAGCTTTCAATTTTTAATAAATGGTGAAATTATATATGTGCCAAAGAATTGTTTTAAATAAATTTCTTTACGATTCATTATCAGTGTTTGGTTTGGAAGCCCATTTTATATATTTACATATATTGACATATTTGGTTTTAAATAAAAAATTTCTCAAGTAAAAAGGAATCGTACATGAAAAAGATTAAGAATCCTAGTCTAAAGTATTCTGGCAGCCTGGAAGCAGAGAAAAGGATAAAAAACATGTGACAGGCAGACCCATAAGAGATGTGCAAGACCACACCACTGGCCTGGGAACAAAAGACTCGCTGGTGGTGACAAGACCAAGACTGATCAAATGACTAAAAAGAGAAAACGTGAATTTTACCGTAAATCACTACCTTATATTTAAAGGAGTTGCGACTGTTTTTCACTCACACACAAATCAGAATTACTTTGAAATTCTACACATTGTAAAAATGAAAGGAGGAGGAGGAGGAGGAGGAGGAGGGCTGCAGCTCGGCGGGAAAGCTGCCTACCACAGAAAGTCCTAATTGTGATCCCGCGTGTGGAGACCAACATCCCACCTCCCTTCCAAAAAGAGCTTTGTGGTCAGCTTTGTCAAACCTACTGCATGGTGAAATCTGAGTCAGTATAAATAATACACGAATAAGTTTGTTGCCGTGAAGAAATGTTTAAGTGATACTCGTGGCCAGTGATCTCAAATGTGCCTCCTTAATTCTGCTACCAGTGAGAGCCGACGTGGCACGCTTTGGGTCTCCCTTCTGCCATTGGCTCTGGTATCCATTTCCTAGAGCAGGTTCTGAAGTAACCGCAGTGCACAGAGTGAGGCAGTGACTGAGCCTTCGTTGCCCCTTTGCTTCTTCACGTATGAACTGAGGATAATAGTATCTCTCGGAAAGGGTTGTTTGGGGAATGAAGTAAATGATTGTTGCAGGAGGCCTACAGCACCCTAAGAGCACAGCTGGGAATTCCTTTGAAAAAAGCCTCTTTGACGGCAGAGCTTACCGCCCGCAGCTGCGCTGAGACCGGAGCGCTCAGTCTATGAGCAGCCCTGCATTTAATCATCCAGAAGAGAGGGAAAAGGGACAAGAGCAGTTGCTACCAGGCCTAGCTGGACAGAAGAAATGTCAGAAAAACCGTTAAGAAATACCTGAGATGGGAGTCCCGCACTCCTCATATAATAAATATGTTCTTTCACTAGCTCTAACTAGGTAGATTGTAACTTGAGCAACTATATTTTTGGAGATGCTCCACATCTGTCTAATTAGATACACCATACTCCCACGCTATTAACCTCCACACTGCATGAAGTCTTTCATAGTTTTCAAAAACACTATTTTAAAAACTCTTCGTGTTTTTCCTACTTGGGCTTAAGAAATGTATGTTATTTTAACTATTCATTTTTAAACATTATCTTATCTCTTCTTTGAGCCTTGATAAATTATTTGTCTTTCTGGTTATCTGGGTCCATTTACTAGAAGTGAACTTACCGGAAGTGAGAAGAGGAGTGATCCTAATTGATAGAGCAATGAATATAATTCTATGATGCCTATTAACTGCATTATACATTCCCCCTGTTCTTTGGAGAGAAATGGGAGAGAGGGTCTCTCGGCGAGCATTACTTTCAAGTCCAGTAGTTCTAACCTTATAATACTGTACCTTTAATACAGTTCTTTATGTTGTTTTGCCCCCACCCATAAAATTATTTTCATTGCTACTTCATGACTGTAATTTAGCTACTGTTTGAGTCATAATATAAATATCTGTGTTATCTGTGGTTTTAGGAAACCACTGTGAAAGGGTTATTTGATCCACAAATGAGCCAGGACCCACAAGTTGATAATCACTGTTTAAAAGGAAAACTGGAGATGCTGAATTTCCCTCATCATTTCTAAACCACATTGTTTGCCTGATCCCTGGAGACAAGCCATCATGTAGCCCTTGACGTTTCTATGTCGTGCAGGCTCCCTTGATATCTCGATCCTGTTAGTCCACCTCCTGAGTACAGAATTACAAACATGGGCTTCTACACACAGGCAGCTATTGTTCTTCCTGCCTTGGGAGAACGAAGCCTATGGTCTAGTCCTAACTCCCAGAAGGGAACGGCACTTTTCCCATTACATTTAGTCTCCTAAATTATACTTATTAGCACATTTAAGTTCTGCTGGAGTGTATCACATCCATTTAGCATTTAACCAACATTTATCCACATTTTTCATAAAGAAAAAAAAAGAATGTCCCTGTCTTTTGTCTCGTACATTTGTGTCTAAAGATTATAAATGAAAGAAAGAAAGATTTCCTTGAATTACTCACAGTAATTAACCTCAAGCTTGTTTATCACACTCTTGGTGGTACCTTGTGAGGGGAGGTGATTTATTAGATCACCTTTTTTCTTAGATTACTGTAGTTATGTTGAGGGGGTAGTAATTTGACTGCTGAAGTACTTGCAATTCCAGGTCAAAACTAAAGTCAAAGCAAGACCTTTTTCCCGTGGTTGGAGTTCAATTAGATTCTTTCCCTCTAAGAAGAGAATATGGCAGAAGAGGAGGAAGTTCTCTCTCATTTGTTGTAGATAATTTATCAACTAAAAAAGCTCCATTTCCATGTGTGTATAAGTCTCTCTCTATGTGTTCATATGTATATATTATATATATACACATATATACATATATGCATATGTATGGTGAGTGTATATATTATATATACACCTATATACATAAAAATATATACATGGAGACATACATACATATGTATATATGTATACACACATACACACAAACACACACAGAAAGATATGTATGCATAAGAGTCTTCTTTGTAAGCTAAACAATAAGGAGGTCCCTAAGGAGGATGCATAAATCACTTTCAGAATGGCAAGCAGGAAAGACACCAAAAGCAGTAGAAAAGAAGAAACAGGATGGGAGTCTACTATAGAGGGTCCTCCGAAAGGAATCACGCAGCAGGGGATCAAACCAGATGCTGAGGCTCAAGGCCAAATTTTGGGCAGAGTGCAGGTAGTTTAATGGAAGAAGAGAGGAGTAGGATTAGAGGGACATGGAGGGGACAGGAGACCAACAAAACTAAAAGATCTGACCCCAGGGGGTCCTGCAGAGACTGATGCACTAGTGGAGGACCATGCATGGAGTGGACCTAGAACCCTTACTCAAATGTGGCCGATTGACAACTCAGGCTCCATATGGATCTCTGAGTGAGGGGAGCAGGGGCTGCCTCTATCATGAACTCAGTTGACTGCTCTTGGATCACTTGCCCCGATGATGCAGCCTTGCCAGGCCACGGAGGAAGAGGATCCAAGCAGTCTTGAATTAACAAGCTATGGGCAGATGGCAATATCGGAGAACTCCCCTTACAGTGGACTAGAAGAAGGGGACGAGGGGGAGAGGGAGGTGGGACTGGGGGAGTTGAGGGAGGAGAGTTGAGGGAGGGGCTTTTAATCAGGATATATAATGACTAAATTGTAAAAAAAAGAATGAAAAAGAAAAAAAGAAAAGTCTTCTTTGTAATTTGTACTGTGGCAGTTAGCTTACGTTCAGTGGCATGACTTTTTCCCTTTTTGTTCTCTTATATGTCTTCATCTTAAAATGTTATATAGGTTAATTTTACTAAAGATGGAATCTTCTTCCCATTCAGAGATCAGTCTAAAACTGAACTCAGAGGAATACTGAAAACTACATGAACTTAGAAGTCAGAGTGGGGCAGGGGTAGGGCAGAACTCTTGTCAAGTAGAATGGGCAAAGTCAAGTTGAATGTAAGGGAGAAAACAGATAATTAATGTAATAAAGCTGTAGGCAGCTGGAACATATGGCTACTCAATTTATGAATTTATAATCACTCCGTTATTCCACCTGCCTGATGAGGAAGACTTAAAAGAAAAAGAACAGAAATAAAGTACAAATCTATCAGATAAAAGAAATCAATTGCTAGCATTCTTGAACATCTAATATGATTTTTACAAAGTTCTAGATACTGAAAAGCAAGCTCTTAAAAACTTCAATGGGCATGGTAGCACACGCCTGTAATTCCAGCACTCACAGAGGCTGAGTCAGGTGGATCTCTGTGAGTTCAAGGCCAGCCTGGTGTGCAGAGCAAGTCCTGGACAGCCAAGGCTACACAGAAACCTTGTCTTGAAAAGAAAAGAATTCAACGTTTTAAAACATGTCAATTCTTTATTAAAACTCTAACCAATTGTCTTTGATCTAGCAAACACAGAACACAAACACACACTCAATTGTGCCACAAGTGTTCAGGGAGTCAGTTCATGTCTGTGCTGTTCTCAACAGAGAAACCAACACTCTACTATGCTATGCAGTACAGAAAGGGTGATCTCTGCTAATGCAGAGACTATGTAGACCAAGAGGAAGAGATACCTAGAAGAGACTTTGAAAACTGACAGTGAAGTGTCTCTACTTCATGAATGAAATATATATATATGTTGTGAGACATCAGAGCTAGAAAGATGAATCCTCATCCTACAGCCAAAGCCAAGCAACAGTACTGCCTGGCAGCCGAGCCCACGAAAACGGAACCCAATTCAAATCTGCCCAAAGTCTCTCTGTTGGGTAACTGTGGCCTGAAAACATCTCTCACGCTAGGAAGGAGAATAGGAGCCAAGCAAATGGATAGCAAAAAGGCTTTTAGTTCACATACCTAACACTTAGCATTAAATGTTTTTATACTGAACCAAGACTTACTGAATAAATGAATTATTCTCGTGCCCCATGCACACAACAAATCTGTTGCAAATATGTTGTTAAGATATTTTAAAATATCAAGCAAGTTTTTATTTATCACTTTCCATCTTCTAGAATTATATTCCAAACATGTAGTTCTTAAGGATAGAAAATGTGATATATTTGTTTTATAGCGATAACTTCATGTGAAATAAACAAGCAATTTCAAATTATGAAAACAGGATCTGTAAAAGAATTTGGCTTGGTTTTGGAATTGTAATTTTTTGTCTGTCATTGACACTGCCCAGTATATCAGAGAATTAAAATAAAATAACTCTTAATAGATAGGACTTACAAACCTATAATACCAACAAAATTTTACTCAAATGATCAATTAAAATATCAGATTGATTGAACTTCTAATTCAAGAATTTACTATTGTCCAAATAAGGCACCTTCCTCTCCTTTTTGTTTTCTTCTTACAAAAGTAAACACAAGCTAAGGAATAGAGGGAGAGATCACAGCAATAACTGAGGCTATAGTGAAAAAAACCCTGAGATCTGAGAAAGAAGCACTGCAAACAGGATACCTGCGTGCATAGCTTGACCTCATGCCCTGCAAACACAAGCGCTAAAAGCTTAATCTCCAAACTCACATGGGTTTGGAGGTAGGACCTTTGAAAAGCAATGAAGATTAGAAATCGTGACTAGGACATTAGTGGCTTCTGTAGGGAAAGAGAGACATGAGCTAGCCCTGCTTTCTCATCATTTGATATATGCTGTCATGCCACAATGCAGCAAATAGGCCTCTTCATTGCTGAGCAGATATGGTACCATGTTCATTACATTGCATTTATTTTTTATGTCGGCGTCAGGTGCATGCTATGGGATGGCACCATCTTCTTAAGGCTTAAAAACTGTAAATTGAATAAACCTATTCTCCATAAATTAAAAAAAAAAAAGTAAGCACAAAAAAGTCTAAAAGCCTAACATTAGGACCCAGGATGTAGCTCAGATGGTAGATGCTGGCCCATCATGCATGCAGTCTTCGGTTCCATTCCGAGTACTGCACAAAACAGGCATGTTGGTGCAAGCTCGTAACCACAGCACAGAAGTGGAGACAGGAATACTGCAAGTTCAACATAATCCTCAGCTACAAACTGAGTTTAAGGCCAGCGAAAGATGAGTGCGATCCTGTTTATACACACCTCACACACACTCACTCACACATGCTTTCTAGTCCACAATAGTTTACCACAATGAGGCTCAGTATCTGTAGCAAGAAAAGATACAGCAGTGAAAGTATCGTGGGTGTTTGTTTGTTTGTTTGTTTGTTTGTTTGTTTGAGGGAGGGTACAGAAACTACTCCCCTATCCATCCTCCAATATACCTTCACATATTAATTCATGAAAATTTTTATCATGAGTGACATAATCTTTTAGGCACTACCTTCTTTAAAAACATAAATCTTACCCAAAGTTTGGCTGTGAGTCTCACTATCTCCTTCAATAACCTGGAGGGCAGAGTCTCTCAGAGGTCCTCTGTGGAAGGCTCCTGTTTTGTTCCTTGTCTTCTCCTACTTCCGATGTCTATCCTGTTTGCCCTTCTGAACGAGGATTAAGGGTCTTCCCTAGGGTCCTCCTTGTTGTTTAGCTTCTTTAGGGCTATAGATTTTAGTATGATTATCCTATACTATATGTCTAATATCCACTCATAAGTGAGTATATACCATGTGTGTCTTTCTGCTTCTGGGTTACCTCACTCAGGATGATCTTTTCTTGTTCCCACCATTTGCCTGCAAATTTCATGACTTCCTTGTTTTTAATTGCTGAGTAGTATTCCATTGTGTAAATGTACCATAATTTTTGTATCCATTTTTCTTCCTTTGACGGACATCTAGGTTGTTTCCAGATTCTGGCTATTTTGAATAACTCTGCTACAAACATGGTTGAGCAAATGTCCTTGTTGAATGGTGGGGCATATTTTGGGTATATGCCCAGGAGTGGTATAGCTGGATCTTGATGTAACACTATTCTTAATTTTCTGAGAAAGTGCCAGATTGATTTCCAAAGTGGTTGTACAAGGTTACATTCCCACCAGCAATGGAGGACGGTTCCCCTTTCTCCACATCTTCTCCAGCATGCATCATCCCTTGAGTTTTTGACCTTAGCCATTCTGATTGGTATGATGAGGTAAAATCTCAGGGTTGTTTTGATTTGCATTTCTGGATGCATGGATGTTGAACATTTCTTTAAGTGTTTTCTGCCATTCGATATTCCTCTGTTGAGAATTCTCTGATTAACTCTGTAGCCCACTTTTTATTTAGACTACTTGATTTGTTGCTGTTTAACTTTTTTAGTTCTTTATATATTCTGGATAGTAGCCCTCTGTCAGATATAGGGTTGGTGAAGATCTTTTCCCAGTCTATAGGCTGTTGCTTTGTTTTGATGACGGTGTCCTTTGCTTTACAGAAGCTTTTCAGTTTCATGAGGTCCCATTTACTGATTGTTGATCTCAGAGCAGAGCCTGTGCTTTTGGTGTTCTGTTCAGGAAGTTGTCTCCTGTGCCAATGAGTTCTAGGCCCTTTCCAAATTTTTCTTCTAACCGATTTAGTGTGTCTGATTTTATGTTGAGGTCTTTGATCCACTTGGACTTTAGTTTTGTGCAGGGCGATAAATATGGGTCTATTTGCATTTTCTACAGGTAGAAATATAGTTAGACCAGCACCATTTGTTGAAGATACTGTCTTCCATTGTATGGTTTGGCTTCTTTGTCAAAAATTAAGTTTCCAAAGGTGTGTGGATTTATTTCTGGGTCTTCTATTCGATTCCATTGATCCACCAGTCTGTTTCTATGCCAGTACCATGCCATTTTTATTACTGTTAATCTGTAGTACAGCTTGAGATCTGGGATGGAGTGCCGGAATCCTTATGGAAGAAGAGGGAGATAGAAAGACCTGGAGGGGACAGGAACTCCACAAGGAGACCAACAGAGCAAAAATACCTGGGCCCGGGGGGTCTGGAAGAGACCTATACTCCAACTAAGGACCATGCATGGAGATGACCTAAAACCCCCTGTTCAAAGGAAGCCCATTGGCTGCTCAGTTTCCAAGTGGATTCCCTAGTAAGAGGTACATCGCTGTCTCTGACATGAACTCAGTGGCAGGCTCTTTGATTACCTCCCCCTGTGGGGGGGGGGTGCAGCCTTGCCAGGCCACAAAGGAAGATGACACAGCTTTAATCCTGGTAAGATCTGATAGGCTAGGGTCAGATGGAAGGGGAGGAGGTCCTCCCCTATCAGGGGACTAGGGAAAGGGCATAGGGGGAGAAGAGGGAGGAGATGAGGGAAGGGGCTGCAGTGGGGATACAAAGTGAATAAATTGTAATAAATAAATATATAAATAAAATTAAATTAAAATAAAAACGTAAATGTTTAAAGGTCACCATTAGTAAAGTAATTAGCTCATCAATACTCTCCTAAGGTGACATTTTAAAGCCAGACTGAAAGAAGGCAGTCAATGTTTGACAAGCACGGGGAAAAGGGTATGCTGGGCAAGAGAGTGCTTGCTGCCTTTGATTTTCCTAAATGTATTCACTCAGTGGCAATCATCCAGCAGTTATTAACTGTGATACATCTGAGGAATACAAGCATTCAATTATTAGAAGTTAGAACAATAACTGGTCTGCAAGTATTATTATGTGCCAGATACGTAAGTGTAGGGAGAAGAATGTCTGGCCAATAATGCAAGCCCTAAATAGATAATTACAGCTTTGACAAGTATGATAGTGGAAACTTGTCATGAGGACATATAACAAAGGCACACCAGAAGGAATTGGAGGGGCTTGCCAGAGCTCAATACATTTAAACAGCTGCTATTTCTTTCTCTCCTTTCTTTCTTCACCACCTGAGTTTTCAGCTCATAAAACAGAGGCATGATACCCATCTCCAAGCTGAATGGTCGGGTGAAGGGGTAAAAAAGTCATCCAAATCAAGCCACCATTACACACTACACAGTTTGTGCTGGAAAAGCGAATTGTCTGCTTGGTTTTTTTGAGACAGCATCTGGTTGAGACAAAGTAGCTCTGGTCAGCCTAGAACTCACTATGTAGACCAAGCTGGCCTCCAAAAGATTTCCCTGCCTCTGCCTCTAGCTGGAAAACCTTAGTGATTTGTTTTAGTGCAATGGCCACAGTGTCAACAAATATTTATTATAGAGCTATGACTAAGAGTTGGAATAAATCTAAGACTGCTTAGCAAGAGCATACGTCAAAGTTGTACCCTGCCTTCCTGAGTCCAAGATCTCATGGAGCTGCATAACTGAACATGGAAGTCGTGACAAATGTGGATTCAATAAGAGGTTTCTGAATGCACAGTCAAAAATCAAGTCAAAACTCAAGTGCATAATGAATCTATGGTGCTCCTAGGAGCACTCACTCATGGTGTATCTCATCACTTGACCGCTGCCTTGATTCTGAACACACATGTTCTGTAGCACATGTATGGAATTCTCAAATAATAGAAGTATTATGTTTTAAAAAATTAATCAACTGGGAAAAACATTGACTATGGCCTATGTACACCAATATCAAATATCATTCAATAAAAATAAGCACATACATCTCATTAGTGTATAAATTGGCTCTAATGCTTAATAAATGATTAAAATTATATGTGCACTAAATAATTATTTTTAAATGTATTTATTTAGGATTATCACCAGTAAATGTTTGTTATGCATATATATATATATGTGTGTATGTGTATATATATATGTATATATACATACATATATATATATGTGTGTGACATAGAGTGTCACACATAATTTTTCAGTGAAAAAGGATTGGAAATAGAAAAACTGTAGAATCCCTGAACTATACAAGACAATTTTTCTCAAGAATTTAAAACTCCTATGTCCTTTATATAACTGGGATGAAAGAGATTTGAGTAGCAAAAGGCCTCTGCCATTGTTGATACTCCTGCTGCAATTATACAGAGCATTAAGTAGAAATGGGTGTTGGGTGGGTGGCTCAGTGGGTAAAATGCTGTGGGCAAGTATAGGAGCCTGAGTTTGCTTCTCTATCACCCACATAGAAACCTGAGCATGACACTTTATGCTGTAATCCTAGCACATTGGAAGCCAAATACTGGAGGATACTATGAGCTTATTGGCAGCCAATTTAGCCAATCAGTGAGCTCTAGGTTTAGTGAAAAAGCCTATATAAAACAATATTTAGAACACATTAATTCACATGAAGGCCATCCATCAGACTTTGATATGCTTTATGGCAGGGTAATAAAAGAATTTACATATATTCATTGCTTTGGCTATTGTCTGTAATCCTTCAAAATTCACAGCCAGTAAGAGGGCTGAGAAAAACTAGAGCTAGGCGAAATATTAACACAGTTTCCAAAATAGCAATTGAAGCAAAAGACCAGGAAGTTTCAGACTGGTCCTTGACAGCTTCCTTTGCGTTAAGCAGATGGTCTGTGAGATCTCAGTAAATAAATTATTATTCATGAAAACGAAAAAGATTTGATAAATCAAGTTATGCTGAGATATGGTTACCTTCTTTCCTTTTTCTTTCTTGCCTCACTCTTAAATCGACTCTTTCTTAGTTTCTGCTGCCCAGCAAGTACTTACACTGTGTCTCCAGGGCTGCATATATGATAGCCAAATGGTGGGCAAGTGAGTGTCAAACAGTTTCCTGTGCATGAGCTTAGCAACAGAATTAGATAAGAATAAATTTACTGAAAGTGAAAATGCTATCGCTATTGGCTCTTCCAGTGTTGTGTCTATCCCCTTGTGAGGCTTCATGAATTCATTAACTTTTCAGAGTCATCAAGTAAATAAGGCCAAACAGTGGCCTGGGGACCTACAGTGCTTGCTGACAATCCATACTCCTAGCTGTGCCAAGTTTTACTTGATCAAAGTAAAGTATGAATTCGTATTTCCTACTAACACCAAGAGTAATTATTTGCACACTCAGATCTGTGGACACTCACATAACAGCTTCTACCCCCTAATTCCTGATCCCACATGTAACAAAAGATAAGTCATCATACTTCCAACTCTCATCAGACTTCAGAATTCCCTACACAGTAACTCCAGATCACTGCGTGACCATTTCCTGACACAAGTGTGGAAGCAGAAAACTGTGGTACCACCTTCGGCAGAGCAAACGAAACATTGAAGGCACATAGTTCCTGACTATATTTAATTTCATCTTGTCACCATTTCTACCATACTCCTATCGCCAAGTCCAGTCATGTAGAATCACTCGCTATCCGTCGACTGCATCATTAGAATGAAGAATGGACCAAGCTGTTGAGCAACTCTTGCCCAGGAGCTCTGAGTCCGCTACCTGCACTCAGCTTGGTCACAATGCTGTTCTGTAGGAACTCTGTCTTTACCAGAGCACCTTTCACACTGAGCTGCAATCTGAACTAAAATGCAGGCGATGAGGCTTGGTGTACCATATAGCCCCACAGCTGGGGGCAGGGCAGAGTCTCAGGATATGCATACCAGGAAGTGTAGGGATGGATTGTGGGACAGATGGATGAATGCTGTAGGAGCTCACAGGTGAAGTCTGGTACCTGCAGGAAAATCTCCACACTACCTTGGAGTGTCTTGAATTTTCAGAAATGTTGCCTAAATATTTTTCTTTATAAAGGATGCTAGCATCAGGTGTCTGAGGATACTAGTGAAAAAAGTTAAACACAGAGCTTATTTAAAACAAAGACTCCATGTGCTGCACCAGATCACACTCTACTTACTAAATTACGTTTTTTTCCTAAGTAAACCAAATGTGGTAGTTATTAAAATACAAAACAGAAATTCAGCACAAATTTCTATAAATAAGAAAGCTCTTTCGTGGAGGACTGGGATGAAATCATTAAGCTAGCTTATCAGGCTGTCCCTATTTATTCATTATCTACCTGTCCTGAGAAGCAAAGCCAGGACCTTTGTGCATGGAAGGCAGGTCCTCCATCACTGAGACACCACCTCAGCTCAGAGTGTATATTCCTTAGCTCAGCATCTACGTGTCTGAAGGCTTGATTCATGGCCTTTTAAACAAGATGGTCTTCAAGATGGCAACCACCTTTATCTACCCATGGTGGCCGTTTCCCCGCGAGCTTTAATTTTCTTTATGAGAATAGGAGTACAGGATCAGGAACCACAGGATAAACATTTGGGGGTTTGTAGGCCAGATGGCCTCTGCTGCAGCTACTCAACTCTCCTGATAAAGCAGGAAAACAGTCACAGCCACATACAACTGAAGGGGTATGGCTGTGTTCCAATAAATCTTTATTTACAAAAACAAGCAGCAGCAGATTTGGTTTTTTTGGGCCAATTTTCTGATGACTGCTAAGTAGACAATTGCTGTTTTAACTGCCTAGCGTCTCCTGACACTGCATTTGGCAAAGGAGCTTTGGTTGTATATGCAGTTATCGCTCCCCAATCCCTAGCCCATGTAGCCCGAGGAAACTGACCCAATCCAGCAGCAACAGGGTTAGGGGTATGGCTCAGGACAGTATTCATTCCTTTAAAAGTTGCTGTTAGGTATTTTTGTTATAGTGATAAGAAAAGTAATCAAAACACAGATAGGAGCAGAAAAAGGCAGAGTGGAAGACCAAATAAAGATGGTTTCATTCTAGCCCCGAAGCAAGTGAGCCTAAAGATGCTGAGGCTCCAGCAGAAGATGGTGCATACTAAAGCATACGCATGCTATCAGGAGCAGTCCTAAAGAAGAAGAGTAACTTAAAAGAGACCGTACTTTACATGGAGTGGTTACATTTCTCAGTGTGGGGTAGAAGGGACAGGCTACTGAAGGAGAACGGAGACCACAGGCTGAATATGCGTTGGGAACATTAGGTTTTAAATCTCCATGTCAGCAATGGAAGGGTCTGTAACTATAAAGTCAAATTAGTTCCTCAACCAGGAGGGCATGTGGGAGTAAAGACACTGAATAAATTACCAGAATTTGGAGATAATATACGAAATCTCTTCAAGTACATCATGGTAAACACCTGCAAACTCTGAGTAAAACACTGGGCTCCAGTACAGGACAGAGCTTAGTTTTACATTATACTGTCTTTAACCCACAAAGAAAAGGACTCACAACTTTTATGGTTAAGCAGTTTCAATTACCTCGATTTGAGATAGAAACTGCCATTATAGAAAAAAAAAATTCTCATATCACTGAGACCTTGTGCAAAGCTCAGCTTGAAGATGCAAGTTTGTAAATCTAGAAGGGGAACAGACAATGCCCTTCCCCTTTCACTGTGTCATGCTGAGCTGGTTGCTGACTTGAAGAAATTAATTTCTCAAAGGTTTGGTGAGCTTTCCAAAAGGAATCCACGAGGAATCAAACAGCAAGAGGAAAGCCATGGCCACAGATCTTTTCAATATTCCCCCTTTGCTACACCTTTGAGAAAGCTGAGGACGGCTTGAGAAGAACCAAGAACCGGGGAGACACACTCTTAATCTCTTCAAAGGAAAATGAGTGTGACCGAATTGCCAAGTGTCACACCTTAGCCGCACGGCAACACCCAGGAAACTGCTTCCTGCCATACTATTGGGAACCACTTTCAGTAACTTCTCCCACCTGGAGGCTAAGCTTTCGGTTCCTCAAACCTACTTGTCTTCCTCAACATTTCCTCTTTTAATTGATCTCCTGCCTCTTACACATTATAAGCAGCAAGAGGAAGAGAGACAGAACTCTTGACACTGGCTTGCAGAGCCCCCTACCACCTCGTGCAAGCACAGCACTTACAAGCTCTGCTTTAGGTATAATGGCGGAGCATACGAGCCGCAACGATTTCTGAAGCTGTGTAACAAAGGTCTTCTCATTTTCAGTGTATAATGCCCCTCACTTTGCATCCCTGAACACAGTATCCCCCAAGTCCACGTTTCCAGTCAGTCTAATCATGAATTCACATTCCAGACAAAACTGCTCGTATACCAAAGCCCCTGACAGTTGCCTGTTAACAGCTGCATTTCAAATTACTATAAAGTTGGAAATTCAAAACAGCTACCAGCTATTTTCTCCTAGTTTGGGGAGTCGGAGCACTGCTTGACCTCCTGCTCGGAATCTCCAAAGTTGCTCTTCGGCGGCTATCATTACAGTTATTGGAAAAAATTCGGCTTCTTGCAGCTGCAGGATTAGGGCCTGCAATTTATTTGTAAAAGTTGGTCCCCTCAGTAGGTAGCTCATAACATAACTCCTTCCCTCCAGGCTGCCAGGCTAACATCTTCTTTAAAGGGCTCACCTAAATTGGTTAAGCCTATCCAGTTAAATATTTCCTTTTATTAAATTAAAATCAATGATTTACGGACCTTAATTGAATATGAAGGTACATATACACAATTTCACCTGAGGGGAGAAACCACTCCAGTCTCCACTCCCCACCTATCTCTCACATACACATCATACCAAGTTATAAGTCATAAAAATTCCCAAGATACACTCATACGATGGTATGATTTTTCCCCCAGTAGTGCTAAATACCCCTGACTTAGCCGCAGGGAGTATCAGCAATGAAACTGATAGAAGGAAAAAGAATAAAATGTGAGCTTCAAAGTTCTCGATATGAGGCAGTAGGAGACATTCAGAGGTGCAATGAAGGTCTCCATGAACCACTCAGAGCAGGTAGAGACATCAGGGCCAAGATAACACCACAATAAAGGCCAGACAGCCACCCTATTCTGGAGAAGAAAGCCTAGGAAAAAGGCTTTTCTTGTCAAAGAGAGTCTCGGAGGGGCATGACAGCTCTTCCTCGGACTTTAACAAAGAATGAAAGGCTCAAATGAGCCTTCCAGACTGTACTTTGTATGCAGACAGACAGGGGCAGCTGAGTCAGCCCCCCCCCCCCCAGCGCTGTGTCCCACTGTGTGGTTCTCATAGTTGATGAGCATGATGAAATGGTCTATATTTTAAAAGATCACATGATTAAAAGGGATGATGGTTCATGGTGGTTGAATAAAAATGGCCTCCATAGGTCCACCCGGAGTGGTACCACTAGGAGGTATGTCTTTGTTGGAGGAAGTGTGTCACTAGAGCCGGGATTTGAGGTCTCAGATGCTCAATCCAGGTGCAGTGTGACATCTTTTCCTGCTGTCTGCCAATCTGGATGTAGAACTCAGCTTCTTTTCCAGCACCATGTCTGCCTGTGTGCCGCCATGCTTCTCGCCATGACAATGGACTAAACCTCTGAACTGTAGGCCAGCCAGAATTTTCCTTTATAAGAGTTTCCATGGTCATAGTGTCTCTTCACAGCAAAGGTCCTACAATATTAGTTTCAAATTGTAGCCATCACTAGCAACAGATGTTATCCAAAAGCTAAGTCGTTATTTTACCATTGAGTAAATCAGAACAATAGAACCAAGGCAGACTAAATCAAGGCCTCCAAAAGGACAACAGTTCCTTTGGAACCTCCTGCAGAATCTGTTTCCTCATCTTTCTCAGCTTCCATAAGATCTCTGTGTTCCTAATTGATGGCTATGCTCTGTCTTCAAAGCCATCAAAGCAGCATCTTCAAACCTATGTCCTCCCCTGATACTGCTACCTCTGAGTTATGCATACTCTTGTGATTACATGGGGTCCACTCCAGCCACCCAGGGTGACCTTCCCATATCAAGGTCCTTAGCTTAGTCGCATCTGCAGATTTTTTTGTTGTTGTTGTATCAGGTAATATTTCACATTTTAGAGGTGACGGGAAAGACACCTTTGTGTGGTCATTACTCTGATAGTTATTTGATACAGCTGTCAAAGATCTCTCTAATATTCAAATTCAACCAGTCCAATCAGCTGCTGATCAGCACACTCTGTAACATATTGGTGAATTTGCGTATAAAGCCCACTTACAATTTATTTATATACTCTCTTATTCTCTGAGATAATTAAGGAATCATAACTAAGACTTTTGTTTGGGTAACACTGTTAAGTAACAACATACTTCTTGGGAGATGATAAGGTTACAACAAAGTTTTATATGTTAAACTCCTCAGAGAGCCAAAAAAAATATCTTGAATTCTCATTTTCATGTGCCAGCTGTTGAGGTCACAAGAGGCAGCAGAAACTTAATCTTAAGGAGGTGCTTTAATGCATTTAAAGTATCTAATGTATCCTTTAGCGATCACTTAGAGCAAGGGAAAGACAGAATGTCATGGAGGAGAAGAAAACTAAAACACACCCAGTGGGTAAAATGGCTCTCCCAAGATCACTCAGGGAGGAGTTATGAATAGAACTCTGCGTTCTCTATTCCCATTCAGTAGCTTAAAAGGTCAGAATAATGGTTCCAATGACTCATTCTGATAACCCAGTGCATTGTCTCTAAAGCACTGCTAATGCATGAGAGAAATCATCACAGGATCAGTGAACTGCTTTTACTTTGTTTTTCAACCTAGTAGTTTAAGAAAAAAATAAGCGGGAAGTATGGAAAACATGCAACAACCTATTGGTGAGATCTACCCAACCTTGAGAAATTTCCACTTGAGTTTCTAATAGGCTAACATGACTTGAAACTGTAAACATATCATTACCCTGACTGGTAGGTAACGCGAGGAATTCAGGGAATAGCAGATGCGCTATCTGTAGCTCTCACTACAGGTGCTCTGAGAAGTGTGGAGTGAGCCTGTGAACTACAAGGTGGAGAGAGGCAGCAAGTTGTACGGAAATTGGCTGAAATTTCAGCTCTTCTCTTCATACCTCTGTGTAACCTGGGGTGACTTACCAAACCTCTTAAGAGTCCCCATCCTAAAAATGAAATAGCTAAATCCTCAAGTTGATCTAAATATTGCAATGTATGCAGATACCTAATGCACAAAATTGTTTAGCATGTTTCCTTCTGAAGGGAAAACTACGGGAACAGATTTTGCTGTGAAGCTTGTTTGTAGTAGATGCTCTGCTGTGCTGCCCAGACTCTCTTTGCCAGCAGCAGGACTTGCTCTCCAAGCCACTGGGAATATTGCTAGCGGAAAGCCCTTTGTTATCAGTCCCTTACAGGTATTGGTTTTGCCTCCTCATGTCATTCGGGATGCCCTCCCTCCAGTGCACTACCCAAAGGACCAGCATCCCAGAGCAGAACTCGTCACAGGCTGTCTGATGCCTCTTTATAAGCTGCTAATCATATCAGGGTCTCCATCTTCCTTCCTTTCACTTCTCACTTCCCGGTGTTCTCAGCAAAGTCACAAACAAGCTCCTATATCCTAGTCACAGCTGACAGTCAGCTCCCAGTACCCAAGAGTCTCAGAAAAAATCCAAGCAGGCACTCAGTCTTTCCACACCAGAGCATGTGACAAAGCAAATATTTTTTATTTGTTCTCTTAGGATTCAAGAATAAGGCTTCTCAGCACGGAGTCTGCACAAACCCTCCTCCTCAGTTCTTTTAACCCTCTGGAGCATCTTTCACCCAGCAGTTTGTGCATATTCAGACTGTCACTTGAGAAATGTTGATTATCCCACAACTGAGGAAATGTTAAAAAGTGTGTTGCTGGTGAAGATAATGAATAATGTTTTTGTTCTCTAGCTCTCTGATATTCTAGAAAAAAGAGGGAGGATACTTTAGGTAAGACTGGCAGAATGTTGACAGCAGATTAGGTTGGGGGACAGTGCTTTTTTACACCAGTTTTCCTACTTCTGCATAGGTCTTAACTTTTTCACAATAAAATAATATACATTCATTTGCTTTATGAGAGTGCACTGCATGTACATTGTAAAAGTACATAAAAAGCAAGCACTTGAACAATTCTAAGTAGGGTTTAATAATATACATAAATTCAGTTTTGCTTATGCTAGGTAAACAAATCTATCAAAATTTATAAAATTCATGTTTCCCTCAGCAGATAAAATAAATGTCTGTGAATATTTCTCAAACTTATTCTTTTTTAAATTACTGCAGATTTCTTTAACAGCAAGCTTAATACGGTGATTCAAATTCAATGTTTACTTTAAAAGATTTACTCTTCATACAGGTGTTCCGAATATTATATGGACTAGATTATAAAGACACTTTTAAAAAGAAATGAAAAATTATTTCAGTTTCAGAAAGCCCTACTTTCTAAACATTGTCTTTAATAATAATGGAATGAGTTATAAAAACATGTTTGTAAAATGTCATGCAGGCTTGGAGGGCAGAACTCCTGCCTAGTCAATGTCTAGGTTCGATTCCCAACACTAAAACAAAACAAATGAAAACTAACACAATTAAAATAGCCAAAGCATTTTATCCTCTTTCAATCTTCAGTCCTTAAATATGATGTTGAAGGCTCAACAACTGGCACCATGGTACTATTTTATTTTGGCACAAAAACTTCTGTCCTGTTTGCATGTAACAATTGAGAATTGAGTCTTAATCATAGCAAGAAAGCAAAGTAGGATCTGGCTAGGCGAAGCGGGATTCTCTATGTGGAACTCTCAGTATGTTAAAGTATGCAAATATAGGATGCATATGTTTTCTATCTTTTTATTCTTCTATGTTTGAAATGCTTTCTGAATTTTGAGGTATCATCTACCTGCAATAATGGTATCTAGCACTTTGGGGAGATGCCATTGTTCAGAAAATGTTTTTCTTTCGAAGATACTTGATCAGCAATCGCAAAGGTTATCTAAAGGACTTCTACGTCATGTCACTAATATAACCAGGCTTTCTGCCTACAGGAGGCTTGGTGCATCTGAGACGAAAGGGAGGCACTGAGTGCGCTGAGGGCAAAGAGAACTGTTGCGACTTGGACGATGGCCATCTAAGAGCCCTTGAAGGCTGGATTTCTTAAGGCTTTTTTTTTTTTTTTTTTGATAACTCTCCAGACCTCCTCTGACCAAATAAACAGTACAGAAAATATGTCCATCTCGAGCCCAATCCTATGGGAAATATGACAGTTTTAAGAATCATATGTGAAATACGATGGAGGGGTTGCAATCAAGAAAACTCAGTACAGATTTGCTACTAATTATCTCCATGACCCTGAAAATTCTGTCTTTCTGGCCTTGGTTTATAAACCTACAAAATAAAGGCCAAGATTCATGAGCCAACTATTACATATTCAATATTAATAAGCAACCATAAAAGTTGTATGCAATTGGAATAACATAATTTTGAGTAGAATCGAAAAAAGAAAATGACATTTTACAAAGAGTTGAAAACAAATGTTACTTATTACATAAGAATGTAGCTTTCCAAGTTATGTGTGTTTTATCTCCCATACCACATTCCCCTGAAGCTTTCTGAACTAACATGACGTTGACATTATGCCGGGCAGCATAGGGGCTCTGCAAACCTGCCTGTAAACACAACTGATAGTGCACAATATGCCGTGAAACTTTGTTTCAGTCAAGACTGTCCAGAGTGCTCACACACACACACACAGATGTTAAAATTCAACAACTACAATTTACAATCCCTATAAATTTCAGTTTTTACACAGTCTCTAAAATATTAAACTTATTAACAAAAAACTACTTTATATTAATGCCATGTAGAATTGGATACTGTAATATAAATTGGAGGCAAAACTAAATTGGTAAAATTCAGGGCATAAGCCTGAAATTTCAAGATAATAGTAATCAAGTACTATAGAGATAATTTCTCTATCTGTGATAATAATAATAGCAAGTATGGATCTGAATTACTAACTTACAGAAGTAATTAACTCTATTGCAAAAAAATCAAATATGTAATAAATATATTCTCACTCTTATGTACCACAGTGTGTGTTATTATTGTCATTCATTGCTAGCATCTGTTTTACATGTATAGAATTTAATCAGATAAACTTCTTAAAGAAATAATAGGTTGTCATAGCTGCAGAGGGAGGATCAAAATGAGCCTGCCTGTTGGAATTTTTATCCTGTGGAGACTCAGTGGAATACTAAAGCAGGTGTTGCGAATACATTCAAGTCAAAAATGGATTTTCAGCATTATTGATTCACTAATAAGTGCTCTTTGCTCCCCTGATTTGTTGATTTGCTGATATTTAACTACCCTTCCATTCCTGGAATAAACTCTACTAGGTTATGCATATTGTCATTTAATTAGCTTGTGAACTCCCTATAAAAGTATCTGTGTTTACACTGATATATGACACACTTAATTTTCTTTTCTATCTTCTTTTCTTTGTTTCTTTCTTTGCTTTTCTTTGTTTCTTTTTTTTTCTTTCTTTCTTTTTTTTTTTTTTTTTTTTGAGACAGGGTTTCTCTGTGTAGCTCTTGCTGTCCTGGACTCACTTTGTAGACCAGGCTGGCCTCAAACTCATAGAGGCCCGCCTACCTCTGCCTCCTCGATGCTGGGATTATAGGCGGGAGCCACCACACCACCATAGTTAGTATTCTTTTGAATATTACTAGTATCTTAATTGGGTAGAGATCAACTAACTTAATAAAATGAACCATTTTCTCTTCCTATATCCAGAAAGGATTTTAATTTTATAGCTACTCCAGTGATGTGCACTCTTCACAATCTTTCATGTATGTACCTGAAAATCTTCATCCCTTGCTAAATCTAACTCCCCATATGTTCAAAGCAGCTTACAAGGTTAGAAAAAAAAAATGGTATTTTTCACTTTCCAAGGCGGCTTTCACATTCTCCTCTACCAGCACACCATTCCTCAAAGGAATCTCAGTCTGCAGCCATGCTTATTATTTTACTGAGAAAATAAACCACAAGAAACCATCCCATTTCTCCCAAAGAAAAATTGCGAAATCAATTTGCATCTAGATGCATAGACTCTGCTTTCACTGTTTAACAATAGTTTGATGATGATGATGACAATGTTGATGATAAACATGCTCCTTGGGGAATACTAAGGTCTGTTTACCTGAATACCAATCCTTGCGCCACTAGGATTTTACTTTGGAAGAACAAGTTTTTAAAGAGAAAATGTTTCTTTTGCTAACTGTGGGAGAGACTGTCAGACATTAAAACACTGGAGACGCACTCACTCGGCTCTCCCGGTAGCAGCGCCCCCTATTGGACAGCCTTATTCCTTATACTCTCTGATTCGGTTGATCCTGAGAGCGAACCCCCTGTCCCCACCAATCAGCCACTACCTGCCAATCTCTGTGTTATAATTTTTTTCTGAGAACCCTAAACTGCGACACGTATTGCCAGGGAATTGGGTAAAACAGCTAAATTATCTCTAAACTAAAGGTTGCTGTGGCCCCATTTTAGCAAATGAGAACCCAGTGTTAATACAAAATTAGGCAATTATTAGTAAAACAAACTCATGTTTTACTAATAACATTTATACTAATGTTTAATAACATTTATAATGTTTTACTAATAACATTTATGAATAAATGTTAACAAGTGAGGTTTATCTTTGGGAATGTCACATTTGGTCAACATTTCAGTAAACAAAATTCTTCATATTAAAGGAAAAAATTTAAATCCTATGATCATTTCAATGTTATTATGGAAAGTGATTGACTACATTTGACATGTATTCATGATTGAGAACACTTAGCAACTTAAAGAGAAGAGAACTTTCCTGACATGATAAAGGGCATTTTTATATTGTAGTTAGCATCACAACACTAAATTACTGAATCTTTTAAGCTTGGTGAGGGTAAGAATATTAGCCTCAGGACTTCTATTCACCAGTGAGCGGGATGAACTAATCAGTAAAGTAAGACAAGAAAAATAGATAAAGGCAAGTAGATTAGAAGGCAGTTCAAACACCTTTATTCACAGACAGTGTTACCTGCACAGACAAAACTACAAATCAACACGTTCTAGAATTAATAAGCTAGTCCAGCAAGTTTGCAACATCCAACACCAAAGCAAATTATCCAATATAGCTCTATACAACCAACAAACAATTAAAATTAAGAGGGCATTTTGTAATATCCAGAAACAAACACATTTATAGTAAATCTAGCCACAAAACATTGATCAAAGAAAGTTGAGATCAAAATCAAGAGAGAGAAGCGTATTCATATATTTTAAAGTTCAGTCTTTAGAAGTTGCCAATTCTTTGCAAATTCATTGCATTTCTCATCAGTATTCCAGAGAAATATATAAATTGACAGTTTAATACTAAAGTGCACATGAAAATACAAATAACTTAAAATGGGTCAAAAGAACTTGACAAAAGAATAAATATGGATAAATAACACTATTTGGTTTTTATACTTACCTCTGGGTTTGATGTTTATTGCCACAAAATAAAAAAATACATTTTTAAAAAGCAAAGATAAGTATATATTGTGGAGTCTGAGCAACATACTCTTGAATGCATAATAGATCATGGTAAACTTTTTAAAACTCCTGGAGTCAAAAGACAATGAAACCACAACTTATAGAACCCTTGATATATAGCCAGAAAAAAAAAAGAGAGAAACTTACAGCTCTGGGTATTCACACTAAGGACTAAGGGAGAAAGCTGGGGACGACTCGGTGGGAAACACGCTTGCTGCGCAAGGTTGTGGAATGAAGTCTGATACTCATGCACAACCCATGTTTATGTGAGCCTGTAAGCCCAGTGCTGGGAAAGCAGAGGCAGGTGGAGTCCTTTGTAGGAAAATGAATAGAAACAGACAGCAGTACATTAAATGAAATAAGTCAGAATTAGAAACACAAAGTATTTCATATCTTCTCTTATATGTGGAATATCTATTGATCTACCATCTATCTATGTATCTATCTATCTATGTCTATCAACTGTCTATGGCATGAAAAGAGGAAGAGGAGGATGAGAGAACAAAAGAGGGCCATGAGAACGGCAAACATTGGTTTCATAAAAAGGCTCGTGTTTAAATGTTCAAGTTAACTTTGTTCACAACATTAAAAACTTACTCCAAATATTTATCAACTGATCAGAAGAAATTTATTTTACCCACAAAATTTAATACTATGTAGCCATTCTTTCGTTCAAACCACAGTAACACATACATTATCTTTAACCTCTGCATCCTGGTGTTTAGTGTTGTTTGATGTTAGGAAATGAAATTGTTACAGTTCACAAAGTTTTGCATCTACTTCTCAGCTCAGTGAAGAGAAAATAATCCTAACATTGGGAGAGTAGCAATGAAATTGTTGGCTTAGAGAAAATGCTAATAATTCCGGCTGCAGAATGGTGGGGGAATTGCCACAGGAATAGACACGTTTTGCCTTTGGGTGTGTTGTCATATGAAGGACCTCTGCTTTTATCTAGACTGAAATAATTATACTCAAAGAGTGTCAAATAGGATGTTCAGCTCAAGGAGAGGACTTTGAGGTGGAAAATAGCTTAATCTATGAAATATATTGAGGAAACTATCAAAATGCAGGGACTGAAATGATAAAGAAGAGTTATTCAATAAAGCAATAAGGACCAAGAAAGAAAATATGTTACAGAAGATAAAGAATAAGAGCAGCTAGAATTAAGTAGTTATTCAGCATCAGCTTATGAACTACACAGTAAGATCCAGAGAGATAATCCAAATTGCTTGCCTTTTCTGATGAAGAACACTCTCCATGTGTTAAGCGGAAGGATTCAAAGTGAGTACACAAGAACAGCTATCTGAAAGGGCTAGCTCTAGATACAGGAGAAGAACAGCAGTGCCAGTCTCTAAGATAAATTACAGTGCACATAAAAATGTTCTGAGCTAAACACTCCTGGAATCAATAAGATGCATGGTTCCTCAGTATTACTTCACATGATTTATACCAAAGATTCATCTACATTCTACACAGCGGACATATTCCATTTTTTTCTTTGTACAGAACTTCTGAACTCCCAGAAAAAAAAAAAAAAGCCTATGATGATTAATACAGACTGCTAGGAATTTGTGTTTGTAGAAAAAAAATGAATCTCTTATACATAAAAATGATATTTCCAGCAAACTACCATTTAAAATTACACTTTGAGGGTTTTTTTTCCAGGAAAATTACATTATATTGGATTTTCTAGACGTTTTAAGTGAAGCACATACCAGCCTAATTAAGTGGTGAGGTGGAAGAATGAACAGAGCATTTGAACTGTTTCCAGCTGCTTCCATTCTCCATCACCTTGACTCAGTGTTGTGATAAATTCTTAAGCACCTGGTCTAGTAAGACTTGAGTGGGGATGGAATTCAGGAAACGTTGAACCAATATGTTTTTCCATTCCCCCTAACTGAGGATGCATTGCACTTCTGTGCCTCTGCTGTCAGACAATGAATCAGATAAAACTAGACACTTCTGGCAGTGAAGGTTTGCTCTTCCTCGCTCCCTAGCGCAAAACAAAAACATCAAAATTCTCCCCCAAAGAATGTTGTATCCAAAATGGGACTATTTGTGTAGTGGTTTAGAAATAGTTTATAGAGGGATATGAATGTAGAAAGTTTTCAAGAGCGCCTCTCCGATCTCCTGCAGCTGAAGAGCAGGAGGGAAAACCTAAAATGTATTCAGATTCCAAAAGCCCTTTGGAAGAAGAGCAAAGACAGATGAAAAAAGAACAAACCTGCTTAAGGTGCCAACGTCAATAATTTAACTCCTGATGTATTTGACTCAGAGACAAGGTCCTATCATAACTTCCAAACCAACTATTTAAGACTTCGACCACGTCCAACCCATGTTTAGCTGCCTACAGCATTTCACCCTCCTCTCTCCATGTTCCCCCAAATATTAGGCACATGCCCAGTCTCCTCAGTCACGGTGCCCTGTCAGTTCCCTGGCTCTGCCAGCCTCCTCATTAGGTCATATACACTGCTGCTTTCAAAGCTGAATGAAATTTCGTAAAGCGCCCTTTAATGAAGTATAACTTTTTGGTAAATAACTTGGCAATCCATATGTACAAAGATTTACACCTTCATGTTTTGTTCATTATGTTTCATAGCAACGGGAAACTCCATGAGGCACAAAGCTGGTGCCATGAGAACTAAAAACAAAACAGATAAACATTATAATTCACTGAGAGCAGACTTCAAAGTCTCAGGAGAAATATTATAGAGGGTGTTTCTAGAGCAGAACACTAAATTTGCAGTAATTCATTGAATATCGCATATTAATGCAGAGAATGTTTCAAACACAAGATGCTGTTTATTGCATTATATCCCTGTATCCACAGCAGTTATCATGGGGTACAAAATCACAGCAATTCATGAGTTCAAAGGATCCCAGAGTTTCAGTGCTTGCATTTGAGCAGCAGGTGCAATAACAATTTAGACGGCTTCACACGTGCAAGACTGTACTGCCAATATGTGACCTCAAGAATGAATTACAAGTGGGTAGCTGAAGAGGACCTGGAAGATGGTGCCAACCAGAAGATCATCACAGGCAAAAAAAAAAAAAAAAAAAAAAAAAGCCAGTGTGTCCCCTGAACCCATGTGTGTGAGTAGTGGCCATCTTCACATAAGGGTTTACAGTAATATGTTTTTTCTTCAAATTTTCTTCAGTTAATACTTTTCATGAAAAGCACAGTAATAACTTTCCAAATAAAAGAGGTTTTAAAACTCCAATGTCTTAGTAATCACCTTGATTCTGCACATGTTTTCTTTCACAGAACTCTCTCCATTATTGTGAGATGCTAAAAAAATAGTGAAAACTAAATGTTCTGATCTAGAAATATCATGAATTTCCTCCTGTGTTTTTTAGTTCTTTCAAGTAACTCATGATTTTTCTTTGCTCTATTTTATATCTTCTATAGCACTAGATTGAGTTGTACCCCCCCCCATGCGTTTCAAGACTGTAAAATGAACATTTATTTGCCTGTTTAAATTGTCTCGGAGGCTTACTGCCTCCAATGCTAATTTAGGCCTCGCTTCTAGCCTCCGTACAATCTAACCTACGCCTAGATCCTTTTCAGCTTCTGAGACTTACTGCTTAATAAGCTTGCCCTTTCTCATTCTTGCTGAGCTCAAAGCTAGCTGGTTCAACTGAGCTGTTCTGGCTCAATCTTCTTTCCCAGCTAATTTATTCAATCTGACATTTCTGTCAGTCTCTAAATTGCACTGCTTGGCCTCAAACTAACTCCTGCAATCTACTCTAATCTTCTGGCTCCTTCTCATTCTTCTGGCTCATTTGGTCTTTACCTGAGTCTAGCTTCTTCTCTCATTCAACCTCTCTCTGTAAAACTCTCCAGGTAAAACTGCCTCCTCTCTCCTCATTCTCTGTGTAGCTCCCTTAAGTAGCTTCCATTTTCTCTCCTTTCTCCTTTGAGAGCTGGGTGAATCCTATTCTGTCAAATCTTTCTCTGATGCGTTAAGTTTTCTGTCACTCAATTAGACATCACTTTCAAACATGGGTGCTTCCTTCTATAATCTAACTTTACCTTCATTGTTTGGGATTAAAGAAGTGAACCACCACACCTGGACCTAAGCTTTTCTTTATCTGAAACTTGTTCGATACCAGGCTGGTCTTGAGCGCAGATCTGCTTGCCTCTGTCTCCTGGATTAAAGGTGTGTTTATATTCCAAATGGATCACACAGACCTACAAAGTCTTTGGATGTGATCTGTTGCTAAAGCAGCCATGTTCCAAATTAAAATTCTTCTACACAAGACCAACTAAACAATTAATATGTGAGCATGAATATAACTGAATAGCTGTATCTGTCCTTCTGATCTTATTAAATGATGACTCGCTGTTATTCAAATAACTTTCAGACAGAATTCCACAGGAATTTCATGTAAATCATGACATTTCCTTTCTAGATGTTATCTGTTAAAGAAGGTATCTCATTTGATAAAGGTATCTCATTTGACAGCATTGAATTGAGATAAATTAATGCTATTTATCATCCTAAAAACTTACAAACAGATGTTCTGCTTTCCGGGATAAAGAAAAAGGGGGTAGGGATATTATAATGATCAAGGTAACCATGACAATAGTTTTCAGACTCATTACAAATGTTATTTTCATACACTTTCTGTTGGTTAAAATAATAATCTATTCCTGTAAACAAAATCTGTTTCTAGTGAAACTTCCTTTCATGGTGTAACAGAATTCTTAAAATTATTCATCCACCCAGTTACAAGTGACAGTCAGGAATAATTTTTTTTCCCACAAATCCCACAATACAGCAAGCTCTTGAGAGCCCAGAAATTATCTCCAACCCCAAAACACTTAGGATTGCTACACAGGTCACTACTAAATTCATTATTTTCAACACTTTTCTCTCATCTCAAGGGTAGGAATAGTTCTCAGCTTCACCATGCTGGCACACTTGTGGTGGGAATCCTCAGGAAGGAGAAGGCACTGCTGACACAGTATCCCAGCCCTAATCAAAGCTAATGGATCTCACATTTCTACATATACAAAACACAGACTCTCTCACCTAAGACTCTAATGTTATGATTGCTGGCTTGGTGCTTTTGTGGGACTCCTAACAGTGGAAGTGGGGGTGTCTCTGGCTGCTTGTCCTGCTCTTGGGACCTTTTTCTTCCTACTGGATTGCTCTGTCCAGCCTTGATTTGAAGGTTTCTACCTAGCCTTATTGTATCTTTGCTGTGCTTTGTTTGTTTGATATCCCTGGGAAGCCTGTTCTTTTTCTAAAGAAAAGAGGAGGATAAGTGGATCTCGGGGAGAGAGGAAGAATGAGGTGGAGTGGGAGATGTGGAGGGAGGAAAAACAGTGGTCAGGATGTATTGAAAGAGAGAAGAATAATCTTTCTCTAAAAAGAAAAAGCCAAAATCCTAAGCAATTAAACAATATTTCTCCCATGCTCTCGATGATGCTTGAAACTTTAAATTACTTTTAGACAATGTTTTGGGTTTTGTCCTAACCTTTTAAAAACATAACAAACAATGTTTATTGTTATTTGAACTAATATTCAATTGGACTGAAAATTGGACCATTATTCCAACCACACTCTGAAAAAAAGAGAGAATGTATTTTTCTATGCTGACCCCGTTCATCCTAAGACAATGGCAATTAAGGTGTTCCCTATCTGAATGATTTTCATTTTGTTCATTTTAGCATTAGCAAAATTGTACAATTAGAACCATCAGGAGGATTGTGATAAAGTGTATGAAATGCACCCGATCGACAAGATCCACGTGTCCATGAGCAACACGTCCTGAATGGAAGCTTGGCCACTTTCCAGGGTGGTGCAGGATGATGTGTGGTCCTAATCAAAAGCTGAGCACAGTGGAAGGAGGCTGACCCTCAGTGGTGAGGGCATTTGCCACTATTTGCCTACAACCCAGCTGTATCAAACTTAATATCTGGGTAGTGACTAAAAATGAAAGCAAACGTAGAAGTCTTTGTAGTCTGATTTTATCCTTTGCCAGAAATTATCACATAGAACACATACTACCAAAAGAGGGCTCTGAGAATGATAAGAGACCATGGAAAAAAGGAGAAGATTAAGATTATGGTCATAATGATGGGAAGAAAAAAAAACAGCATGGTGGAATATGAAGGCTCTCACAAAGTGAAATGACATTAAAATTATCAAAAAGAACATTAACTTTAGTTGTTAGAGGCCATCAATACTTTTAGTCAAAATTTTTGATACAGAAGCCTAGTGAGAAAGGTTATTTTAAAGTATCTAAAATTATCCCAATAATTAAATAGGTAGGTATCAAAGAGGAGCCAATATTCTCTGTAATAAAACTACACAATAATAAATAATTTACTGCAAATAATCAAAAATTCTTCTCATAAGTATTGCTAAATACTGGCATATTAATAAAAGATTAATTGACTTTCGCAAATAATCCTTAGTTAGAACAACTCAGGCATCAAGAAGTTATTACAAAACATGAATTACTAAGCTAATAGTATAGTTTTGTATTTATTCTTACCCATTAAATAAGCAAGCAAGTATTTTGCTTCAAAAAGAGACTTCAAGAAATACATCAGCAGCATTAAGCTGTGACAACCATATTTAAAGTCCATAAAACTTATTAGAAGGAAAATGCATACCCTGACATTTCCCTCACAGTAAAGAAAAGCATCCGTAACAACTAACCTTTCTTTCATCATTTTCAGCAAAGTGCCTATAATACATCATTTATGCTAATATCCAACCAATGTAACTTGTGCTATTTATCTCCATCCTGTGGAAGACAGCGCTGCCCACAGGCGTAAACGCTGCAACCCAGGCCTGACACTCAGGAGCTTGTAACTCTGGGCAGTTACTTAACTGTGTGAATCTCATTTTCCTCATACGTAAAGACTGGGCATTTCTCTATTTCCCAGAGTTGTTACAAAACTTCAGTGGATAAAGGCCTGTGAAAGGCTTAAATGACTAATTAACTATGATTAGTACAGATGAAATAGAAGCATTGGTGAGGCTCAGGGAAACTGAAACACTTGCCTACCGCTGGTAAGAATTTAAAATGGAGACCGTTTTGAAATTTCTCCAAAAACTGGTAACTGAACTACCATATTATTTAGCAATCCCTCCTTACATTATTTATTCCAAAGAAATATTTAATATATTCACGGACTCTGCAATAATAGTCAAAACAGCCAAGAAATGCAAACAACCTGAATGACCATGACTAGGCCATCCAGACTTCACTGAAAAAACGGGCTGCATGCACACATGCGGGCGTGAACACAGGACATATCAGGCAGCATTTATAAGGAAACCTTACATTACAATAGCATGGGTGAAGTTAAAGGCAACCCAACCAGATACGGAGAAAAACTACTTACATAGAGAATTCAAATTAGTTAAATCCAGAAGCAGAAAAAGTCGTCACAGGCTTGGAGAACAGGAAATGGAGAGCTGCAGCCAAAGCAATCGTTTGAGGCTTTAACCATGCAAGTGCTAGATCTGTGCTGTGCAAAACTGTGCCTGGGGTTAGCAACCCTCCAATGTACACTTGAAGCCTGTTGTGAGTACACATGGCATGTAAAATTAAAGTTCGTGGGGTCTGAGTTAAGAAACAGCACAGTCAGGATCCAAATTCTAACCTATCACCTAAGATCCAACAGCTTTTAACACTTCTAAAAATCCACTTGAAATTAGGGAAAGTGAAACGGTCTCAGAAGACCCCTGTGCCCTGATATAGTTGGTCCTTGTGGAGCTCCTGTCCTCTCCAGGTCTAAAAACTCCCCCTTCTTTCATATGGTTCCCTGCACTCTGCTGAAGGTTTGGTTATGAGTCTCAGCCTCTGCTTTGATACACTGCTAGGTAGAGTCTTTCAGAGGCCCTCTGTGGTAGGCTCCTGTCTTGTTACTTGTTTTCTCCTACATCCAATGTCCATCCCATTTGTCTTTCTAAGTGAGGATTGATCATCTTACCCCGGGTCCTCTTTCTTGTTTATCTTCTTTAGGTGTACAGATTTCAGTATGTTTATCCTATCTTATAGGTTTAGTACCCACTTATAAGTGAGTATATATCGTGTGTGTCTTTCTGCTCCTGGGATACCTCACTCAGGATGATCTTTTCTAGATCCCACCATTTGAGACTGTTTCTCCAACCAAGAACCATGTATGGATGTAACCTAGAACCTCTGCTCGGATGTAGCCCATGGGAGCTCAGTATCCAAGTGGGTTCCCTAAGGAACCCACACAGCACAGTAAGGGGAACAAGGACTGTTTCTGACATGAACTCAATGGCTGGCTCTTTGACCCCCGCAACCCCCCAAGGGAGGAGCAGCCTTGCTAGGTCACAGAGGAGGACATTGCAGACAGTCCTGAAAATACCTGATAAGCTAGGCTCAGATGGAAGGGCAGGAGGACCTCCCCTATTAGTGGACTTGGAAAGGGGCAGGGAGAAGATGAGGGAGGGAGGGTAGGGTTCGGAGGGGGCTATGGCTGGGATACAAAGAAAATAACCTGTGATTAATATAAAAAATAAAAATTATAAAAAAAAAACATATCCACAACTATTTAAATAGCTCAAGTTTGTCTTGAAGTTAAAAAAAAAGGATGGAGTTGGAAGTGCAGAAAAGGGGGAGTGAAGCTAGAAGAGTTGTGGAGGGTCAATTTGCTCAGAATATGTTTTTTCAAACTTTAAAAAAAAAACTAATAAAAATGAAAAAAAAGTCAAAAAAAAAGACAGAGAAAAAAAAAAAGAAATTAGGGAAAGTGACACGCAGTTCCTAAAGGGCTGCGGACTCTGAGGCAGGCCTAGACAGAAATGACAGTGCCCCCACTTGGGTGGGTCGCATAACAGTAAGCCTAAATTTCACTCAGGTGGAACAAAGACGTTAATATATAACGTATAAGATAATTTAATTAAATGAAAACAACTCTCTGAGACCATGAGAGAAGACTGCACAAAGTTAAGATTATTTGCTTTTCCTGGAAATACTTGAGCTTCTCCAGAAAATGACGTCATAGTTCTGGCACAAGAGGGACCCTACTAGTTTGTTCCCTCATTGCAAAAAACACACTATTGTTAACAAATGCTGATGAAAATACATTCTGGTAGTATTTGAAGCCTGTGATAAACAGGGTGTAGAGGAGGGAGGGAGGGACAGATTAGGAGGGAGAGAGGGAGGGAGCTACAGGTGGGATACAAGGTAAATAAACTATAATTAATATTTAAAAAAAAATAAAAAATATTTTAATGCAAGCCAGTAACATTCTTAAGAATGTTAAAAAAGTCACCAGCTGCCTATGTATCTTATACATTTTTCCTAATAAAAAACTAATAAGTGTTATTTCATTTTAAAGGCTGAAATGTAAAAATACATTTTTCCAGAGATAAAAATCCTGTCAATATTATCTTACATTAATTTATTACAAAATTAATTAAATATAAAATAATAATTACACTCAATGTGACAGATTATTACTGCCACAGATAACTAAACTGTCCAAGATCCACTCACATGTACACTAAAGCAGTGGTTCTCAGCCACCCTAAGGCTGTGGCCTTTTACTATAGTTCCTCATGTTGTGGTGAACCCCCCAACCATAAAATTATTTTGTTGCTACTTCATAACCGCAGTTTTGCTGCTGTTATGAATCATAATGTAAACATCGGTGTTTTCCAGTGGTCTTAGGCAATCCCTAGGAAAGGGTCTTTGGACACCAAAGGAGTGTTGACTAACAGATTCAGAACCATGGACCTAAAAGCTCTACAGAAAGTCTTTCTTTTCTTCTTTACATCCTGTGGTACAAATAATTCTTGATGCTCCTGGAAGAAGATGCTCCTTGAAGCTTCATAACCCAAATTCTGCCTCCATTATTACATGGCTGTTTTCCTGTGCATGCCTCTGTGTCTTTTCCCTTCACTTAAGGACTCAAGCCACTCTAACTGAAACTCATAGTCAAATACATCTATGCCATCAGTGCTTAGATTTGCAAAAGCCTAGTGCTAAATAAAGTCATATTTGGGGTTATAATGCACATGAATTTGGAAAATGGAATGGTATTATTCAATATACTATAATAATAACTTTAGATTTATTTGTAAGTTTTAATATTTAAAGTATATTTAAGCTGTAAGTTCAGCAATTCCTTAATTATGTGGCCAAAATGAACCTATGTCTAATGCAAATATGCACATTAGACATTTTTCAAAATTATCGATTTTGTAATGGAGATAAAAATATTGCCAAAACAAAAACCCAACACACAAAAACTCAGTATCACCTTGTCTTTCTAATGCTGACCACGTAGATGATTAACTGTGACCTAAGCCAAGGGAAAAGCATGAGAAGAACCCGTCTGTGTTGTGGGCATCTGCCCAGGGATGAGAGAACACTGTGAGCAAAGAGCAGGCCCATTCCTTCCGAGCGGAACTGCTGAGTCATAAGGTAACCCTAAAGTTTTAAGCAGCCACAAACTGTTTTATAAAAGTGACTGTCATTTTACATTTCTGCCAATGGGCACTGCAGCTTTTCAGTACCATAGCCAAGACTTAGTATTGTCTTTTTTATTATATCCATTAAAATTACATTCTTATTGTAGTTGCATTCCCCTAGTGACTAATGATCTACCAGGTAGTCTGCTTGGTACAGATATTAAAAACTAAATAATACATAATCCTCGTCCTTAAAGAACAATCAATATTATTATGAATCAGCTCACTCTCGAAAATAGAAGACTAATTATGTTCCATTTAACAGACTAGCACTGCCATAGTCCAGCTAAGCAATTCAAAGCCTTTCTTTACACGGTTACTGTCATGGATTAACACTAAAAAGAAAAGAGTCAAGAAAACCTACTGATTAAAAATCACCCTTGTTGTTACAATACCTTTCAGCACCTATAAAGGAATAAAATGTAAAACAAAATGCATGTTTTCCTGCATGGCACACATGGCTTACATCAGGGAAAGTCACAACTCTTAACTCCTGGTAAATGAATTACAGATAACTATGAAAGAGTTAAGATAAATGCAGCACATAACTCAATCATATTACCAAATGGCTTTCGAAATATCTGAATATACTTTCTATGAGCAAAGAGTTTTGATAAGAGCGAACTAAACAAGGCCCAGGTTGTATTCTAATCTTCAGTTTATCAATTTCCTCAGTAGGTTTCAGAGCTTTGAAGCAATCATGTAAGACATTCTCTCAGTGACTTCATTGTCTTTGAGAAGTGTTTGCAATAATAAAGAGTATAAAGAAACTCTGTATTTAAGTTTCCTCAGGGGGAAAAAATGACCACTATTATTTTTAGAAGAACTTCCACAAAGATGGTTTCAACACAATAAAATTTCCCAGTGAGTGAGATCAATCATTTTGCTAGCTTTTCAAAAAATGCTAAGATGAGCCTGTAAAATGAGGTTGAAGGAGATGATGGGACATGCAGTAATCAGCAATTCTGAATACTCCTGTTCTTTATCTCTCAGCTTCTGTGATTGCAAAGCTATACAAATGAGTTGCACACAAGAATAAGATTTTTTTAACAAAGAAAACTTTTTAGCCTCTCAGACAGTCTACCTGTGAACTTCATATAGAGTCAAACTAGAAAAAAAACCAGAACTTTCAAATTATGTACAAAGCCAAAGAATATTTTGAAGTCCCTGTCAAGAAGAGGGAATACTGAGCCTTACATCCATAAGAAGAATCCCATCATAGACACAATATCAGCCTACCTGCTCAGATCTCATCATAGACATTTCTTTGCGCAGTGAACAGTAGTTAATGCAGAAACTCACAACTGAAAAGGTGCAGAGAATAAATGTCAGTAAGTGTTCAGCCTCTATGAAATATTTGTCTTAATCCCTCCCCAATCTTAACTGTGAGGCTTTGGACAGTTGATGGCTTCTGTGAGAGGGAGAGTAGGTTTTCTTTGAGAGTATAGCCCCTGTTATGTTGGCTGTGCTCCAGCAGGTGGGCCCACACATCAGTATATGGATAACTCCATGGGTTATCGAGAGAGACAGACAGACAGAGAGGGAGAAAACAAAGAAGACATGAAGTTGTAGGAGGTATGACAGTGGAGGTATATCTGGGAGGATCTGGGGAGAAAGTTGGGTAAATATAATCAAAACACATTGAAAAAACTCTGAATTAATAAAAATATTTTTAAATTCCTGAATGAAGATGAAAGGATTGACATGATGCCCATTGTATAGATAAAAATGTGACATTTTTTTAAATGAAAGAAAACAAGACTGAGAATTTTAAAAGTTCTACATATGAGAATAACATATTTATCAAGACCTATAGTAAAAACTTTTTTTTAGTCCTTTATCCATTATATACTACTTAAACACAAACCATCACTCTCATATTGGCTGGCATTTCCTTGAAAAGAATTCCCGTTTCCTTCCAAAACCTCCTAGTTCAGTGAAGAGAAAACTAAAAGTAGTTTTCTAAGAGCAAGCAGCTAATGCTTTCTGGGCACATTCTTCCTACCAGATAGAATCTTTACACAGATTATCTCAGGCAATCCTCACCAGGAACAGGTGCCTTATTATTACCATTTTATAGATAAGAAAACAGCTTAGAAATCTAACTCAGACACTATCACTCCAACCATCTCGAACAGAGCCACAAGCTATATGTCTCTTGCACTGTAACCATAAATAAAGGATGCATTGAAAACTGAAAACAAAAGAGTTACAACAGGCATGCAGGAACACCATGCAGGTTTGCCCGGGTCACCAAAGGTTTCATGGAATGCTCTGAGAAAAGCAGAGATTTTCCTCACAGAACACAAAAAAGGAACATTCCAGGTTGTGGGCAAATGTGTTAGAACACTCAATGTTCAGGGAAATAAGAAGAGTAACAGTTGTAACAGTTTCCAATAGCTGCTGTAACAAGTTAAGAACCTAGGCTTACAGCAGTAGAAGTAATCCTCTTACATTTCTGGAGGGTACATCTGGGGGGCCGGGGATTAGTACCACTCGGCACAAACTGAGGTGTCAACTGTCATGTTCCTTCAGAAGATTTAGGGAAAGTTCATTTCTTGACTCTTTAAGCAACTAATGGATGTCAGCATCTGTTGGCTTCTGATTTATCACTCCAATTTTTAAACCTACCTCCTTGGAATTTTCTTGAGAATATAAACATCTGCCTATGCTTCCCTTTTGTAAGGATACAGATGACTAAAATGATAACACAATGAAATCTCATTTGAAGATTCCTCATTAAAGTCCAAAATAGAGCTTTGCCAAATAGGTTACAGTTTTCAGGCTGTTTTTCAGTCTAGCTCATGAGCCATCCAGGAGTCCACTGAAGTCATAAAGGGGTGACAACAGGTAAAGAGGACAGCCAAAGGTGATGAGGCTAAGCAGGAGATGACAACTGCATTAGTGAAAGAGAACTGCTGATATTATCCTAAATGTGACCGGTAAAATTGAAGGGTGTTGATTTCATAATATGACACTGTGATATTTGTAAGTCACTTCCACAGCTAATATTGAAGAGAAATAAAAGGAGGCAAGAGACTGTTAATCTTCTAAAAAGTTCAAGGATAAAGCAAAGAAGAGATAAGATGCAAGGATGATCATTATAAAGAGAGTAACATTTAATCAAAGAGTTTGAAAAGTAATTTAGGAAAACTCCCAGGTTTCCATTTGGCGCAAATCGATAGCAAGTAGATGCTAACTGCAGTTGGGAATATAAACTGAAGTTCCCAGAATTAGAAGAGAAAAGCTCAAAGTTCAGGGGTTATGAAGGGATAGAATTTTGCAGACCAGAACTAATGCACCCCAGGCTATCTTTAATTCCAGTAAAAACCATTCCTTGCCCACCCTAGCCTTTGACCTAACACCCATCTTTGTGAGTAGGAAGCAAATTGTTTTAGAATGTACAAAGCTTCTACCAACCCAAAGGCAAAGAATGTCACTAGATTGCACCCAAGGTCACCTTGCTATAAACCTACTTGCCTGATGGGCCCACTGTGTTTTCAACATGCCTTGATGTATGCCTTTCATTATTCCATAACTTTTATCTCACGGAGCCACTTCCACAGTGGAACACTGTATCAGAGGCAGCCTGAAACTTGTTTGGGGGCCCTGGTTAGTCATATTTGGCTTCAGAACAAACTACTTCACGTTTTTGTGGGCTTTTTTTTTGAGCCATGGTACGTGTGTGTGTGTGTGTGTGTGTGTGTGTGTGTGTGTGTTACATCAACAGGATCAGGGAACAGTGTAGAAGGGAAAGACAAGCTTCACTTCAGAGCTGCTGATATGGAATTTTCTATGTGTCCTCAGACTGTGATGCTCATAGATGATTGGGTCTGTAAACATGAAGTACAAAAGAAGAAACTTAAGACATCTACATCTAAACATGGAAACTGCAGTTTACATTTGCGGCTCTTTAGCTGTGAACAGACAGAAAATATCAAATGAGTTAATTCTAGCAACTGCATGGACTTGGCCCCTGATGACTTACAGCCACCTAGACCATATCTATTTAGATAGTATGTGCATCAATTTATTAAAATCTCTCCATAGAAAAAGGAGTGTTCAGTGTCCTATTAGTTGATTATATACCCTGAGGGTCCCAGTGCTAGAGAGACTCATAAATGCTGAAGAGAACTGCCAATCACAAAAGGCTTTGAAGGAGAAAGAGATCACTTATATGAATCTTTCTGCGGGGGATTTTACATGAAATGCAAAAATTATCTTAGTCAGTGGTCCTTAGAACTTTTTCATCCTATGACTGTCTAAGTGCTACACCATTTCTTTTACAAAAACACATCCTGTAGCCAAGGTAATTTGGGGCTACTTAGAGAGATTATCATCCCTCTGAGAGCACAGGGCACATTGAATAAACGTTGAAAAGGGGAACACCAGGCAGAGGCTGGAGGACAAAAAAGCTGCAGGGAGACTGCAGATCCTGAGGGTTTGACAAGCAGGTGCTTCTGTGGCCATCACATCACTATTCATAGATGTGTGTTCTGGGCCCAAGAATCCTGCTCTGGGAAACAATGCCTCAGCCATTAGCCCCGGGAGACATCAATCACTCCTTCCAAGACACAGTTAGCTCAGGAGGGAATTCAAAACTTAACTGAGTCAAAAATTGCTTCTAAGCAGGTTTCCCTTTAATCTAATCGAAACAAAAACTTGAGAGAAACCAGATGAATTCTATGTTCCTTCAAATTTTGGTCTCTACCTACATCTTCAATCCTATTTTTATCATTTTTATTTTTCAAGTACGAAGTCTTTTGGTCCAATGCAATGCAGTTATGTTTGCTTTTTGTAAGACATTCAAACCCCTGCCTACATTCTCACATCACTTTCTACCTGGAGTGTCTTTCCTTTATTCTCTCTATTTTCAGAGTTCATGTTTTTTTTTTTTCTTGGGACCTACGTAGCTCATGGGAACTTGATGGAACCATTCTAGATAACAGTCATGGTCTCTTCAATATTCCTGCCATTTCTACAGTAGGCCTAGAGGCCTTTGAGGATGAGCCCTCACTCATGCTAGCTTTGAATCTCTGGTAGCTCCAGAAATATAAACATCAGCTATGCCACTTCTTAGGATTTTAATTACCATATAATTACCATTTTAATGATCATCTAAAAAGCCAGAGGTATCTGGCCTTTATTAAACAGCAAACTAATTATTCTGCTCAGAAAAAAAAAAAAAATGGAATCTAAGTTCTAACTCTGGCCGTGGTGGAGACCTGACATTCTAAACTACTCAAGGCATTACATACTGCTGTTGCCTCAGTTTTAAGTCCCGATCTTGGGACTGCAGAGATAGAGCACTTGCTGCTTTTAACCAGGAGGACCTAAGTTCAGGTCTCAACACCCAAATGAGGACATACAGCCAGCTATTACTCCAGTTCTAGGGAATCTGAACCCTCCCCTGGCTCCTACAGGTCCTGCACGCATGTACTCGGTACAGGTAAAAACATTCACATACAATTTTTAAAACAGAAAAAGAAAGTTAAAAATAGAGCTAATCCAGCTGGGCCCATCAATCACTAGGTCATGAGTCCATGCCTCTTCTCTCCCTCCACCAAAATTCACCTGAAGAAGCGAAGGAGTGGGAGAACTAATTACACCCTTAAGGGATCAGGCGTTTGGCAGCTTTTCCGCCATGCAGCACTGCTGTGCCTCCTTCCGAGGCCTAATTCAGACAAGTTCTAACTCAGAAAAAATAACTTCTCCATTACCTTCTCTTCCTTTCCTACCCTGGCCAAAGCCCAGATGTGCTCTCCCAACCTCCCAGGCTTTCTCCTTTTTCTCAGAATCCGCCCCACCCAACCTCCACTATGTCGAAGCTTGCCAGCCTCTTTTGAGCAAATGCCTATTTTGAGCATTTTTAGAGCTTACCCATGAACCCACTGGAGGTTCTGCACGGACCTCCTTGTTTACAACATTAAAAACACTGAATCTACTTGAAACCTCTGTGGTAAGTAAAACAGCAGGTACAGGGCTGCTTGAGCCAGCTGGGACTGAGGTTCAGGTTCCCCACCTCCTATAAAACTTAAACCGCTGTACTGCAGTGAGGGGTCCATCGGACTACCTTAAATTCCCATTTAAAAAAAAATAAAAGTGATTTTTTACAAAAATATTAGAGACAGTATCCTTAATGAGGTACCACAGGAATAGGCTGAACTCATGAAGAAGATTTTATGGCTAGAGGATTCATGGAATAAAACTAAGATGTGTCCCAGAAACTTATTTAAACTAAGACTAATGAGGTATTGATCTTTGATTTTCAACCCAAACCATTATTCTGTGATTACTCACTTAAATTTTCATACATGAGAAGCTCTCATTTAAATTTTCTGAATACCTACACTAACTATATTTCACTGAGAAGAGCATACTATAGTACTCATGATTCAGCACTCATGAGGCTTATAGAAGATGATTAAAGAAAAAAAATGCCAATTAAAAAATATCAGCAGTCTTTAGTTGGATTTGGGGAATGTGTTCCGAACAACTTTTCTTGAGCTCAAAATAAATTCATAAAATGCATAGGTCTGAATAAAACAGAGATGGAGAGTAAATGAGCAAAATTCTTATCTTAAATATGATAGCTGTCACTTAAATGAAGGCACAATATATTCTGATTGCCATAGCTTTCCTTATGTTTCATTCTATGACAGAAAAGTGGCCTGTGGCTTCTTCAGTATCAATGCCCTACACACACACACACACACCTAGAGAGAGAGAGAGAGAGAGAGAGAGAGAGAGAAGTAGACAGACAGACAGAGAAAGAGACAGAGAATTCATCATGAACTGGCCACAGCTTTAAGCACTCCAATATTTTCCCTCATCTTATATTCCTAGCAACTTCATGAAGCATTGCGGCTATTGAAACCGAGTAACAGAGTTAAAGGAATTTGTCCAAGGTCACAGAGCACATAAGAAACAAGTTCAGCCAGAGAGACAGCTTTAGCACTGAATACATGCCAGACATGAAGCCATGTTCTTTGCTTTATTACCTAATTTCATAAAATATTTTAACTTTATTTTTGATTATATCAATAGCAGTTTTTCCCTCAATATTGATTTGTATCACATGTGAATAGATTCTTTAATCCATCATGACCCTCGTGTATTTAGAATCAACTGTCTTTCATGTGAGGAGTTAAGCAATTGTTCTCTCTTAGTATTTTGGTGCGCTACACTGAGTAACTCCTACCTCTCCGCATTGATTAAGCATCTGTGGGTAGCAAAGCGCACCTGGCTGGTGTCCACAGTGCAGTGTGCCACGGCAGGAACTTCTCGGCAGCCTTGCTACCAACTTTTGCAAATAGTAACAGCTCCCACACCGGACACTCACCTTCACGGGAATCTCTGGGCACTATGGAAGACATTCTCAGTAACAAATGCCTACTGCCTTTTCATCAGCAAGCAGAATTTATCTGTAGATGTTCTCAGCTTTTTTAAATACTCATTTTTCTTTTGCAGACAGCATGCCTATGAAATCACTCCTCCTGGATCCCTCTGCTATGTATGTCAAACTAAAAGGCACTCTACAGTGAGCACATACAAACTTTTCATCAAATTTCCTCCATTTTTCATTTTTCTTCATTGCATCACAAGCCAGTAGCCACACTCTCGGGTATTTCAGAATTTGCAAAGTGAAATGAAGTGAAGTGTGTGTGTGTGTGTGTGTACATGCACATACATGTGTAGGCCAAAGGTTCACTTCAGGCGTCTTCTATTTCCCTCCACCGTACTTTTTAAGACAGGGTATCTCACTGAAGGAATAATTTGTCTCCCTTTCATACCACTTTAGAGGTAACAGTGCAGTCAATGCAAATGAGCACACATACGTGCACAGGTATTTCTGAAGAAAGCTGTGATGGAAATGTTCACAGGAAGGAGCATACTGACAGTGGACAGTAAGGGAAGGGCTAGGACTGAGTCTGAGGAGAGCAAGAAAGTGACAGAGCGGTAGAGCTGAACAAAAGCCTTCCTGGGCAAAGTGAGCACCTGGCTCTGTGATCTTCTTCATGACCCAACAGGCAACTTCCTACTCAGCCTTCAGAGGAACGTAGAAACAGGAGCATTTATGCCCAAAAGTAGTGTATAATTAAACTCTCTCTACAAGGTATTAGATTACCTTCTTATATTAACTATATGGTGATATATTTTCTTCTGTATCAACATGAAATGATCTGACTTCAGGGTTGGGGGAGAAAGCTACATCCAGAGGTGAAATCTATTTGGGGAATTTCTTAGCTAAAGCATGTTACTAAAATACAAAATAAATTACAAACAATTATCAGAAAACAATCCATCCCTTTCCCAGTATATTTTAGGTAGCCGTCTGACTGCCTGTTGCAATAAAAAGATTAAAAAAAAAATCAAAGATGTTCAAGACTTTGTAATTTTCCCCTCCACATTCAAGTGACGATGACAAATGGCTCAGGTTCCCACCTTGTATTCCCATCATGACCACATGTTTGAAAAATCAATACAGCGCTCGTGGTCAAGAATTCTTAATGTAGCCTATGATCTTGGCATTTTTCTCTGTCTTACTACTGACTTTCACCATCCTCACCTGTTCTTGCCTCTCCCCCTTTCCCTGTTCTCTCTCAAGAGCTGGATGCAGTCCTCATGGGACCATCTCTATTCCTCACGTCAAACCTAGTGAAAAGCAATTCTTTTGGGACTTTTCTAAAAGATTTTTTAATAAGTCAAACTCCTCTCTATGAGGTTAAGAATTGGCATGCCTTGGGGCCAGGATATAACCACCCCTAGAAACTGAGGATGGGCAAAGAGCAAGAAAATAAGGAGAAAACGGGAGAAGAATAGAAACGGGTCTTGGGCAGTCCTGTAAAGAGGGTCATGCAGAAGGGTCCATTATCCGCCTGAGGCCCATCTGCCCGCCAGAAATAAAGGAGAAAAGAAAGGCTGATACCGCCATCTTGGCATGGCTGCTCTCCCTTTCAGAATGAGTTCCAAAGCAGCCATTAGCAAGGCATAAAGGAGTAAGAGTTATGACTCTCCTTCCTTAAGTAAGTCTTGTCTTAATTACTATTAATTTCACCCAGGTTTTAATTTGTTGGAGCCTGGTGAGCAGAACTAAATTTCAGCTGGGTCACAAAACTGAGGTGGGGGCAGGACTCCATGGAATTAATGTAAATGTAGCTTTAATTTTGCTGCCATGGTAAATGTAAAATAGACACAGTCGATAAAATATTTGTTGGCAAAAGTAGAAAGCAACATAATATTCTGTCGTTGCACAACACATTGAGATGTTACATGCTTTTTATTTTGTTGTTATTACATATTAATATTTTTAATAATGCAGTTACCTGATAGAGTAGTAAATACAAAAAGATAGAGAGAAACTGAACACATACCTTAGCTATAACAAGGGCCAGTATTCCTGTGCTGGGCAAACACAAACTGGTTAAAATTGGCTTGATATCTACCGGTTTATCTAAGTCTCCCAAAACAGTATAGCACTGGAATTATTATCATTCTACAGGTAAGACAACTGTTCCGGGAAGCTGAATGCCTTACTGGAAAGTGGTGAAGCAGGACTCAGAGAGCCCCTTTCCCTGTGGTGACACAAGAGAACAACCTCCGGAGTTAACACAACAGTTCAAAGGCATATGAGACACCAGGCCCAGCAGCCTGCACGTGAAAGCGCTCCTCAGATATAGAGAGCCCCTAAGCTAAAACTACGAGCCAAACAAATGGCTTTCAGGGGAGAGATAGCCACACATGACACACACACACACACACACACACACACACACACACACACACACACA
>NW_026596091.1:7094408-7208729 GCF_907164565.1 Psammomys obesus | reverse complement strand
ACACACACACACACACACACACACACACACACACACACACACACACACACCCCACCTTGGCTGTTAAGAGAAATGAAACTGTCTCTGGCTGAGGAAGATAAGTTAGGCTCAGGTCAGGGCATCTGAGCCAGACCTGTTAACATCCGAATTGTGCAGCAGCTTGCAGCTCACCAGCATTTGAAAGAAAATGACATCCCACAGCCTCTGACTCTACAGCGACCTTCATCTAGGCTTCAGTTTCTGAGAAGTGACTGCGTAAGCATCTAAAAGGTATCTGTGAAATCATGCAATTACGGATTCATCTTAAGGGTTTGGGAGCTGGCGCTCTGGAGTCTTGCCCTGATCCCAGCTAGAAGTGTTCTACTGTGATTTTGTGGGCTGTAGTATACATAGGATGTCACTTATTTCTGTTTTTTTCTAGTGTGTAAATGATAGTATTATTCCAATTTTACAAATGACAAAATTAAGACTTAAAGTGATTGATCTCTGAGCCCCTACAGTTTATACTGAGGAAAGCTGGCAGTCTGAAGAATTGCTTTTGTTTCTAGGGATAGCAGAATAATAATATTATTCTGTTTATTTTATTTTTATTATAGTATTTTATTTTTATTTTTATTAATTATAGTTCATTCCCTGTAGCTCCCTTTCTTTTCCCCTCCCCCTCCCACCCCCCCTCCCTCCTTTTTTTCCACCCCTGCCCCTCCCCAGCCCACTGATAGGGGAGATGGCTTCTTGAAAGGTATACTGGTATATACTTTCAAAGGGAAGAAAAATAATAACAGTAACAATAGCTGTCATTTGTTGAGGTCCTACTATGGGCTTCACCTTATTATGCATGATTAAACACATTCTCTAATTTTTATGTCAGCCCTTCAAATAAGTATAAGGTCTCTCTTTTGAAAATAATTGAAAAGCAATAGACAGGATTGACAGCAATATACGATTTATTAAAAGGCACAGACCTAGTAAGTTGCCAAGTCGAAGTTACAAAACTTAGATGCTCCTAGGTTCTTTTTGTTGTACTACACTATTCCCATTTCTCTAAAATGTAAGGGTGCTTCTGTAGTTCATGAAACCAAACCTCATTTTAAAATGAAGATAGAAACCAGGTGTGTGGGACACCTGTGAGCCCTGCACTCTGGAAGCTGAGCTAGAAGAATCAAGACTTCAAAGTCCAAGCTGGCTGAAAGCCTGAGCTAGATACGGAGGAAGACCAAGTCTCCCCATCCAAAGGGAGGATAAAGCAGCCAGTGTCCAACAGCTGAAAAACAAAACAACCACGGTGCAACTCAGGGAACAATTACTATGTGATTTCAATAACATGGAGCTAGAGAGATGGCTCAGAGGTGAGAGCACTTACTGCTTTGCTGAAGGACAGGGTTCAATTCCCAGAACCTACAATGGCTCACAACCACCTGCAACTCCAATTCCAGGAGATCTGATGTCCTCTCTCCTCCTACATAGGCAATGCACACTCAAGGCATGTGTTTGTACAGACACACACATGTATAAATAATATAATATTACATGCACATCTTTATTCCCTTTCAAAAAGGAAGAAATAGTAGGCAAAAGGGAAGTTGATGGCCAAAAGCAGTTTGGAAATCCAAATAGAGAAAACACCAGTAGGTTCTCATCCCAAGGAGAGTCTCTGAAAGGCCAGCTCCATCCTCCTTGTTCAGCATATGCTTCCCCTGAGAAGCTCTGTAAACATGTTTCCTGTCTGTAGAAGTTTAGAAATCCAAATGTTTTACTTCTTTTGCCCTATCCCCAGCTGTAGATCCCAGCTGTTGAGTATTTCTGCCATCACAACATTCTCAAAAGCTTTATGGGTCTATGGTGTACAGCACACACATCTTATGATGGTTTCCTCTCGGGTTGTGTTGGGAGATCTACACATGGCATATCTAATCTCTTCCAAGAGCTATGTGATTTAAAAGCCTCCAGGGTTTCTTTGGTTTTGTTGTTGCTGTTGCTTTATCTTACCAAGGCAGTAGAAGAAAATAATCTAGACACACCTTTGTCCTCTCTTCAGTATATCCTTTCTTGACAACTCATCTCTAAATATTAGCATCTTTTCAAATCTGGAGAGCTTAATCATAAACCTGGTCACAAATGCCATGTTCCTTTTTAATTAAAAGTTCTGTGCCCAATTTATCTCTTATCTCTTACCGTCACTCTGAACAGAGAGAAGAAATCTGGCCATACCTGCAACACTATCTAGCATTCTTACCAGCTGATAAACCAAGTTTGTCAATCAGTCACCTGTAAGACACCATCCACCTATACTCTGCTCCTGCATCCCAAGAGTCTCTCTTCCTTCTGTTTTCGATGATGTAATTTTCATTACCTCCAAGTACTTACAAAAGCACCCTTAACATTTGCATGTCTGCCAACGCCCTTTCTGTGGAGATTCATATATTCTATAAGGTATGTTTCCTCTAAAACTTTCCTCAGGTTCTTCTGAATTCTAACCTATAGAGCCTTTAACATTGTGTTTCTACAAGCATCTATCTTAGGTATTTAGGTATTCTCTAAGGAATACAGATTTTTTTTCTGCTATAACAGTTCATGAGCCCTAACCAGCAGAGTATTTGATACTTAATTACTTCTGTTCTAGAACACCTAGGCTTGAACATCCTCTTGCAAATTCTTCTGGAACTTGACCCAATGTGCAGTCTCAAAGCCCTTCCTATTTGGGGGTAAAGCATTTTTATAGCAGTATTCCCATTCCAGGTACCAATCAGTAACCATTTCCTAGAATAGCAGTTGCAAATAACCACACACTTAGAAGATTAACAAAATGTTAAATATATTCTTTTAACAGTTCTCAAAATCAAAAGTCCAACTAATTTGGACTAATTTCAAGGTGTTGGCAGCATTAATTCCTTGTAGAGGTGGTATAAAAGTGGTTCTCAACATTCTAATGCTGTGACCCTTTAATGCAGTTCCTCATGCTGTGGTGACCTTCAGCCATAAAATTATTTTTATTGCTATTTCATAACCATAATGTTGCTACTGTTGTTAAATGTAATGTAAATGGATGCATGTTCTTATGGTCTCAAGTGACCCCTGTGAAAGGGTTGTTCAATCCCCAAGGGGTCACAAGGCACAGGCTGAAAACCATTGCTCTACAAAACACTCCACTTTCTGCTTTTCTAGCATCTAGAGCTGTCCTTACTTAGTCAATAAGTGTATCACTCAGATTTCTCCAAGCATCATATTCCCACAGTCCTTTGTCCTCCTGCCTTCCTCTATGACGACCACTGTGATTACAATGAACCTCAATTTAAGATCCTTAAGTTAACCATCTACAAATATCATTGTCACATAAGTAACACAATGTACATGGTAGGAAAGTGACATCTTTAATAAAAACTGTTCCACAACAGCCATGTTTATTATTAATGTGTATACGTTAAAAAAGTTTAACTCATACAATCAAGTCACATTTTAAGCACTGCCCCCATATCCTACCCATCTCACAGAAGTAACGGCTTGTCGTTGGCAATTATTGATTCCATTATAAGTTTCAGTAAAAAGAGTTCAGCAACAAAACAGGATTCTATGACTAACTGAACAGCAGTTTCCAAGGCTATTTCTTGAGTAGTACCTTGCCTGGTGATTATTATTCAGAGGTCTCATCATATTACAGTTTTATTACAAGAGAGATACAGTTAAACCTCTCTGGCAAAACTGTAACTATTCTGAGATGATATCTAAAGGATCATGTCAATTTTAAGGATGTAAAAATATGAAACTCAGAGACGTTAAATGATTAACCTAGTGACATGAATTCTAATATAGAGGACAGCATAATTTTCTGAATATCTAATGACTTAGCTACATGGAAATCTGCTCCGAGAGCAAGAGAGAGCCTCTGCCTTCGCATGAAATGATTCTTACTCGCAGGCAGATTCAAGCAGACTTTCATTTAGCCATCTGAGTTTCTTAAACAGGAAATTAAATGCTAGTAAGGTAGTTTTCAAACAGCTTCAGGAATTTCAAGTAAACCGAATCAGATTCATAAAAATAGAGACACACTTGTCAGAATTCAAGTGGAAATTGGGATATAAGGACTTTGGAAAGCTCAGTATGGATAATTGTTCATGTGTGAATAAACCCCTCACCAAGTAAAATAAAAAATACTCATATGACCAGAAATAACCATATATTTCAACATGGAAGAAACTGTGTTCGCCTGCAGAACAAAGTTGCAGTAATGATGGCTATTGATACGCATGATGTGCTATGATGACACCACACAGCTCTTTCATTTGTATTATCTACAATAGCTACAAAGGTTCCTCAGAACTTGAAAAAACAACCTGACAGTGGGTGAATAATGAATGGTTTTCAAGTCCATTTTCACTGTACGCTCAGGCACAGCGTCTAGACAAAATCTTTAAAATAGCACCAATATTTTGGTGGTTATAAGAAAATACATTGCTAATAATTACTTTTATTTTCCAGTATTATTTTTTAATAAAATAGAAACAATCAAAATTAAAAAAACCCACATTACTGTAAAATAAACACCACACTGAACATAAGTGCACATACAAACATAAATATGGGTGATTTTATGTAAATCTAATCATATATATATGTATATATATACATATGTAATTACTAAGTTGAAATCTGTTTTTTTTTAAGTTGTCAATAATAAGGAGCTGCATAATCATTTCTATGGCTGCAGATACTGCATAATGGAGTGTTTATTTAGCCGGTCTCCTGTTGAGGGTACGAATCTTGTTGATCATGCTAATCTACGGCTATGCTATGATAAACACTGATGAGTGTCTGTCCAGCAGATGCTCCAGTTGTCTCTAAGGTAAATGTCCATGACTAGAAGTGCAGGATATAAGAATATGTGTAATACATCTATTTTAAACCAATAGAATATTAATGTAGATATGGAAAGCTTACTTGACCCTTCTGAAGAGGCGTGTGCAGTCTGTATTAAGACATCCAGAGAAATAAACTGGGGTGAGGGGCAGATGGTGAGGCAGGGCACGCCTCAGTGAACTGTATGACTGAAGCAAAGACAAAGTCCCTGGCCAATAGAGGGGCCCCAGGGTCACAAAGTCACAGGGTGTGTGACAAGCACAGGTCACAACTGACAGGGGAATAAAAGCAGGACCTGTACAATTTGTTAGGAGAAATCGGATTATAAGTGTCAGAGGACAGAGGGAGACACTGTGACGGGTGTTTGAAATTTTGGAAACAGGGACAGAGCTGCTGCAGCCAATATTTTAGTATCAGTTCTCATGCTTGAGTACTTACATGCACACATTCTACCAATGAGGGGTCGTGGTGTCTGCAATGCCCTGAGACTGACGTGTCCCTATACCTCTACCACTGGGCAGCACTGACTAGATCCAACTGCCTGGCTACATATGTCACTGAGCACTTGTTCAAGACTTCCCAGAAGGCCTTCAGTCACCCAGGGATGGAAAACCTGCAGAGGTCAACCTATCGCCCATTTTCCGGAGAGGCCAGCAAGGCAGGCTGCCCTGTGACTGTATTTAGAAAACCGTGGCATAGACTCTAAGAGACGTCTTGGTCAAAACTAACCTATTAACCAAATTAAACAGCCCAGAGCTGAGCCCTGCAACGAGCATGTTTTATACCTCTGGATAGAAATGGCAACATGAACACCGTACAGGGGAGTGCCCCGTCTTTAAGTACACACTGTTTAAGAGTGACCACATCTGTAGCAGCAAATGAGGCACGATGGTTCATGCACACAACTGCGCCCAAATGGTGACTACACACCTCACTCACACCAGCCCCAGTTTCACACCGTCTGACAACATGATGTTAGCCAAACCAGCTGCTGTCACTGAGGACTTGGCCGGGTATGGCCATGCAACACTGGAAAGAAGTGAGCCAACAGACATCTTAGAACTAGCCAAGCTGCTTCTCTTAAAGTCTGTCCAGACGATACTCTGTCTAAGCAGCCCCAGCGATGCTTGCTCTCCTAGCCACACTTTTATCAAAAACTGTGTCTTTAGATAGAAGATTTCACTGGGAAAACCTTGTTTACTATCCTGAAATCACCAGGGGAGCCTTACAGGCCTCCCTGGCCAGTGATACCCTCACACACTCATGTTTGAGGAGAGACCAAGGCGCCAGAAGGCTTTGTACAGACTGGAACATAACACTGTGGTGTTCTGAGGACAGCAGGTGAGGATCCTGGTGAGCCGTGAATGCTCAGCACCCCACCCCTACTTCAGGACAGGCATGATATTTAGAAAGATTAATGGATACAGCATCATTCGGAAGCCATGACATTAGGGAAAATGCTAGCATTTCACAACAGAAACAGTGCCTGTGAAATGTCCAGCATGTGGTATACATGGCCGAAAGGGTAGTGATCCCTGTGGTTTGCAGTGAGAAACAGATTCGAATTCGGCCCTATTTTCTAGAAAGGGTTTCTGTGGTTTCCCTTCCAATTCACTGCCCAACTTTGCCTTACTTGTTTTATATAAAACCTTTAATGACACAAAACCTCAGTATTTTCTAAGAACTTTAATCACCTGATGTTGCTTAGCGTTCTGAATGGTCATGAGTTTAAGAGAAAGTGTCTGCAGACATGTTGCAGCCACAACAAAAAGATAAAACACCACGTGACTCACTCACAGGCACGAACTCGAATGCGCCCACCACTTAGGCTGTTCATTCCATTTTTAGTATTGGAGGAAGAAAAAAAAGAAAACTAAAATCTGAAGTATCAAGTCAGTTCGAAACCTGGGCCAAAACTATGAATTAGGTAGATATACTCACTTTACAATCAAAATATTGCCAGAGCTTAAAAACATTTTAGAACACATGGATCCTGGATGCTAGAAGTCTATATTCTTTCCCTAATTATGGTTTGAAAGCTGGACGCTACGCTTTCAACATAAAAGATATTTATTCATGTTAGATTCAATTAAATTAACTGGAAGTAAATATGAAATACAAGTTGCTCTATACATTGTCTATGGTGCTAACACGTCTGTGGATGTAAAACATATAAAATGCCATAGTAATAACATGGACCACAAGGAAGCATGTAGAAGCCGAGAAGGAAGCAGCTGGTCATGAAGAATGATACACACTGACTTTAATGGTACCCAATTAGGCTAGAAATGTAAAAAGCAGCTTCTAAATTTAAAAATATATATATATCCATTGTAGGTTGTTTGAAAATTCCGAGGTCACACTGTTGAGAAAGTATACGTAATCATAGGTTACTTTGGGTAGAGTACCCAAAATGGGGAAAAAGTAAACACCATAATATTTTTACAATAAAAACTGTTTCAAGTGGTATGTTGGCATGCGATTTCATTTCAACACATTTCATTTGATGCCGATGCCCTCACTAAGCAGTGTGAAAGCAGCCATATTGTAGCCCTTGCAGGCAGGGACTCTGTCACCACAGAGTGGCCCTGAATAACCACCAAGTAGACGGTTAAGATCGTGTATACTCTCTACTCACTGTCTAAGGCTTCAGTAGAGATACAGTCTTGCTGACTCGGTGTCTTTCAGGGTTTATATTCCTTTGGTGGTAAGTCTTATGTCTTTCTGTTTCTGAGCAGAAAGTGGGGTGCTCATCATAACTTTTGCGTTAGGTTACAAAATTTCGTTCAAGTTCTGAAATAATCTATGTTCTCTCTCATCTTAAAAAAAGCTGAGAAATACTGAATAAATTAAAGATAAAAATTTTATAAAGATTTAAAATGCATTTTTTTTTCTGGGTGGGTAAATCATATACTTAGAAAATCCTCAGTAGTGAAATAGAAACCATGGGCTTGAAGATGGTGCAAGTAATAAAATGTATAAAGCACACATGGGTCAGGCCTACCAGTCTGAGTGCTATCCTGGAATCTATATAAAGGCAGAAGGAAAGAACCGACTCCTCAAACCACCACACAGCACAATGGTATGTATACCCCACATGCTGCTATTAATAAACACAGTTTAGAATACATGTGTGCATTAATTGTGAAACCACAAAATCCCTTCACACACTTTTGAAATAAAAGATCTATAAATATATATATATATTTATATATATGTATATATAAATATATGGCTAATCTACATGTACACAAGCTTGTTGAAGGACAGCCCATGAATCATAGTACCTAGACATATTGTATACGAACTTATGTGAGCAGAACATTAGTAAGAGTCTCATTTCTGGATTGTTGGATTAAATCCGATTTTAACAATACTTAACCACAGTTCTGCTAGGCCACATTGGAGGACTTCACAGCCAGTCCTGAAAATACCTGATAAAATAGGGCCAGACAAAAGGGGAGGAGGTCCTCCCCAGTCCATGGACTTGGAAAGGGGCAGGGAGAAGCTGAGGGAGGGAGGGAGGGATTGGGAGAGAATGGGGGAGCGGGATGCAGCTGGGATGCAGAATTGATAAAATGTAAATAATAATAACAAACAATAAAAAAACTCAAAAAAATACTTAACCATAAGCAAATGTGTATATTTAATAGAGCAATAAAGTCCAACAAGAACACCTTTTTAAATATGACATTGTAATTATAAAACATAAAGGCTAAAAAGCAAATAATAAGGTTAGGTAATAGCTTTAATATAATCATATGGGGTAGTAATATCAACACTAAGTCATGTGGTTTACACATTGCGAAAGCAGAAATAAATGAGATTTTAGATGTAAATATAAAACATAAGGATGAAATGTAGTAGATGAATCTGTCATTGCTCAAAGGACAGCTGTAGGAAAACCAGGTGTTAGCAAGTGAAATCCATTATAGAGTCATATCTGTAATTGAAGTTAAAAGTAATTCTTAAAGCAGCAAATTAAAGAAAAAGTGGCTCTGAAAAGTTTAATGAATTTTATATTAAAAACTACACAATAGATCACATCTGGAGGAGGATCCAAGATGGTGGCACTGGGAGGACACTCTTTCTGACCAGCAGCACAGCAGGATTGGCACAGTGACCAGCAGTCAGAACTCCCGGTCCTAAAATACAAGTGATTGTGTTTCCCAGGTGAGAGGATACCCCACTGTGTGGGATTCAATCAGCTTCAACTCACCCATCTAAACGGCGGAAGAGGTCCTAGTTCAACAGGCGCTTGGTCTCCAGCCCAGAGCCATAGGCCAGCATGCTCTGATCACTGTCCCAGACTGAACTGTGGGCCCTACAACATCAGAGACTGAGATTTCCAGTCAAGAGATAACCCCACAATGCAGGAAATGATTGGACCAACCTTAGGTCACCCAGACAATCCCTGGGAAAGACCCATGGTCTGGTGGACGCCCAGCAGCCAGTGCAGAGACCAGCCTGCACACCTAACTCACTGCCCCAGATAGAACTGTGGGCCCCAGAGCACCAGAGACTGAATTTCTCTGTCAGGTGCAAACCCACAGGGAGGGGAACAGCAGGTCTGATCTCAGAGCAGTCAGCCGACACCCTCACCCCTAAGAGTTCTCAGGGAAATTTACCCAGTTTCTGCAGACACCCAGGCACCCAATTGCCAGCAAGGCAGAGCCACACACGCTTGTGCCTGTGTGTTCTACAGACAGAATGGCAGTCCCCAAAGCCTCTGGGTGTCCCTATTGGGAGGAAACCCCACAGCAGGGGATCATCAAGTCCAACACTCAGGACACCCAGCTCCAGAAGACTTTCTAGATTTACGCAGTCTCTAGGCTCTAGCCTTCTACTGCAGGCATGAGTGACATGCTCACCTGCCATTAATTACTGCTAGGGCATAGAGGCACACAGCTGCATCCTCAGACCTACAAAAGCCTAAGAGCCATTAGAGCAGCCCTCAGATACTGCTCCAAGGTGCAACCAGTTATCCCTAGCTAAACTGACAAAACTGCGGGACTCCCTGGTTCTTCAAGAGGGCTGCACCCAAAAATTGTACCTTAAGAGCAACAGCTGTAGCTCACTAAACTCAGAGCAAGAAACCCAGCAGCAGAGCAGCCATCTCCAGGACTTCTGATGAGAAGAGAGCCTTCCTGAACATGACAGTTACCACACAGTTCATAGGCCCGAGGTAAACTGACAATTCCTGAGAAGTACCGCCATTCAGTTCACCATACCCAAAAAGCTGAGGAGATATCCTTCAGAACCCTGCCAAGTGGATTCTCCCCACCCCAGGACACAGCAGGCACCAGAAATTAACAGACAACACCTGAGACAGCCAGATGGGTAGAGGCAAGCAAAAAAGCACAACCAAAAAAAAAAAAAAAAAAGGCAAAGCAATGTGGCATCTGCAGAACCGAGTTACCCAGGGCAGCCCTGGACACCCTAACGTAAGTAAAATCCAAGAAGATGACCTTACATCCATGCTTATGAAGAGATTAATGGAGGAAGTAAATAAAATACATAAAGAATTAGAGGAAGATATAGTAAAACAGATTATGGCCATCCATAAAGAAATACAGGAGGAGGCAGCCAGTTTGTGGCTTTCAGAGAGGAAATGATTGAATCACTGAAAGAAATAAAAGAAACAGAGGATTGTTCAAACAAACAGGTTAAGGAATTGAAGGAAAAACAGGAAAATACAGTCAGACAGATGAAGGAATTCAACAAAATGGTTCAAGATCTGAAGATAGAATTGGAAAAATTAAAAAAAAAAAAAAACACAAATTGAGGAAACCATGGAGAGGGAGAACCTAGGAAAGAAAACAGGAACTACAACTATAGAGGTAAGCATAACCAACAGACTACAAGAGATGGAAGAAAGAGTCTCAGGTGTGGAAGATACAATGGAAGAAATCGATGTATCCATCAAAGAAAGTGTTAAATCTAAAAAATTCCTGACACAAACCATCCAAGAAATCCAAGATAACATAAAAAGACAAAACCTAAGAGTAATAGGAATAGTGGGAAAAGGTCCCCTCCTCCTAAGCCCAGAAAATATTTTCAACAGAATCATAGAAGAAAATTTCCCCAACTTAAAGGAGAGGCCTATAAGAATACAAGAGGCCTACAGAACACCTAATGAATTAGACCAGAAAAGAAAATCCTTCTGCCACATAATAATCAAAGCACTAAGTATACAGAACAAAGAAAAAAAATACTAAAAGCTGCAAAAAAAAGGCCAAGTAACATATAATAGCAAACCCATCAGAATCACACCTGACTTCTCAACAGAGACTATGAAAGCCAGAAGGGCCTGGACAGATATTATACAGACCCTAAGAGAACACAGGTGTCAGCCCAGGCTACTATAACCAGCAAAACTCTCAGGCCTCATAGATGGAGAAAACAAGATATTCAATGACAAAAACAAATTTCAACAATACCTACACACAAATCCAGCATTACAGAAGATACTAGAAGGAAAAATACAACCCAAGAAAACTAACTACTTTCAAGAAAACACAGGAAATAAATAACCTCACTACAGCATAACAAAAAGTAGCCAAGCACATAAACACACTACCATAGCCAACATCAAAATTGAAGGATCTAACAGCCACTGGTCATTAATGTCTCTCAACATCAATGGACTCAGTTCTCCAATAAAAACACACAGACTAACAGACTGGATGCATAAACAAGACCCAACAATCTGTTGCATACAAGAAACACACCTAAGTCACAAAGATGGATATTACCTGAGGGTAAAGGGCTGGAAGATGGTTTTCTAAGCAAATGGACCCAAGAAGCAAGCAGGAGTAGCCATTCTAATATCTGATAAAATAGACTTTCAACCAAAATTAATAAAAAGAGATAGAGAAGGACACTTCATACTCATCAAGGGAAAATTCCACCAGGAAGACATCACAATCCTGAACATCTATGCCACAAATACAAGGGTATCCACATTTGTAAAAGAAACATTAATAAAACTTAAACCACACATAGATCCCCACACATTAATAGTGGAAGACGAAGACTTCAACACCCCACTCTCAACAAAGGATAGGTCAACAAAACAGAAATTAAACGAAACAATAACTCTGACAGGGGTAATGAATGAATCAAATGGACCTAACAGACATCTACAGAACCTTTCACCCAAACACAAAAGAAATTTACCTTCTTCTCAGCACCTCATGGAACCTTCTGCAAAATAAACCATGTAGTTGGTCACAAAGCAAACCTCAACAATATAAGAAGATTGAAATCATCCCTTGTATTCTATCTGATCACCATGGACTAAAGCTGGACCTCAACAACAAAAATAGCAAAAAGCATACACACACACATGGAAACTGAACAACTTGCTTCTAAATGACAGCTGGGTCAGAGAAAAATAAAGAAAGAAATTAAAGTCTTCCTAAAATTCAATGAAAATGAAGGCACAACATACCCAAACTTATGGGACAAAATGAAAGCAGTGCTAAGAGGAAAGTTCATAGCCCTAAGTGCCTTCAAGAAGAAATTCAAAACATATCGTTCAAGCAACTAAATGGCTCACCTAAAAGCCCTAGAAAAAAAAAAAAAAGCAGAAACACCAAAGAGGAGTAGATGGCTGGAAATAATCAAACTCAGGGCTGAAATCAATCAATTAGAAACAAATAAAACAATTCAAAGAATCAATTAAACCAAAAACTGGTTCTTTGAGAAAATCAACAACATAGACAAACCCTTAGCCAAACTAACTAAAAGGCAGAGAGACACTATCCTAATCAGCAAAATCAGAAATTAATTGGGGGACATAACCACAGACACTGAAGATATCCAAACAATCATTAGGTCTTACTTCAAAAGCCTATATGCCACAAAATTTGAAAATCTAAATGAAATGGACAATTTTTTTGACTGATTCCACTTGCCAACGCTTACTCAAGACCAGGTAAATCAATTAAATGTCCTATATCCCCTAAGTAAGTAGAAGTGTTCATCAAAAGTCTCTCATCAAAAAAAAAAAAAAAAGAAAAAAGAAAGAAAGTCCAAGGCCAGATGGTTTCAGCACAGAATTCTAACAGACCTTCAAAGAAGAGCTAATGCCAATACTCTTCAAACTATTCCACAAAAGAGAAACAGAAGGAACACTACCAAACTCATTCTATGAAGCCACAGTCACCTTGGTACTTAAACCTCACAAAGACCCAACAAAGAAAGAGAATTTCAGGCTAATCTTCCTTATGAACATTGATGCAAAAATGCTCAACAAAATACTTGCAAACTGAATACAAGAACACATCAAAGATATCATCCACTATGACCAAGTAGGCTTCATCTTAGTTATGCAGGGGTGGTTCAATATATGGAAATCCATCAATGTGATCCACCATATTAACAAACTGAAGGAGAAAACCACATAATCATCTCCTTAGATGCTGAAAAAACATTTGACAAAATCCAACACCCATTCATGTTTAAAGTCTTGGAGAGATCAGGGATACAAGGCACATATCTAAACATAGTAAAGGCAATATACAGCAAGCCTATAGAAAATATCAAAGTCAATGGAGAGAAACTTAAAGCAAGCCCACTGAAATCAGGGAGAAAGCAAGGCTGTCCACTCTCACAATATCTCTTCAACAGAGTTCTTGAAGTCCTTGCTAAAGCAATAAGAAAATTAATGGAGATAAAGGGGATACAAATTGTAAAGGAAGAAGTCAATGTATCACTACTTGCAGATAATATGACAGTATACCTGAATGACCCCAAAAATTCTACCAGGGAACTCCTACAGCTGATTAATACCTTCAGCCAAAAGTGCCTGGATACAAAATTAACTCAAAAAAAAAAATCAGTAGTCCTCCTGTATACAAAAGACAAAAGGGCTGACTGAGAAAGAAATTAGGAAAATAACACCCTTCACAATAGCCACAAAGGATATAAAGTACCTTGTTGTGACCCTAACGAAGCAAGTCAAAGACTTGTATGAAAAAATTTCCAGTCTCTAAAGAAATAATTAGAAGAAGATATCAGAAGATGGAAAGATCTCCCATGCTCATGGCTTGGCGGAATTAATATAGTAAAAATGCCCATCTTACCAAAAGCAATCTATAGATTCAATGCAATTCCCATCAAATTACCAACACAATTCTTTACAGACCTTGAAAGAAAAATTCTCAACTTCATATGGAATAACAAGAAACCCAGGATTGCTAAAACAATCCTCTACAATAAAAGATCTTCTGGAGGTATCTCCATCCCTGATCTCAAGCTGTACTACAGAGCAACAATACTAAGAACTGCATGGTACTGGCACAGAAACAGAATGGTGGATCAAAGGAATTGGATAGAAGACCCCAAAATAAATCCACACACTTATGGACACCTGATTTTTGACAAAAATGCCAAAACCATTCAATGGAAAAAAGACAGCATCTTCAACAAATGGTGCTGGTCTAACTGGGCATTTACATGTAGAAAAATGCAAATAGATCCATACTTATCACCCTGCACAAAACTAAAGTCCAAGTGGATCAAAGACCTCAATATAAAACCAGACACACTAAACCTGTTAGAAGAAAAAGTGGGGAAGAGCCTTGAACTCATTGGCACAGGAGACAACTTCCTGAACAGAACACCAACACCACAGGCTCTAAGTCCAAGAGTCAATAAATGGGACCTCATTGAAACTGAAAAGCTTCTGTAAAGCAAAGGACACTGTTATCAAAACAAAAAGACTGCCTACAGATTGGGAAAGGATCTTCACCAACATTCTATCTGACAGAGGGCTAATATCCAGTATATATAAAGAACTCAAGAAGTTAAACAGCAATAAATCAAGTAATCCAATTAAAAGATGGGATACAGAGCTAAACAGAGAATTCTCAACAGAGGAATATCGAATGGCAGAGAAACACTTAAAGAAATGTTCAGCGTCCATAGTCATCAGGGAAATGCAAATCAAAATGACCCTGAGATTTCACCTTACACCCTTCAGAATGTCCAAGATCAAAAGCTTAAGTGACAACACATGATGGAGAGGTTGTGGAGAAAGGGGAACTCTACTTCACTGCTGGTGGGAATGTAAACTTGTACAACCACTCTGGAAATCAATCTTGTGCTTTCTCAGACAATTAGAAATAGCACTTCCTCCAGATCTAGCTATACCACTCCTAGGCATATATCCAAAATATGCTCAAGTACAACATAAGGGCATTTGCTCAACCATATTTGTAGCAGCTTTATTTGTAATAGCCAGAAGCTGGAAACAACCCAAATGCCCCTCAATGGAGGACTGGATGCAGAAATTGTGGTACATCTACACAATGGAATATTGCTCAGCAATAAAAAACAAGGAAATCATGAGATTTGCAGGTAAATGGTGGGAACTGGAAAAGATCATCCTGAGTGAGGTATCCCAGAAACAGAAAGACACACAGGGTATATACTCACTCATAAGTGCAGGGAATCTTATGAAAGAAGTGGGAAATAGTAAGATCTGGAGAGGACGGGAGCTCCACAAGGAGAGCAGCAGAACCAAAAAATCTGGACACAGGGGTCTTTTCTGAGACTGATACTCCAACCAAGTACCATTGATGGAGATAACCTAGAACCTCTGCACAGATGTAGCCCATGACAGTTCAATGACCAAGTGGGTTCCATAGTAATGGGAACAAAGACTATCTCCGACATGAACTCATGGGCTGGCTCTTTGATCCCCTTTTCCTGAGGGGGGAGCAGCCTTACTAGTCCACAGAGGAGGACAATGCAGCCAGTCCTGATGAGACCTAATAGACTAGGATCAGAAGGAAGAGGAGGGAGACCTCCCCTATCAGTGAACTTGGGGAGGGGCATACCTGGAGAAGGGGGAGGGAAGGTGGGACTGGGTGGGGAGGAAGGAGGGGTTTATAGGGAGATACAAAGTGAATAAAGTGTAATTAATAAAAATTAAAAGAAAAAACTACACAATATACTTGTGTACATATATCCAAATTAAGACAACAGAAAAGCTGAAGATTAAGAACACTTTGTGATAAATGTAACTACCTGAATGTTAATGTCTAGAATGTCTAAGAAATTTATTCAAGCAACACTAGTGTTTTCAGACAAATTGTCAAAGAATAAAACAGCATTTAAACATTGTTTATCAGAAAAAAGGTACTACCAGTACTTAAAAAAATAAAAATTCCTTAGGGCAATCATTACTAAAGAGTTGGGTAGTCAGATATGGCCACAGCATTAATGATTTGAGTGGCAGAGCATTACAGTAACAACTATGATAGTTTAATTTGTTCTAAGAGTCCTACTTCATAAGACAACACAAATTATTGAAAAACATAATTTTACAAAGCCTAGAATGATATTAACTGTTATTAAACTGTTAATCAGATTAGAATATTCATAAAATAAAAACTTCTGCCTTTTCCTTTCCTCTATACTCATAAAGTTTTATTCTGTGTATGAAGACCTTAAGTGAAGGCATGTCCACTGGCTAATCCATGATGCTGACTACAAGAATTCCGCTGCAATGGTCCACAGATACTGAACATCAATGAACTTCCAAAGAGTCACATTCCATTATTTCTTACTAACAAATCACATAAAAATTTGAGCCGATATTACAAAAGTCCTATGAAGAAAGTTGTAAATACTACATATCAAGTTGAATATTTCATTTAGCTTTTCAGAAAAACTCTTATTGGACTTTGGAACATTATTAACAAAGTTTCTGTGACATTACCATAAAAAATGATGGCTTCTAAATACAAGTGCAAAACAGGAAAATTGTATTTGTGATACTCATTGCTAGACAAACTGACTTTTATCTCTCATAGATTACTTTTTTATCCATTTTCAACCTTATTTTAATATTATCCTCATCTGTATGAAGTTCAGCTCATCTTATGAGAAATATTTTTATTGCAGCTTCAAACTTCCTAACTCTGTTATTTAATTTCAATTAGGGCCCATAATATAATAAATCTAATTTAATAATAAAATGTTTAAAAACACATGATCAGTATTTTAGTGCTCTCTTCTCATTTAAAAAGAATTCCAGTGGAACATTGGATTTATTTGTATTATTCTATAATGCTTCCATTGTGCTAAAAACTTATGTATCACTACCAGTGTTTTTAAACAACCTCAACATGGCCTCCTCTAACTACAGTTTCAGATTACATCTAAGTATCTGTAAAAATATTGTTCTTTTATATGACATGTTTATGGGTCATGAACATTAAAGTTTTATAAATGGGAGAAACTTTCAGTATCATAACCAAAATTTAAAAACATAAAAATTGTGTGAATTCACTAATGTCACATTGAGACCCACAGGAAGCTGAAGAAAAAGAACTTACAGAGGGAACTGAGGACTATGTACATTTCTGATGGAAAAAAAAACTGAATCAAAAAAACATGCGACTGTCTCACAGCTTTGTTGTACCGTAATAAAAGCGAACCTTTACCTGTGCAAGCATGGGAAAGCCCAGGTTCCTACATCCGTTACACGGAGTTAGTGCTTCCCAAAGTCCTGTGGGTCCACAAGTGTTCGGATCCTCCTCCTCCTCTTCCACTTCTCCTGGTGACAAATTTATTGTAGATGAAGTTCTCTGAAATCAAATTTATATTATACCAATATATTATATCAGTGTTATTTATAGATCACAACATCAATCAAATCATATAACTGACTTGCTTGTGCATCTTAGCAAGTCGGCTGACTTCTAGCCCTAATGATCTGGCTCTGCCATCTTGCCATATGAATAATCAATTTATGTTGAAAGCGAAGAAAGTGGGTGAAAAATGCATAAATGAATGAAGTTTGTAATGGGGAACAGGGCATGATAATGACCTGAGAAAATATGTGAACGGCAACAAATGAGAAAAAATCTAATGGTTTATCAAGAATTTAAGTTTAGTCATAGAATTAAGGGAAATGTAGGCAAGGAGGCTAATATAAAATACTCGAGTAAAATAGGAATTACCTTAAGAAAGGCTTTAAGGGGCAGCCAAGAGCAGACCCCATGAAGTCTACATAATACACATGACTGAGATAAATAATGCTTTTAAAAATTTACAGGTAGATTACATGCCAACCGTACAAGCTTACTCCTGCTACCTTCTGAATCCCACCGAAGTGACTATGCCAGGTTTATAAAAATTTCATAAACTATGAGACAAAGGCAACGAGAGAAACAGAAGCAGATTGCAGTACCAAAAACACATGTGGACAATGGCAGGTGACTTTTGAGTAGGAGACCAGGAGGTATTAACTAACAGATGACAACTTGAAAGAAAAGCGGTTGCATGATGTAATTATTGGAGGGGCTGAAGCTGTGAGTAAATGGAACTGAAACAGAGCAAAAACTCCACATCAGAGGGCTGTACCCTTGAGCCTATCAAACTGAGTTAACCGAGTTAACCTGCAGAACTGAGTTAACATCTGTTGGTATGTAGTAAATGAAGACTCTGAGGTGACCCGCTGCTCCCCAGAAGTGCCTCAGAATCTATGATGACTAGGCTTATATTTCATAGGGGATTTGAATGTGCTTCTCTGTAGACACTAACTTTGGCAAGGGAAAATATGATTGATCACCTCCAAAACTCATTTGGAGTTCAATACCCACTATGAATGAAGTACTGAGATGGCTGAAACTTTATCCAGACATGGAGTCTGAAGGTAGGACCTTGACGAGGTGAACAGATGGGGTCATTGTGGTGGAGCTTTATGGTGACTGAACACTGGTGGATTTTTAAGAATGGAGACAGAATTGAAAGGAGACACCTACATGCTGCCTGCCACTTGCCATGTGCTTTGTTCTGCCTCGGGACCTACCAGCAACAAGGCCATTAGCAGATACAGCATCTCAACCTTACACTACAATAATGAGCCAATATAAAACCCCTTTTCTTTAAAGGTTATCTAGCTGTGTTGCTGAGTAATTAGTAACAACAAGGGATTAACAACCTTCCTAAGAAAGATTATCTGTGACAAATAACAAGAAAATGGTAATGTCAATGTTGTTATTAATACTATGAAGCCAACCCCTAAACTAATAAAACATTTCTTAATGTTTCAGCTACATTTAAATAAGGGTTGTCATATATTTAAAGAAAGCCGGTAATAAAACAATCTGTTTTTTAATTACATTTTCCTGGGTGGAAAGAAGATATCCATGACACAAGAATAAACGAATACCATCAAATACATAGTTTCACACAAAAATAAACACACACACACACACACATACATGCAAACATGCACTGCAGTGGAATCACTAGAAAATAAATCTGAGGAAATTTAATGACAGATATAGTACAAAAAGAAGTCAGAAGTTAAGAAAGTTGGAGAATTTTTAAAAGGCCAAAAACTTTAACAAAAAGAGTTTTATAATCATTAGAAAGAGACTATAAATGGAAGAGAAGATCAAGGAGATAAGGCAAGAAACATTTTAGAAAATAAAAAGTCAATTATTAAAGAGCCTGCTGAATGCTCACTGAACTGGATTTTTTAAATACATATGTGTAAATTTTAAAAAATAACAACAAATGCTAACATGGCTGTGGGAAACGGGGACACTTTCTCACTGTTAGTGGGAATGCACAGTGATCCAGTCACTATATAAATCACTGAGGACATCCTCAAAAAGCGAGCTACAGATCTACCCCAGGATCTGGCTATTCCACCCTTGGGCATATTCCCAAAGGACTCTAGTATCCTTCTAGACAAATGTTTGCTTATTCATGTTCATTGCTGCTATATTCACAACAGTCAGGAAATGGAAACTTCCCAGGTATCCACTGCTGGGTGAATGAATAATATAACTGTGATATGTTTACATAATGGAATATTATTTAGATGCTGAATATGAAGTTATTAAATTTTCAAGTAAATGGATGGAGCTGGACATATCCAGTCTGAGTGAAATAAAATCCAGACTCAGAAAAATGACTGGTGCATGTTTTCTCTCATTTATAGAGGCTAGCTTGGAATCTTTAGATATCTGTGTTTCATCTGAAATACCCATAAAGGTGGGTTAGGGGCCTGGGGGAACTTTAGAGGGAGGGAAGTCAGAACAGAGTGACATAAACGGGAAAGATGTGTAATAGAACATAAAGGACTAAATGGGGTGTGATGGGAGGGCAGTGTAGAAAAGGAAATACCAGAGGCTCCGATCCCACTGGTGGCTTGGATAGTCCTATATGGCTCGATGAATGGTAACAGGGAAGAAAGTTAGCATCAGTCAACTTTCAGTCGTGAATCCTGTGAGCTAACCCTGATAAGATAGCCTCACCAGCACAATATTGACATTAAAGTCATGGAGGTAACCGAGCATGTTCTGAGTGCGTTTAAGGCCTCATCCACAAGGCAGGACGAATACTTAGCACTATTATCAGGACTAGGAACTGGTAGCTAGGCCTGTGGCTAGGCAAGTCACAAATCACAGGAAGAACCCACCAGTCTTCTGAGTGGACAAAGTATTTAACTGACTCCTGACAGCTCATTATTTTACGTACAGTGCCTCTCTTAGATCTCATTAGAGAACCTTCTTTTTGCAGTAAGTGGGAGGTTAACACAGAGACCACCAACTTATCAAGATGAAGAGACTGCAAGAGTGCTCAGCTCTAAATGATATTCTTATAACATGTACCATCCTCCCAAGGCTCAGGGATAGGAAATCATTTTCCAAGCACAACGTGGCAATTGCAGATATGATTGTGGCAACATGCAAAAGCCCTACTAAAGCCCACATCAGACAAAATCCAAGCATGGAGCAGGGAGGTAGGCATTAAGTCCCCCTTAGCTGGAGAGCTACTGGCAACTAACAGCTGCTGGGAAAGTCATTTCCATTAAGGGTGTGGTACCTGGAAGGATGCCCACACCCCTGCGATGCCCACATCCACGAGTATACGGGTAACACACACTGGACTCAGTGGGGCTTTTCTGTTTGTCTTATTTTTCAAGAGGTTGGGCTGTAGGAAAGGGAGTGGACCTAGGAAGAGGTGAGGAGTGGTAAGTATGAGCAAAATACAGTGCATGAAATTCTCACAGAATTCATAAAAACATTCTTTAAAATTTTTTAAATTTAAAAGAGATAAACTTTGTAAAGGTCTTCAGAATGCCATGTTCAGTGCAATACTGACAGATCAAAATTAATTACGGTCAGTAAAGACCCTAATTTAAAAAATATAAAAGTTAAAGATGTTCTTTTCTTCCCATTATAAATGAAATTGATTTTTTTTCTACACCCATGTTTTAGCTTTCCCTTTATCAATTGCCAACAACTAGCAAGCTATACAATTTAAAAGTCCCTTAATTAATTAGTTATTGTCTCACATTATACTGAGAACTTACTAACATCACGGGGCCATTTTGTGTTGATTATTCTTATTCACAAAACAACTTCTGAGACAAACATTATTTCCCTTCTGAGGCAAATATTATTTATATTTGCTTTATAAACAAGGAAACCACGGTACAGAGAACTCAAGTAAAATTCAAAGCCACTAAACTAGCCAGGGGAAGAAAAAGCAGATTGGCAGCTCAGTCTCCAGGTGGATTCCCAAGTAAAGGGGCGCAGGGGCTGCCTCTGTCACCAATTTGGTGTGCCTGTTCTTTGATCCTTGCCCCTGGTGATGCAGCCTTACCAGGCCACAGAGGAAGAGGATCCAGGTCCTGATGAGACTTGATAAACTATGGGCAGATGGCAGAGGAGAACTCCCCCTTTCTGTGGACTAGGGGAAGGTGATAGAGGGAAAGAGGGAGAGAGGATAGGGGTGGGAGGAGTTGATGGAGGGGGCTTCAATCAGGATATATTTGAATAAATGGTGAAAATTAAAAATAAAATAAAATAAAACCCAGACTGTCAGACTGAAGGCCATCCTCAACTGCAAGATTACAAGACCTCTCATTTTGCACATGATCTTACAAATAGGAATAAACTGAATAACTAAGCTGTTGTACTGCACTTTAAACAAAATATACATATTTTAATGCTTTTGTAAGATGATGATATCCCTGGGAACATTTTGCCATCTGCAACAGCCAGTGAAATTGTGTTGGTACACACCAACCCATAGCTTCTTAAGTATATATTTGTGAAATAAGCAATAAGAAGTGTTTATCACTTTTTTACTCTGAAGACCCTCTATCTATCCTGTGGAGTCTAAAACACTAAGAGCTAATGGATGCAACTGGAGAAAAAAATCATCCTGAGGTTAACTCAGACCCAAAGAGACAAATATGGCTTATACATGAATGTTAGCTGCTAAGTCAATGATAAGCAAGCTACAATCCATGTAATTACAGAGGGTAGGTAGAGAGTAAGAGACTAGGGTGAGGGGTGGGTCTCCCTAGGAAGGAGAAAGAGAATAGATAGCTATGAGTGAATGGGGGGGGGGAAGATAGAGACTGGAATGGGAGAATCCAACAGAGAAGGGGAGAAAAGAGGAGGTGAGGAAGAGAACACAAAGAGGGATAGCTAAAACTATGGGCCATTTGAGAGGTAATCTGGAAATCTGACACAGTAGATGCTTCCTATAATGCATACACATATAAAAGTGCTCTAAATGAATTTGCCAAATAACAAAAGAGACAGAGCCCCAACTGAGCATCAAATGAAGCCTCCATCACTGGGAGTGGGTTACACCCAATTGAGTTGTTGGCCAAAGGGGTCCCCTGGAAACCCCTAAATAACACAGGCTATTGCTAAGACTATTGGTGACTCTCCAAAAACTGATATTAAGACTGTATTACTGAAGACAAAACCTACACAACACATTGAACATGGAGAAATTGAACTGGTACCTACCTAAAGCCCTCAGCACTAAGGATACGTATGCATGGGACTGAAAGGTACTCTGAATTCTACCAAAGAAAAAAAATGCCAACACCAACCCATCTACAAATCCTTGAATCTACAAGAGTGACCTACCTACAAGATACGCTGGTGCAACATCAACACAAGCTTGAAGGAGTTATCAACTAATATCTGATTTGAGTTAAAGCCCACTCCTTAAGATGGAACCCATACTCAGTGCGGCTTGTGCAGGCAAGAATTTGAGATTAAATAGGCCAGCAACCTAGGGGAAAACCAAATACTACTGTTATGCTAAGGGACATAGCAATAAAATTACTCCTAACAACATTCTGCTATAGTCACAGATCCACGCCTTCCTCAGCCATCACGAGAAAAGTGTCTACTTGCAGCAGGGGTGAACAAATACGGAGACCCACAGCCAGAAAATGTGCAAAAAGTGAAAGACACTGGAACACTCACCCCTTTATTTCTCCATCAGATCCCTCCCCTCAAGGCTCAGGGCACTCTGTTGAAGAGATTGTGAAGTATAAAACCAGAGGCGATGGAGGACACAGAAGAATCAAGACCTTCTGTACACACCAGGGCTATCACATGTATGAACTCAGAGACTGTGGCAGCACGCACAGGGTCTGCATGGCTCTGCATCAGATGGTGTCTAAGAGCTGAGAGGAGACATGAACACATGCCCTCACACCTAACCCGATTGGTAGCCACTTGCAAATTAAAGGTACGTTTTCCTCGAAGGATTCTCACTCGGGAAACAAACCAGTCTTAAGGGTCAACCCCATGCCCAGCAGCAGCTGGCCAACAAAAGCTGAACTCAACAGCATCTTGGAGAATCTCTGTCTCATAATTTTAAGGGCATTTTTTTCTATCTTACAGTCCTTTGCATATATATATTATGGATTCCATTTTGGATTTTTTATGGGATTTCTAAGTGTGCAAACTTGTGCCTCTGTGTCTATATGCATTCCTTGTATGTTTTTTTAAAACTATTTTTCTTGCTTGGTTGTTTTTCGTATTCTAATTTGTTCAGTTTTGTTTATCTTATTTTATTTTTTTATTAATCTTTAGATGCCTGTTGGTTTTTTATCAAGAGACAGGAGGGGTGTGAATCGGGATGACAGGGCAGGTATAGAGGAGCTGGGGGAAGGAGGGAAAGGCGAAACTGCAATCAGAATATACTATGTGAAAATCTATTTTAAATAAAAGAAACAATAACTTTAATAAGAACTTGTACATGTTAGATCCTTTTAAACACACATACAAAAAATAATTAAAAGCTTTCAAAAGCATCTCCCTCACCAATTTAGCTTGTTGATTTGGCCATCAACAATGACCCCACATAACACCATGAAATGTTACATGCTTAGCTACAATCTGTCAATATTCCTAAATCAGCATTTCACTTCATTGGTTATTTTCTGGTTCTGCTAATGGTCCTGCACTTAATATATTCAATTATGCAGTCAACTTTTCCCCTATGTATCTTCTCTTTTAAAAAATTATGTTTATACCTCATTCCTGTTCATAAGTCTCCAATTATTTCTCACTGAACAATGAATAATATGCAAATTATTCAATTTATCTTAAAGGCTCTGTGGTAAAATTATTCTTTAGAGTTTTTTTACTCAGAGATGGAATTAAATTTAGAGTTCTTGTTTGGCTGAGCAAGTGTTCTTCCACGAAACTAACGCTTCTAGACCTCTTTTTTCAATTTTTAAAAAATTTGCATTGCTTATTTCATTTATTGTTAGTAGTTTAAAATTTCTAAATAATTTTTTACTTCTTCAGTATATTTTCAGTACATATTATTTTATACTTCTACAGTATATTTTGATCATGTTTCCATTACCCCAAATTCTTCCCAGATCCTTCTGGCCTCTTTACCTGTCCAACTGTAGGGTCTCACTAAGTGCCAGGCTGGTCTTGAACTGTCATAAAGAGCTGGAATCACAAACCTGAGGTACTGAGCCCTTCCTTCAGCTTTTTCATTTATTTTATTATATTCAGTCCAGACTACAGTCAAGAGGATTTGTTTATCTTTGCCTGATCATGTCCCATACCTTTACCTGTGCTTTCTCTATTACTTTTCTATTCAACATATAGTGAGAGTCTCATTAGCCTGCTCTTTGATCACCTCCCCCTGAGGAGAGAGCAGTCTTACCAGGCCACAGAAGATGACAATGCAGCCACTCCTAATGTGATCTGATAGACTAAGATCAGAAGGAAGGAGAGGAGGACCTCCCCTATCAGTGGACTTGGGAAGGGGCATGCATGAAGAAGGGGGGAGGGAGGGTGGGATCAGGAGGGAAGGAGAGAGGGACTTATGGGGGGATACAAAGTGAATAAAGTGTAAAAAAAAATTAAAATTAAAAAAATAAATTAAAAAAATATATAACTTCTATAATTAGACAAGTCTGGATCCAAGTTCAAATTGTACCATTTTCAGAAGATCTGACCACTTGCTTGACTTAGTTATACAACAAAAATAACACTTGGCAGTTCTTTTACCTCCCAATCAAGTGAGGTAATAGATACAGAGTGCTTGACTCATGATAACATCTCAAGAAATATTAACTATTTTAGCTAGTATTTTCTTATAACTCAATCAATTCAAATACAGTTCAGATTTTTCCCATTAAGTAAAGTTTTCCAGATTTCTCACAAACAGAAATTATATCACGCTGTTCTGCTTGTCTACCATTCCTTATACGAGCATGTATTTTATGGCATTTCATATACATCTTGAAATAAGGGATGGCACAGTGCCAGAATGCCTGGACTTCTTTGAAGTTAAACAAGAACACATTAAATCCAAGCTATGAACCTTCAAAGCCAAATGGCTTTGAGTAAATACTTAATCCTATTAATCTTCAGTTTCCTCACTTGCCAAAGTAGGTACAATAATAATTCCTATTTTGTAGGGCTATATCAGGATAGAATTATTTCTCTGACTGGCACATAAAATAGTATTACCAATGGTTTTACTATGACAATGATGAAAGACTTGCAAATATACACAGGACGCTCCAGCATTTACACACATACACAAGTATGCCTAACTTCCCTGTTTACTTTTAATTTATTTGGAAGAAAGCATGACCTTTTTTATTTTTGCATCATGTACAATATGTTGGATATAATAAACTTAATACATATGTATTAAATAAAATGCTAGATGAGTGGACTCTTATTTTAATTTTACTACATATAAATTGTATTCAGGGCTGTGCATAATTGTATCACAAATATCATGATTGATATTTCAGTTTTATTTTATATTAACTGTTACAAGTGGCTATAACAGGAATGTAGAAACATCAGTGGCTCAGCACTGCCCTCTAATGTCAGAATAGAAATCTGCGGTGTAAAACTGTATTTTGGGAATAAATGTTTTTATTAACTCTTTGGGAATTTGATGTAGCATTTTGATCCTATTCACTCCCCCAGTTGCCCCAGAGTTATACCCTACTTCCTATCTGTCCTTTTGAGTCCCTCGTCCCTTTCTTAAAGAAGAGACTACAGAGCAGCAAATGTCCTAGTTTTTCTCTTCGGTGCTTACAGTCTTCCACACTCCTAAGATGGTCTCTGAGCCTTGGTGTAGGGGCTGTCAGTGTACTAAATGGAGCTGGACACCCATACTCACTGGTCTCTGCACTTTGACCAGTTGCAGCTCTGGCTAACAATCTCCATCTGTGACAAATGAAGCTTCTGTGATGAGCGGTGACAGCTACACTTATCTGTGGACATAAGAATGGGTCTTTAGAATGCAGTTGTTGATGGTGCTGGCTTAGGAATGGAGAAGGTTCTCTCCAGGTTTCAAGGCCTTACCAGCCCCAGGGGGCTGGCTGCTTACAGTGTCAGACATGAATTTCCTTCAATTGTGCGGTCTTGACTACCTCAGTTGTATAAAAGGTATCTTGGAAAGTCTTTTACCAAACTAACTATAATCATATGTGCATATGTGATTATATTGATTTATGCATATATTTACATATGCATATATAATTATATATTGTATATGGAAAGACACATGAACACATTTAAACTCAGAGGACTTCTTTGTTTCAAATGCCTTTTAAATGTTTTACCGAACACCTGTATTTTTAAAATTCCAGAAGGAAAAAGGTGAAACTCCTACAGAAAATAGATCTTTATTTATATAGTCTGAGCTTGTTCCCTTTGTGGGTTATTACATGATAATTATATGGAAGAAAGATTAAGACAATTCTGTTTTACAAAAGAGCCATGACATAAATATCGTGGGGAGACAGATTTGAATTCAATTAGAGAAAAATAAAAATAATCTTGGTACCAATATAGCACTGAGACAGGATTTCTCTTCAAAATGTGTTGTGCTTCATATAACTTATGTGAACATAAAACATATTTACCTAATTACATATACTGGTGCTTAATATTTTATAACATGCTTTCAAATATAGACTAGCCCAGTAAAGTAGGGCAAGAATTTCCCTTATTTAAAAAGTGAATAAACTAATTAATGTCTAAGATATTACTTAGTTTGCAAGTTCATCTTATAAACAAAGCTAGTTTATAATTATAAATCCTGTGACTTGAGGACTTGCTCTATTTGACCATATTGTCAAAATCCAAACGAGAGCTTTGGCATCTGTTTGATTTTATTAAAGAACAAGTTCAGGTCAACCTCTTGTGTTCTACTCAGATTTTAGCAAAAATGCTAGAAAAGAATGAGCATTAAATGACAGCTTAACCCTTCTCATCCTCCATCATAATTTCTCTTTTGTAAAGAGAAAGATCTTAAAAGTTCTGATGACATTTATAGAGAGATTTGTTAAGCTTGGCTTGGTTTGGGTTTTGGTAAGCCTTAGAACTTAAGGCAAAATTTATAATTTGGAGACAAAGCTATTTTTCCTAACAGGTCACATATGAGGAAATGCTGTTTTACTTAAATATATATGTGTGTGTGTGTGTGTGTGTGTGTGTGTGTGTGTGTGTGTATGTATGTATATACATATATATGTATGTATGTATGTATGTATAAAATTGGACAGTTGGCTGGGTTACAGGTGATTTTCATCAACAACAGAATTTTATTTCCATGGGCTTTGTTGATTAGTGCTTCAAATTCCTGTACGCTTATTATGTACCTTAGCGTACACCTTCTCTCCAAACCTGCATGATCTTATTACACAGGAGATCTCACATGGAATTGTTACTGTTCATCAATTCAAAGGAGGACAACAGTTATGTAATAGCAGGGTGTGTCATTATATTTTATTTTATGTTGTGTTCACAGTGAGCAATAAGGGACTAGGTATACTGACCGACAGCAATTGCAGTACTGAAAGGGCAACAGAGACTCTTATCTTCAATGCAGTCCTGAGAAACAGACTGCATGTCCCAGGGTAAGGATGTTACAGCATCAAATGTAAAGTTTTCATGATCAAAACACTGCTTATATTTTTCTGAAAATTACTGAATGCCCACCTACACTCCCCTTTAACATGACCATTAGCATACATGCCCATGCTAATGACATCAACCTACACTACACTTTAACCTGAGCGTTAGTGTGCATGCCCGGGGTAGTGACACCCACAAAAGCTGCAGTGATTAAGTCTTCTGAAAAGTATAATTGCTCCCGGATTCATCTGAAGCTAGCCACAAATCCTTAACTACCATTAAATCTGCAAGAAACAAAGACAGAGGAAGAAAATAAAGTCTTCATGCTGAAGTTCACTAGGTCTACAGCCTAGCAACTATGAACCAAATGATATTGCTGTTTTGTGATTACTCAAACCCGAGGGTGTTTCTAGTGCCAGCTGTATTTCACACTTACTAACAATTACTTCATCTGCAGTAACTATAAAGGGATAAACTAGGAAGAGCTATTATCCTGTAATTCAAATGCTCATTTCCAAAACATTTAATCCCCACCTGCTGTTTACATAGGTGAAACTATGCAGAGTACTTGGGAAACTTCAAAAAAAATTTGCATTGCTGTTTACTTTGAATACAATAAATTCATATGTTGCTATTATCTCTTAAAACTTCATTATTGTATCTGACTTTGGCTTGATAAATACTTTCTTTATTTCAAACATATCGAGTGAGGAAAATCTGATTCACACACAACATGCAAAAGCTGATATCAAAGTTGCTAAAGTATTTTAGAAGCTTAAGTACAATTTTTAGTAAGATAGTACATAAGGAAAAATATATTACTTTTGGAAGCAAAATTATCCTTAATGAGAGGCCATTTCATTTGAGTAAATATTATTTTGATAAAGATTTACTTTATTCCTAAAATCAATTTTATTAAGGCATTATTTGCATCTGTAAACACATTCATGGTTTAAAACACGTACTCCTGCATGATCTTCAAATTCCAGCTTGGAATGCCTCCATCATCACTGTCATTATTCTTCTACCTAAATCTTTTATCTGCTACTCTAGAAGGGTTGTCTTTTTCCAAACCTCACAAAAGTAAAATCATAAGGTACATATTCTATGTGAATTTCTTTCCTTGAACCTATTTTTTGATTCACCCCTACATTTTTATATATCAATAGGAAATTCTTTCCTATTTAATAACTATCATCAAAATCACCACCACCACCACCATCATCATCACCATTTTGTGGTGCTGTAGATTGAACTCAATAACCTCATGCCAGCTGGACAATCACTAGCTATATCTCCAAGCTGCCTCTTAATTGCTTTATAAAGCAAAATAGTATTTTGGCAAATGAACATGACCAATGACCATTTTGTTCACATAGTTGGCTATCAGGCATTTGTGTTGTTTTCATCTTGAGGCCGCCAAGAAATAAGTTGCTGTGAACAACCACATAATATATGTGTATGTGTGTATTTCTCTCATGTAAAATATCCAAGATGTAAGGCCACACAGTAAATATATCTCAAACTTGCCCAGTAACTATTTTTCAAAATGTATTGTTTCACATTCCTACCAGCTGTGTATGTGATTCTGCTAGGTCCATGTCCTTGGCCATAGTGAATTTTGTCCTTTTAGCCAACTTCATGGGTTGCCTAAAAGCATCACACGGAGCTTTTAATCTGCAATTCTGGGTTTAGTGGGATGTTACATGTCTCCACTTATGCTGGGAAACCATTCACTTCCTGCATTTGTAGACTACTGTTAACTCACACAGATGTATTTACTGTTTGACTTTTCACTGTTGAGTTAAATAAATACTATATTCTACACATACATCCTTGTGTTCTTTGAATAGTACCAAAGAACTGTTTGATTTGTTCACAGCAGCAGACATTCTCCTGCATTTTCTTTTGATGGTTTAAGAGTTTTGCTCTTGCACTGTGCTCTTTGACCCACACTGAGCTAGCTGGCATGTTGTGTGTACTGAAAGCCTGGGCATCATTTTAATTTTTCTATATCGGCTAGAATTGTTCCAGCCCCACTAACTCAAAAGACTGTTTGTTTCCCAATGAAGAGTTCTGAAATTTTTGAATTTTTTATTTCTATGTGTGTGTTATGTTTGTGTATATATGTGTAGTTGTGGGTGTGTCTGCTGGCTCATACACACTTTTGAGTCTATCCTCCAAGCTTCTAGGGAGTCTTTTGTCTCTGCCTCCCATCTCATAATAGGAGCACTGAGATTACACACAGTTGCCACTACGCTCAGCATTTGCTGGTTCTGCCTGAGAATTCAAACTCAGGTCCTCAGGTTTGCACAGTGAATGCTTTAACTACTAAGAAATCTGCCCAACTACCTGCAAGGTTGGTTTGATTACTTTTAAATTAATTAACCAGAACTTGTCTTCAATGTAAGAGGACTGGAATTTGGGTACCCAGTTATGGTGCTGAACTAACCTAGTCTTTCTGAAAGATGCTTACTCATGATGCATAATCTCTAAAGTATTGTGTGGCTTGTTTTCTTACAATTTAAGTAGTTTTGTTACTATGTTTCGGAGTGCTGCTGATGTAGAGTTCTTTGTGTGTTAGGGAGTTTTTATCACCACAGTGATGGAAGCATCATACACTAAGTTGGGAAAAGCCCTCAATTTTTATTTTCCATAAAGACATTCTTACCACTAAAACATCTAAGCCTGAAGTTTCCCTATTCATTGTCAAATTGGGTTAAAAGACAAGACTGTGTGCCGTAATTAAAAAGAAAGTAGACTGTAATTATAAACCAATCTTTTTACATTAATATATATGTATTCAGAGTCTATGCTTATTAAGTTGTTTTCATAATCTGTGAAAGAAAAGATAATGGAGAAATGATGTAATTACATTTTAATTTAAACAATAAGTCATTAATAAAAAAAGATTAATTTAACCTTTACACTAGAGTTATCATAGACTCATCAGTAAGATTTTCGTTTCCTGAATGGATCAGCAAGATCTTGCCAGTGGGCTGGTAGTAATGACAATTCTTTACACATCAGAACTCTGGAAATTTTTATAATAAGATGTTGGGGGATGGTCTGGGGCTATGTATTCTAATGCTAATTACTGGCCCCCAAGACCTGTTTGCCACCCGGAAGAGTACATTCTCATGCACACCAAGTGATATTGTATAAACCTTGCTCACCAATATTCTCTGACTGGTTAAATAAAGTAGCTGACAGCTTATAGCTGGGCAGAGAGAAGTAGGAGGAGCATAGGTGCACAGGTTTGAGGTCTCAGAGGGACTATAAGGCAGGGAAGAGGAAGAGAAAAAAAGCAGAGGAGGAAGCCTAAGAGAAGAAAGTCTCCCCGGGGTAGTAAAAGCTGTGAGCTTGTGGCATGAGGGCTGGCTTGATGAAACAGAAGCAGCCCAGGCAGGAACAATTATGGCAAGTAACTTGGGGTGTGTAGCTAGGAAATAGCAAAAAAGCTTAGAGGATTGATATCTGCCCAGCCCTAGGGTCTTAAAGCTTAAAATAAATCTAAAGTCTCCGTCTCGATTATTTGGCAACTAGCTGGGGTAGAGAAGCCCTTGAGAGTCCAATATCCAGTTTCACAACAATAACATTCCCGCTGGTATTGCTTTTTCCAATGAGGTTTTGATTTTCCTGTCTTCATGAACTTTTACTCTATGTCTATGGAGGTTAATATTCTGTTGTAATTTAAAGACATTTTTAGGCAGTTCCCAGCCTTCTCTTTCTGTGTAGCTGTCTCCTGTATGTTCTTCCAGCTTAGCAAACCTGTGTGACTCTATCTCTGTCCCTTCGCCCTCACACACGTTTAGCAAGCTGTACCTGTGAAGAAAGCAGGAGTGTCTGTCTACTCTCCTTTCAATTACTGTACACAGCCTTGTCTTTGAACGCACTCTGATAATGGATGTTTTACTTTTTCAATATCCTGGTAGTTTATATAAGTAGTTGTTTTATGCCATTGTCACTCTATATAAATCTGGCATGAATTTTTTTTTCCATTAAGACACATATCATTTATACCAGTGTCTCCAGTGTACAGCTCTCTTCATGGCTTGTTTTCTGCTGCCTGGGTCACACCATTTTCTTCTATTTAAAAAAAATCCTCTAATTACATTAATATTCACTTTCTTCTTACTGAAACTCCACATTTATCACTTGAAATTAGTCATTTCCTTTCATATTCATACTTTTGTCAATTTCCCAGTTCCTAGAAAAATTAGTCACCTCTCACATAGTATTTGTTCAGTTATTTTTGCACCAATAAAGGCACATACTAATATACCCTAAACTTGGGAACAGGTGTATCTCTGACTCCTTTACTGGCTTTTGGGACTCTCTTCCTCCTATTGGGTCGCCTTGTCCAGCCTCAAAATGTGAGGGTTTCTGCCTTACTGTATCTTGTTTTGCCTTGTTTAGTTGTTGTTTCTTGGAGGCTTGCCCTTTTCTGAAGAAAAATGAAAGGGGTAGTGGATCTGAGGGGCGTTGAAAGAATGGAGGGAGGAGAAACTGTAATTGGGGTGTACTTTATGAGAGGAGAATCTATTTTCAATTAAAAAAAGGAAGCAGTAAATGAAAACTTCTTTTTTGACAACAACAAGGGAGAGTATCATATTAACCTGAATTTACTGTGAATATAATTTCACTACCACTTCAATTCATTTAAAGTTATATTATCTATACCTACTACTTCAAACAAATTCACTTAAATTTCTTAAATATTCATTGATCAAAAACAGGAATGAATAGCTATACAGACCTATAAGATAGGATAAACATACTGAAATCTGTACACCTAAAGAAGATAAACAAGAAACAGGACCCTGGGTAAGATGATCAATCCTCACTTAGAAAGACAAATTGGATGGACTTTGTAAGTAGGAGAAAGTGAGTAATAGGACAGGAACCTACCACAGAGGGCCTCTGAAAGACTCTACCTAGCAGTATATCAAAGCAGATACTGAGACTCATAACTAAACCTTCAGCAGAGTACAGGGAATCATATGAAAGAAGGGGGAGTTAGTATGACCTGGAGAGAACAGGAGCTCCACAAGGACCAAACATATCTGGGCACAGGGGTCTTTTGTGAGACTGTATCTCCAACCAAGGACTATGTATGGATATAACCTAGAACCCCTGCTCAGATGTAGCCCATAGTAGCTCAGTATCCAAGTGGGTACCCTAGTAAGGGGAACAGGGACTATTTCTGACATGAACTCAATGGTGGCTCTTTCACCTCCCTCACCCCACCTGAGGGAGGAGCAGCCCTGCTAGGCCACAGAGGAGGGCTTTGCAGCCAGGCCTGAAGATACATGATAAGCTAGGGTCAGATGAAAGGGGAGGAGGTCCTCCCCTATCAGTGGACTTGGAAAGGGGTAGGGAGAAGATGAGGGAGGGAGGGTGGGATTAGGAGGGAATGAGGGAGTGGGATACAGCTGGGATACAAAGTTAATAAACTGTAACTAATATTTAAAAAATAAAAACATTTGTATGTCATTCTGAAGGAAGGAATCTATACACGCACTGTTCAAGGTTTGTTTGTTTTGTGTTAACAGTCTAGTATATTGTTAACATCTAGTATGTGTTAACACTTAACACAATCCGCTGGATAATGGAAGAATCCATGCTGCTGCTGCCGCCGCTGCTGCCACCTGTGAATCACCTGCCTGCTTCTGAGAGAGGAGAAAGGCACAAGCACTGAAGTCTCAGCGACGAGTTTGACCACCTGAGCAGAAAAGTGACTGACACCATTTTCCCCTCCTATAAAATGTGCAGGCTAAAGACAAGATGTAAGACAGATTTTTAGGGCGCCACCCACTTTCTTCCCAGATCCCGGGCTCTCTGAATAAAGCAGGTTAAAAGATTCCATTCCTGGTTTCTTTCTATGTTTCTGTTCAGTGGAATCAACTCAATTACAAAACTACCGTTTAAAAGGCTAAAATTGATAGTGAGTGTAGAGAAACAAAAACATGTCAGGAGCCCTGAACTTGGTACATGAAAGGACATGCATATTCATAGCTGGTAAAACCACACCCGATTTGTAAGTAATTAGAGATCAAATAGGTGCAGGAAGAAAGAGGAGGGAAAAGATACTTCCAACCAGGGAGAATTAAGAACAGAAAACACTCTTGTATTTGCGCCCCAGTCCTTCAGGAGAGGAGAGTTAGATGCAGACAGGAAAATGGCAATGAATCTAAAGGATTACACCAGCACAGCGGTATGAACGTAGTGGCTGTGCTGACAAAATTTTCTATAAAGGAAAGCAAGATGGAGAAGGGCAGAAAGACTGTCTCAGGGCTTTACTGTAGGGAGAAGGTACTTTAAAAGATGCTCAACACACGTCAAGGCAAAATTTCTACATCTAGGTGCACTGTGATAAGAAAGCAGAAAGCGCCACAGTGGGCTACCTTCTCTCTGAATAACCTAAGTATGTATGGCCCCAAAAACGGAATCTGTCCTTCTGAGCTGTGTGCTAGATGGTCCATAAAGCACATCTCAACTACACAAGTACAGGAACAAGATTTTCAATTATCTGTGTAGCCTGCAGTTCTGGGAAGTTTATATATACATAGCCTTTACTCGATAACTCTTATCTCTCATTATTTTCTGCTTCCATTTAGACAACTGTAAAATAGAAATGCCCTCAGTGTTAGCGTATGTGCAAATATGTATGCGTGCATGCACATATGTGTGTACTACACTAAAAACAGAAGAGAGTTGATATGTTTAACAAGATACATGAAGATCTTCAATATCACCATAACAAAAACTGTATTGCAAAATACTAATCTATTATATAACAATATATTCCTTGTCATTTCCATATTTACATGATTTTTTATCCATCTGGGAGGAAATGGCTGTTCAGTTTCATAAAAGTAAAACTTACAACAACAAAGTATACAATTGAAATACATATGCGTTGACTAAACCACAACAAATGAACAAAAGCTGAGGAAGTATTTTTATACTTAAAAGTATGTGAACACAAGTTAGATATTAAATCTGTTAGGTCAGCAGGGAACTGGCAACTTCAGGCTATAACAACACTAAAAGTATATAATAAGAAAATAAATTGAAGATTTTGAGCAGTCTGTTTTAATATTAATGTAGCCAAGGGTAGGTTGGGGCACAGAGCTGCTACAAGCTGTGAAACAGATGGTTTACATAACGATTTGATACTTTCAGGTAACTTCCATGATTCACATTATTGGCTAGAGGAAATGACACATTAAGAATGATCATCAGCTTTTTTCTAAAGTGAGGAAACATATTTTACTGAAAACATTAACCAAAAATGCCTTAAAGCATGTAGATACGATTATCATTTCCCCCAGTCCACACACAAAAACAGACCGGGCTAATCCAGAGTACAGTGTGCATGTAAAGATGACAATAAATAAAACTATAACCTGGATCATAATTTTATTAAATCATTATGCAGGAAATTAACATGAGCAGAGATGGACAATATTTTTAAATATTTTAATAAACTAACTCATTCATAAAAAGAAAATTGAGTCATTTAGAATATATTTGATATCAGTAAACTATATCTTTGCAGAAGGTATTTTGCTGATCTTGTTTATTTAATAAAATAATCTGGTGACTTTGTTTTCCAGTGAAGAAAATATGAACGTGAGTTATTACAAACTATGTGTGAGGGTCCTAATGTGAAACACATTAATTTGAATATTAATATCTAAAAAACAAACACAAAAACAAAATAAAGGCTATGTGTCCCTGTTAGAAATTATCCAGTTCAATTATCTTGGTTTATAATATTTGTGTGCCATATACAAGATTTTAGATAATTTTTGAAACCGAAACTATCTCCAGCTATGTCACTCATCACTATGAGCCTTGTGGTGTGATACTAGGAAATGGTCCTGAGTGTAAGCTTGTGAAACAGAACTTTTCAGCCAATCTTTATTTTTTTAATTTAATTTAATTTTTTTTATTATTAGTTACATTTTATTAACTCTGTATCCCAGCTGTATCCTGCTCCCTTATTCCCTCCCAATCCCACCCTCTCTCCCTCATCTCCTCCCTGCCCCTTTCCAAGACAAGGACTATTTACACAATGAAATATTACTCAGAAAAAAAAAAAAAAAACAACAAGGAAATCATGAAATTTGCAGGTAAACAGTGGGAACTGGAAAAGATCATCCTGAGTGAGGTATCCCAGAAGCAGAAAGACACGCACACGAGGTACATACTCACTCATATAGACATATAATATAGGATAAACATACTAAAATCTGTACCTCTAAAGAAACTAATCAAGAGGGAGCACTCTGGCCAAATGTTCAATCCTCATTCAGAAAGGCAAAGAGGATGGACATCAGAAGAAGAAGAAAACAGGAAACAAGTTAGCAGCCTGTCACAGAGGTCTTCTGAAAGGCTCTGTCCTGCAGACTATCAAACCAGATGCTGAGACTTATGGCCAACTGTTGGGCAGAATGAAGGAAATCTCATGAAAGAAATGGGAAATAGTAAGATCTGGAGAGGACAGGAGCTCCACAAGGAGAGCAACAGAACCAAAAAATCTGATCACAGGGGTCTTTCCTGAGACTCATACTCCAACCAAGTAGCATGCATGGAGATAACCCAGAATCCCTGCACAGATGTAACCCATGACAGTTTAGTGTCCAAGTGGGTTCCATAGTAGTGGGAAGAGGGACTGCCTCTGACATGAACTTATTGGCCTGCTCTTTGATCACCTCAGCCTGATGGGGGAGCAGCCTTATCAGGCCACAGGGGAAGACATTGCAGCCACTCCTGATGAGATCTGATAGACTAAGATCAGAAGGAAGGAGAGGCAGATCTCCCCTATCAGCAGACTTGGGGAGGGGCATGCGTGGAGAAGGGGGAGGGGAAAGTGGCATTAGGAGGGGAGGATACAAAATGAATACAGTGTAATTAATAAAAATCAAAATAAAATTAAGAAAAGTGAAAAAAGAAAAATACCCAGGACCAAGATAGCAGCAGTCTCTGATTCAACAATTTTTACCGCTGATTCATTTCCCACACCCTACACCTAGACGTTTCTAATAATCAATCACTTCATCTCATAGGAAAGAATTTTTTCTGCTCCTTGGTTGTGTAGTTCCATTAACTGAGGATCTCTTTGAAGCATACATAACTCTGCCCAAACAGAAGTATTTCAGATGGATCTCACCCTATACTATTAAGTCAGTCCCATCTGGAGCATCATTTTGTTTAAAATCAAAGATTCTTTCTTAGCAGCCTACATCCAGCTACTGGTGGGTGACATCTAAGCACCTCCTCACGCAGGTCTAACCTGAGGACCAGCGGACGTCAGGGCTGCTGACAATGCTGGTCAGGCAGATAGACCATGCAGTGCCTTCTCCCATCAGATCTAAGTCTCACCATTGTTGAGCAGGGCTCTCTCATAAAACTCTTTCCTAGGATATTCTCCTGGCCCCGGTGCCTTCATAGCTTATTTGACATCTTTCTAGTTACTCCCCATTCATAGCTTATTAACTAATAATATGTTTAATGTTTAATAATATGTTTAATGTTAACATTAAACATAAAATCATTGAGTATTTTGCATCAATGTTCATAATAGAGATAGGTCTGAAGTTCTTTTTTTTGTTGTTGGTTCTTTGTGTGGTTTAGGTATCAAGGTGACTGTAGATTCATAGAATGAGTTTGGTAAAGTTCCTTCTGTTTCTATTTTGCGGAGTAGTTTGTAGAGAATTGAAGTTAGCTCTTCTTTGAAGGTCTGGTAGAATTCTGCACTGAAACCATCTGACCCTGGGCTTTTTTTGGAAGGGAGACTTTTGATGACTGCTTCTATTTTCTTGGGAGATATAGGACTATTTGATCTATTTACATGATCTATATTTAATTTTGGTAAATGGAATCTATCAAGAAAATTGTCCATTTCTTTCAGATTTTCAAATTTTGTGGTGTATAGGCTTTTGCAGTATGACCTAATGATTGTTTGAATTTGTTCAGTGGCTGTAGTTATGTCCCCCTTTTCATTTCTGATTTTGCTGATTTGGATAGTTTATCTCTGCCTTTTAGTTAGTTTGGCTAAGGGTTTGTCTATCTTGTTGATTTCCTCGAAGAACCAGCTCTTGGTTTCATTGATTCTTTGAATAGTTTTATTAGTTTCTAATTTATTGATTTCAGCTCTTAGTTTATTTCCAACCGTCTACTGCTCTTGGGTGTATCTGCTTCTTTTTTTTTTTCTAGGACTTTCAGGTGAGCCATTAAGTTGCCTGTATGAGATGTTTCAAATTTCTTCTTGAAGGCACTTAGAGCTATGAACTTTCCTCTTAGCACTGCTTTCAATGTGTCCCATAAGTTTGGGTATGTTGTGCCTTCATTTTCATTGATTTCTAGGAAGACTTTAATTTCTTTTTTATTTTTCTCTGACCCAGCTGCCATTGAGTAGCAAGTTGTTCAGTTTCCATGTGTGTGTAGGCTTTTTGCTATTTCCTTTGTTGTTGAGGTCCAGCTTTAGTCCATTGTGGTCAGATAGAATACAAGGGATTATTTCAATCTTCTTGTATCTGCTGAGGCTTGCTTTGTGCCCAACTATATGGTCTATTTTGGAGAAGGTTCCATGAAGTGCTGAAAAGAAGGTATACTCTTCTGAGTTTGGGTGAAAAATTCTGTAAACATCTATTAGGTCTATTTGTATGTGCCTTTATTTCCCTGTTTTACTTCTGTCTAGATGATCTGTCTCTTGGTGAGAGTGGGGGATTGAAGTCTCCCACTATTAAGGTGTTGGGATCAATATGTGATTTAAGATTTAATAATGTTTTATTTACAAATGCAGGCATTCTTGTATTTGGGGCATAGATGTTTAGAATTGTGATGTCCTCTTGGTGGATTTTTCCTTTGATGAGAATGAAGTGCCCCTTCTCATCATTTTTGATTAATTTTTATTGAAAGTCTGTTTTGTTAGATATTAGGATAGCTACCCCGGCTTGTTTTCTGGGTCTGTTTCCTTGAAAAACATTTTTCCGACCCTTTACTCTGAAGTAGTGTTTATCTTTGTTTCAGATGTGTGTTTCTTGGATGCAGGAGAATGTTGGATCCTGTTTCCGCACCCATTCTGTTAGTCTGTGTCTTTTTATTGGAGAGTTGAGTCCATTGATGTTGATAGATAATAGTGACTAATAAATGTTAATTTCTTTTGTTGTAGAGTTGTTGATGTTATTGTGTTTCAATTCTTGTTTTCTTTTCATTTTTGTTGTGAAGTTATCTTCCTGAGGTTAACTACCCTGAGGTTTCACTTTACACCCATCAGAACGGCTAAGATAAAAAACTCAAGTGATAACACATGCTGGAGAGGATGTGAAGAAATGGGAACCCTCCTCCATTGCTGGCGGGAATATAAACTTGTACAACCACTTTGGAAATCAATCTGGCACTTTCTCAGACAATTAGAAATAGTGTTTCCTCAAGATCCAGCTATACCACTCCAAAATATGCTCAGTGTACAAGAACATTTGGTCAACCATGTTTGTAGCAGCTTTATTCTAAGAGCCAGAGTCTGGAAACAACCCAGATGTCCCTCAGCTGAGGAATGAATACAGAAATTATGGTACATTTACACAATGGAATACTATTCAGCAATTAAAAACAAGGAAGTCATGAAATTTGCAGGTAAATGGTGGAAACTAGTAAAGATCATCCTGAGTGGGGTATCCCAGAAACAGAAAGACACACATGGTATATATACACTTATAAGTGGATATTAGATATATAATACAAGATAAACATACTAAAATCTGTACACCTAAAGAAGCTAAGCAAGGAGGAGGACCTTTGGTAAGATGACCAATTCTCACTCAGAAAGGCAAATGGGATGAACATCAGAAGAGGAAGAAAACAGGGAACAGGACAGGAACCTACCACAGAGGGCCTCTGAAAGACTCTACCCAGAAGGGTATGGAAGCAGATACTGAAACTCATAGCCAAACTGTGGGCAGAATGGACGGAATCTTATAAAAGAAGGGGGAGATAGAAAGACCTGGAGGGGACAGGACCTCCACAAGGAGAGCAACAAACCAAAATATCTGGGGACAGGGGTCTTTTCTGAGAGAGATACTCCAACCAAGTACCATGCGTGGAGATAACCTAGAACCCCTAGGACCCTTGCACAAATATACCCCATGGCAGCTCAGTCTCCAAATGGATTCCCTAGTAAGGGGAACACAAACTGTTTCTGATATGAACTCAGTGGCTTGTTCTTTGATCACCTCCTCCTGAGGGGGGTTGGGGGCAGCCTTACCAGGCTACAGAGGAAGGCAATGCCAGTCCTGATGAGACTTGATAGGTAGGGACAGAGGGAAGGGGACGAGGACCTCCCCTATCAGTGGACTTGGAAAGGGGCATGGAAGGAGATGAGGGAGGGAGGATGGGATTGAATATGGAGAGGGAGGGGGCTACAGCTGGGATACAAAATGAATAAATTATAATTAATAATTTTTTTTAAATTTAGAAATAAAGAAAAAACAAAATCATAAGCAAAAAATGTTAAGAAATGGCTAGAGTCAAAAGAAAGACACAAGAAAACTGGTTGAAATAAAATAACAAATATAGATAAAATGGGTTGGTTTTTGTTTTGTTTTGTTTTGTTTTTGTTTTTGTTTGTTTGTTTGTCTTTAAGACTCTAAGAGCCAAAATAATGCTACATAAAATTAAGCCAGCATTTGGCTGAGCAAATTTTGGAAACTAATGAATCCCATTTTATGCCAGAAATAATACATGAAAATCAACCTTTTCTTCTCTGTCTCCCTCTCTACTGCCCTCTCTGTCTCAGTCTCCCTCTCCCCCCTTCTGTGTCTCTGTCTCTCTCTCTCCCTTTCCCTCTTTGTCTCCCCCCTCCCTCCTTTCTCTCTGTCATCTAGTATATAAAAGATTTTAAAATAATGGTCTCAGAGCTGGAGAGCTGGCCCAGTGGTCAGGTCTCTGAGTTCAGCCAGGCATTTGTGTTCATTACAATAATAATCAAAGCCTCCACAGGTTCTCTAAGTTGTAAATGAGAATTTAAATCAGGAGCTAAGACTCTATTGCAGATGATATTCAGATAATAAATACTTCTAAGCTAAAGACTAAATTAATAAATCAACCCTAGTTGGATGTGATGAGAAAGATTGTAAAAATAATCTATTAGAAACACACTAAAACAGTGATGAATAAAAAACACTGAATTTTATGAAAAAGCTTGAGATGTATCTCAGATGGTAGAGTAATTTCCTAGTGTGTGCAGAGCCTTGGCTTCAGTCTCTAGCTCAAGACAAAATGGCCATTGGAAACACAGCTCTAACAGAGGTGGAGGCAGGAGGATCAGAAGTTCAAGGTCATCTTCCCTTATAGTGAGTTTAAGCCTAGAATACACCGGACCCTGTCCCAAAGAGTAAGGAAAGTTGTGAACAAAAAGATAAGTGCTATCTAATGAAAACACTAAATAAAAAGGTGTCAGTGTGCAGGGAGAGGATTCAGGATGTCACTGGGGTGGAGAATATAAGCAAAGCATAATGATGCAAATGCATGAAATGTTAGTCAACCCAGTATTTTGTGCAACAACTAAAAAAGAATAAAAAAGAAAAACATTATACTACTTGTAAAAAAAAATAACAGAAGAAAAAGTAATAGTTCAATTACTATTAAATGTCACTTCAATATTACCCAAATTCCTAATAATCTTTATAGTACATGAGAGAAAGCATTAAAAAATCTGGATAATGAGAGATTATCCAATAAACTATTGTTAAACATTAATTTAAGGGACTGGGGAAATTAACATCTTTAAAATTAGCCTCACGTACTATAGCACATTTGTGATTAGTGTTTGTAATGGGAAAAAACAAGAGATTTCTTTTAAAGAAGTTAGTAATGAAAATAATAGTAAATGTAACCCAAAAAAGTATTTAACAGCTTTGCTGCAGAAGAGTTTAAAATGAAACATGGGATGAGTTTGGAATAATGATATGTATAAACCTTTTAAGAGACTCTTTAATAATAAATTTCTAAAATACTCAGAAAGGCTTAAGGAGTGAGTCTGCAGCTTTTTTGCTCCAAGCCCGTTTTGCTCTGTTCCCTCTTCCACGGCCCAGTCCATGTCTAGCCTGTCCACAGAGGTGAGACCATGGGAGCCAGGAACCGAATTGCCATAAAACTTACAGGAACATACATTTCTCTCAGATCTTTTTTTTTTTTTTTTCATTCTTAAGGCTGCTCTTGCAAGTAACAAACAATATACCCTAAATAATACATGAACTAGTTTGGACTTTTGGCAGCAGCAGGGGAAAAGAGGAATGTGATTGCTATATTTAGAACTATACCAGTTGGAAATAATTTCTGAATGTTTTCCATATACTGTTAAATTAGAACCTCTCCTGGACCTGCTAGAACTTTCAACTAAAATCATATCTGCTGCTGGGCAGACTGTTGAGTTGCAGCTAACTCCTACCCGTGATCAGAATGACCCAGTTGGATCTCCAGCTGCTTATGTTATTCTGAATATGATTTCCCTTTTTAAAATAGAACCATCAGAGGAAAGTTCATTTAAAAGTATTCCGCTCTATCTTGGCAAAAATGGCCACAGTTAAAAGAAAAGTAGTTGCTACATTTTGTTAGGTTTTTCATGATACACCTTGCCAGAAGGACAGAGAAAGAGAGGACATAACCTGTGCTGGGGAGTTAAAACTATGGCTGTGGTACAGGACAGTCGGTTCTCCACTCTCCACACTTTCCTCCTAAAGGTCTGTGGTCCATTCAACTTTGAAAAGAACTACACTCTAATCGTGAAGGGTGAAGAAGGAACTAACATCTGAGATCTCAAAATCCTGAAGCAAGAGGCTTCCCTGGTATTTACTGTTGTCTTAGTCACCGTTCTACTGCTCGGAAGAGACACCATGGCCAAGGCAATTCTTATGAAAGAAACCATTTAACTGGAAGCTTGTTTACAGTTTCTGAGGTTTAGTCCATTATCATCATGGTAACTAGAGCAGTAGCTGAGAGCAACATCCTGATCCACAGGCTGAGACAAAGAGAGAGAAAGAGAGAAACTGGACCTGGCTTGAGCTTTTAAAAGCTGGACATTTGCTCAACCATGTTTGTAGGAGCTTTATTTGTAATAGCCAGAAGCTGGAAACAACCCAGATGCCCCTCAGCTGAGGAATGGATACAGAAATGGAATATACGCAATGGAATATTACTCAGAAAAAAAACAAAAACAACAACAACAAAAACAAAACAAAGCAAAACAAAACAAAACAAAACAAAAAAAAGGAAATCATGAAATTTGCAGGTAAATGGTGGGAACTGGAAAGGACCATCCTGAGTGAACTGTCCCAGAAACAGAAAGACACACACGGTATATACTCACTCATATAGACATACAACATAGGACAAACCTACTAAAATCTGTACATCTAAAGAAACTAAGAGAGAGGGAGGACTCTGACTAAAATGCTCAATCCCACTTCAAAAAGACAAAGAGGATGGACATCAGAAGAAGAAGAAAACAGGAAACAAATTAGGAACCTGCCACAGAGGGCCTCTGAAAGGCTCTGCCCTGCAGACTATCAATGCAGATGCTGAGACTTATGGCCAACTGTTGGGCAAAGAGCATGGAATCTTATGAAAGAAGTGGGAAATACTAAGATCTGGAGAGGACAGGAACTCCACAAGGAGAGCAACAGAACCACAAAATTTGAACACAGGGGTCTTTCCAGAGACTCATACTCCATCCAAGTACCATGCACGGAGATAACCTAGAACCCCCGCACAGATGTAGCCCATGGCAGTTCAGTTTCCAAGTGGGTTCCATAGTAATGGGAAGAGGGACTGCCTCTGACATAAACTGATTTGCCTGCTCTTTGATCCCCTCCTCCTGAGGGGGAACAGCCTTACCAGGCCACAGAAGATGACAATGCAGCCACTCCTGATGTGATCTGATAGACTAAGATCAGAAGGAAGGAGAGGAGGACCTCCCCTATCAGTGGACTTGGGGAGGGGCATGTGTGAAGAAGGGGGAGGGAAGGTGGGATTAGGAGGGGAGGAGGGTGGAGTTTATGGGGGGATACAAAGTGAATAAAGTGTAACTAATAAAAGTTTTAAAAAAAGAAATAAATCAGAGATAATAACCACACATACAAAAAAAAAAAAAAAAGCTGAAAGCCCACCCTCATGACACACTTCCTCCAAGTCTTCATCTACTCCAACAAGGTCACTACTCATAATCCTTCTAGTCCTTCAAATAGTGCTTCTTCCTGGTGACTAAAATTCTTATATATGGGCCTACGGAGGCTATTCTTAACCAAACCACTACAACTGTTCAGGGTCAAAGCCTCTCTCTTTTAGGCTTCCTTCACTGTAGAAGTAAATAGACTGAATGCCCGGGTTCCTAGATATCCTTAGCAATGACAGAAAATATCTCACCTGTCAGGCTAAGTACATCCTGCTGCAATGAAACAGAAAGAACTCTCACTTTCTAAGCCTGAATTCCATTAGAAGTACTCTGATGCCAAACCCTGACCTTTCATTTACCTTTTTGTTTTCAATTACTACTTCCCAAGAGATTCTAAAAACCTAAACATCAGGATTGAACGAACTCATACAAAAAATAATGAACAGGCAGGAAAAGACCAACAGTTCATTTTAGGTGGTATGAAAGCTGAAAAGGAGGTGACTTGGTTAACAGTAGTATCAGAGGTAAAAATAATGGAGCACATGGAAAAAATGAAGAAAAATATACTATAACATAAAATTAGAATATGTAAATGTACTCTCTAGAACTAAAATAAAGTATGCTTGACTTCTAAAATTCAACTAACAATAAGTCAATGTGGAAAGAAAAGTAACTTGGTGTTTTAGAAAATAGAAAAAACCAACCTTAAAAAAGAAAGAGAGAAGTAACAGGGGAACCCTTTCTTAATATTAATTTATGCTTAAATCAAAAGGGCTCTCTTTTTCTTAAAAAGAAGTAAGTTTAAGCAGTACATAGAGAGAGAAAACTTAAGTTTTTGAACTCTGAGGTTAAAGAAAACATTTTACGAGTATCCAGATGTGAGCTGCAGTGAGACAGATACTCATGAAGAACAGGGTTGGCAACAAGGTTAGAACCAGGCTCTCAACTGTGACCTTGGAAGCTAAAAGATGGCGGTCCAACTATCACAGACAATGGAAGAAAAGAACTATGAAAAAGAATCCTAGTATCTATGAAGGCACCCCTCTAATGTTGGAAAAAAAGAATACTTATAGGAATGAGAGGTCATCTATTTTTTAAAAAGTATGCATTTAGCCACTTTGCACATAATATGAAAAGGTAACATTGCCTTCAGCCATTTTATTACTGTGACCATGTATAATCCTACATGTGTCATTGACTATGAAATATACTGCAAATGTATTTTTTATTTAAGTAATTAAATATTTGAAGAAGAGTAAAACACAATGAGAAGAGTTTGGCCTTTTTACCATACAATAAGTAAATATTGAGCCAAGCTTTACTCAAAATCAGTCAATGTCAATTTTCAGGGTTTTTTTTCCCTACCTAATATTTCCTTCTGCAAAGGGGTGATTATTTCTTCCAATTCAAGAATCATGCAGCTAGTCATTATTGATAATAACTAATAAAACCATGGTACAGTATACAGTAGATATTATGATAAAAGTATGACAGAAAGGGCTGGGATGCAGGCAGTGGCATAGCACTTGCCAGGCATGTTTGATGCTCAGGATACAATTCTAGCACCAAAAAGGAAAAAAAAAAGTATAACATAAAACTATGATTTTTATTAAAACTATACAAAATATAAGTATAAACAGAGCCTGTCTTGCACACATACAAAGTGAGAACACATAAGACACTAACTCTGGGATGAATAATGAACACGGCTAAAATTAAGTAAAACTGAGACCTTTAAAGGAGACCACCTGGACTCAACACGATGTGCATTTAAAGGTTCATCAGTTTTACAACTCAAGCTTTGCACATGCTGGGAAATTATTCTGCAGCTAAGCCCCATCCCCAATTCTACCTTCCATAATTTTTAACTAATGAACACATGACCTGTTGCTCATAACAGGATAAAATCAAATTTCATTGGAAAGATCTCTATAAAATCATATCGCACCATTTCCAAGGTATAATGTTGAGAGAAAACCAAGAGTCACTCTTTGTCTTTTTAGTGTCAAGATGTCCTAGAAACTGAATTAATCAAGACACTGAGATAGTAATAAAAGAACTGATGTATAAAGTCATGTGTCGTTTAAAGACAAGGAGGTATTGTGATCGGGGTATGACAGGGCAACTTCATCCCTGCTGATGTCATGGGGGTTCTTCCACCACCTGAGATGCTGGTGTCTACCACACATCGAAGCTCTATGGGGAATACTGTTGCTCCTGTGCCACAAACCTGTACGTCATGCTACTGTGCAAGATACCACAGGCAAGTGTTACATAGCAGGAATTCTTAAAATAGCCAAACATACTTAAATGTAGAAAAATATGGCATAAAAGATAAAAGTGGTACGTGTGCCATTCTAGGGCACTCACCATAATTGGAATTTACAGGACTGTAGGCTGCCCCGAGTGAATCAGTGAGTGTCATTACTGTACATTATTATAGACTTGAAAGTACTGTGAGCTTAGGCTACATCAAATGCATTTTTAAATTCCTTAATAATGAATTAACATTTTCTTACTCTAGCTTTCATACTTTATAAACCTTTTAATATTTTAATTTCTTAACATTTTCCTAATAACACACACATATATAATGACACTGAAAAACCATAAGAAAAATTATTTTATGTCCTAATTCTACAATTTTTTGTTTAAATACGTTTTATAATAACTAACATATAAATACACACAAACAGGTTTGTTGACAATATAGCATTGTCACAAATATGTGGGCACTGTGCTGTACTCAATTGTTATAGCAGATGTCTATCAACCAATGGAACAGAATAGAACCCAGAAAGAGCCCTACATACCACCATGGGTTTTGACACAGAAACATAGACAGTGCTGCAGCTCAACTGTAGTACTCTCTTCTCATGCCTGAGGTCCTAGGTTTCCCCAGCTCAGCAGTAAAATAAAAAAAAAAAAAAAAATTAAAACTCAGTGGCCAAAATAGGCAAAGGATCTGAAGAGGTATTTCATCAATGATGTGCTGGTAGCAAATCATGCAAGAAGATACTAACATCATATAACATTAGAAAATTTCAAGTTGAAATAGCACTGATGTACAAACACATATCAATCAGAGTTGTTAAAATACAAAACCACCACATACCAGTGTGGAGCGATAGAAACTCATTCATGTCCGAGGAACAAAACATTAAACTCAGAAGGTCTTACTTCCTATAAGACTATCTGTGCATTATCTAACCCTACAGTTCACCAATCATACTTACGAGTACTTACACGAATGACTGGAAACAAATCCACAAAAAAAAAAAAAAAAAAAAAAAAAAAGCCTTCCCATGAATGTCTATGGCCTTTCCAGCCACAACTGCCTATAGCTCAACATGATCAAAATGACTTTCAGTCAGTGAAATGAAAACTGTATATCCAACAATGGAAAATTATTCAACATTAAAATGAAATGAGCTATCAAACCACGAAAAACATAAAAATAACTATAACTGCATACTACTATGAAAAAAGTTGGCCTAAAAGCCATCTTCTGTATGACTTTCACTGCTGTGTGATATTTTGCAAAAGAAAGAAATATGTCTATAAGCTGATGGAATTATAATTAAAATGTGGTATATTTACACAATGGAATATTGTTCAGCTATTAAGAAAAAATGAAACTATGTGATTCACAAGCAAATAGATGAAACTGGAAACAATCATTCTAAGTCAGAAAACCCAAACTCAGAAATACAAATACCATGGGGTTTTTTTGTTTGTTTTTTGTTTTTTCTCATTCAATGTTATCATTGAATCTTCAGATATGTGTGTTTTATTTGGAATAGGTCATAAAGTTACTAAGGGGTCATGAGGAGGGATGATCCAGAAAGAGGAGATAGAATACACTGATAGAAAAAGATTTAAAAGGAATACTAGAACAGGAAAGGTTAAGCTAGGGTTGAGGAGTAGGGATTACAGTAGAAGGAAAAATAAATAACACCAAGGACTTCTTGAAAATGACATATGGAAAAAACACAATGCCTCTATTAGAACCCAAGACTTGCAATCGAAAAGCCCAGTGTTGGGACTGAATTACTTGTGTAGTTGTTGGCCAGTAAGGTCTAATAGACCCGCAAACATCTCAGGCTACTGCCATTGTAGCCGTGGTGGTACTTAGCCTGCAGAACTTGAGGGTAAGAGTCTTTTGGTAGGGATACCACATATTTGAGTCATATAACATGCTAAGAACAATCTATGAATACCAATCAATTGGTGCTCATACCAATCTATGAACCCTTTGATCTACAATAGTCAATGTCCTAGAAAAGTATGCCCATTGGTGCAACAGAGGCATAGACATCTTTCTGATTGGACCTAACTACCACTCCACAGGATATCTGGCTCCATTACTGGGCTAAGAATCTATGGATAGAAAACAATCCTGGAAGTATCTCCATCCCCGATCTCAAGTTGTACTACAGAGCAATAGTAATAAAAACTGCATGGTATTGGCATAAAAACAGAAAGGAGGATCAATGGAACCGCATAGAAGACCCAGAAATAAACCCACACACCTATGAATACTCGATATTTGGCAAAGAAGCCAAATCCATTCAATGGAAAAAAGACAGCATCTTCAACAAATGGTGCTGGTCCAACTGGATGTCTACATGCAGAAAATTAAAAATAGATCCATATTTATCACCCTGCACAAAACTAAAGTCCAAGTGGATCAAAGACCTCAACACAAAACCAGATACTCTAAATCTGTTAGAAGAAAAAGTGGGGAACAGCCTAGAACTCATTGGCACCGGAGACAACTTCCTGAACAGAACACCAACAGCACAGGCTCTAAGAGCAACAATCAATAAATGGGACCTCATGAAATTGAAAAGCTTCTGTAAAGCAAAGGACACCGTCATCAAAACAAAACGACTGCCTACAGATTGGGAAAGAATCTTCACTAACCCTTTATCTGACAGAGGACTAATAGCCAGTATATACAAAGAACTAAAGAAGCTGAAAAGCAACAAACCAAGTAATCCAATTAAAAAATGGGGAACAGAGCTAAACAGAGAATTCTAGACAGAGGAATATCGATTGGCAGAGAAACACTTAAAGAAATGCTCAACCTCATTAGCCATCAGGGAAATGCAAATCAAAATGACCCTGAGATTTTACCTTACACCCATCAGAATGGCCAAGATGAAAAACTCAAGTGACAATACATGCTGGAGAGGTTGTGGACAAAGGGGAACCCTCCTCCACTGCTGGTGGGAATGTAAACTGGTACAACCACTCTGGAAATCTATCTGGCTCTTTCTAAGACAATTAGGAATAGTGCTTCCTCAAGACCCAGCTATACCACTGCTAGGTATATACCCAAACTTTGCTCAAGTACACAAAAGGGATACTTGTTCAACCATGTTTATAGCAGCTTTATTTGTAATAGCCAGAACCTGGAAACAACCCAGATGTCTATCAACGGAGGAATGGGTACAGAAATTGTGGTATTTTTACACAATGGAATACTACTCAGCAATCAAAAAGGAGGAAATCATGAAATTTGCAGGCAAATGGTGGGATCTAGAAAAGATCATTCTGAGTGAAATATCCCAGAAGGAGAAAGACAAACACGGTATATACTCACTTATATAGACCTATAAGATATGACAAACATAATGAAATCTATACACCTAAAAAAGATAATCAAGAGAGCGGACATGGGGTAAGATTATCAATCCTCGTTTAGAAAGACAGATGGGATGTGCATTGAACGTATGACAGGAGTCTACTGAGCGCATCTGAAAGACTCTAACTAGCAGTGTTTTCAAAGCAGATACAAAGACTCATGTCCAAACCTTCGGCAGAGTACAGGGAATCATATGAAAGAAGGGGAGTTAGTATGATGGGGAAAGGATAGGAGCGCCACAAAGACCAAATATATCTGGGCACAGGGTCTTCTCAGAGACTGTCATTCAACCAAGGACCATGTATGGATATAACCTAGAACCTCTGCTCAAATGTAGCCTGTGGTAGCTCAGTAACCAATTGGTTTCCCATAGTGAGGGGAACAAGGACTATTTCTAACAGGAACTCAATGACTGGCTCTTTGGCCTCCCCACCCCCCAAGGGAGGAGCAGTCCTGTTAGGCCACAGAGGAGGGCTTTGCAGCCAGTCCTGAAGATACCTGATAAAACAGGATTGGATGAATGGGGAGGAGGTCCCCCCCATCAGTGGACTTGGAAAAGGGCACGGTGGAGATGAGGGAGGGAGGGACTGGGAGGGAATGAGGGAGCAGGACACGGCTGGGATACAGAGTTAATAAAATATAACTGATAAGAAAAAAATAAAAAATAAATAAAAAAAGCATGTATGGATAGGTAGATCATAAGCTTTAGGGAAGAACCTATTACTACTCTGCCAATAAGTGGAGAGGGTACTAAACTGACTCCTAATGACATTTCATTATACCCATAGATCATTGACTCTCTCAACACTCATCTGAGAAGCTTCTATTTGAGTAAGATTGTGATTAACAGAGACCTACAACTGGTCAAGGTGCATAAATTAAGCCTGCTCAGGTGTAGACCATAGGCAGTTCAGCCTTCAAGTGGGTTCCCTAGCAAGAGAAACAGGGGCTGTCTCTGACATGAACTCAGTGTCTGGCTCTTTGATCACCTACCTCCCTGAGGGATGCAGCATTGCCAGGCCACAGAGGAAGATGATGTAGCCAGCCCTGATGAGACTTGATAGGCCATGGTCAGATAGTAGGGGAGGAGAACCTCCCCTATCAGTGGACTAGGAGAGGAGCAGAGGGGGAGAAGAGGGAGGGAGGGATTGGGAGGAGATGAGGGAGGAGTCTACAGCTGGGATACAAAGTAACTAAATTGTAATAAATAAATAATAAATTTTAAAAAGAGAGGACAGAATGTTCACCTCTAAAGTAAACTAATATACCACTCCGACCTCCTAAAGCTCGGGAATCATTATGGAAAATGTGACTGAGAGAATGTTAGAGCTGATATGGAGGATAACAACAAGCAAACATTACCTCCTAGACACAGCAAGACGGCTGCACTTAGAAACTCACAGTGGTTGTGACAATAAAACCTGTGAAAGCCCAAGCCAGATCAAATCCCAGTTAAGAGACAGGATTTGGGCACACAATCCAATTCCCCATGCCATGGGGCCATTAGCAAGTTTTAGCTGCTGGGGAAAGGAGAGCGTTTTCTCTAAAAGTGTAGTTAGTTCCTGGAAAGTCAACCACTCTCCAACAGAAGCCTGCACATTTAATATTATTTTGGTAGCACAAACTGGTCCTGAAAGATTTTCTTTTATGACAAAGTTGGGTAGGGAGGGAGGGGGTGAGTTGGGGAAAAATTTTGGAGATGGGGAATGAATATGACTAAAACATCAAGTAGGAAATGCTCAAAGAACTAGTAAAATAAATCTGTATCTGGATAATGAGAAAAACTAAAGAAACTAAAAAAAAAAATCAATGCTTGCAAAGGATTCTAGGGAAGGAAGAGAGATTAGAAACATGGAGTATGGGAGACTTTAAGGAAATCAAAACTATTCTGAATGATGCATGTTCGGAAAAGGACACTAGGGATTTATCGAAAGACACGGAACAAAACAATGGGCGAATCCTTGTGTAAACTATGTACTTTAGTTAAGAAATGTATTGATTTTAAAGCAGTGTGTTAACAATAGAAAGACTGGGGTAGACAGGATACCTGAGTATGTTCTCTGTGTGTGCACGCTCATCAAGCATGTGGAAAGGCTGGAAGGCAATACTGGGGTCTTCCTCTGTGGCTTTCACCTCATTTTCTTTGAGACAGTGACTCTCAATTAATCTAGTGCTTGTCAGTTTGGCTATGCTGGCTAGTCAGCAAGTACCTTGGATCTGTCTTTCTCCTCCTCCACATCACTAGGGTGGCTGAAATAAGCCAATGCACCCTGCTTTATCTTTCTTTGCTTTACTTTTTTTCGTACCTGCCTTAAAAATAATAAATCGAGTTATGAGGACCTGAACTCAGGTCCTCACGCTCATACAGCAAGTAATTTACCAAACAAGCCATCTTTTCAGTCCTAAATATTCATTTGTGACACTTTTTTGTTAAGCTAAACTTACTCTAAAAATAGTGTATTTTTAAACCTATATTAAAATGTGAATATATACATAGATACATTTTATTAAAAAAAAAAGAACAGAAAAAATGATAGACCAGAAAAAGTATTAAGTAGATTATTTATAGAGGATATATAGACACAAGGGAGACAAGAAAGATATAGAATTCTCTCAATGTATCTTTTATAGTTTTGACTTTGAACCGTATTAGTATTATATATAGTCAAAACCCCAAAATTAAATAATTAAGAACAAGGTCAAATATCCCTAAAGCATATTTTTTAAAACATGGACAAACTATATATCAAGTATAGATTAAACATAAGAAAATGAAAACAAATTCATCCAAAATGCCTTTGAAACTCTGCATTGCTTCCACGTTTGGTGACAATATTCTAAAGACAAAAATAACTGAACTTCACTTGGTAGAGTTGATACTGGTGGCATAAGAACTTTAATGAACACATGCACACATGTGCATACATACACATTCATGAGCACTAGACTTGTTCTGATGGGTAGTTGACACTTTGGGGAATCAAGATGCTCACTATCAGAGAAAATAAATAAAAATACGGGATGATAAATGAACGTAAAGAGCTTTGCAAGTGTGATGAAGGAGCATAAGAGCCTATATGGGTACACAGGGTTTGTTTTTTGTTTTGGCTGTTGTTACTGTTACAATGCCCCCTGTTCTCTCCACTGCAGGACTCTCCAGCCACACCACATTTCTCTACTGTATATTTGAGTTCCAGCTTATGAACCTAAAACCCTACCATCCTCAGATGAGATAAGCTTTTTTCTTCCAGAAAACTTTATTTTCCCCATTTCTAACCTGCGTGGTGCTGACTCACGCATCGTGTTTCAGCTAAATGTGACCTCTCCTGGAATATTACAAACAACTTCCTATTCTCCACTGAAAAGGTGTTACAATGGTTCCCTCCTACTTGCTAGATATCTGATAGACACGCTCTGCTTGGGGGAGGGAGTTATTTCATCAGACTAGCTAGACTGTCTTCAAAGCTTGGGGCTGTGGCCTTTTACTAATCTTCTTACATTGTCAACTACACTTGCTTATCATGCAGATTTCACTAATTTGCTTATTTGTTCATTTTGATTTATTCAGGATCAGGAGATATAGCTCAATAACAGTGCATATTTAGCAGGCACAAAACCACTGGTACAATTCTAGTAGTGCCCCCCACCCCACGCCCAGAGAAAAAGGTCAGAAAAAAAAAATCAAGTTCATTCAATGACACAGGCAGTGCACTTGCAATTCTTCCCACTTCATTATATGGTTAGAAACACATCAATGGCCTCCCACCCCATCTCACCATAAACACACGTGTGCTAAGGCAGCCTACCTATAAATAAGCATACTCCTCAAAGGTCATACCCTTCTATGAGTTTTCCACTAATTAATAGAAGAGTTTCTTCTTCTTCTTCTTCTTCTTCTTCTTCTTCTTCTTCTTCTTCTTCTTCTTCTTCCTCTTCTTCTTCTTCCTCTTCTTCTTCTTCTTCTCTTCTTCCTCTTCTTCTTCTCCTCCTCCTCTTCCTCTTCTTCTTCTTCCTCTTCTTCTTCTTCTTCTCTTCTTCCTCTTCTTCTCCTCCTCCTCCTCTTCCTTCTTCTTCTTTCTCTTCTTCTTCTTCTTCTTCTTCTTCCTCCTCCTCCTCCTCCTCCTCCTCCTTCTTCTTTTTCTAAACTACCCTATTCATAAGCTGACTTTTCAGTGACAGTGATTCTTTTCGTAAATTCTTTCTTTTATCCCTATATTCAGGAATTCCTGTATTCCTTGTTTTGCTCAGCTCTGCCTTTTCACTTCTTCCTTTTCAAATCTCAAAGTCCTGGAAAGTGAGAATATTTATTTTTCAGTACTTTACCTATTAATCTAATAACCAGGCCCTTCAGAAAGACTTGATAGTAATGATGATGATATACAATGGTTGCACAATAAATGTGGATGAGATAAAGGTAATATCCTTGACAAGTGTTGAAGGGCATAAGCTTCTACCACTGCTGTTTTAAATATTCAGCAAGTTCTTGCCAAATTCCTTACTTTTTAAAAAGATTCAAAAAATTTAAAACTTCTACTTTGAGGAGAGAACATGTATTCATCAAGTTGAGTAACTAAAACACAGAAAGTGAAATGAGGTAATTTTGATAAAGTCATTCCATGTTAATTTCAGCGCACAGGTGCTGGCACTGATAAACCTGAAGGTTTAATTCAGTGAAACCTTTCCCTCCAAGCAAGTTTTAAAAGTAAGCTGTTTGCTTTCCCTGAATACAATTATTCTAACCCTGGAAGCATCCTTTAAATGTGAATTATGAAGCCAGCTGCCTTAAAATGAAGCTAAAGGCTTCATTTTCCCTAGTCTTTTTGTGTAAGCATGACTGATGTAATCAAACTGTTTGGAGATTAGAGAGTTAAATATTCTGAAGAATGACTTAATTTTTAAATATATTTATGAGTTTTAAAAGTTAATTTGAACACAGGGAACTTCCCAGAGACTCATACTCCAACCAAGGACTATTCATGGAGATAACCTAGAACCCTGACAATGCAGCCACTTCTGATGAAAAGATCACTTCTGATAGACTAAGATCAGAAAGAAGGAGAGAAGGACCTCCCCTATCAGTGGACTTGGGGAGGGGCATGCATGCAGAATGGGGGGGGAGGGTGGGACCGGGAGGGGAGGAGGGAGGAGCTTATGGGGGGATACAAAATAAATAAAGTGTAATTAATAAAAGTTAAATAAAAAATTTAAAATAAAGTTTGTACAAAAGATACCTTTTATTCTAGTTAAATATTTTAACTTCAGAGTCTTCTGTGCTGTATCTGCTTTAAGAGGAACAGCTCACAGAAAGGGTACTGATAAGGCAGCAGCTCGGGACAGCACTTGGAATCAACCCAGAGCTCCTAAGAGCCCTAGTACTTGCGGCATTTCTAAGATACTCCTATTCTCATCACTAGGGTCTACCCTTTCTAATCAGAAACTAAATTCATAGCCTGCCAGAAAATTGACCTTGTGTGATTGCCATTAAGTGGCACAGTTCACTGGCTTGGAGCAGAAAGCTTGCTCTAATAATTTCAGAGTTCCTCCATCTGAAACAGTGCTTATCTCTTGCTTGCAAAGAATGCAAGATACTCACAAATGCTATTATTATGATTGTTTCCTACAAATGGAAGCTTTGGTAGTCACATAGCCTGACTCCCACAGCCTCATTCCCATGAACCAATGTGCTGAAGTTTACTTTTGTCGCCCCATTAACCGGAATAGAGAGCCTAATGGGGTTCCTGATCCACCTGCATAGTCCATGCTTTCGAATCCCCTGGTCATGCCTTCACGTCCATACCAGTGAAAACACTTCGAGGTGACAGGTGACAAAAATGTGACTGAAAAAGAGAAAAACTAACTCAAGAAAGTTACATCATAAATTAGAACTCAGGGCAATTTTAAACAATAGGCCATAAGCAATCCTCAGTACAAATGAAGTTGCAACTATGCTGCTGTCAAGATGGATTCTTATTGCACATTTGTAGCTCCACATGGTTAAAGAACATAACTACCCCAATATTTTTAGCCATTAAAATTGCTGTCCTCTGTAGGTTCTCATTTTGAAATATTTCTGACTCATCTGACTTTATTGGGTGAATTTGAAATAGTCTACTACTGAGAAGACAAGTGACCGACCATCATGGTGTTCCCAGTATGAAGGAGTTTCTTCAAACACAAGTCTTTCTCAGTGCTGAAACCTGGATGAAACAGGGCAAACCAGGAGGCTGGTCACCTCAGGCCAAGTGTATGGTCGATATCTTCATTTACAAGAGAGTAGGAAAGATGGTAGTGAGGACTGCCTGCGACCACGCAGACAAGGCCTTGGATGTCTACGAGTTGGGAAGTGACAGACAACGAAAGCGACTTCAGTGCCTGGATTATGGATACTTCTGTGGCAAAAGCAATGCTGGGTTGGTTCCAAGTCTATGCTTCTTTGATGCTTTCACATGTACATGTCTTCAATGTTGTAAGAACCGAGGCTACTTTACAAACCAGTACAGGTAGCCTGCTAAACAGTGTGTGACTTTGTAAAAGAAATGCTGTGTATCCCTGCGGCTAGGGGGAGGCCATAATTAATCTGTCAGCCTCCATGAAGCAACCTTTAGCTGCCATCAAACAAACAATATCAGCCAAGGTTGCCTAGGCCAGCTCACACCAGAACCGTTCTGCTGGTCCCAACCTAGCTGGACAAATGGCCAATGATGGACTATGATTTAAGTCAATGATTGTTTTAAGCCATAATATGTAAATTGGAACACACAAACGATAACCAAGGGAGTCGCTGACTTGTGAGATTATAATAGATTAGTTTTGACAAGAAATATAGCATCATCTCCAATATGTTCAGAGTGCTGAAATTGTTTTAAAAACAAGTTGAATCAACAACTAGTTTCTACTGCTCTTCTCAAAAAGGTTTCTGTATTTTTACTAAGCATCAACCATGTGAGTTATTTCCCTTCTTTATGCTTTGGCATTCTTGAAACTCATTACCCTGTTTCATGACTCATGCCTTTACATATGCAGCTTCTGAACCTCTATTCTGTTTCACATATCAAAACCCTGCGCCTCTTTTTTAAATTCAGCTCAGTCATCACCTATATAAGCACTTCTGGACCCTGCTCTTCTCTTGTAGAGAGCCAATCATTTGCTCTTTTGCTCTTTATTCTAAAGATATATTTTCCCATAATTCTGTTTTATAACAATTTCTCTACAAAAAATATTCTTACTATATCAGAGTGTTAATCAGACATCAGGCACATCTTTTTATTCCCAGCATCCATCACAATCCTGGTACTGTTTACACTTGATATTAGCCTAAATGTCAAGAGGCAATAGCTGATGTAATTAAAATAAATATTGCAGTTTGAAAAATAAAATAAATCAAAACTTTGATAAAATGAGTAATAAACCTCACATGAAAGTATTTTAATTTGATTTTAGACATAGGGCATCAGATACCTATTACTTCTATGAACATTCTCTGCAAGCAGCCATGACATTTAGCATATTTATGTTGGCATTTAAATTAGAAAAAATAGAATTTCTAAGAAGCAGTAATGTAGTTTTGGCCTTTTAAAAAAGTTAATTTCAAGCCTGACTTTTCTGTGGGCCCAGAGTTTACAATGTGTTCATAAACAGGAGTTAAATAACATAAAAATAGATTTTCAAATAAGAAGAGGAAGTATGAACTGAATCATACCAGTTATCTGACAGGTGGCTTGAAGGTTGGAACAAATGTGAACTCAAGGCAAGTCTTCTGTGACTAACATGGGAAGGATGCTTTGGCTTTCTCTCTCCACAGACAGATGGAGGCTTTCCTCTGGATGGTTTCTGAGCATTCAACGAGGAGGGATAATTGGAACAAGAATGGTATATTGTTGAGAATGAAAACTAGATGTGCCAGGTGTGATGCCACACACCTGTAATCCCAGCACCTGGGACGGTAAAGCAGGAGAATCATGCATTGGAAGCCATCCTTGGCTACAGAAAAGACTCTGTCTCAATTAAAAACTATATAGCTACAGTAAAAACAGAATGACATAGTATTCCCAGGAGTTATAACTTTCTCACTCATTTCCTTAATGCATCAGTGCATACTACACACACAAAATAGGATAGATAGATGACTGATATATAAACAACAGATAGCTCTATTCTTAGACAGATACAGATAAATGATAGGTAGATTAGATGGATAGATAAAGATAAATGATTTATGATAGATGATAGAGTGACAGATGATATAGTTAGATAGATAGATGATAGATAGATAGATAGATAGATAGATAGATAGATAGATAGATAGATAGATTATGGATACATTATAGATACATATAGATTGATAGATGACAGAGATAGGTACATATAAAGAGATAGGTGAGAGATAGATAGATAGATAGATAGATAGATAGATAGATAGATAGATAGAATAGATAGATAGATGATAGATTATGGATACATTATAGATACATATAGATTGATAGATGACAGAGATAGGTACATATAGATAAAGAGATAGGTGAGAGATAGATAGATAGATAGATAGATAGATAGATAGATAGATAGATAAATAGATGTCATACAATTAAAAAGTAAAATTAAATTAGACTCCAGTTTTGCCTCCTTTCATCAGAGAGGCTTTCCAGAATGGAACTGCCATTCCATGCCCACCTAATAAGGTAGGACCAAAGCCATTATCTTGTTACTCTACATAAGTAGAAACATTTGATACTTCTTCAAATAATTAAAAAAATTCTTAGGACATACTAGAAAAAATATGGCAGATTGAATATGTGAATATCTTCTTTCCTTTCTGCCTCAAATTCCATCAAAACGGTAGAAATGTATTTGTGCAGACAAAAGCACGTGTGACTCAAGGAGAAGCTAAAGCAGCAACATTTCTCAAAGCCACATGCAACAAATGACTAAGCAGACTCGAAAGCTAAGTGTAAATCAGACCATGGAAAAAACGGACGGTACCAGCTTTGTGACACTGTAGAAGGTGAGCGAACTTCACAGTAGATGGAAGCAGAACAAGAGGAAAATATGAACCGTTTGAGAGTACTTAGTAAATATTCAGGTTCCCATACATTTCTATACGCTATGCCCTGATGACTGGCCCTTCCTTAGTCAAGTAAGGGACTGTAGATGAAGTCACTGAAAGGGTGAATTAGTCCCCAGTGGTTTAGAACGGAGAGATATACTGAAAACAGGGTGACAGGAAAGCAAGAACATACTATACTGCATGATGACATCCATCGACATTGTTAGGCCCTCTTTCTGTAATCAGCCTTAGGAACTTCTAATTAGAAGCCTAAAAGGAAAACATGATAAGGTCAAAAATTCTAAATAAATTAGTATTAAGTTCACAATGATAGTGATATCTATAAGATAATATGCAGAGCGCTTTGCATTCCTTGAGGGAATTTATTTTCAAACCTACAACTTCACACTCAACCTATGAATCACAGACAGAAATAGAAGGCATCTTTTAGAATTTATTGGGATAGGCACAGCACAAAGAAAGAGAAGGTGTGAGATATACAAAACAGGATGACTGACATAAAAGGTAGAGGGTTCCACAGACAGCAGTGGAAAGTGACCAGTCAGCTCCACAAGGAGAGCAACAGAACCGAAATATATGGGCCCAGGGGTCTTTTCTGAGACTGATACTCCAACCAAGGACCATTCATGGGTATAACCTAGAAACCCTGCTCATATGTAGCCCATGGCAGCTCAGTATCCAAGTGGGTTCCCGAGTGAGGGGAACGAGACAGTGGCTGGCTCTTTAACCACCATACCCTGAGGGGGTAGCAGCCTTGCCAGGCCACAGAGGAGGACAATGCAGCCAGTCCTGATGAGACCTGATAAAGTAGGGTCAGATGGATCTCCCCTATCAGTGGACTTGGAAAGGGGAATGGGAGGAGACGAGGGAGGGAGGGTAGAATTGGGAGGGAGTGAGGCAGGGGGCTACAGCTGGGGGATACAAAGTGAATAAACTGCAATTAATAAAAAATAAAAATTGAACTAAAAAAGAAAGAAAATGACCAGTCAAATTCAGAAAAAAAAAAAATAGAAATTCTCAGATGAGATCCTTCAGATATGAAACTCATAGACACCAGATAGATATGAATATGTTGACAAAGGGCTTTGTGTTCATACACAGAAGTATCAGTCATTTGCTCAACCATGTTTGTAGCAGCTTTATTTGTAATAGCCAGAACCTGGAAACAACCCAGATGTCTCTCAGTTGAGGAATGGATACAGAAATTTTGGTACTTTTACACAATGGAATACCACTCAGCAATTAAAAACGAGAAAATCATGAAATATGCAGGCAAATGGTGGGACCTAGAAATGATCATCCTGAGTGAGGTATCCCCAAAGCAGAAAGACACACATGGTATATACTCACTTATATAGACCTATAAGATAGGATAAAAAGCCTATCAGATCACATAAGGAGAAGATCAGAAGGAAGGAGAGGAGGACCTCCCTTATCAGTGGACTTGGGGAGGGGCATGCGTGAAGAAGGGGGAGGGAGGGTGGGACTGAAAAGAGGGAGGGGCTTATGGGGGGATACAAAGTGAATAAAGTGTAACTAATAAAATAAAATTAAACTTAAAAAATGATAGGATAAATAAACTGAAATCTATACACCTAAAGAAGATAAACAACCTTACCAGACCACAGTAGAGGACAATGCAGCCAGTTTTGATGAGAACTGATAGACTAAGATCAGAAAGGAGAGGAGAACCTCCCCTTTCAGTGGACTTGGGGAGTGGCATGCAAGCAGAAAGGGGAGGGAGGGTGGGATCGGGAGGGGAGGAGGGAGGGGCCTATGGGGGGATACAAAATGAATAAAGTGTAATTAATAAAAAATTTTAAAAAAAAGAAAAAAAAAGAAGATAAACAAGAAAGAGGACTCGGAGTAAGATGAACAATCCTCACTTAGAAAGACAAATGGGATGGACATTGGATGCAGGAGAAAACAAATAACAGGACAGGAGCCTACCACAGAGGGCCTCTGAAAGACTTTACCTAGCAGTATATCAAAGCAGATATTAAGTATCAGTCTCAATGAGAAAAAATAATAATTTAAACTCCAGAGAAAACAAACAAAATACATGGTGATGGAACAGGAAAGGAATCAGACCTTGGTATACAGTAATATTATGTGGGTCAGCAAACACAAGCAAATGCAGAACACAGGTCTAAGCAAACCATGAAATACACTGGAGGGATAGTGAAAGGAACCTGTGTGTGCTTAATTATGGGTGTTTAGGGGGTAAAGCTCATCCTCCGTATGGAATTTGAAAAACTAAGAAGAAAGAGACTGTTCGATAGCATAAAGGCAAACACCTGATGACCAGAAAAGGGAGGTGAAAAAGACTGGGGAGAGAGAGAAAGATGAGCAAGGGATCAATTATTAAAATAAAAATACTACAAAAAAATGCAACAGTTTTAATAAAATCTTCTAAAAATTAACAGTTTTAGGCAAACCAAGAGACAAACAACATCCAAATAATGGTAACCATAGTAGAAAAGGCTTAAGAAATCCCACCTGGCTTGGGTTCATTGAACCTGCTGCCTCCAAAAAAACACAAGAAAAAAAATCATGGTAGGAGCAGCCGTGAATCCCAGGTTTCCCGGTTACTTGCTTTGTGGTGGATCTCCTGTTGTCTACCATGAGGATGCCAGCCTTCATCCCTTCACAGAGATATTGTGAGGCAGAAAGTAAATTCAGTAGAAGGTCTTTGCACATAAAGAAATCTCAAAATATAGCATAGATTTATCCCTATAAACAATGATTGAATACCTACCACCTGCTAGATATAGTTCATAATGTTATTCCTTTTTGGGTGGTGTTGCATAGTTTACCTAAACTTAAAATATTATTTCTTACAATGACTATTCTTGAGTTAGGCTTTAAATTGGCGTGGGGTATAGTAATGTCTTTTCACGTCTGTGTTAGGAATCTGTGACTCACTCTAAAATAGCCCCCACCCCAGTTATTCGTGTATTTTGGAACATGTGCCCTGTGTAATCTTTCCCCTGGGTATAAGCAGGGCCTGAGACTGGTAAGTAACCCAACTTGGCAAACATGATGGACTGCAAATCCAAGACCACGATGCGGAAGAATGGTGCTTACACCGTATTAACAGATAGTACTTGTCTTTTCTCTCCCTCTCTGGCTCCCATAGGAATAGGTTTGGAGGAAGGCTCTGACCCCAGACCATGACTGAAAGAACTGAGGGCAGTCAGCAAGAAGCAGAGACTCCCAGAGAACAAAGATAACCCACAAGTAACATAACACTGTCTACAGGAGCTTGAGAGTGGATCAGTTTAAGCCACAGGTGACAACCGATCCCTGGCTGAGAAGATGTAGGCAAGTCTAGATTTGTGACCAACAAAACAGCAAGGAAGCGGCCTGTGTTTGTGTCACCAAATTTGTGAACCAGAAGGAACCATTAGTTAAGTCTCTCGCTGACTCAAGTGTTATCAAACATAGATCACTGCTTTCTGCTTGTCACAGAGGCCCAAAGCCTAACTATAAAAGCTCAACTCTCAGCCCGTTGGCATCAAGTCCCCTGAGTTGAAGCAAGTTCACCTCACTATTAGCACCTCAACCTCAGATGGCTTCGTTCTGGTTACGTCATCTGAAAGTCATCATTTAAACAATTTACTATTATTAGCAGTGCCAATCAAATGTCACTCACAAGATAAAGTAATATTCACCTCATAAGTTATAAAAACCATAAGGAATAACACAAAATGGAAGTTTTCTATTTAATAATATTTTTAAAGTAAAAGAAAAGAAAACAAGATTTAAAAACCCTTCTGAAAGTATACACTATAATTCTAACACATTAAATATTTAACAAATCATGGTTTCTGGGTAAATGGAAAGGAAATTTCCTTCGCTTTTAATCTAGAATAAAAATATGGTGTGTGGGTGGTGATGCATACCGAGTGTACATTACTGTATAGGAGGAAAAGGTAGCGGAAATGAGAATTGTGGGAGCAGGGAAAGCGGCATGACAGCCAGGTATCACTAGCCTCCCCCCTCTGCTCCTCAGCCCCACAGACATTCTTGCTTTTCCATCACTGTATTGTTGGATAAAAACACAGCTACTTTTTTGTTTAGATGCCCCATCATGCTGACTCAGAAAGGTGGGCATGTGCGGGAAAGCCTTTAAAAGAGGACCCACATACAGCTGTGAACCATTCACCCGGAGAACAACGAGCAGAACAGGCCATCGCCGAGGCACTGTCACTGCTCACAACTCCTGTAAGGGAGGCGGAGGTTGACGTGGGGTCTGAAGCTGTCAGTGCCAAGATTCTGCAGCTGTCACAGTTGGAAAGCTGTCTCCCCCACAAACTGGTGCTTGCGAGCTAGATTGGACTGAGTGGGATGCAGAGGAGAGCTCAGAAATTTGACAACAGCAGCTGTGCTATCTGGATGATTTGTAATAAAGTTGGTTGACAAGTGATTGGAAATGACAAAGCACATATGTACTGAGGTCTCACTGTGATGGCCGGAGGTCATGAATTGAGTATGACAAATGACTACACAAGTGTGTGTTTTTGTGCACCCTATTAAGAACTAAGGCCTACGTGACTTTTCAACAAATGCCCTCTGGGTTTTGTATTGGTTTTCACTGCACTCACAATTATTAGAAACTTACAAACATAATTATTTCATAACTCTGGAGGCCAGAATTAACATACTTGTTTCATTGAGCTGACATCAAGGCTTCTTTCTATAGCAGCGGTTCTCAACTTTCCCGGCACTACAACCCTTTAATACAGTTCTTTGTGTTGCGGTGACCCCAACCATAAAATTATTTCATTGCTACTTCATAACTGGAACTTTGCTATTATTTTGAATCATAATGTAAATATCTGATATGTAGGACATCTGATATGTGACCCCCAAAGGGTCTGTGACTCACAGGTTGTGCTTTATAGGTTGCTATGAAAAATCCATCTCTTTCTTCTTCCAGCCCTAAGGTCTGTCAGCATCCATTGCTGTCTTTGACTTGCAGCCCCTTCCTCAGTCTTCAGAGCCAATAGTTCCACACAGTGCAGCTTCCGCTTCTGCTTGCAGAGAGAGCCAAAACAGCCAATCGAAAGATCTCTGTGTCCCAGGATCCTTAAGAAATAGTATTTACAAATCCTTTTTGATATATGAGGCAACTTTCAGTTTCCAGGAATTGGACCTAGATATCTTTAGTTATCACCATTCAGCCCATGACACAAAACAGCTCATAAATATTTCAATAGAAAACTGATTGTGGCAAGGGCTTATTATTAATATATAAGACAATCTAATAATTAGTTACCTTGGCTACTTTCAAAATCATTCCCCTTGGTAGATATGATGTGAAGAATGTAAAGAGGAAGTCCAGTCAACACTGTCATAGAGATCTCCTGAGTAATACTGTGCATTTGAGAGGATGTAGGTGTGTGCCCATGGGTTCAAGCACAGCAGGGGATTAGATAAAAGTCCTACTGAACACAACTAACAGATTTCAGCGATACCAGGAAGATGCACCCATGTAGTGGCTCACACTGTAATAATCATGGATATAAAAAAGTACAGTAGCAAGCATCAGGAAAGCTTAATACAAAACACCTGGGCAGGCTCAGAAGAAGAACGTCTAACTGTTTGCAGGTGTGTGGGATGTATGAAGGAGAATGCTAATTTTTATTGAATGACTACTATGCATCGGGCACAGAGTAATGGGCATTTTAGTACCAATTCAGTAAAGTACCACATCATCAGAAGATGAAAGTATTAAAAGAAGAGGAAAATAAAGTCCAAGGAAAATAGTGTGACTTTCCCCCTATTTTCCAGCTAACAAATGATGTAGGAAATTTTTGACTTATATATGTTAGCATCTAAAAACAAGTAATGGTTTCTTCAGTGCACTGTAACACACAGAGGAGTCAAGGAAACAATGGTCCATCAGAAGGGCTTTGGGGAAATAAAAGAATGAGATAAGGGAACTTAATGTTAGTGCATATTCTGTCAGCTGATAATAACAGCAGTTCCCACTGGCTGTGTGATCGTGTGCAGGGCCCACATACTGATGACACAACAACACACAACTGCAAGTAGACATGTCTCATATTTCTAGGTTACCATTTTACTGTTCGGACCCTTCCTCACTTACCTGTCAAAGAAATGCATGCTCTCACCTTTCCCATGGACTCTGCATGGGCTGAAGGGGTGTCTCAGCCATTAAGTGCTGTTGCGGCTATTGCACAGGAGCTGAGTTCAGTTCCCAGCACCCATATGATAGCTCACAACAATCCATAACTCCAATTCCAGGGGATCTGATGTCTTTTTAGGCACCAGGCTTGTACACAGTCCACATACAAAATAGAGGCAGGCAAAACACTCATACACACAAAATAAACTAAATATACAAATCTTCTTAGTAAGTTCTATAGCACACCCAGTTTCTAACCTCATTTCATGGGAAACTATGTCTTTACTTGAACTAATATCAAGTACATGGTTTTTCCATAAGACAGTCCTTGCATGTTCTTTCCTGTGGCATTTAGATGGTAAAACTGGTCAACACAGTCCAAGCCTTTACTGTGGAATTGCTTAAGACCTTTCATGAAAAGAACTAAAAGGTAAGTTGTTATGTTTTGTAATGATCCAGCAACATAAGTCACCTCTGTCATCAAGAAGGGTCCTTCCAGATCATGCATAAGCCACAAGGAAGAATACAACTCTAGAACTTTTGGGCAATATCAAATGAGAACTGAAACCAAGTATGAACTTCTCAAATACCTTCATATATATATATATATACATATATATACAAGGACTGACACTTGAGGTATATATTGAAAAAAAAAAAATATATATATATATATGCTTTTAGACCCCTACATACCAAAACCAGCCATCCATAAATGTCAGGCATATCTATACCTATATATCTACATCAACAACGTCTATATCCATCGGGTGTGTGTCATAAGTAATAAAAGCCCACAATCTTGAGACTGGCTGATCAATCCACACCTCCCACCTACACCCTTCCATTGTAATTCAGTTGGGTTTTAATTTTGGTCATGTCTTTTCTTCACAACCTCCAGACTCCTGACAAAAATCACTAGAAATCAATAAATAAGTCCCTTCTCTCTCAGCTCTCATAACCAATGATTCATTCTGTGGAATCTACATCCAACTTCCTCAATCTGTTTTTCCAGTTCTGGTTATATTTGTATGGAAAAGCTAAAGGAGATCAGCTAAGAAAAGAACCAACATCATTATATTGAAATCACTTTATAAACTGAAATGTACTGTGTGCCAATGTTATTATTTTTATCTTTACTTGAAAAGTACATATTGATTTATTTATTATAAAATACAGACTTTAGAAACTGGGGAGATGGTTTTGTGGGTAAAAGAGCTTGCAGGGAAAGTAGGAGGACATGACTTTGAGTCCCTAGAACTCATGGAAAAGCTGGTTGTGCACAACACTCAAATCTCCTTAATCTCAGTGCTGCTACCAATAGATAGAAGAGACAGGAGAATCCCGAGGCTCAGCGGCCAGCTAGCCTGGCTTATGCAGAAGCAAAAAACAATAAAAGATACCCTATCTAAAACAAGGACTGACACTTGAGGTTGTCAAGGTTGTCTTCTGACACACACACACTGGGGCATATGCATGTTCACATCCACACACACGTGTGTGTGTATATATATATTTGGAACAGAGACAATTAAACAATTAAACAATCAATTCTATCTGCAATTATTAAAGACTTTTAGATAAACAAATCTCTTCTTTAAATGGTCAGCTTAAAAAATAGGATGACTGAATGTGTCTCTAGCATGACACTTGTGAGAAATCCAGCCATGATGTACATATGTATGTATTATGTCTAACTAGAGAAGATACCAAATTCTCTAAAGTCAGCCAATAAATTCATAAATTGTTTTCCCTCTGTGTCTGTTGTTCACAGGTTTTCTGAGGCACATGTTGTAAGTTCACATGGAGACAGGAAAACCGAATTTGGAAGCACAGCCCTGTAACCCCAGCATTTGAGCGACTGCGGCGAGAAGACATCTGTTCCAAGGCCAGTCTGCGCTTCCCAGCTGGATCCCGTCCCCAAAACACACAATACAAAACTTCCTGTGTGCAAAGTGCTCAATTAGACAATCATAATCACATGCACACATCAACAGAGGCCAAATCATGCACTGTTGTAATGTCCCATCTTCTCTTCCAGCATCTGACCTATCCCTACAAGACACATACCACTGACATGTTGTCACTGTAGATTAATCTTCATTTTATAGAATTTCAGGTTTGTGAAATGTGCAATATATGCTCTAATTTGGCTATTTTTTCTCTCAAAAAAAAAATGAGTTTGTTAACAGCCCATTCCTTTTTATTGCTGAAAAGAACATTACAACTTATTTATCTAATTGAGAGCTTGTGACTGAATGCTGGCCTGAAGGCATGAATCTCCACCAGAATCTGTGAATGTTTACCTTACATGGCAAAAGACATATGCAGACATGATGAAGTTAAAGATCCTGAGACTGGAAGGTTATGATGATTTTCTGAATGTGTTCACAGGGTCCTTCCACGTGGGTGGTAGAAAGGTCAAGGACCCAACATGTTAGAAAGAAAGGCTGCTGAGCATCCAAACCAAGCAATACAAAATGTCATTTAACTTACATCACCTCCAACATCCCAGATATTATTACCTAAACCACCTGGGGATGTTGCTCTGGGTATAATCTATTTTAAAACAAAGTATCTTTCCACCTGTAGACATGTGATGCTAGAAAGCAAGATACTGTCCCCCACCCAAAGTGCAGTGATGGCAAAGGCATGGGACAACAAATATGGAATTTCTCATTTTAAAGTGGAAAAAAAAAAGAAAAAAAATGGAATCACTAGTCCAAACAAATTATGAAATCAAATTGTACACATTCCATTAGAATTTAAGACACAAGAGTAATCCTTGTGGCTCTGCCTGGTTAGATGTGCTCTCTGACCCTCTTGCTTTTTTTTTGTAAAGGATAGTATGTATTTGCAGATGAGCGGTCTAACTAGCCTATCTCCTGCCTATAGGAGACACTTGGTATACATTAGCATTTTCTGTTTCTTCTTTTTGTATCTCAGTCCAAATTTGCACTGTCTACTGAGAGAATGTTCCCAAAACTTGGTCAGCCTCCCATGTGTGTCACGGGGATCATGCTGTTAAACAAGTAACTCTTCAAGCTTATGCAGGATGATCCCAGGTCTTCCTGACTTCTGTGGTGAGCCTGGGGGCACCCAAGAAACATACATGTCAATCTTCACACTGCTCACTGTGACTGAAGTCCTGGCCTTTATCCAAAGGCCACGTATAGTCCTAGCCACGGCTGTGCAGCCACATGGCTGGCTTTCTCCCCAAGGCACGCCTTCCTCTACTTTTAGCATCTTCTGAATCCTGGAGAGAAACAAATTTTCAGATCGTAGTCCCAGTTCCTTTTTGCTTAACAATGCTTTCCTGGAACTATTTCTTTCTCCTCACATATGACAATAAAAACACAAAACCATAGCTTCAATTTTTTTTTGTTTGAAAAGTTCAACTATTCAGCCACACACAGAGATCACAGCTTCTGCTAATGCACACTACACGTTCTCCTGTTACAATAATAACCCTTCACTTCCCCTATGAGCAAGTTCTTTGACATTCTATAGTCATTGATAATGATTCTCTAAGACAACATACGTATTCTCTACATGATCATGTTTTTCCTCTTAGTCTCTGCAGCTGGAGCCTTTTCTTCTTTAATTTTTTTATTTTTATTAATTACAGTTTATTCACTTTGTATCCCAGCTGTAGCCCTCTCCCCTATTCCCTCCCAAACCCACCCTTTCTCCCTCTTTTTCTTCTATGTCCCTCTCCCAGTCCAATGATAGGAGAGGTCCTCCTCCCCTTCCATCTGACCATAGTCTATCAGGTCTCATCAGGACTAGCTTTTTGTCTTCTTCTGTGAACTAGTAAGGCTGTTCCCCCCTCAGGTGAAGGTGATCAAAGAGCCAACCCCCACTGAGCTATCTCTCCAGTCCAGCTGGAGCCTTTAGTAGCCATATTTCCATTAACAATCTATTTGTAGAAATATAGTCTTTAAAAAAAATCACGCCTATCATAATTAATCTAGTCTCTACTGCCATAGGTCAGTGCCATTTCCATAGTTTTTCATATTTGTTATTTTAGAAGCTCATTTCGGGATATCAAAACTTTTATTAGTTTCTCATTTCTGCATTATTAGATAAATAAGGAGTGATTTAAAACATTATAAATTTGTATTATTGTTTCACAGGTTATAAATCCAAAAAGAATTTGAAATGCACCGATGAACACCATGAGTCTGACAAGTCTTATGAGGCTAAAATTAAAGTGTCGTGTTTCCTTTCCTCTGGGTGCTTTTGAGAAGAATTCATTCCTTGACACTTCTAGCTTCAAAGGGCTGTCCACATTCAACAACTCAAGGCAGCATCACTCAGACATCTACTTCTTCCAGCCCTTCTCTCTTGCTCCCTCTGCTTCAGTCACTGCACTGTCCTTCACAGAAGTGCCACAAGCTAACCAACTGCACCATTGGGTCCCTACATTATCCTCCAAGACCCTACTCTCATATTCCTTCTCATAAGGACCTGTGTGAATACACTGGGCCCACGGAGATAACAGAATAACTTTCCCTTCTCAAAAGGTTTAATCACACCTGTGACAACCCTTCTGTTATATAAGCTATACTAAATTCTCAAATTCTAGGAATCAAAACAGACATCTCTAGGGTAAAAATAAATATAACTCATTATTCTATTTTTGTATTCAAAAATTTGGGGGCTATACAGTGTTTATTATTTTTATTAGTAACTGTTTATTCATTTTGTACCCCACTGAAGCCCCTCCCTCATTCTCTCCCAATCCCACCCTCCCTCATTTCCTCCCTGCCCCTCTCCAAGTTCCCAGATAGGGGAGGTCCTCCTCCCCTTCCCTCTGACCCTAGCCTATCAGGTTTTATCAAGACTGGCTGCATTGTCTTCCTCTGTGGCCTGGTAAGGCTGCTCCCCTCTCAGGGGAAGATGATCAAAGAGCCAGCCACTGAGTTCATGTCAGAGACAGTTTCTGTTCCCCTTACTAGGAAACCCACTTGGAGACTGAGCTGCCATAGGCTACATCTGTGCAGGGGTCCTAAGTTATCTTCATGTATGGTCCTGGTTTGTAGTATCATTCTCCGAAAAGACCCCTGGGCCCAGATATTTTTGGTTCTGTTGTTCTCCTTTTGGAGCTGGAGAGGATGTGGAGAAAGGGCAACCCTCCTCCATTGCTGGTGGGAATGTAAACTTGTACCCACTTTGGAAACCAATCTGGCACTTTCTCAGACAATTAAGAATGGTGCTTCCTCAAAAGCCAGCTATACCACTCCTAGGCATATATCACAAAGATGCTCAAGTACACAACAAGGACATTTGCTCAATCATGTTCGTAGCAGCTTTGTTCATAATAGCCAGAACCTGGAAACAACCCAGATGTCCCTCAACTGAGAAATGGATACAGAAATTGTGGTACAGTTACCCAATGTAATACTACTTGGCAATTAAAAAAAAAAAAAAAAGGAAATCATGAAATTTGCAAGCAAATGGTGGGAACTAGAAAAGATCATGCTGAGTAAGGTATCCCAGAAGCAGAAAGAAACACATGGTATATATTCACTTATAAATGGATATTAGACATATAATATAGGATAAATATACTAAAATCTGTACACCTAAAGAAGCTAAACAAGGAGGAGGATCAATCCTCACTCAGAAAGGCAAACAGGACAGACATCGGAAGAGGGAGAAAACAGGGAACAGGACAGGTGCCTACCACAGAGGGCCTCTGAAAGACTCTACCCAGCAGGGTATCAAAGCAGATGATAAGACTCATAGCCAAACTTTGGGCAGATTGCAGGTAATCTTATGAAAGAAGGGGCAGATAGAAAGACCTGTATTCAAATTTTTTATTCATTTTTGTATTTAGATTGTTTTCTGAATATACAAATCTGGACTGGGCTGATGATATACTTTGGTGGTTGAAGACCAGCCTGGCATGCACAGTGCTGGATCTCAGCATTAGAAGAAAAGGAAAAGTTTAGATCCACAGCCATTGCTGTTTTTAGACTTAATGGACATGGAGATAAGAAGAGGTAAGAAGTCTCAGATCCACATCTGCTTTCATGGGAACCTCAAGTATTTTTCTCATATTGTTTGTATGTCAGGATCCTGCACTTTTTAACTTGACTATGACATAATTTGGGGTGATTTACATTTATTTCATTAAGGTTTATTCCCCTTCATGGATCTTTGGGTTAACAATTTTCATCGGATTTGGGAAAATTCAGGCTATTAGTTCTCTAATCGCCATGTATACTATGCCTTACCGCAGTATCAATTATGTTTATGTCATTTCTACAGCACTCTTCAGAAATTAAAGAAAGATATATTCTACCCAAATGTACACCTAGTACTTCTCAAAATATGCATGTAGCAACTTTATAAAACATTCACCCCCCAAAGTTTGGTTTTCAGAGATTTTATAACTAATAACATCTGCTTGGGAAACATACTGGGTTTGTTATAGGAGGATTTTGTTGTGCTTTCAAGATATGTAAAATACTGTGCATTAATTCATTTGTGGCATATTTAGACAGCATATCTTAAATATTTCTGCTCCTTTCTTTTGTATTTCCATTGCAAGTGTGCCTTGTGCATATGACAACAGCCTATATTTTTCTGCACATACATACACTTTTCTGCACTTCTTTTCTTCCTGATCTTCAAACTGCTTGATTTCTATCCTATCTTCAAATAAGCTGGTTCTTTTCCTTTAACAAATAAATTGGCTATGGATACCACAGATGTGATTTTTTTTTTCATTTTAGTTATTACACCTTTCAAAGTCAGACATTTCTATGTAATTTTCCTAATCACTCCTCAGGCTTTATTGACAGCCTTCATTATCAAAACCTGCCATTCTCAAGCCTTTCCTTCTTTGGTTATATAGTAAGTCTGTAATAGCTGCTTTGAAGCTTGGCTAGTCTGAAATGTGACTATTCTCAGACAGTTTATGATGCTTAGTTTTTGTTTTTATTGTATGTATCAGCTTATCCTGTTTCTTTGAACATCTTGTCCTATTTTTTTCCTTAGGGACTGAATGATTTCGATAATTCATTGGAGCAGCTCTGAGTAAATATGGCCTTCCCAATTGCTGCTTCCAGGCTGGCTGGACTGTCTTACTGAGGTCTGTTCCCCTTGCAGTGCTAAGCCTGTGCTGCTGCAGCTAACAGGCTAAGCCTTTGCACGTGCACCCCATGCCACTCTCTTAGGAATGCAGTTAGGCCAAGATTTTGTCACTGTCTCTGAATAGACACAGCTGGTAAGCGACACTAATTGCCTGCTGCTTGTAGTATTTCCACCACACCTGGATTCCTGAGCTGTTCCATAGACTAATCCAACAAATTTCAGTTCCCTTAAAGGAGCAATTTCTAAGGATGCTATCTGAGATTTGTACTGACCTCAGGTGTCTTCTCTAAACTATTTATTCTCTAAATTTTCTGTCTGTCTCTTCATGCTAAATCTCTGAGTCAGGATGCTATCATTATGAGTAAAGACAATGACTTACCTTTGCTTTGGAAGCTGAATGCCCAATGGCGGCTAGAGAGGGTGAATAGAAAAGAGTACCCTCTGGTTTGGGGGCGCCTTTAATACCCATACTGCAATAGGCCAAGGAAAAGTAAATAAGGCTTCCAGGGTTCTTGTCATACCCAAGACACAGCCTGCCAAGTATGAATGGGGCCTGTACAGCAACAAGGAGGCCGCGTGTCCCCACACTCACCTGGAGCTCAGTCTCAGCATCAGGTCACTGGGATATAATGAATAAAAGCTGATGCTGAGCCTCACTGAAAGCTGGTGGGAGTAAGCAGGTGGGGTCTGGAATGGCGTTCCCATCATGTGGAGTTGGGAAGGGGTAAAGGGAGAGAAAGTATTGGTTCACAGTCTCAACGGTCTGACAAAAATGAAGGTTCTCTTGACCAAATGTCTCATCATTTAGTTATTACTTAAAACTCTCAGGGACATTCTCAGACACTGTAAGGCAGAGCCCAACCCTCGTTCTGTTTGGAATCAGGTCTGCCATGCTTCTTATGTGCTCTCATGACCCCTAGTAAGCCGATTAATCAACAATGGCGGGAAGGCAATTCAATCAAGAAACCGATTCTTTCTTAAAAGCTGAAGAAGGGGTATGGAAAGAAATGAAGCTCTACCTTTTCTTACACCACCAAAAAAAATGATATGGATCATAGCCTAAAATATAAAATTATGTAAATTCTAGAATAAAATACAGAACTCTTTGAAAGTACAACTTTGTAATAAGCAAATATTCCTAGCTAGGACACAAAAAGCTCACAATATCTCCCTCTCTCTAGCATCTCTCTCTCTCTCTCTCTCTCTCACACACACACACACACACACATACACACACATTATTCACACACAGAAATATTAGATTGATGTCATCAAAAGATTTGAAGTTTGTCCTTTAAAGTACATTATTATAAAAAAATAAAGACAAGCTATAGAATGGTAAAATAACTTTACAAACCATAAATCTCATAAGGAGCTCATTTTTAAGATATATTTTTTAATTGAATAAAATATATACAATCTAGTTTTTAAAAAGTTGGAACAGACATTTAACCAAAAAGATTTACAGATAGCAAATAAGTAAATAAAATTATGTTTAATAGTTAATTTTCAGAAAAACACAAATTAAATTCACAGTAAGAGCACGAAACACCTACTAGAATGGCTAAACTTTAAAAGACCTATGATATCATAAGGCATGGAATAACTGAAATACTTGTAGATTTCTTATTGAAAATAAATATATCCAACTTGGAAATTAGTTTTTAATCCCTCAAATGTTAAACATAGAAATAATATATCATGAATTGATTCCAGTCCTACACACTTACCCAAGGTAAATAAAAACACAAAGACTTACATACAAATGTTCATAGCTTTATTAATTTAGCAGAAACCTAGAAACAACCCAAATATCCATCAACAGATGAATGGGTAGACATGTTGTGGTATATCCATACAATGGAACACTACTTGGTAATAAACAAAGATGAATATCATCAGTGAGAAAAGCCAAAACAAAAAAACTGTACAATTCTATTCATATAAAAATTCTTGAAGACGAAATTATAGTCATAGTAAACAAATCCATGGCTTTGTCAGATGTCACAAAGAAGTGTGAATATTGGCAGGAAGTGATTGCAAGGAAGCATGGGAGATCTAGAAAATGATGGGAATATTCTATAATCCTAATTTTGGTTTTATATGTATTACTATTTATATGTCACTATGTATAATACATATGATGTATTTACATATGACTATACATGAACATCCATTTGACCAGTTCAATTACCTGTACCCCAGAAGTGCACAACCTGTGACTGTCACTTTGTGTAAGACGGGCCTCAAGTAAAAAATTAAAGGACAGTGAAAGAGGAACATTTACTAGGGGTAAGACAGAAAATGCTTTTATAGGAAAATACTTTATGAGGCACTCAGTCAGAGGATACTAAATCAAAACACTAGATAGCAAAGAGTCTAGAATTAGGTTATTATCAACTCAAATGTGTTTTCACTCTTTATTAGATTATAAAATACATGTCTTTTATGCCCTATTTTTAAATGGAATTTTAAAACAATCATGCTTTTAAATCATGGTATCATTTGAGAAAGAAATTTTGAGATTATGTGTATAGGGACATGTTACATCTGACAAAACGATGGTGACCTCAGGTGCATCTCAGCCATGTGCATTCTTTGGGCCAGAGTATATGCTCCATCTCCATCGCCTTCACACTTAGCCATCTGGCTTGCTCTGGCCGATGAAATAGCATCATGTAAGAGGGCTGAATAGTTGCGAGTGTGCCTGCATGACCTGGATTGCACTAGAACACCCATAACCCATGAAGAGTGTACCTAGACTGGACCAGACAATGAGGCAGAGGCACGAGGAACAAGGCTGAAGTTGCCTCAGAGACTGAGCTGAAGATGAGTACGTCACTTTTAAGTAAGAAAATTAAAAGCTTGCCATGATACAAAATGGACTTAACCAGGGTTTGTTATATGCACCATTCCTTTGGGAGTTGATGAAACTGCATCTAACATTTATGGAGAAAGTCGTAAGTACTGAGCTAAAAACTTTATGTGTGCTACCTCCTTGATCACCACAATGACTCTAACAGAGAGAATACTGGAACCACACTTTTGAAATACATGGTGATGGAGCAGAAGACAGAGGGTAACTGCATTACCCAAAGTCAGTTATAAGTGACCAAAAGAACTTAATTCCATTACGTTTTCCTATACATAGTATTCGCCCTTTCCTTCATTCGGCTTTGTTGGCTAAATGGAGGTTTTAATCAGTGGCCCTAAATCAATGCTTTTGAAAGAGAACTCTACCCCACTTACTGATTTTCCACATGGAAGTAACTATCAGACCTCAACGATAGCATTGGTTGGCAAAACACAGTGAGGTTTTAAGAGCAGTTGTGTGCCAGGTCGTGATGGATGTGTGTCAGTTGTATTTACTCTTTCCTTTTTCCTGCATCTGTTCTACCAATCTTCATAACTGTATCTAAACAATCACCAATTTACTCCAACTCCTGGCCCTCAGTGGCTGAAAAACCATACTGTCATAATCACAAGGTTATGCTTTAAATGCTGAAGACCCTTCATGCTGCTCTGCAATATTGTTTTCATCCATGTTGATTCCATTTTTAATTCTCCAAATGTTCCAAACTTTAATAACTAACATAAGTGCTAACTTTAGTATCACTCCTCCCAGGGGATCTGCCTCCAACTTAACAGAAAATGAATATTCCATGAGATATTAAATTCTCAACTTTTCTCTTCTTCCTTCTACCTATCTTTACCTCTCATTACCTTTAACTCTTGCCTTGGTGACTAATCCCACCTCCATATTCTAGCTTCTCTCCCTTCCTTCCTGTACTTTATCCCTCTCCATTTAACATTGTCCCCTAGTTCTCTACAGAAAAACCTACATACTCATGTCTTCCACATCTTAAGCTGCTTTCCTGAAACCCTGATTGCTCCAGAAACTACCATCCTCTTTCCTTGGATTCACTACTAAACTTCTTTACAAAGCACCATACTTAAGCTATTTTCAAATTCTTGCCTCCAATTCATTCTTTAACTCACTACCATGAGGTTTCGCTTTCTATAAACTTTTTCCAAGTATTTCTCTCAAGTGACAGTTTCCAAACTGCCTGATCTCCTCTCAGCTACATTCTAACCAAGTCTCCCCATAGTTTTCCATGACATACATGTATTAACTCCAGCCCTCCAGCCCTTCCCACACCTGACTGTTCCTCACTATTTGTTCTCTATTACAGTTATTGGTACCACATTCAGATACTCACTGCAAAATTCCATTCTCTCTCCTTCACCACACAGAGCTTCTTAATACCTTCAATATTTTACCCTACTACTTGCTTCCACTCACTTAAATCCCACCCTGGTTGGTCTATCAAAAAGTCTGCCAATTTATTTTTTGGTAACCAGTCTGATCTAGTATATATTCAATCCTTCTTTGTCACTCCCCCAAAATTATAATTAAAATGCAAATTCCATCAAATACCTCCTCTCCCCTTCCTCCTACATTCTTCCCTAATGCTTTAAATCCCTCAGTGGGCATTCAATTGTTATTCAGTGCATAGAAAAGAAGGTGCAATGTGTTACCAGGGAATACAGAGAATTTCTGGGACCCTCTTCTGTCCAATCTTATCACCACCCTACAGCAGTTCCTCTGCATCCTCATTACACTAATACAGAACATCTATGTTTTCTCCGAATATGTTATGTCATTTGATGCATCGATGCTTGGAGTTATACTGCTTTTCCAGTGTGAAATGCTAGCCTCTTCAACCCTGTTTGCAGATTTCACATCTTCCAGTACTCCCACTAAACAGCCTCCTCCTGCAATATAGCCCTTGCTCCCTCTCCTCAATCTGTTTCAATTTTCCTTTACTTGAATCTATCTGCACACCTCTGTATGGAAACATTTGCTTTACATGCCTGACTTTAAGCTCCTTGAGAACAATGTTTTTATAGTCTATAAACCACCATTGATTCACATCCTACTTAAAACATAGTAGTGGCTTTCTTGAATTCTCTTCTTGCTTCCTTTAAAGCCGTCTTAACTGTCTGTTGCCTACCCACATGATTCCTTTCAGCTTTCTTTGAGTTCATCTCAGTGTCCCAGGTCTTTGTTTCCCAGCTGTAGCCTCACCCTCATCCCCTCCCAATCCTCTCTCTCTTTCTCCCTCATCTCCTCCCATCCCCTTCCCCAATTCCTCCACTGATAGTGGAGGTCCTCCTCCCCTTCCATCTGACTGGAGCCTATCAGGTTTCATCAGGACTGGCTTTCATAGTCTTCCTCTGTGGCCTGGTCAGGCTGCTCCCCCCTGAGAGGGAGGTGATCAAAGAGCCAGCCACTGAGTTCATGTCAGAGACAGACCCTGCTCCCGGGAGCCCATTTGGAAACTGAGCTGCCAGGAGCTACTTCTGTTCTGGGGGGTGTCTAGGTTATCTCCATGAATGGTTCTTGGTTGGAATATCAGTCTCAGACAAGACCCCCCAAGCCCAGATTTTTTGGTTCTGTTCATCTCCTTATGGAGCTCCAGACCCTCCCAGGTCTTTCTATCTCCTCCTTCTTTCATAAGATTCCCTGCACTCTGCCCAAAGTTCAGCTATGAGTCTCAGCATCTGCTGTAATACCCTCCTGGGTAGAGTCTTTCAGAGGCCCTCTGTGGTAGGCACCTGTCTTGTTCCCTTTTTTCATCTTATTCTGATGTCTATCCCATTGCCTTTCTGAATAAAGATTGAGCATCTTACCCAGGGTGCTCCTCTTTTACTTAGTTACCTTGGGCAATGTTTGGCATCCAAACACATTTTGTTATATCCACTTTCCAGTGATTGAGTAACAATTTATAAAATTCAGCCTGTAACCCACCACTTCTGTACTAACTACAATGGCATAGACATTCTAGTGACATAGAGCTCATTTACTGCAAGCTGGCACACGCCAACAAAGAAGTAAATGCATGCTATAACATGTATCCATTTAATCATTAACACCCTAAAGTAAGTACAATTACCCATTACTTGGGATGCATAAAGGCATGGAAGGTATGTGATTCCCAGACGCTATGTAGCTATGAGATGCTGAGGCTGAGACTATGCCAATATCACGGAAGGCCCATTGCACTACAATATTCATTACTGCTTGCTAGACTCCTTAATTCATCATGCTATGTGCTTACTCTGTTATTTGGAAACTCACATGACTTCTGCCTCTATTATTCTCACCTCTACAGTATTACAATTACCAGCAATGCTAAGAAGCCTTCCAAGTCTTACTAAATTCCATCATCCAACCTTCCCACAGTCACTTGTTTACTTAGCCACACTCTGTGTCTGACAGAGTCTAGAATGTTTGCCTCTTGAGCACAGTATATCCGTAATTGTCTTATGGTTGCTCACTGTTACTATCCAATATGACTCAGGATCTCTTTCACTGACATTTTTTTCCCAATAAATAAAGTTCAATTCGATAAGACAGCTGAATATTGACAATTTTCTTTATCTCCAAAGATTGCAATTACTTTGATTATTGAAACAACCCCTGACATTCTCACACTACAAAATCAAAGAACTTTTGCCAAAAAACTCAACTTGAGGAGGAAGTGTAAACAAGACTAGCTGAAGGCAGAGCTGTCCCAGAGCAAGGCTCACTAAGTCAGAAGTAGCTTGTGCAGAAAACAAGCAGAATAAGCACAAGCAGAGACCCACAAACTCGGGTTTGGAGGTACACAGCTACCGGTGAAGGCAAACTCGAGTCACAACATAGAACTAAGGCTGAGAGCCCAGGGAGACATGGGATGCCAGCTCCCTGGTCCTCTGAGCTGCTCATATGAATTTCTCTGCATAGGCTAAGGCCACCTTCTGCTGGGCTTCAGACAAAGGTCAGCGACTGCATCTTCATACAACTTGGAATGGGTATTTACACACTCTAGTGTCTGTCTCTAGAATTTCTTTCCTGCCTTCTACACGTCTCCTTTTCTTTTTTAAAATTCAAAGACTGCTAGGCTAAAGATGCTGTCTGAGCAATTATACATTAAATGTATACATTCTAAATCACTGTGACCTATTGTATAACTTTTGAGACAGTATCAGATTTTCCTGGATCTTCAATTTTTAATATTTGTTTATATTAATACTCTAGCTCAAATACTTGTGTTTGTTTCAGAGGAGAACTGGAAGGGCATTACTCAAAGGTGAGACCAACGTTCTCCAAAAATTGTTGAGTGTTTAAATCCATCTCAAGTAGATTGACTAACTCAAATCCTGACCCCAATTTAGAAGCAGTTTAAGCATTATAAGCCTCAATTTTGTATTAATAAAGGGTAAATAGGTACTGGTAGTATTTAAAGTTTTAAACAAAATTGCTTCTTTTCCTCTGCTATAAGGCACATGATGTCTAACTGCAGTGCCTGCTTCCTTCTGTTAGAGCTTCTCAGAGCACCCTATAAACTTAACTCTTCTGCCTCTGCCATTCCTGTAGCCTCACATGCCTTGTTTTTCTCTATGTTATTTATCAGGTTCTATCATATTTTTATGTTTTTATTTATGTTCTTTCTCTTTTCCATTCCAATCCAAGTTCCATAAAGAATACTCCCTGATATATATATGTTAACTATCAACTAGTTAATAATTAAAGGCTACTATTTCAATAATTATACTATATTAACAACATATTATATTGCAATAATTATACTATATGTAATTATATACTATATATAAATAAATTAGGGATCAGAACCAGCAGCAGGGCTATTCCTGGCTTGAACAGAGCACACCAGTTAATACAGTAGCTGGACAGGAAAAAACATTGCCCAGTGTGAAAACACAACCCAAGATTACAAGCTATAGATCAATACAAGAATAAGAGAAACAACATTCCATAAAATAAAGTTATTTTAAGAAAAATAAGAAAGGGGTTAACTCATAAGTATGTGCTCCAAGGCAGGTTACAGAGGACACGATTTTAGTGAAATGAAGACAACCACATGAAATAAAATTAACCAAAACTGAACATGGAAAACACAGAGAAAAACTGCAAATCAGGGTGAAACAACCAAATCACTGAGATGGAATACATTTGTTAAATCACTTAGACTTAAAAGAAAAGACTTAATGGAAAAATAAAAATATGTGGTCTTATACTACATAAGATCATATTTTCAGCTTACGTAATTATATGCAGACAATAAGAATTAAGCAAAGAAAACAGAACAAGTTAGATTTGAAAATAATGACTAAAACCTAGGAAAGTATGTCCACTGGGAACTTGGATCTACAAACAAGATGCTCAGGTGAGGCTGTGGCTTATGATGGACCCAGGGATCTTTGACAAATAGAGGTTGTTAGAATCATAAAGGTAAAGGGGTTGACAAGGTATAATGTAAGTTTACAAAACAAGTCAAATAGGAAAGTATCTGACAAATATTTGTACAATGATGAATAATGGGTGGAGAAGTTTCCTAATGAAAGTGCCTTGAAAAATTAACAATGGAAAACAGTCCACTTCAACAAGAACCCAGAGAGAGGGTTCACTACTTATAATCCCACACATAACTGAATGTGTAAGTAAGTTCTTCCCTCTTTCTCCAGGTGTACTTGGCCTTTACTTTCATCATTTCTATAAACAATCTATCTTGGTCACTTCTCCAGTACTTGCTGGTTTTTCATTTATCAGTCTTCCAGATCCAATTAATTTTTTTTCTCCAATATATCACCATATTATTTTACTTCATTTTTACAGGATAACATTTTGTTACAAGTAGAAAAGACAGACTAAACAAAACAAACAAAAAACCTACACCCAAGACTTAGGAAACATCGTGGAAGAGGGGGCAAAAACATTGTAAAAGCAAGAGGATTGGGGCTTTATCTGTGAAACTGTGTTTGCCATTAATATCAGGAGCTATGGCATAAATTCTTACCAACATGTCCACCGAAATGTGAGCTGCAGGAGGGGAACAAAGATGGCATCAATGGACACGCCAAAGTGGACAAAGGAAAGCTCCTGAGGCTTCAACCCTACACAAAGAACTCTAGGCAACTGAGGAAAGCTGGGAGCAGGAGAAGAGCTCTTCCCATGGAAGAGAAACCAACTGGTTATCCAGTGTCAAATGATCAGCCCTGAAAACATATGTATAAGTAGCATTATGTGGACCCAATGCATACATATGCATTCAATAACAATTAGTGAAAAAGGAGGCCCTGAGATTGAAGGAGAGCATGAAGGGGTCCATGGGAGGATTTGGCGGTAGGAAAGGAATGGATGAAGCATGGTAATTAATATTATAACCTCAAGAATAAAATAAGAATTTAAAAAAGAAAAGAACATTTCAGAGACTATGAATCTTTTACTCATAAAACTTCAATGGCAGTAGATAACCTACATGGAGAGAAAGATTTAACATAAGGAAAACATTGTATCAATATTTTCCCTGAAGTTTATAATGAATCTTGGAAACATAAGGGACAAGTATTCTTTATTAACATACCCTGGAAACTAGACCTGCAAGCGTGGTGGCTGATGGGTCTGTGTAAGTGCAGTGCATGGGGTGTAGGAGCTGGAAAGCTGAGCGTGTAGGATGTAGCAGCACATTCTCGTCACTGTGCTGATTCAGACGGCAGGTAATTATGCCTAAATATAATTTCCTACTCACTTCAACTGGGTTTACTCAGTACATACCACAAAAGATGTTCCCTTGTTAGACAGACATTATTTCAACATTAATATATAAATATCTACAGAAATATCTAATCAGCTGTTAATTATTCCATTCTCTCCTAGCCTAGCATTCTCCCATTAGATTACAACTACATGAAATCAGGTTGTTATAACCTGACAAAGGAACCACATGAATTTAATGTGAATATATGACATTACACTGAAATGAAATTTCTTTGGGTCTAAGGATGCACCTTATATATCTTGACATTCCAAGTGGCTCTAGCAAATATGTTTAAAGACAAAATATGATTATTTATGAATAAAGTTATGAGAGTGATAGAAATAACCTTAAGTTTTCATTGCAAAATAAGGAAGCAAGCATAAGGTCCTGTTAAGTGACAATTAAGTACCCATCCCTAAACAAAACGTTTATATCATCCCGTTCCAGGTTCGGGGAACTTTAAAGAAGAGGAAGCAGGAAAACTGAGATATCTGGACGATAGGGAGAAGACCTGGAAATGTCATTTTTCTAGGCAATAAACAGCCACTGCTGTCATATACACTTAACAAATATAGATGACTTCAATGGGTCTGTACAATAATGAGCCATCAACAGCCAAGCCAGTATGGAGGATGGATTGGGGGAGCCTACCTCTTACTGCTATTTCCTAGGAATAGATTCAAGGAAAGAAGTCGTTGCCTTCAGCATGTGCCCACTGGTGACTAATGAATAACCCCAATCCAATCTAATGATCACATACATGCCTCTGTTCAAACTAAACAGGTCACAGAACCAAACCAAAAGTCTGGGACATGGACAAGAAGGGGAATTAACAAGAGTTGAGGGGGAGAAAGTAATGAGAAAGTATTATATGTATGTATAAATTGTCGAAGAAGTAACTTAGTAATTATTTTTAGTTAGGGGAGCCAAAGTTGTATGACAGATAGAGAAAAAAAGAGATTTTTAAAAATAATTTATTATAAAACAACACAATTTCACATGTATTTCCGGTGGAAAAAATAACTGATCAAATTAAAAGTTTAAATAGTCTAAGAAAAATGTATTTTCTCATAGTAAATACATAACTTTAATAATTACAATAAAGTTATGTGTCATAAATCCAAGTTCTTCAAACTGCATTCAGTACTTGGATGCACTTGGCTACACTATTTATTATCTTACAGGATGAGCAATAGATTTGGTGCAGTTTGTGGGAGAAAGTTCCAATACAGGTTGAAAGCATTAAAAACTAGATACTGTAACAAAACTCAGAGAACAGCACGATAAGAACTGTGGACAAGGCGATGAATGCCAAGTTTCTCATCTAATCATTATGCTGTTTACTAAATTAATAAAAAAAATCAAACAGCTGACAGTTAGCATTCTCCTTTTCTGGATATGTTTTTAGCCACTACATTAAAAACTGCTTTCTAGCATATCTTTATTCACAACCTCGTACTTCTCCAAGCAACGGTTGCCAGTGTCTTCTTGCATTTGCCAAGAAGCCTTGGTAACAAATTCTTTTGACCTCATACTGCCTACTCTATAACCTCCTCAGAGTGCATTCCTTAAGTTCAGCCTGTCGGGCAGAAACTGCCTTAATTATTCAGATGCTGTCTAACTTAAGTAACCTCTTCAAAGGAAGCACTGAATTATAGCAAATGATGTTGGGCGGAGTCTCTCTTCAAAAGCAGGCTATTATTATTAAAAACCTATGCATATTATGAGAAAGGGCTCTGTCTTCCTGCACAACAAACATAAAGGGTAACTAGCAGGAGGAGAGGAAAGATTAAGACAGTAAACCTTCCTCTAACAAAAATGGGAACTTGCATGTGTCAATGAAGTACATTCGGGCTGAATAACTTCAGTTTTCTGTGAATTTGTTCTACTTATGTTATTGCTATTCCCATAGGTCTCTCATAGTAGGTAAAGCATTTGTCTCCAACCATAAAAGATTACTGACTAAAGTAGTAACGCTAGAAAAGAAGCTCATATTGGACAAAAGCCTTTTCTAGACACATGACTAGCATTTACTCAGTAAAAAGGAAAGGTAGACAAAAGCAGCAAACACTGTGCCACTGAGCTCGGACCACAGGGCTCAGCTTGTTCATCTACCAGGCTGATTTATTACTGAAATACTGCCAGCACAGTAGCAGGAGCCACTGGCAGACAGTGGTAAGTATGTCTAAGGTTTATAACTATTAGTTAACTCAAACCATAAAGGGCCAATTCTGAAGACAAAAACAGTCCTGATGTTAAGGAACACTTGGTAGTAAAACAAAACAAAACAATTAATAAGAAGCATAAAGACAATAAACCTTGCATAAATTTTCCTCAAGTTCTTATTCATCTGCTCTGAGGTTATATTTTTCTTTTCAGACGTCATTAACAAAATACTGCTAAGCAGCCCAGAAATGATATTAATAAATGGCAATATGGTGAAGATTCTATCCATTTTTCATTTAACTTTTCATTTATCAAAAAAAAAAAAAAAAAAGAATCAAGGCTTACCAGGCTTGCAAATTACAGACAAGTATAAATAGTAATTTCAGTTTTCTAGTCTATATGTCAAAGAGTACTTAGGGACATTTAAAATAGTTAATTGTAAGTAGAAAGTCTAAACATCAAATTGTGAAAATGAGTAGCAAAACAATTTATATTTTAATTAGGAAAATTCACAAAACATAACCTGTCACTTTTGTCTCTTGAAAAATTGGATTTCAGAAATAATTTGTCATTTAAAATAAAAGTTAATCTTTAATAATTATATCAGCTACATGATATGAAATTTATTGATCTAAAATATACAACTATTAATTTATATGTAAAAATTGGATATATTTATTGTATACCTTGTAATATTTTTCTTTTTCTTTATTCTTCTTTCATATAATACATCCTGACTGCAGCCTCCCTTCATTTCCCTCCCCCAAGCTTCCCCCACCTTCCCTTTCCCCAAGGCCCACTGTTCCTCTGTCTGGGGCTCCGTTGGATAAGGTTGAAGTCTGATGTCTCTGGATAGCTATTTATTGTAGTCAGTCTATGATAACAGACTCCCTTTTCTCAGTGAGGTACTGAAAAAGTCTCTCCTGATCTGGGTGACCCCAGGTCTTATGAGGAGCATCACATAGCCTCAGTGCAGATTACAGGCCAGACCCTTTCCTGACAAGAAAACCACGCCAGCAATTCCTAGAAATGCCCCACCCTACTAAAGACGTAGTCCAGCAGTGACCTTCAATGCACTTGGAGATTTCCCCCTCACCCCTAGAATAATTAAGTGCTATATTCTCTTTCTTGTTATAGGACCATGCTACTGCTTAGAAAATTCAACTATCCCTGATCCTAGTGAATTAAACACATTTACCCTCAAAAGCCCTCCCACTACACAAAGGTTTATAAATCCCTGATTTCAAATAAATGTGCTGAGGGCACATGCATGCTGCTGAGTGGCTATGTGCTGACTGCCTTCCACCATGACCGCCTGATATTCTTCGATCATCTCCCACTGGCTGCACCTCACCAGGTCTGCCCTCCAGTCTACTGGGACTGGGCCTTGCCAGGCCTGGGCCTTGGCTGCAAGCCGATCAGGCATGGGCTTCCACCTGTACCTCTGCCATGCTTAGCACATCAGCTTAACCAAGACCTTTGGTATTGCTATAAGCTTTGGACCGCTTGATCTTCCATGGCCACTGGTGGTCTCATGGTAAAAGAGCTAAACTCTCAACCAAGGACCATCTATAGATATAACCTAGAACTTCTGCTCGGATGTGGCCTGTGGTAGCTCAGTAACCAAGTAGTTTTCCAAAGTAAGGGGAACACGGACTATTTCTAATAGGATCTCAAGGGCAGGCTGTTTGACACCCCCCCCCCAGGGGAGGAGCAGTCTGTTAGGCCACAGAGGAGGACTTTGCAGCCAGCCCTGAAGATACCTGATAAAAGAGGGTCAGATGAAAGGGGAGGAGGTCCTCCCCTATCAGGGGACTTGGAAAGGGGCAGGGAGGAGACCAGGGAGGGAGTGTGGGGTTGGGGAGGGAATGAGGGAGCGGGATACAGCTGGGACACAGAGTTAACAAAATGTAACTAAAAAGAAAAATAAAATTAAAAAAAAAATAAAATGTCTAAAAAAAAAAAAAAAAAAGCTAAACTGTGACACTGTGGAAAAACTTTTCCACATCCCAACTTAGCACATGGGCCTTGTTATAAAATGCTCTAGCTGCCTGAGAGAAACAGAATCCCATTCTCTATTCAGAAGCCAAGTTGCCAAAATCCAGGCAACCACCAAATGGAGAACAACACCTTTGCATATTTTGATATGCTGTACAATGTATGAAACAGGGTACGTATGTGTCTTCTGAAACATTTATCTTTTTATTTTTGTGGTGAAAACATTCAAAATAATTTGACTTTTTCCTAAAAGTACACAGTAATACTACCTAAGTGTCATTGATCATTATGCCCTGGTTACTTCCTTTCAACACACTATTCTTAATTTCCATTGGATTCACTTTTTTTTTTTTAAAGATTCCGTACATGAGAAAGATTACTAATACTAGGTATTAATCTTTCTGTACCTGGCTTAAACTTTCAAATGCATTTCAAAGGGACTTTTCTGAAGGCCGGAGGGTGCTGAAGAAACAACACAGAGCCATATTTATGAACCCTGAAGGGTTAGAAATGTATGCTCTCCAACTTGGTAATTCCCATTCTGCTAGTAATTAAAGACTCAGGAACCCGCACCCACGATTACAGAGCTTATGAATAACACTAAGTTCAAAACAGGGACATGCTGAGGGTGGTGGTGCTCACTTTAATCCCAGCACACCAAAAGCACTGTGATTTCAAGGCCAGCCTGGGCAACATACCGAGTTCTGGTCCAGCAGGAATACAGAGTGAGAAAGCTTTCCAACAGGAAAGACACACACATACACACACACACACACAGAGAAAGAGAGAGAGAGAGAGAACAGGGTTGTGAAACTAGCTTATTCTGAGAAATCACGATATCAATGAATGAATTAATGAATTTATGTTCCCTAGAATTCTGAATAAGCACCCATTTCTACTGGTAGATAACTTTATTCTGTCAGCATCAAATAACGACACTGATTAAATTAAATGAATAATTCACTCTAAAAATATTTTCTTTAGTTTCCAGACATACATATATATAGTAGTTTTTAAAATGCTATATTAACTATTTCATCATTAACAAGTTCAAGCAAAATATTAATTTCCCAAATATCACCAGTAACTTCCTGGTTTTAACTCCAAATAGTTTTCATTAATTTTGTTGACAACAGTAAATCATTTCCTCTCCAAAAATATTTTTACTTAGTTCTTGTTTAATTAACAAAAATTTTTCTACATACATTTGTCTTTAGTAACTTACTATACTAACCTAAGTATAAACATTGCAGAAGCAAGTTAATACATCAAAAATATAAGTAGAGGGAAAAGAAACCATAATCGGAACATGTAGTGAGAGAAAGATCTATTTTCAAATACATAAATAAAATAAAAGTGCAACTTCTATTACTCAAAAACTAAGCAATCTTGCAGACTAGTAGGAAACAGAATTTATTGTGGGAAAACATTAAAAGCACTGCTTATCATTATTTCAATAATGAAATTACAGGAGGATCCATGAACTGTGCTCTTTCCCTTGAGTACCATCATCTACCAGGTTAGACCCTTCCATTCCAATCCCCTGCCTACTGAATCTCCTTTCACACAGAAAGAAGAGGTTAGCTTCATGCTGCTCCCTGAGCTCCATAGTCTGGGCCACTGCTCTGCCTACCTTTTTAAGGAGGCCTACTGGTCCCAAAAACATACAGATTAGACCCCTCCCCAGCAATCCCCTGCCACGTCCCTCTCTGGCCCAGCCAGCATTGATGAGCTTCAGCTGTTGCCTGAGAGTCATCATCTGGGCCACTGTTCTGCCTGTCTTCCCAAGGAGGCCTACCAGCCCCAGGAACATCTAGAAATCATGCTGGCCCCAGGAATATCAAGGTGGCTGTCCATCTTGCATCACAAACAACCAGATGGATAGGGACAGCATAAGAACACAATCAACAAAAACCAGGGCAATACTGCACCACTAGAACTCAGCTATCCTACTACAGCAAGCCCTGAATAGTCTAACACAACTGAAGCACAAGAAAATGACCATAAATCCAATCTTATGATGATGACAGAGGTCTGTAAAGAGGAAATGCATAAATCCCTTAAAGAAAATACAGGAAAATTCAATCAAACAGGTGAAGGAAATGAATAAAACTGTCCAAGACCTGAAAATGGAAATAGAAGCAATTTTTAAAAACCCACAAAGAAGGGAATCTTGGAAATGGAAAACCTTGAAAAGAGAACAAGAACTACTGGTGCAAGTGTCACCAACAGCATGAGGGAGAAGACAGACGCTAAGGCACAGAGAATACAATTGAGGAAATTGATACATCAATCAAAGAAAATGTTAAATCAAAACAGGTCCTCACATAAAACATCCGGGAAATCTGGGACACTATAAAAAGACCAAACCTAAGGACAATAGGAATAGAAGAAGATAGATTCCCATCTCCAAGGTCCAGAGAATATTTTCAACAAAATCACAGAAGAAAATTTCCCCAACCTAAAGAAAGATATACCTATAAACATACAAGAAGCATATATAACACCAAATAGATTGGGTGAGAAAAAAAATCCTCCACATAATAATCTTCCACATAATAATTAAAACAGTATAATTAAAAAAATTATAGAAAAAAGAAAGAATATTAAAGGCTACAAGGAAAATAAAGGCCAAGTAACATATAAAGACAGACTTCATATTATCAGAATTACACCCAACTTCTCAACAGAGATTCTAAAAGCTAGAAGGACCTGAGATGTCTTACAAAAACTAAGACACCACAGTTGTCAGACCAGACTGCTATACTCAGCAACACTTTCAATCAGCATAGATGGAAAAACAGATATTCCATGACAAAACCAAATTTAAACAATATCTTTACAGAATTTAGCCATACAGAAAACACTAGAAGGAAAACAAGCCAAGGATTCTAACTACACCGAAACAAAAACAAACCAAAAAACAGCAGATAAATAAACCCCACAACTGCAAAACCAAAAGAAGGGAAGCACACACACATACAACCACCACCAACATCAAAATAACAAAAATTAACAATCAATGGTCATTAATATCTCTCACCATCAATGGACTCAATTGTCCAATAAAGAGATATAGGCTAACAAAATGGATGCAAAAACAGAATCCATCATTCTTCAACATACAAGAGACTCACTAAGTGCTTTCATAGAGAAATTGGAGAGAGCTTATACTAGCAACTTAACACCATACCTTAAAGCTCTAGAACACAGAGAAGGAAACACACCAAGAAAAGTAGTTGTCAGGAAATAATCAAACTCATGGCTGAAAACAAGAAATTAGAAACAACAAGATCAGAATGAAGAATCAACAAAACGAAAAGCTGGTTCTTTGAGAAAATCAACAATATAGACAAACCCTTAGCCAAACTAAAAGGCAGAGAGAGAATATCCAAATTAACAAAATCATAAACAAAAGGGGGGACATAACAATGGATACCAAGGAAATCCAAAGAATCACTAGGTCTTACTTCAAAAACTTGTACTCCACAAAATTGGAGAATCCAATTAAAATGGACAATTTTCCCAATAGATACCATTTACTAACGTTAAACAAATATCAGGAAAACTATTTAGGTAGGCCTATAGCCTTTAAGGAAATAGATGCATAGATTAAAAATTTCCTAACCAAAAATATCCCAGGGCCAGATGGTTTTAGTGCAGAATTCTACCAGACTTTCAAGGAAGAGCTAACTCCTTAAACTGTCCCACAAAATAGAAACAGAAGGAACATTGCCAAACTTATGCTATGAAGTCATAGTCACCTTGGTACCTAAACACAAAGACCCAACAAAGAAAAAGAATTTCAGCCCATCTACCATGATAAGTAGGCTTCTTCCCAGAGACACAGGAATGGTTCAACATAGAAAAATCCCTCAATATAATCCACCATATAAACAAATAGAAAGAAAATAATCATATAATCATCCCATTAGATGCTGAAAACACCTTTGACAAAATCCAATACCCTTCCTGTTAAAAGTCTTAGAAAGATCAGGGATACAAGGTGAATACCTAAACACAATAAAGGCAATATACAGCAAACCAATAACCAACATCAAATTAAATGGAGAGAAACTTAAATTAATTCTACTGAAATCAGTAACAAGGCAATGTTGCCCACTCTCTTCATATCTCCTCAACATAGTACTTGTAGTTCTAGCTAGAGCAATAAGACAACTAAAGAAGATCAAGGAGATACAAATTGGAAAGGAAGAAGTCAATGTATCACCATTTGCAGGTGATATAATATTACATGAATGACCCCAAAAAGTCTACCAGAGAACACCTACAGCTGATAAACACCATCAGCAAAGTGGCTGGTTACAAAATTAACTAAAAAAAAAAATCAGTAGCCTTCCTTTATACAAGCAATAAATGGGTTGAGAAGGGAATTAGGGTAACAACATCATTCACAATAGCCACAAATTATAATATATCTTCGTGTAAAATCTAACCAAGCAAGTGAAAGACAGGTGTGACAAGAACTTCAAATCTCTGAAGAAATAAATATAAAAAGATATAGGAAAATGAAAAAATGTCCCATGTTTATTGATCAGTAAGGTTAACATAGTAAAAATGGTCATCTTACTAAAAGCAATCTACAGATTCAATGCAATTCCCATCAAAATTAAAACACAATTCCTTTTTTTTCCTTTTTAAAAATTATTATTATTATTATTATTATTTTACAATTTATTTACCTTGTATCCCAGTTATAGCTGCCTCCTTCAACTCTTCCCAGTCCCACCTCCCTTCTTCTCCTCACCCCACTCTTCTCCCCTAGTCCACTGATAGGGGAAGTCCTCCTCTCCAAATGTCTGACACTAGCCTATCAGGTCTCATCAGGAGTGCCTGGATCCTCTTCCTCTGTGAAATGATCAAAGAGCTGGCAACTGAGTTCATGTCAGAGACTGCCCCTGCTTCCCCTACTAGGGAACCCATAAAAACTAAGCTGCCTGTGGGCTACATATGAACATGGGGTGTAGGTCCTCTCCATGCACGGTTAACCAAGGTTGATGCATCAGTCTCTGCAGAACACCTAGGCCCAGAAGTTTTGGCTCTGTTCATCTTCTTGTGGAGCTCTTGTTCCCTCTGGGTTTTTCTATCTCCCCCTTTTCCATAAGACTCCCTGCACTCTGCCCAAAGTTGGCTGTGAGTCTCTGCATCTGTTTCAATACCTTACTGGGTGGAGTCTTTCAGAGGACATCCGCTGTAGGCTCCCATTCCGTTCCCTCTCTTTTACTGCTTCTGGTGTCTATCCTGTTTGCCCTTCTGAATGAGAATTAAGCATCGTCCCTACAGTCCTCCTTGTTGTTTAGTTTCTTTAGGTCTGTAGATTTTAGTATGGTTATGCTATATTGTATGGCTAATATTCGCTGAAAAGTGAGTACATACCATGTATGTCTTTCTGCTTCTGGGTTACCTCACTTGGGATGATCTTTTCTAGTTCTATCCATTTGCCTGCAAATTTCATGATTTCCTTGTTTATAATTGCTGAGTATTTATTCTGTTTTGTAAATGTACAATTTCTGTATCCATTCTTTGTTTGAGGAATATCTAGGTTGTTTCCAGCTTCTGGCTATTACAAATAAAGCTGCTATGAACATAGTTGAGCGTACTTGTTGTATGTTTGCGCATCTTTTGTATATATCCCCAGGGGTGGTATAGGTGGGTCTTGAGGTAGTGCTAGTCTCAATTTTCTGAGAGAGTGCCAGATTGGTTTCCAAAGTGGTTCCAAAGTTTACATTCCCAGCAGCAATGGAGGAGTGTTCCCCCTTCTCTGCATCCTCTCCAGCATGTGCTGTCACTTGAGTTTTTGGCCTTAGCCATTCTGATGGGTTGAGCATTTCTTTAAGTGTTCCTCCACCATTCAATACTCTTCTGTTGAGAATTCTCTGTTTAGCTCTATACCTCATTTTAAAACTTTTTTCACTTATTATTATTATTATTATTAATAATAATAATAATTTGTTCACCTTGTATCCCAGTTGTTGCCACCTCTCTTATGCCCTCCAGTCCCTCCCTCTCTCTTCCTCCCTATCTCTTCCCTAGTCCACTGATAAGGAAGTCCTCCTTGCCTACTGTCTGACCCTAGCCTATCAGGTCCCATCAGGACTGCCTGGACCCTCTTCCTCTGTGAACCGGCTAGGTCACCCCACCAGGGAGAAGTGATCAAGGAACAGGAAACCGAGTTCATATCAGAGACTGTCTCTTCCCCTCTTACTAGGGAACCACATGGAGACTGAGCTATTTATGGGCTTCATCTGAGCAGGGGGTTTAGGTTCTCTCTATATATGGTCTTTAGTTGATTCATCAGTCTCTGCAGTCCCCCCTGAGCTTTGATTTTTTTTCTTTGTTGGTCTCCTTTTGTGACTCCTGTCCATTCCATTCTTTAACTGGATTATTTGGGGTTTTGGTGTTTAATTTCTTGAGTTCTTTATATATTCTGATATTAGCCCTTTGTCAGATGTAGGGTTGGTAAAGATCTTTTTCCAGTCTATAGGCTGCTGTTTTGTTCTGTTGACAGTATCCTTTGCTTTACAGAAGCTTCTCAGTTTCATGAGGTCCCATTTATTAATTGTTGATCTTAGAGCCTGTGCTTTTGGTGTTCTATTCAGGAAGTTGTCATCTGTACCAATGAGTTCCAGGCTCTTCCCCACTTTTCCTTCTAACCGATTTAGTGTGTCTGGCTTTAATGTTGAGGTCTTTGATCCACTTGTACTTTAGTTGTGTGCAGAGTGATAAATATGGATTTATTTGCATTTTCCTACATGTAGACATCCAGCTAAATCAGCACCATTTGTTGAAGATGCTATCTTTTTCCATTTTATCACTTTGGTGTCTTTGTCACAAATCAGGTGTCCGTAGGTGTGTGGATTTATTTCTAGATCTTTGATTTGATTCCACTGATCTACCGTTCTGTTTCTTTGCCAGTACCTTAGTGTTTTATTACTTTTCCTCTATAGTGCAGCTTGAGATCAGGAATGGAGATACATCAAGAAGTTGTTTTATTGTGCGAGTTGTTTTAGATACTTTGGTTTTGTTTTGTTTTTCCATATGAAGTTAAAATTTGTTCTATCAAGGTCTGTAAAGAATTAACAATTCTTGACTGGGAAACAATACTCAACTTCATATAGAAAAAAAAAATCCAGGATAAACAATCTTGTACAATAAAAGAACCTCTGGAGGTATCACCATCCCTGATTTCAAGCTGTACTACAGAGCAATAGTAATGAAAACCACATGGTATTGGTATAAAAACAGACAGGATGATCAATGGAACCAAATTGAAGACCCAGAAATAAACCCACAGACCTAACAGACACTTGATTTTTGAACAAAGAAGCCAAAACCATACAATGGAAAAAAGATAGCATCTTCAACAAATGGTGCTGATCTAACTGAATATCTGCATGTAAAAGAATGCAAACAAATCCACATCTATCACAAAACTCAAGTCCAAGTGGATCAAAAAGCTCAACATAAAACCAGATTTGCTAAATCTAATAGATGAGAAAGAAGGGAACAACCTTGAATTCATTGGCATGAGACAATTTCCTGAATAGTACACTGATAGCTCCGGCACTGAGATCAACAATTAATAAATGGGACCTCCTGAAACTAAAAAAAAAAAAAAAAAAAAAAAAAAAAAAAAAACTTATGTAAGTCAAAGGGCACCATCAATAAGACAAAATGGCAGTTTATTGAATGAGAAAATATTTTATTAGCTCCACTTCTGACAGAAGGATGATATCCAAAACATATTAAGAACTCAAGAAACTAGATATCAATAAAATAAATAACTCAACTAAAAAAAAATGTGGTACAGAGCTAAACAGAGAATTCCTGACAGAGGAATCACCCATTTATTTTTGTTTTGTTTTGGTTTTGCTTTTTAAGACAGGGTTTCCCTGGCTGTCCTAGACTCACTCTGTAGACCAGGCTGGCCTTGAACTCCTGATCCTCCTGCCTCTGCCTCCCAAGAGCTGGGATTAAAGGCATGCGCCACCACATCAGGCCCCAACAGAGGAATCTCTAATGACCAAGAATCACTTTAACATTTTTAAATGTTCAATGCCCTTAGTCATCAGGGAAATGCAAATCGAAATGACTCAGATTCCTTCTTACACCTGTCAGAATGGCTAAGCTCAAAAACTCATGTGACAGCACATGCTGATGAGGATATGGAGCAAGGGGAACTCTCCTCCATTGCTATTGGAAGTGCAAACTTCTAAAACAACTTTGTAAATCAATTTGGCAATTTCTTGGAAAAGTTGGAATAGCCAACCTCAATACCCAGATATTCCACTCCTGGGCATATACCCAAAAGATGTTTCACCATACCACAAAGACAACTGTTCAACCATGTTCTTAGCAGCTTTATTCACAATAGCCAGAAACCAGAAAGAACCCATATGTCCCTCAACCAAAGAATGGATTTTTTAAAATGTGGTAATTTATACAATGGAATACTAGTCAGTTTTAAAAACAAGAACATCATGAAATTTTAAGGCAAACGGGTAGAACTAAAAATATTATCCTGAGTGAGGTAACCACTCAAAAAGATACGCATGTTATGTACTCACTTATAAGTGAATATTAGTCATAAAGTACAGGATAAACATGCTATAGCCCACACACCCAAAGAGGCTAAGTAGCAAGGAGGTCCCAAGCGAGAATGCTTTAATCTCACTCAGAAGGGGAAATAGACATAGTAGGTGGATGGAGGGATGGAATAGTTGGGAGGAGTAGAAAGAAGAATAAAAGGGATCAAATGTGGGGAGGAGGGTGGAAGAGAGAACTGAAATTGATGGGGCAGAGGTTGGGGGCAGCTCTGGAACCAACCAGAAACCTATGCCAAGGGAAACTCATTGGAATCTATGAGTGTAACCCTAGCTAAGATTCCTAGCTACAGGGGATATGGAACTTGAAATGGTCACCTCCTATGACCAGGTAAGACTCCCAATTAAGGGATAAAAACACCAACCCACCCACAAACCTTCGGCCCAAACTTTGTCCTGACTATAAGATGCGCGGGGATAAACATGGAACAGAAATTAACGGAATGGCCAGCCAATGAGTGGCCCAACTTGAGACTCATTCCATGAGAGAGAGCCAGCCCCTGACACTATTAACCAGATTCTGCTATGCTTGCATACAGGAGCCTAGGATGACTGTCTTCTGAGAGGTTTCACCCGGCATCTAAATGAAACAGATGCAGAGAACCACATCCAAACATTAGGTAGTGCTCAGGGAATCTTGTGGAAGAGAGGGAGGAAGGACTGAAGGAGCCAAAGAGGTCCACGACACCACAAGAAAACCTACAGAATCAACTAATCTGGGCCCATATGGGCTCACAGAGACTGAATTACCAACCAAAGAGCAACCATTGGACAGATCCAGGTCCCCCACATGTATATAACAGATGCACAGCTTGGTCCTTGTGTGGGACCTCTACCAGCAAGAGCAGGGGCTGCTTCTGACTCTGTTGCCTGCCTTTGGATCTCTTTCCCCTAGCTGGGCTGCCTTATCTAGCCTCAATAGGAGAAGATATGCCTAGTCCTACTGCAATTTGGTATGCCAAAGTGGGTTGGCATCCATGGGAGGCCTCTCCTTTCCTGAGGAAAGGGAGAGAGTGAAGAAGGAGAGGAGAGACTTCAAGGAGAGGAGGGGGGAGAAGCTGCAATTGGAATGTAAAGTAAATAAATTAATTAATGAAAAAAGAATATACAGATAAAATTTAAAAAAGTATTCAGACAATAGATATAAAATTATGATACTAAAGATGAGGAAGCTTAGAATATTGTATAATAATCCTCATTATCTTAGAACCAAAAATATGCATATTTGAGTTTTAGTTGATATTTGGCTTCTGTGTGTTTACTGATTTTAAATCGTACATTTATTTTGAAACAATTATTTGCATTCTTCCTAAATATAGACATCTTATTATTATATATAATGTTACCACTTAATAAGACAAAAAATTTGCATAAAAATGAAAAGGAATAAACTTCTACCACCAAATTCTCACATAGTAATAAATAACTATACATTTGAACTCTGTCTTGCGGGAAAATGAAATATGGAACTAGGATAGTGACAAGCTGAAAATAGAATTGTAGATTTAGAAATAAATAAGCTTGACATGTGACCCGAATGCAGTTCTCTCCAAAGAAAACAATGCTCTGGAAAGAAATAAATCCCACTGATAGATGAAGGAGGAAAAATACCTAAGAAAACAGTACGGCAGCCCCTGGCAAACACAGGTGGGCTAAAGCAGAAAACAAGCATGAATTCTGAAAATCTCTGGTGACTTTCTGCCCAAATGAAGTCCAGTACTATGACAGTTAACGTCGATTGTCCGCCTGACAGAACCTGGAGTAACCAATCACACCCTCCGTGCGAGCCTGAGGGAGATTTTGACCCTAGGATAGTTGAGATGGGATGACCTGCCCCATGTGTGGGCCGCACGATTCCAGGGCTGGAATCCCAGAACGAGTGAAAAGGAGAAATGGAATTGAGCACAAGTGTTCATCACTCTCTGCTTCCAGCTATGGAGGTAATAATGGAGTTGCCTCAAGCTCTTGCTGACAGGACTTCTCCACCATGATGTGCCCTCAAACTGTAAGATGAAACGAGCCCTTTCTTAAATTGCTTTTGTCTGGTATTTATCATAGCAATGGGAAAGGGGACTGACAAGGAACCTTCTGCGTGTGCTTAACGTTACCTGCATTTCTCCTGCCACAACACTGATCATACCATTTCATAACTGCCTATTGCTTGTCTATACTTACTGATAAACTACAATTCCAGTGAGAGTGAGGACATTGGGCCTGCCAACTGTTGTTCACATCTTGAGGCATGGTGACAAACATGGTAGATATATAAGAAGAGAGCTGCTTAGGCATATTTCTAAATATTGTGCACACATTAAATTATATTAAAATACAATCAGCAGTGAGTCTGAGGAGTTACAAAGTTTTCAATATTGTTCTCATAAATCAAATCATACTGCCTCCCTGAATAAAAAAAACCTTTGGTTAAAAACAAAAATGTCAGTAGAGCCTGGTGGCTCCTGTCAGTCAGAATGCTAAACTTGAGTTAGCATTAGAATGGGGAAACTTAAGTTGGCAGATAGAGAAAGGAAACGTTGAAAGGGAGAGGAAAGAAAAAAAAAAAGAAGAAGGAAAGATGCAGGAAGAGCAGAAGGTGAGCGAAGAGAAAAATGACGTCAATATGACCTCCAAAACTACACATGATGACTTTTTCAATTTCATTTTATTTTTACAATTCATTCATTTTATATCTTGCTTGTAGCCCCTCCCTCATCTCCTCCTGGTCCAACCCGTCCCTCCTTCTTCCCTCCCCCCAATATCCCCTGTCTCTAGTCCACTAATATGGGGAGTCCTCCGCCCCTGCCATCTGACCCGAGCTTATCAAGCCTCATCAGGACTGCCTGGGTCCTCTTCCTCTGTGACCTGGCAAAGCCAGGGGGGAGTGATCAAAGAGCAGGCAACCCAGTTCATGACAGAAACAGCCCCTGCTCCCCTTATTTGGAAACCCATATGGAGACTGAGCTAGCTACATCTGAGCAGGGGGTCTAAGTCCTCTCCATGCATGGTCCTTGGTTGGTGCATCAGTCTCTGCAGGGGCCCCTGAGCTCAGGTGTTTTAGGTTTGTTGTTCTCCTCGTGGAGCTCCTGTCCCCTCCAGATCCTTCTCTCCCCCATCCCCTTATTCCATAAGACTCCCTGTGCTCTGCCCAGATTATCTGCTTCAATACCCTGTTGGGTGGAGCCTTTCAGGAGACCTCTATGGTAGGCTCCCGACCTGTTCCCTCTCTTCTACCACTTCTGGTGTCTATCTTGTTTGCCCTTTTGAATGAGAATTAAGCATCCTCCCTAGGGTCTTTCCTGTTGTTTAGCTTCTTTATAGACCTTCTTTAGGTCTATAGATTTTAATATGTTATCCTATAATATAAGTGAGTATATACCATGTATGTCTTTCTGCTTCTGGGTTACTTCACTCAGGATGATCTTCTCTAGTTCCATCCATTTGCCTGCAAACTTCATGATTTCCTTGTTTTTAATAGCGGAGTAGTTATTCCATTTTGTAAATGTACCACAATTTCTGTATTCATTCTTCCGTTGAGGGACATATAGGTTGTTTCCAGATTCTGGCTTTTACAAATAAAGCTGCTATGAACATAGTTGAGCAAATGTTCTTGTTGTATGATGTTGTATGATCTTTTGGGTATATGCTTAGGAGTGGTATAGCTGGATCTAGAGGTAGTACTATTCCCAATTTTCTGAGAAAGCACCAGATTGATTTCCAAAAGGTTGTACCAGTTTGTGCTTCCACCAGCAATAGAGGAATAGTCCCCTTTCTCTACATCCTCTCCAACATGTGTTGTTACTTGAGTTTTTGTCCCTGTGCTGGAGAGCTGCCTTCGAATCATAGCTTCCACAAAGAGGCAGTCTCTAGAATCTGCATAGAGGCAGTCCCAGCATGCCCCCGTACCCTCTCGCATCATTATGTGTCATTAGAACTGCTATGTTCAGTAACTATGCTTCCAAGCTTATAAACAGAACACATTTAAAAATTATGCTTAAAGACAAGGAAAAATTTTTTGAAACATTCTTTCTCATAGTTGATCTATGAATACAGAATATTTTTAATGCTTATAATTATATCTACAAAAACTCTAACTTTTCCATGTTTGTGGCCAGCATCTCAAAACTGTCAGCTTCTTCCAAAAACTAAGAGAAAATGCGGGACCCTTAAGCTTAAGGACAAAGATACAAGTGGTCACTCTGATAATGCTGTGTGCTGTGTACACTGTCTTTTCCTCTCCTACTTTTTCTTTCTTCCCGGCACGTACACACACACATATGCAATGTGTTGGTCATATAGCCTCTTGGGGGGGGGGGGGGGGGGGGTAACACCAATGGAAAGATACTTGAACAAATGCGAACATGAAGCACACCTGATTCCTGTGAGCACCGTTCTGCCTGGGTCCTCATTTGGTACTTGCATACCTCCCATAAAAGGGCACGAAGGAGCCAGTGCAAACTTTTAAGATTATGCTAAAGCTGAGAGTGAAGCCTGAGTTCAATACACAGCATTAAAAAAAAAATCATGCTGGCTTTATGCTGCTCAGCGTCTTAAGGGCTAAACTTGTGAGAGGACAAAGCCGTTCTCAAATATAACAGAATGAATGAGAAGACAGGACACCGAAAGTTAAGATAGCTGAGCAAATCAGTCATTAATTTAAAAATAGTCACTAAACCTTACCAAATGATAGCATACTGACAGGCACTTGGAAAAGATAAGAAAATTACAATGCTGTTTGTGAATTCCTTACATAATCTTTGTAGAGTTTTATTTGAAAGTGGATGGAGCAGGGAAGGGTGAGACAGGGAGAATTAAGAGAGAAATAGAACTCGAAAGGGTAACTAAATACACCATGTCATTGAAACTGAAGAAGTGTGAAGGGGAGAAGAAAGTGGGTCCCCATACCTGACTATCTATGAAATAGACACTAAAGTATGAAGTACTGAAGTATGAACAGAATACAGAAAAATTACCTAAGAAATTAATTAAAAATAATCCACCCCCAGACACTGATTCAGAAGGCTTGTCGTGAGAAAGACTTTCTAAAAACACTATTCCAGATGAGAGACAAGCAGATAATAAGGAAGAAGAGTATATTTTAATAGGAAACAATGAGAAACTAAGACAGATGGGAAAGTCAGCTAAAATGTGGGGGAGCATTCGATGACACATAGAAAAACACACATAAACGGCTGAATAGCTAAAGCATAAATAATAAAGTTATTTGTTCCTCTGTGGCGGGAACCTCTGTGAGGTACTCTTAATGATTTGCCTTTATTTTCAGAATAAACCTGTAAATTGTTGTTAAGATTGCACTTTGAGATAAAGAACAGCTGATGGCAAGGGAAATCTTCATCGAAAGAATTAAGAGTCATTCCCTTGATTCCCTGCCTTTTTTTTTTTTTTTTTTTTTTTTTTTGGCCCTGCCCATCTTGCAGACAGAGTAAATTTTGGATAGAAGTTTTTGTGAGTGTTTTTGTGAGTTGGTATTCCCTTCCCTCCACTAGGAGTCCTGTCTAGTTAGAGGGTGGCCTCTTAAGTCTGCATGACCCTGTTACTATGTGTCTCAGCTAGAGTCACCCTCACACCCTCCCAGGAGCCTACCCTGTCATAGGTCTCCAGCTTGTCACAGAGAAAGCAGAGATTGAGGGAATGTCCAACCAATGGCTGACCCAACCTGAGACTCACCCATGAGAGACAGCCAACCCCTGACATGATTAACCATACTCTGCTATGCTTGCAGTTGAGAGCCTAGGATAGCTGCTTGCTGAGTACCTCCACCTAGCACCTGATGGAAACAGATGCAGAGACTCGCAGCCAAACATTGGGTGGAGCACAGAGAGCCTTGTGGAAGAGTAGGGGGAAGGACAGAAGGACCCAGAGGGACAGGAGATCCACAGGAAGACAACCAGAGCCAAGTAACCAGAGCCCAGAGGCACCTGTGCAGACTGAAGCACCAATCAAGGACCATGCATGGACTAGGCCTAGGCCCCCCACACAGATGTAGCCAAAAAGCAGCTCAGTCCTCATATGGGCACCCTAGTAAAGGCAATGGGGGCTGACTCTGACATGGACTATGTGGCCTGCTTTTTGATCATTTTCCCCTGGCGGAGCTATCTCACCAGGCCACAGGGGAAGAAGATGCACTTAGTACTGATGCGACTTGATGTGCTGGGATGGGCAGGTAGTGGGCACTCCCCTTCTCTGGAAAGCAGGGGAGGGAAGATAGGGGATACAGGGAAGAAGCTGGGACCAGGATGAGAGGAAAGAAATGGCTGTGACTGGGCTGTAAAATTAATAAATTTCAAATTAAAAAAAGAATTAAGAGTCAAACAAAAGCCTCACTGAATTCGAGTTCTTGCTTTCTGTGTTACAAATGCAACTTAAGTCATAAATACATATTATTAGAAAAAAAATAATGCAGGGGCCTCGGGAGCCTAGCGATCACAGCAGCATACCAGATAGCAGAGACAGGAAAGCGGCATCAGCTATGCAAGAGTAAGCTTGCAGATCAAGGCCAAAGGAGGAGTCCTGAAATGCATTGAGTTCTGCAACAACGTGTGGGCGACAGGAGCAGGAATGACCTGATCCATCTGTCCTGAAAGTAGGTGGTGTCCACTCCGCTGACACACATTTTTTTCTGGTTCACTCTCATTAGAGCCTTTTATTTCCTGCCAGCATTATTTTCTTGACAAGTCATCTGAATAAATTAAGCATTTGATCCTCCTTATTAATTAGTTGACAGCATGAACAGAAAGCTGGTGACTAAGTGGAACTGTTATAAAAATATAAGCTCGTGGTTTTCAACCTGTAGGTCATGATCCTATGGGCAGGCATCTACTGATCTTTTCACAGGGGTCACCTAAGACTGTTGGAAAACATAGATATTTACATTTATGATTCATAATGGTAGCAAATTACAGGTATGAAGTAACAATGAAAATAATTTTATGATTGGGGATCGCCACTACATGAAGAATTGTATTAAAGGGTCACAGCATTAGATAGCTTGAGAACCACTGGTGCAGACTATGAAAACTTTTGAGATTCTAAAGAATACATGAAGAACAGGTATGGTATTGACAGAGCAGGGGCTATCTATCTCCGACTCTGTTGCTTGCCTTTGGGCTCCTTTCCTCCCACTGGGTTGCCGCATCTAGCCTTAATAGGAGAGGACATGGCTAGTCTTACTGCTGTTTGATATCCATGGGAGGCCTGTCCTTTCTGAAGAGAAACAGAGTAGGTGTGGGAGGAGAGAAGGGAGGTAGGAGGCAGGGAGAGGGAGGGGAGGGGGAGGGGAAACTACAGTCAGCATGTAAATTAATTAATTAAAAAATACATATGATAGAAATAAGAACTCCAGCAAAGTTAGTGATGATAGCAGTTACCTTGGTTTTTTTAATTTTTTTTATTTATTATTCATTACAATTTATTTACTTTGTATCCCTGATGTGGCCCCCTCCCTCGTCTCCTCCCAATCCCACCCTCCCTCCCTCTTCTCCCCCATTCCCCTCTCCTAGTTCACTGATAGGGTAGGTCCTCTTCTCCTTCCATCTGACTCTAGCCTATCAGGTCTCATCAGGAATGTCTGCCTCTGTCCCCTAGCAAGGCTGTACCCCCCAGGGGGAGGTGATCAGAGAGCCTGCCACTGAGTTCATGTTTGATTTAGTTTGGGTTGGGTCTTATTTTTTTGTTTTTTAGAGACAGGGTTTCCCTGTGTAGCCCTGGCTGTCTTGAACTCATTCTGCAAACTAAGCATGCCTCTGCCTGGGATTAAAGGCTGCCGCCAACACCACCAAGTTGATAACAGTTACTTTTATAAATCTAAGCCTGGATTGAACCACACCACACAGTCAATCCCAAGTCATCAGCTGTTATTTGCTGAGTGAATTCCAATATTCTTTAGTCATAGATTAAATGGTCTTATAATAAAATGTGTTAGAAGCGTGAGCAATTTCATCAATTTCTCTGGGTTGTCAGTCTACTATTCTATTGAAATTAATTTATTCTTCAAGGTGAAAATCATTTCCCTGGACAGGGTAGTAAGTGATTATCCCAGGGATGGCACTTGAGCTCAGGCTTGGTTCAGATTTCCTTCCATGTCAGGCAGTGAAATGAGAGTCTCTCATAATGGCCAGCTGTCAGAGACCTTCACCCCAAAACCACACCAAGAATTCCCCAACATGCACCTCGAACTCGAATTACATATAGAGTGGGTTCCAGCAAATGAACAAATAAAGTAGCTTAGCATGATCAAAAACTAGTATAGTCATTATCCAAAAGGTGCAATTAGAAAAGGGTTCAATTACTACTAAACTTTCAAGAAAACGTTACAATTATTGCAAGGGCAGAAAGTATTGTTTTTTTTTCAGGAATATCATAATAGCTGAATTATTCTATGGGGACAAACATTAGAAGTATTTTGGGGAGGTTTGCTGCCTTTGGATACCTTAATAGAGTGTTCATAATATTCAGAGATAGTTTAGCACCAGACGTTTTACAAGCAAGACTGGGTAGGCATGGTGCCTTGTCCCTGTGGTCCAGCACACAGGAGGGTGGGGTAGGAGAACGGCTATGAGTTTGGGACCAGCCTAGGCTTCAGAATGAGGAAGAACATACACACAATAATACAATGAGATGTGAAAAATCACTCAGGTCAGGGAGAAAAATCAGGATAATGATTAGCTGAAAAATGCTTCAAAAACAGCACAAAATGGTAGGAAATAACTGAGACTAGACTGAGGAACTTGAAATTAGCACTACAAATCAAGCATTTTTATATTCTTAGAGTAATTGGTATGTTATTAAGAATTAAATAAAATATTATAATACAAGGTTCATTGAGTTATATACAATTATATAAATGACATGGCCTAAGATACTGATGATTTTATATTGTAAAGAGGCCAATGATATAATTTAACTGAGTGTTTCATTTTACTTCTAACACAAACTTGCAAGCCATTCATTACTCAAAAAAAGAACAAATTAGATTCTACTTAAAAGTTTATACCAAAATCAGATATCAAATATATTTCTTCATGCCTATAACATGTTCAGTTCAACAATGAAGCATGTGAGTGCCTATGCTAAGGACACACAATCAGATTAATAATTTCTCAGTGTTCAAGCAGCTAACAAAACAAAACCAAAACAGAACATTTGTGTATTAATAATATAACGATTATAGAACTTATATAACAGATTCCTAAATAAAACACAATAATACTTCATACAAGTGTTAGAACTAAATACAGAAGGATTGCAAAATGCATCATGAGAATGGTTTTAATATATGAGAATGATATGAAAAATAATTATAAATAGATAAAACAATGTGAACACAGAAGTAAAAGCAAGCATGATTCAGAGTGGTGCATTTTACTGAAACATTGCACTTATGTAAGATATTTCTGGGAGATCAGATGAAAATGTATGCAGTAGCTAAAACTCACAGGTCTTAAATGCGTCGGTTAAAGGTTGTTGTTACGTTTTTGTAGTCAGAATCAGCACTGAGTCTGGGGAGAATGCTTGGCCACAGTGCTCTTTATGTATATCGTTCTCATTAGGCAGCAGCAGCATTCAGGAAAAGTGGAAGAGAGTGGGGAAAGACTACAAGTAAATGGGCAGGCTGAGAGGCTCCTACAGTAACTGAGGTAAGAGGGAAAGAGAGTCTGAGACCAGGAAGATGACAGGAATCAGAAGCCGGGGGTAAGTCAACTTTGAAAATACCAGGGAAAGATGGAATTCACCTAATGGTTAATCACAGGCTTGTAATACATTGGCAAAAACTTTCTGCGAGAACTACCCACCCAAGTTAAACCTCCCTCATTTTCTGCCTATACTATTGGGATTTCAGTAACTAAAATACAAGATCATATTAACTCTCACTGGATTTTACACCTTTGTTTTGAGCTAAGAAAATGCATTAAGTTTTCACATAAGTTAATTATTGTCACATATACTGTTCCTACAATGTGCAGACCTGATTATAACTTACACATTTTCCATGGCAAAACACTAAGAGTGACCCAAGAACAGAACATTTGATGCTTCAATACAGAAGTCCCACCACAAATACATGAAATAACTATTTGAAAGTCTGAACCAAATTGGCCAAAGTCTACAAAATGTAAAGATCAGGGTGGGGTGTCTTTAACAACACATAAAAAATGGTATACAGCTCTTCCATACGGCTGATAGAAGACAATGACAATATTTTCTGATAAAGAAATTACCCTTTCAAAACACCAAGTCATTCTCCGTTCGTAGACCGGCAGAACAGGCTCATAAAGCCAAGGTCACATGGTTCATAATCCATAGTCTCTGAGTGACTACACTATTCCCTCCCTAGAGAAACAGCTAGGATGTTGTGCTCCAAATGACTAAAGACAGTCTCCATGACCACAGCTAACAACAGAAGCTCTTCTCGCAGTGTTCTCCCTGAGTGTCTTCACTCAACGACACTTTGTCAAGAGACCAACACAAGAAGGACTCTGCTGGGCAAGATAAATTAGAGACAAGCCAAACATAGACCTTTTCATCAGAGACTCTATGAGAAGCAATGTGAGTATACACAACACAAGAGGAAAAACAGATCCTGCAAAAGGTGAGACCACTGTGGTGGGATCACAGAAGAATACTCTTTTCTTCAATTATCCTCCTAGAAACACCAGAGTAAAAAGTTCCTACTAAGGGAAAAGTAGGGTCATGAATTTATCATCCTGATTCTGAGTTTTCCTTTACATGTGTTATAGATTTTAATACATATATGTGCTTAATGAGGGCATTTGGAGGCATTAACACAGGACAACAGAATCTAGCTTCTATCTGTTTTAATTCCTAGAAGATCTGCTAAGAAAATCCAAAGCTGGATGACTATAAGACAACTCTGAGTCATACTTCTCGAACTTTTAGTCAAACACGAAGATATAGATTGTAGTTAGAAATTTTCTCCTGACTACCTTCTGTGTCACCACTACTTACGATTTAAGATCACTAACAAAAAGTCAATATGCATTAAAGACTGAGCTCCAGGCCTGTAAGGAGACCCCTGGACTTACATGTCAGAAACCCACAATATAAAGTTCCTCTCTCCCCTCGAACACATTAGAACACATCTGAAAGTCAGCTTCATTCCAGAAACAGAACATACACCACATGTGCTTGTGTGCATATGTGTACAGGTGGGTGTGCCCGTTCATGTGTGTGCAGGTGCCCCTATGTGAGGGGGTGCGACTGCACATACATGATGCCCATACAGAGGCCAGGGGTCAGGCTATGGCGTTACTCCTCAGGAGCTGTCCATCTTGGGGGGTGGGGGAGTCTCTCACTTAGACCTGAGGCTTGCAAAGTGGCCAAACTAGGTGAACAGTGATGCGCAGGCGCCTCCAGTCTCCGACTCCCGAGAACTGGAATTGTGGGTATACCAGCACACCTAATCTTGGTTTTCCTCACAACAGGACTGAATTCAGGTGTTCACGTTTATGTCACAGAACTTTCCCAACTGAGCCACATCCCCAGGATCCGCACTTGGCTTTTAGACAATCCAATCAGATGCTCACCCTCAGAACCTGACATTTGATTGAAGATTCCGCAGTAGAACTGTAAGTGAAATTCTAGACATGATGCATGCTGGGTAGCAACACTACACAGACCATGCCAGCACATCCCTGGACAGACGGGGACACTGGATGCTACTAGGTCCAGATTTTCCCTCAGGAGAAAAGAAAGGAATAAAACATTTCATCCTTCAGCTGTCTTATCTACTGCTGTTTATCATAGGCAAATAATGCTTTTCCTGTTTAAATCTAAGAGAAGTATTTGTCTGATTCAATCTGCCATAATCTATATATTACATCAGAATTCCTACAGCCTAGCATGCTCACATTTAAGAACTATGCATATTGTTTAGATAAATGAAGAGAATAAATGAAAATGGGACTTAGGAAAATAAATGAAAGCAATAGAAGAATTTTTAGATCACTTTATAGCCTTTCAAAAACATAAACTTCATGAGTCAGTAACAAACATGATATTTCTTTAAAATTCATATCCTAGATTATATAATCTTCTGATTCAACTTGGAAAAATGCTCTCATGTACATACTGTAAGAGCATTCAGAACAGATTAGCAGTAGAATTAAAATGCAGGCAAAGTAAAATATAATTTTAACTTGAGCTGGTCTTCAAACATAAACCCCTAAGATTAATAATAATAGGGAACACTTTTAATTCATTTACAATAGTGAAATTATTTGAATAAAATCTAACATCTCTGATTCAAAAACTAAATGTTCTTACATAACAGAGCTGATTTTTGTGACTTAAATTCCTGAGTCAGAGTGCCCTCTATTGGAAGAAAATAGGAAATGAAGGTTGCATTGAACAAAGAATAACAGCTGAAATAATCCCGAGTTCAAGCTTTATCACTAATGCATAAAATACATTTATGAATGATATGAAGTCTGGGGACATATTTTTCTTTTATTCTTTAATTCCATAATTACTTTTAAACTTACTCATAGTACTGAATGAACAAGCCAATTATTTTGGAGCCTCTAAAACTAAATCACATTCAAATTGGTTGCTCGTCATAGTGCTAGAACTATAAATAACAAACACAACTGGTTTGCTATATTTAAAGCTTTGATACGGTACAAAAATACTGTAAGTCTGGACTGTTGTCAGAGTATAATTTGAATTGTTTCTCATTCTCAACTAAAAAACCTTCCTGGTAAGAACAAAGTTTGTCCCTTCCTGATACATATACTGATATACCAAGCCCTGCTGAGAATAAAGTTAAAAAGTTTTGGAGGTTTCCAGCTGATGAGCTCACAGCCATCAGGGGTGGAATGAGACCTACAAGGAAGACCAACTGAGAGCTGGCTTTTTCTCTCTGTCCTCTGTCCTGTGTGGAAACAATGTAACTACGACAGCCCCCTACAAACCGGAAGGCAGGCTCTTAGCAGATGCCAGCTTTCCTGCACTCTCCAGAACTGTGGCGAATAATGTTTGTCTTCAAGCTACACAATGTATACTAACTTGTTGAAGAGGATATTCCCACGATCTAGAACTTAAACAAAAACGATTATTCTAGAGAACTGAAGAAGTTAGCAAAATTTGTTCTAGTTCCAAAAAAAGTCACAACTGTTTGGTGTTACTAGGACCTAAGTCTGAATTGGCTTATAAAGGTCCAGTCAGGATTTCCTTTCACTAGATCTACTTTATGCCTGTTAGAATACTGTAGGGGACATCTTTAAAACAAAACAAAAAACAAAACAAAACAAAAAAATGCTCAGAGCCACTATTTTTTTTCCTAACAGGGTCTTAACTCTCTAGCCATGGCTGGCCTCAACTTTGAAATAAATCCCAGGATGGCTTTAACTTATGATTCTCCTGCTTCAGCACCCTATGTGCTGGCATTAACAGATTTGTACCATCCTCTCCAGTTTTTGACTTGGGATTTTTGACTTAGGAAGTATGGTACTTGACATATCAGGACTTAGTTTTAAAAGCCCTCCGTGGTTACTCTAAGCCAAAGCCATTGATGAGAATCATTGTCAATCCCATTACATGAAACAATCCGCCACCTTTGTCTTCCAAAACATCACTTTCCATGAACTCCCCGAGTTTGCTCTCCTGATCTGCCTTTGTTCTCTGTTGATACAGGGAGTGACTTATGCACCACAGCGGTGGCTTCAAAGCCAGGATATGAACCGAGGCATCCTGGCTGTATGCACTTGGGAAAGTTCCTCAAAGCTTTCTGAGCCTTCACTCTCATATCTGTAAAACGGGATCAATAATAGTGTCGAGCTCAGAGACACTATCATCAGTTAATGGGTGTTAGTTTGTATCATTACTCATCGAACTTTTGTTACCATCACAGTAAACCGCTCTTTCTGAGTTATACACGGATTCTGACCTCTGCTTTCACACACTATTTCTTCAGGCTGTAATATCTCTTTTATTCATTCATTTCAAGGCCTATGTGCGAGGTGCATCTCCCCCCTTTCTCCAGGACCCGTTTTAGTCTTAACCTACACCATGGGCGCCTACATTGAACACCTGTCGATCTCTGATCTCTCCCTTCTTAAAGTTTCTTTGGCCACATGGTAACTTACTCTAAGAAATGCAGCTGAGAATTTAAACTACAGTTCTTAGTTTAATCAATGGCTCTCAGCCTTCCTAATGCTGTGGCCCTTTGATACAGTTCCTCATGTTGTGGTGATCCCCCCCCAGCCATAAAATTTATTGTTGCTACTTCCTACTGTAATGTTGGTACAGCTATGAAGCATGATGTAAATATTTTGGAGATACAGGTTTGCCAGGGGGGCAAGGTTAGGAACCTCTGGTTTAAATCCTCAGGCTGGCACATACTAGCGGAGTCATCTCCTAAATTTATAATTCCATTGTCAGGACTGCTTAGTGGCTTAAATCATAAAAAGCATTAGAATAGGATATAGCATTTACCTATTACATAAAAATCCATAACATACGTATTTGATTTATATGTTAGTCTTGTCTACAAACAAAAATTGAAGTCTACTTGGGATGGTAGTTTTGAACTCTTTGAAGTCAACTATGCTTTTGCATATTACATCTATATACCTATAACTTTAAACACGGCAATGACTTCCTATGATAGGCAACCACAAAGCACTTTATTAAGCTGCTTGTATAATGAGAAAACAATTCATAGTAACACTCAAGGAAAAGCACTCCAACAAATGGAAACAAATATTAGACAGAACAGAATGAATACAAATAAAATGTAGGCTATAGAAAAGGTCAATGTAACCAAATTACTTTTTTTTAATGTAATGACAAGTTTCTATCAGATTCATTCTCTAAAAGGCCAACGATGTCTTTTATCTGCCCCAAATCCTTTATGTCTTTCTCATTTCCTAAAGAATAAATACCAAAATTCTTAGCCTGCTATTCAGACCACCCACCACCTAACCTCATTCATCCTTCCAGTATTATTTTTCATCCTATATATACTGCCTATATATCCTTGATCCTCTATATATCGCCTGCTATGCTACCTCATATAACCTTTGGTATTTTTGCATGACAGTGGTTTCAAAAAATACTACTGTAATGGTTTGTCACTAGAACAAAGAGTGTAGGGATATCTCAACTAAGCTTTGAAAGACATAAGTTCAACTTATGAGTGTTAATTTCTGCCTTGCCACCACCACAGTGCGGTGTCCAGTTAATGAAATGAAGTAGCCACCCTTTCCAAAACGCCATCCTACCTCGCTCGCCTTCCATGGCCCCCAAAATGTATAAGCTATTGTCACGCTTTACAAGCAGAACACAGACCCTAGGCACACAAGATACACAGTGAAAGGAAAGCAGTTGGGGTTCTGCTCTACAGTGTCTGTATTTCCCTAATTCTGAATTTCTTGAATTCATGTGTAGTAAACCTCTCATGGTTCACATATGTAATACTGAGGAACAGAGAGAGAGAGAGAGAGAGAGAGAGAGAGAGAGAGAGAGAGGACATATTAGGAATGCTTTTTCAAGTTTGTTTTCAAATACATTAAGAAAAAAATTCAGAAACCAGTGACCCAGAAAATTAGAGCTTTGTGTAAGTCTATTGTTTAGAAAGAGGGAGCTAGAATTTGCCAATTAATAAAACTTTCAGGGATGGATGTAAAAATCCATGCATCATTGTTAGTTACGTGGTACAACTGTGTTTAAAGTTCTAAGCGTCTTTGTAGAAGATGTTAAGCTTCAATAACTTGTTCTCTGCAGATAACTCATACCTGATTTAGATATTTAAAAGAAATCTTTATGCTGACTACTATAAAGATCTCACTAACAAAAGATTTTTATCTTGTAAAACCTGGAAGCTTTGGTTTAATGCATATATAATTATCCAAGCCATTCGTATTGGAACCAGAGAAAGGGCAATAGTGTGACACTGCAGGAAAAAAATTGGAACAACAAAAAGTAGGCCGAGGAGGTAAGTTTAGCCGTTGAACTAGGCCAGCAGGTGCTTTGTGAAAAAACAGTGTCACGCTTCACTTTAAGGAACTAAATGAAGAGCGTGCTCCCAAAATGGACAGGTACCATACTTAGAAAATTTTTTGAGTTTTCAAAATAATATGACATACTAATTGCAATCTACTCTATTATATGCTCTCGGGTAAAGCGCAACACTTTAAGTCTTAAAAGTAAGCAAATAGTTTATATCAAAAACAGTCTGTTTCCCTTATTACCTCTATAACACGAATCCTTCCTTCATAGATCAAAGGTAGGTTTATAGCTCATAACTTAAAACTGATTAATTACAATTTTCTTGCTGTTGTTGATATGAAAATCCACAGTGAACAAGAATATCTAACTCATAGTTTAGATTCTGAGGTCACAAATGACGTGGACATCTAATATTACGGAAACATGAAAACTGGGATGTCCCACCATGATTGTTGTAGTAACTGAAGATTTTTACACATGGTTTGACCCTATCTTTGTTTATAAGAAGGACTTATAGAGAATTCAGGAAGGACAGACAAAAGAAATGTTTTCTTTTTCAGGAGTTGAGATAATTATGCTCAGTTAAATGAAAGATTCTCCACATTCAAAGAATCTGCAGCTTCCATGTCACAAGAGACACTCTAACACTAGTGACACTATCAGAAAATATTAGTATTTTTTTCCAGAAGAACAGCACATTAATCAAGTGCTCTAACCCCTGAGGAACACCCTCAGTCCTTAGCCAGCAATCCTTCCCCTGAGCATGCTGCAGAGTGAGCAACCCAATGAACAGCAGAGAGAGACTAGGAGGGACACAGGCATTTGACCATAGCTGAATCTAATAACCTAATAAATCAACAAATCCAGGCCATGCGGGCACGCACTGAACTGGAAAGACAGACGCAGTGTCTTCATCCCCCCTTACTTACTACACTCTGGCTTCCATTTTTCCCAAGTTCTTCCTCTGAAATCTTGCTCAAATTATCTAAGTAGTGGCCTGAAAGCGTGTGGCACAAATCTTCAAAGGAATAATCCTTTTCTTGGCAGAGTTTTATTTCATCCAGAAGCTTTGATAGTTCTCCAGTGACAGTTTCACCTACAAGAAAACAATTTTTTTCAGATGTTGCAAGAAATACTATTGCTAAAGTGTAATGCTTAATAAACGAGATTACTGTGCTGACAAAAGACAAAACACAAGTAGTTAGAAACATCTGCCAGAGCGAGGTGCGAAGCACAATTAACGTGAACACACTAATGAACAGAGGAGGCTCAAAACGTGACTGTAGCTATTCCGTCAAACTAGAAAGCAGTATTGAAAGTTGAGCTACAAACAGTAACTAGTTTCCACAGCTTCATTTATTACAGGAATTGAGGTTTTTTTTGTGGCAGCATGTCAATCGAACTCAGGGCCTCACAATGAGAGGCCAGAGCATGACCACTGACAGTCACTGGGGATTTTTTTTTTTTCATTTTTTAATTGGCATTTCACTTCACTGACAGAATCCAATGACCCATCAACAGCTTCAAATAATGGTGGATAGTTATTTCCTATTTTCAATGAACATAAATTTTGTTAACTTCTTTAAAGAAATAATTATACATACAGATAATCAGAAATGTGATAAGGAGAAAAACAGAAGGAATAGATAATTTTATCACCTGTCAAAACATAAATATTTTATAGTAAATATGAATTTTCTCTTGACAGCTTCAGAAAAGTACTTGGTACTTATAATCCACTCTGAAAATTAATTCCAGCAATTACGTTATAAATGTTGGTGGTTTTATTATGAATTAAAATTTTATTTAAGATGAGGAAACCATAGATTTTGACTTTATGTCTGGGTTTCTTTCTACAATGACCTATGTATCTGTATCATGTTTTTATGACAGTACATCTTTTTTATTATTGTCACTTCCCAGCAATAATGCCAGAAACCTACAACAGAAAAGGTAGTCTTTTCAATAGAGGATGCTAGATTACTGGATATTTGTGTATAGAGGAATTATAATTGATTTTATTTCACACTATATGCATTCAGCTGAAAATTCATCAAGACTTTAATGAGGGAGATCATAAAACCCTCAGGAAAAATCATAAAGCTTCCTGACCTTGGTCTGAAAAATAGCTTTTACAGGGACCAAAATCATAGGACAATAAATCAAGGTAGGTAAGTGATGTTTTACCAAGCTAGAAAGCCTTCTGTAGATCAAAGAAACAATCCACAGAGTAAAAGCAGCTTATCAAATGGAAGAAAATATTTATAAATAATAGATCTGATAAGGGGTTAGTGTTCAAAATATATAAAGAACTCAACTCAATAACCAAACAAAATCAAATGACTTAAATTGGCAAATGGACAAAGCACCTAAACTTTCATTTCTCCAAAAAGAAATACAATTGGCCGACAGATACATAAAAACTATGTGCAACATTATTGACAGTTACAGAGCTAGGAATTAAAACCACAAAGAGATCTGTGTCTCGGGTTATTACCAACATGATGATGGAAAGCAAGTGCTGGTGAGGCTCTGGGGAAGAACATCTTGTAAACTGTTGTGGAAATGTAAAAAACTACGTGAGAGTTCTTTAGCACCAACAACCGACTTTCAACGTTTACCTCAGGTAAATAAAATCAATATCTTGAATAGAAACATGTGTAGCCCCCATTTTAACTGAAATCCTATTTAGGATGGCTAACTATGAGGAAGAAGTAAGAGTCCATTGTTGCAGGGATAAATAGGAAAAGATACAAATGGATAATAGACCATTATGAACACTTATAAGAAGGGCGCCCTTTCTTTCAGAAAACGCTATAAAACTAAAGGTCATTTTGCTGTGTAAAATGAAGCTGAAATAAACAAATACTGCATGATCCCTCTTATGTGTGCAATAGAAAACGGTTAACATAAAAAGGCAGACAATGGAATTGTGGTTAGCACAGGCTCCAGCAGGAAGGAAATGGTGGACACAGTGATTAAAGGGTTCATGGTTTCAGTAAGGAGAGAATGAATAAACTCAGGAAATGTAATGTACAGTGCAGTGAATACGGTTAAAAATCTGTGCTGTACAGAGGTCTTTTCTGAGACGGATACTCCAACCAAGGACCATGCATGGAGATAACCTAGAACCCCTGAACAGTTGTAGCCCATGGCAGCTCAGCGTCCAAGTGGGTTCCTAATAAGGGGAACAGGGTCTGTCTCTGACATGAACTCAGTGGCTGGCTCTTTCATCACCTCCCCCTGAGGGGGAGCAGCCTTACCAGGCCACAGAGGAAGACATTGCAGCCACTCCTGATGAGACCTGATAGGTGAGGGTCCCCTATCAGTGGACTTGGAAAGGGGCAGGGAGGAGATGAGGGAGGGTGGTTTTGGGAGGGATGAGGATGGGGGCTACAGCTCGGATACAAAGTGAATAAACTGTAATTAATATAAAAAAAGAAAAGAAAAAAATCTGTGTTGTATGCTTGAATTCTCTGAGACATTTGATACTGTTTCACCACTAAAAAGTTGTGATTATGCAAGGTGAAACATTTGTTAAGTAGTTTGGATGTTGCCAATATAAGACTTGTCAAATATACCTCACAAAGCTAGAGAAAAATATCAAGTTCAGCAGAGATTGCTAACATTTTGCTCACTGCCCTGTCAGTGCGTGTCCAATCCCTACATCAGTGCCATGAGCAAAATCCTGTGTCAGCGCGTGTGGAATCCCCGTGTCAGCGCGTGTGGAATCCCCG
>NW_026596091.1:6906619-7094398 GCF_907164565.1 Psammomys obesus | reverse complement strand
GCGCGTGTGGAATCCCCGTGTCAGCGCGTGTGGAATCCCCGTGTCAGTGCGTGTCCAATCCCCGTGTCAGCGCGTGTCCAATCCCCGTGTCAGTGCGTGTGGAATCCCCGTGTCAGCGCGTGTCCAATCCCCGTGTCAGTGCGTGTGGAATCCCCGTGTCAGCGCGTGTGCAATCCCCGTGTCAGCGCGTGTGGAATCCCCGTGTCAGCGCGTGTGGAATCCCCGTGTCAGCGCGTGTGGAATCCCCGTGTCAGCGCCGCGTGCTGTCCTTATGTCAATACCATCATAACCCCAACGAGCGGCAGAACCTCTGCCAATGTTGACCACACTGATATATAAAACACAACCTACAAAATGCAAATGACTAGATGTGAAACTCCTACTGGTGTTAACCCTTCTTATGCACTTGGGCAAAGTTTGACCAGAGAAGTCTGGCATCGCTACGCACTTTTAGTCTTTTGGGAAGGAGACTCAGCAGGAGAGGAAAGGTGTGTCTCGTGTGTTGTATCTTCCTGCGCATGCTCTTCCGGGACTGCTGGCCTTCCCGTGCCTTCCAAATACTCTGTGAAGAGACATTGCAGAGGTTATGCGCTGGAATTCATGTGTGTTAAAATTCAAGAGCTACCACAAATATACCCTAGGTTCTTACAAGAAATAAAAGGAAACTGAAACAAACCCAAAAAATGTATGCTAAGCTGTTAGCTTAATAAAGCATTTAAGTAAAAATATTGTTTCCTTAAAGACAGGCATGTCGGTTGAAGACATAGAGCCTCTTTAATCTTGTTCAATGTTTTCTATTTCACAATTCAAAGTTCCCCAAAAACGCTATGAATAGATGCCATCACGAAAACAGAGACGTTCAATTCAGAGGACTACAACCAACTGCTTGGGTAACAGAAGCGGATGAAATGGGTGAACGGTGGTGCTCTGAGTGTAAAAGATAAACTTTACTCACTACATTTTATTCATAATAGAAAAAATATTAATTCCTCTCATTCTTGAAATGATGTCCTGCAGATTTTTCTTTTTCATTTTCTGTGATAGACATAATAGCAAGGATGACACGCAAATTCACGGTTCTAATTACCTGGTATAACGCTTAATCCTTACAAAGCTGATACATTCACTAAATTCGTAGGGTCTCTATATGTGGTGGGATTGCTGTGGTATTTGAGATCTGAGACCGGAACTCAGCATGTAGCCCAGGCTAACCTTGAACTTATGAACCTCCTGGCTTCATGCATTCTGGGATTACAGGCATGTACCACCACACCTAGCACTATCTTAATTTTAAAGTTGACAATTTAAAAACAGGAGTGTTATTAACTTGTTCCGCTAATAAGTGATAGAGCCAGATAGAAAAGGGACGTGAAAAAATGCCACTTTTGTAATCATAGAGGAAACTACATTAAATACAGTGATAAATGTCAAAGAACATCCTGCCTGGATGGCACAGGAAAACAGACTGTGAGCAGAACATGTTTCATAAGAGAGCAGGTGCTCCATGTAAAAGTTCAACACTTACATAGGACAGAAGCCTGCGTTTTCACAGATGCCAACATTCTGAAGATTCAGCTACAATTCTGGATTTTTAAAAAATGTTGACAGCTAATTGGGTTTTTATGGGGACGGTGCTGGTAAAATATGTGTGATCTGAAGAAAACAGCTGTTAAATGCCAAAAGCATTCAGGGCCTATAGAGCTGGTTTACAGCCTTCTTCTAATGGATGAGACATGATCTTCTCCCACTGGGATCCTTTGCTTGTATTCTTAATTCAGAAAGAATCTGCTCCATAAGAATCCACTTCCGAAAGTTCATGTTGTAATATCAGCCGATTGTGTCCCCCCCCCCCACCATTAGAAGTATTTAGATCAAGGGACAACCCCACAAGGCAAATTCTACTAGGGAAAGAAAGCAACCTGCAGAATTTTATCCTAGAGATTTCTAAAGCATGCTGGGACTATGTAAATTGAAGTAGCAATTTTATAAAAACTTGTAATTTGCAATTATACAAAACTTTTTATTAAATTTAAAGAGCACAGTGACTTGACATCCAAGAAAGGAGGAATATAAAGTATTTGCAGTGATATGAAATAGTCAAGTATGTCCTAATATGCTCCAATGCAAATTGGCACACCTAATCACCTTGGCCTTTAAGAAAGCAGACAGTTTGCGCCTACAGAATATTTTTATCACACTGAACCAGTGTAATATGTTTAAAATATGTATAAATATATCTTGCCCCATTTTTGTAAGAAAGTTTCATTTTACTTTCTCCAAAAGATATATCACAAACTTCGAGATTTTTTTAAAGTTGACTTAAAGGCAAAAAAGTCTAACCTAAAATACAAGTGTCTTGAGGGCAGAACATAGATTAAAAACTAATTATATCACTCTTCTCTTTAGCTTTCATTCAACTTGATTCAACTAGCATTAATATGAAAAAGTCATATTTGGATTCTCTGGTTTATTTACAGGTATTCTAATATGCAATTAGCTTATTTATAATTTTGACAACAAAATTATAGTGACCAAAACTTCCTTTGAAGGTATTAGAAATAAGTTGAGAAAAATAAAATCATAATAAACATTTACTCCGTAGACTCATTGTGGCTTTCGTTGACTCCTATAGCTACACTTCCATAGCCCCATCAGATTTCCATTCATATCTTTTCTTACAAAAAAGAATGCTGTTCTTCAGTTTCCCAACTGATAATGAATGAATCTGTCCAGTCTCACTATTGCACTTGTGACCGATCTACACACATAATAAGAAGTAAATGGCATTCTTTCAGCCAACTACACTTTGGCTCTTCTCAGTTCAGCATTCATGTACTCTCTATGCCACTTAGCATAGAATAGAGATATGAATGTGAGAAAAAAAATCTATCAGTGTTTCAGTGTCTCTCACGTGCAAGGTGATGATATATGACTCGGCTACTTCATAGTCATAGAAATCAGACAAAGTTATAGGAAATCTCTGAAAAATCTTAAGGTCTTATTCAAAGAGAAAAAAAGATTTAATCATTACCAATTCACACAGCCTTTCACTTTGCACTAACACTGTCCATATTTACCAGATGAGTCTTTAAAACATTTTATATCAAATAGTAAGTAAAAATTCTCAGTACTGACTAAACACAGCTAAAACATTTTAATGAATTATTATTTAGCTTTAAATATGCTATAAAATGCAAATAGTGAGTTAATTCAAAATTAAATACTAACTCAAAGTCCCAAATAAAAAATCTGACAGCTTTCATTTAATCTTGGTTGTAAGGCAAAGTCATCCATCGTTCAGTGTGTTTACCTTGCAGGAGCGTGGCAATCTGGAGAGACTTCTGAGAAGGGTGCTCTTTCAGGATGTCTAAGACAGTTCTTCCTAAACTGTCCTTTATGTTGGCATCAATTCCTGGAGGAAAAGAAAAACTAGATGAACCACTGGAGTGTCCTCAAATGATACTGCCGATATGTAACCGTTCTAATTCCACACGCATATAGGCCAAGCACCAAAGGTGGTTGAAAAACTGTCACAGGCAGAAGATTTAACAAGGCAGGAGCCTCATGTTACTAAGAACTTGGAAAACTCTTGATAAAGAATCAACTCACAAAGTTCTCTGACACAATAACAAAAGACTGCTTCTCAGGGCCCCAGAGTCCCTTCTGGATTGTAGCTAGTAGACTAAATAAATAGTACACTATCAAAGTGAAAAATACATTTAACCTATAACCTGAAACCCTAATGTATAACGGCCAGGTGATCTGTATGTTCTGGATAATATGATTTTAAAATGTTAATATATGAGAATCATACAGAGTATAACGTAGGAACACTCTTAGAATATTTGATATTAACAAATGTTTAAAAGTATAATTATTTTGAGGTTCTATCTACTATGGCTCCAGATATTCCTGCCACTTGTTCATTTTAGAGTATCTTCAACTCTGGCCACATAAGCAAACCTACTATACCGCGTGGCTGAAACACCTCTGCAATCACTTTAGTTCCAAAACGATAGGCCACACTAAAGAATTTATTTTAAGGCAGCAATTAGTTTCTGCCATTCTAATACAGCTCATGAACTTTCCACATACCTGATTTCAGACAAAGCCAGTGTGTAGGATTTTATCCTGGATGTTAGCTCGCTATAAGATTCCTAAATGCTTGCTTAAGTTTATGTGAGAATAGTACACACTTAATAATTTATGTGTTTAATTGGTTGTCTCAGGTCATCTGTTCTGTCACTGTGCTGCATGTACAGTCAGATAACGTGGCATTTTGGCACAGTGAAAGCAGAACAACTGCATAATGTCGGGTATTTTCTTCTATAGAGCAAATGAAACACACTACAGTACAGAACACGATTCACATCTGCTGTCGACAGCATCATCTATTTGTGAAAATATCTCCCAACTCTTAAAAATTCCACCTCAATGGCAACTTTATCTCATTGTGGTCAGAATATCCACAGAAGATAAATAAGCCTACCTTTTTTTTTCTTCAAAATATTCCCTCTAAAATATTCCTTTTAAAAATAATCTCCTGTAGCCAATGAACAATAGCTACTTGGCTGTTGAGTAATCAGAGATCGTGTTCTAAGGAAGAGACTCATATTTCTGTTGGCCATGGGTCACAGTGTAAAAGACCAAGAAACCACACAGCTTCCCAAAAGAAGAGATCTTCCTTTTCTCTTGGTGGTTTCTCCCAAATCACTTCAGTATTTACATCAATTTTATCTAAACATCAAGGCCCAATTCTACATGGTATGAATGCCTATCTGCAATTTGGAGGAAAGGGTCATTTGTGAAGAAAGCCACCATTTTCCTTCATCTAACCCTGAAATGGCTGTAGTACCTGGCAAGACAGGCTCCATGAAGAACCATGATAGCTACCTGTTTCTAATAGAACTCGCACCACATCCACCTTCCCAAACAAAGCCGCTTCATGGAGAGCACTCCCCTTTTCTGTCTGAAAAGAAAAGAAAAAGAAAAGGCAGAGCTGCATTGGAATTCCCACAGATTTGCAAGCATTTAGGCATTCAGACACATTTTTCTATAACCTTGGCACTCCGTGTCAGAGAAGCAGTGTCGGTGTATTGGGTGGGGCCAGGGGGTGCTCCAGGAACACAGCCCAGAGGCCCGTGTATGGAAAGCACCTCTGCTTCTGAATAGTGATGCTTTCTGAAGTGGTGTGACATGAGTGACTCACCTTCTCTTTGTCTCAGTTGTGCTCAAGTTATCTAAGAGTGCTAATGCCTACTCCCCAAGGCTTCTCTGAGTCTCTGTGAGTCCACTCAGCCATCATGCATCTATTAAACACGTTTATGTGTCAGAGTGAAGGGAGTATAAACACAGGATTAGCTTCCTGGAGTTTGCATATCTCCACTTCACTCAAGAAGACAAATACGTAAATAAGCACTTGTGATTAATAAAATCTAAACAGTTATAAATGGCTCTAGAAACCTTCATTACCTCTGCTTTCCGCTCCGTACCCTTGAACCTCTGGCTGACCCATACTCTATGCCCCAGGCACACTGGCCTTCTTCTTTATTAATGCTCTTGTCTGCATTTCTCTCTGGAGATCTCAAATGTCCTTTACTCTACAGGCAGATCCACCTCCTGGCCCTTAACTGCTTGCTTTCAATGGTCAACAGGAATCGTAATTATTAGGAGCACTAATTTGAAAACACAATTCTAGCGTGAGCAGTGACATATTCCTGTAATCCCAGCATCTGGGAAACTGAGGGAAAGGGTTACCCCAAGTTCAAAGGCAGCTTGGGCTACATAGTGAGCTCAAAGCCAGTTTGGGACATACATTAAGACCTTAGACAATGGGACTGGAAAGATGGCAGCCAACTGGCTGCTCTACCAGGTAGCTCAGGTTCAATCTCAGGATGCTCATGGCAGATCACAACCCTTAGAGCTCCAGTCCAGGGCATCTGATGCCCCTCTTCTGCCTTCCTCAGACACAAGACACACGCTTGTGCACAGACACACATACAAGTAAAAGACCCATACACATAAAATTATAATAATAAAAATGAAGAAAGAAAGAGAAGAAAGGCAGGAACAGGAACAAAGGGAGAAATGGAAGTAAGGCAGGAAGGAGGAAGGGAAGGATGGAGAAAGGGAGATTCTGGAAGGGAGAGAAGGAGGCAGGAAAGGAAGAAGCAAATCATTAGACTTCTTGACCCCATTCCCTGTTCTAACTTCAGTAGCCAGAGATTAGTGCTCCAAGAATTCCAGTTTCTAACACATTGCCATGATGCCGAGAGCCTAAAGAGTTTACTTTGAGAACCACCAACTACATAATACTCAGAACCTTAGTGTAATATAACTTCATTAAGGAAGCTGTTCTTTGCCCTTGAAATATACTCCTTTTCTTGTGCAGTCCATATTTGTATGTATTTTCTTCCCATAGCAATTATAATAACACATTACAGTTTGGCTTCCTGAATCAACTATGTTCAATGCAAAGGCTAACAACATCTTTGTTTTTTAATTGTATCTGAAAATCTGGAAATATTTCAGAGAGGAGGGGATTTCTTGGAGCTATACAAATGTCCTCTGTTGTGGATTTTTTTTTCTTTCCTAAGAATCATAAAATGACTAGAGTGCAGGGAGCCTTGTGGAAAGGTGGAGGAAAGGATAGAAAGACACAGAGGAGACAGGAGCCCCACAAGACCAGCAGAGCCAACTAACCAGGGCCCAAGGGGGCCTGTGGACACTGAGGCACCAACCAAGAACCATGCATGGACTGGACCTAGGCCCCTACACAGATGGAGCCAAAGGGCAGCTCAGTCCTCATGTGGGTTCCCTAGTAATGGGGATGGGGGCTCACACTAACATGGACTCTGTTGCCTGCTTTTCGATCCCTTTTCCCTGGCAGGGCTACCTGGACAGACCACAGGAGAAAAAGGTTGCCCTCAGTCCTGAGGAGACTTGATGTGCTGGGTAGAGGGCTCCCCTTCTCTGAGTAGGGGAGGGGAGAGAGGAAATAAAGGAAGGGAGGGTGCAGACAGGAGGAGAGGAGGGAGGAAGCTACGACCAGGATATAAAATGAATAAAAGAATCTAACAAATGCTTAGTAGGTCCTCAGTAATTGATATAAATAATATTAATCTGGAAACTATCTTTCTGTATTAGAAGTAACTACTAATTTTATATTAAAACCTCAATTTGATTGAAAAACAATATCCCTATGATAACATAAAATGTAAATGTTTCTTTAATTGATAAATGTGTACTTTAATAAATGTATAGTTAAAACAATCTAAACTAAGCACATTGGGAAGAAAGCTTGGGGCACAATGAATATCAACAAGATTTGTATGTATCTTCAAGAAAGTATGATTCGGGTTCTCGGAATTATAATGTAACTGGTATAGGTGATGATGAAAATGAAAAGTTTATAAATATACAGTTGTTGACTGAAGAAAGATTGAAATTCTCTCCAAAGTATTTCGTACGGACAGAGACATTTTCCCATTCATTGAGAGTAGATAATAAGCATACACTTTAATCTCTGTACGATGGTTTGGGTATCAAACGTTTCTCAGAGGCCATGTGTTAAAGGTTTGGTCACCAGATGATGACCTTTAAGAAGTGGGGCCTAAGAAGATTGTCTGTGAAGAATAATGTGGGACCTGGCTCCTTCCCACCTTTTTATTTAAAAATAAATACTAAAAGAAATTTCTTGTGTGGGAAGAGTGGGTGTGTACCACTGGAAGCGGGGTTTTTTGTGGGATTTCTTCCTTAGCCACTTCCCCATCTTATTTTTTTGTGATGGGTTCTCTCACTGAATTGTTTCAGCTGAATTAGCAGTCGTCGGGCCCCTGGGATCTGCCTGCTTCCACCTGCCAGCTCTGAATTTACAGACACATGCAGCCAAGTCTGGTGTTTAAGTAGGTACTGCATATCCAAAATTGCATCCTCATGCTTACACAACAAACACCACACACCATGAACCGTCTCCCCAACCATTTTTCTCTTTCTGATGAGCTAGTTACCATGAGGTGAGCATGATTCTCATGTGATTCTCACTGTGGTATGTGGCCTTACCATAGACCCAAAGGCAATAGGTAAACAGACAAGATCATGTAGCCATGAACAAAATGAGTCATTCCCCTAGCAAGCTTATTATCTCATATAGTTCGTCATAGCAACAGAGTACAACACAACGGAAAAACTGGATCAACTTCTCCAAATCTAAGGTTGACACAATTGATTGCTTCCTTTGATAAGATAGGATAAGAACTGTTAAAATCGAGTTGTCCTAAGTCCAAGGTAATTGATAGGCACAGGAGACTATTTACCACAGTAATAACACATACCCCATAGTTTACAGATGCCAGCTATGAGCTTTTTCCTTTGAAAGTGTGATTAATTCCCAGATAATTGCACTATTTTCACCATAAGTTATAAAAACTTAAGAATTATTCGTATCTCTCCTTGGCATATGCCCAAAGGACTCAACATCCTACTCTGCAGACACGTGATCGGCCATCTTTACTGCCATTCCATTCACAACAGCTAGGAAACAGAAATAACGTAAATGTTCTCCAAATGATGTAAAGATAATAAAAATTTAGTACATGAATATAATAGAATTCTATTCTACTGAAAGAAGATGAATCCATGAAATTTTCAGGTAAATGGATGAGACGTTATAGTGAGTGAGGTCATCCAGGCCCTGAAAAGCAAACGGCGCATGCTGTCCCTCACACGTGGATCCTAACTCTGAACCTTTAGATGTGGGTACACAAGCTGAATAGCTACAGAAAGAAAGGAAGTTAAAAGTGGGCCATGGGTGAGGAAGAAGGAATTGAGAAGGTAGCAGTAAGGCAGAGGTGCTGAAAGGGGGAAATGGAGGAACAGCACAGAGAAAAGGTGTATGTGCAAGTCAGAGCTTGGCTAACTGGTTCCCCTCCAAGTTTAACATTTCAGCCATAACCCCCTGAGGCCTCCAAAGGAGAAATAAAGAAAGAAAGACTAGACTTTGACTGTAGGAGAAAACAGAGAACAAGGGTGATAAGATAATAGCACAGTGGTAGAGGCGATTAACAGAAAAAACGGCACAGGTAAGAACTATAAGAGGTAAGACTCATGACAAGTGTAGGAAGTAAAAGCCAGTGAAAAAGTAGAACTTTGATGAGGAGAAAAGAAGAAAATACTGCAACAATGTTTAACTCAGGAATAAATATCTCTGGCTCCTTGGTTATTACCATGACACGTTACCATATTATCTCAGGATTAAAACGTTCCGAATAAACATCCCAGTCTTTGCAAGCAAAAATAACATCTTCCTGAGCTGCAGAGCAATAGCTTTTTGTGTTCTACAGGTGTGTCTAAGCATGTTTATTGATGTTTCAATAAAGGTTGGAAATCTGTGTTGAGCTGCATCCATACCTATCCTTGCCTGCGAGCAGGTTAGAGTGCAGGCTGGACAAACACCATGTAACTAAAGCATGTTCATCTACATGCTACTGAACTTTTCAGAACTCCCATCAGATTAGAAGGTGTCTACAGAAGAGAGTCAAATGATAAAAGACTTAAGAATACATGTGGAGAATAGCCAAGGTTTAGAAGATAGTTTAAGCTGAGCAGGGGATAGCAAAATGAGAATATGGCAAGTGTTCAAATGATTCAAAAATAACATTCCTTCCATTCAAAATGGGAATGTACACCTTCTCCTGCTTGGGAACTATCGGCCTCTGTCTTTACCTGTCTTCTCTTTCTTCATTCTGTCTCAAAGGAAGAGTCCTTTCTCCCCATTAAAGCTAATCCTTCATTTGTGTTCTTTATTGCTCTCTGCTTCTTCTTGAATTTTGCTCATCATGCGTCTTCACCATTTGTCTTGCTTCTTCAACCTCAGTCTCTTCATCGGATCTTTCCACTCTCCGTAAATATACGCACCTTCTCACTATCCGAAAACAAAACAAAAACCACAGAAACTTCCTGTGAACTTGCTACTACTTCAGACTTCTGCCCAAGATCTTATTTCTCTTTGCTCCATTTTGTCAAGTCTTCTTCCTTCTTATTGAAGTTTTTGGTCTCATTTTATTACTGCTATACCCTTGACACACAGCAGTCAACGCCAGGTACAATGAAAGCATAGTGAACCCATGATCATATGAGTTGTGCTATTGGAATTCCTATTGGAATTACAGGGTATTTTTCCATTAAATATTCTTCATTCAACTTCTTCTCTTTCCTGTACTTTTTTCCTATGGTTTCATCTTTCAATCTTCTGGAACTATTCTCCTACAGAGTAAGCCTCCATTAACTGATTTAGACATTTCCCTTGTCCTTCAGATTCTGTTACAAGCAAACCACAACCAAACTGTTTTCCTTTGCAACACCAAGTCATATGAGATTATGCCCACCACATGAAACATGAAGAACTTTGACTTTCACTCTGAGTAAAATGAAAAAAAAAATAAAGGTTTATGAATAGAAAAGGAAAATGACTTCATTTAATGGGGACATATCTAGCTACTCTACTGAAAGTAGACTAAGGAGACTCTGTTATAGATGGAACATTTATATTTTTCCCAAAACCCAGATGTTAACATTTAATCCATACAGTGGATTACTTGAACATAAGGCTTTTAAGGAAGTAGTTAAATCTTGGGCAGAGTGCTAATCTGATGGGACCAGTGCCCTTGAAAGATGAGGTGACAGATGAGGTGACAGCAGAGAATTCATTCTCCATTTTATTCACAAGAAAGGTCCCGTGAAGGGAGAAATAAACAAAGCAGGAGGAGATTGCTTACCAAGAACAAGTTTGGCTGAAATCCTGATCCTAGACTTTGTAACCTGTGAAAATAATTAATTCTTCTTACTTAAGCTACTCAGTCTATGGTATTTTTTTTTTGTCAAAGCAACTAAAAATGGTAAAAGAAGGCAAGGGGAAACCAAGGAATTCTAGAAAGCCAGAGATGGTGAGGATCTAGGTTACAGTGATTAGATGGAAGGAATTGTTAAACAGTGGCTTTCTGAACACAAAGTAACCTCAGCTTCTATAGGATGTGATCTGAGCAAATGAAGGCAAAACAGGAAAGAAAACCAAAGTCTGTTATCAAGCAACTAGAAGAATATTCATTCCTGGCATTTTCTGAATTGGGAAAGAGAAGGTGCTTGGCTAGCTTAGAGAGAAACAGATATAAAAGCTAAATGTTGAGCTTGAGATTCCCATAAGCCATCCAAAAATGTATCCAGGAGATGGTTGTACATACTAATTTAGAGTTCAGAGTGAATTTCGGGGGTTAAACAAAAGTTAAGAATGAAGGAAACTTGCTGGTTAACAGATATAATGTGTTACTGGAGGTAAGAGTCTAAGTGAGGTCAACACAGAAATAACAGCAGACTAACAGAAAGAATGAGTGCAAAGTCATGAGACATTGATGGGTGGCGATCAGGATGGGAGCAGGCAAACACAGAATGAGAAACAACCGCACTGCTGACTCTTTCTTCTATATGCCTTCCACCATCTGCATTTACGGTACTTGCATATTTTACGTGGAAATCACTAAGGAGATGGCACGGCTAAATGTCTTGTTCTCTGTGCTACTAAGTTTGGGGCCACCTTCACTTTTTTCTCATTACACGGTCACATGAAAACCTACTATGTCCTTGTTTGCTGCTAGCTCCCATTTTGCCCTTCTGGGCCCTCCAAAATGTCCATTAACAGTCTGTAATCACAAGCACAGCAGTGAGTTTACTCTGCATTACTAAACTGAGAGGTGATCATCTGTGTCCATCACAAACATGAATTAGAACATGTGCTTTCCTGTTGGAGTTACACATTGAATATTATGGGATATGTCACCTAATGGTACTGAGTTCAGGTTATCCTAGTTTTAAAAGTAATCACACACACACATAAATGGAATCAGAGAGAAGCAACTAAAAGAAATTGTGAGATCGAGAGGTTTTTTTAAAAGACAAAAGATAGTACAGTTTTATTATGTCCTTATGTGAATAATATAGAAAAAAAAAACAAAGCTAAAGAGAAAAGAACTATTTCCAGAGTAATATTTCCATAAGACAGGACTAAGTGTGCAAGCGGAAGCCCTGACCTTGGCTATAAAGACAAAAGTTACTTTGGAAGAGCATGAAGGGGGAGTCTCTGACATGGCCCGGTGGATAAAAGCACTTGCTGCCAAACCTGGCGGCCTGAGCTCAGCCCCCAGAGCCGACATGATAGAAGGAGAGCATGGACTCTTCACAACTGGTGCTATGACCTCCACATGGGCCAGGGCATGCACATGTGCACGTACACACGTACGAAATAAAAAATTAAAGTTAAAAAAGTATAATTTGTGATTGTTTCCTCTTTCTCAATAAAATAACGGTAAAAGTAAGATGAGAGGGAGCACAGGGCACAAAGTGTTGAAAGCTGGAGACAGTTTTTAAATTACTTGGAGACGTTAGAGAGTAAAGTGTTTACTCACTGGAGATATATTCATTATGCGCCCTTACCTTCCTTCCCGGCCACTGTACGGTGTGGAAAGCAATCTGTCGTTATTCAAGTTTGCATTTTAACAGCTCCCCTTCTGGTAACTTATACTTTTGATTATTAACTTTGGGAAATTCAACTTTCATTTTACTGAGAAGTCATATAAAGTATAATTGCCTTAATATTGTGCTAGTCCTTCAAAACTTAATAAAAGAAATGTATAAGGAAGATGTACAGTCAAAGCAGTGGAATAGAACATGACATTTGCTTTCTAGTTACCAAAAATCAAGTTTAAAAAACTATAAAAAAGAATAATAATTCGAATAAAATATTGTGAGTTCCTTCCTACCTTTTTGATAAGGCTGACTTTGTAAAGAAATTTTTTAAGACTAAAGCATTTGTAAGTAAATATAAGACAGGCTGGACATCTCTAATATAAAAATTCAAATTCTGAATACTTCAAAATCTTAAAAAATTGAGGATTGACATGATGTCATGAACAGAAAATGCGACAGCTTCCTCGTGACAGGTGACAGTCAAGGTCCAGGTCCACCAGGAACAGTCTGAAATGCTTCCAGGCTCTTTGTATGAGGTGTACACAGAACAGATAAACGTCACATGTGGTCGTCGGTCCTACCACCAAAATATTTCATTATTTATGTGCAAGCGTTCCAAGATGCAAAATCACCCGAAACACTTTTATCCCTAATCGTTTCAAATAAGACATAGCCAACCTAGGTAAAACTTAGCAAAACAGAAATCAAAGGTTTTTGGTTTGTTTGTTTGTTTGTTTGTTTTGTTTTCACTTGCTAGTCCCAACGGGCTGTAATTTAGAATTGCTTAGAGAGGGAAAGCAAAATTTCCAGAGACAATACTAATACAAATGCTGCCTTTAAAACACTATGGAAGGGACTGGGAAGGCAGCTAGAGAGCACGAGGCCCTGAGATCCCATCCTCAACATCCTGTAAAAGCTGGATGCAGGGGGCAGCAAGATGGGGAGAGCCCATCTCTAGATGCAGAGGGCAGAGGTGGGTCTATGGGGCTTATTAGCCAGTTTCCTGAGACAGCAACCTCCAGGTTCCGCATAAAATGCTATCATGAAAAATAAGGTGAAGAAAGAACAGAGGAAAGAATCTAACATCTAACTCTGGCCTATACACAGGCCAGCAGAAGGCAGGGCACCCAGACACACATGTACACATATGTAAACTGCATGCAACTTACACACAGAAAGAAAGAATATGGAAATCAAACACATACAACCCGAATGAATCAACATTAACACTGCTAATTTTCCTTGTTGTTTAGCTTCTTTATGTCTGTAGATTTTAGTATGGCTATCCTATATTATACAGCTAACATCTGCAGAAGAAGGGAATAGTAAAACATGGAAAAGACAAGACACTCAAAAGGAGACCAACAAAGCTAAAAAAAAATACCTGAGCCCAGGGGTCCTGGAGAGACTGATGTACCAACCAAGGACCATGCATAGAGAGGACCTAGGCCCCTGCTCAGACATAGCCAATAGGCAGTTCAGTCTACATATGGGTTCCTGAGTAAGGGGAGCAGGGGCTATCTCTGACATGAACTCAGTTGCCTGCTCTTTGATCACTTGCCCCTGGTGATGCAGCCTTGCCAGGCCACAGAGGAAGAGGATCCAGGCAGTCCTGATGAAGCTTGATAAGTTATGGGCAGATGGCAGAGGAGAACTCTCCCTTTCAGTGGACTAAGGGAAGGAGATGGGGGGAAGGAAGGGAAGGAGAGTGGGACTGGGAGGAATTGAGGGAAAGGGCTACATTCAGAATTTAAAAAAAAAAAAAAAGGAAAAAAAAATCATGGGTCTCAAGAGTCCTTTCACTTTCCTTCTTAGACCCATACTGCTGCCTTTGGCCCAAACCGACCAACTTGATCTTCACAGAGACATAAAATTCTTCTTATCACCTCAGATGATGTTTACCCATCCTCTGAAAGAGACAAGTGCCTGATTAACAACTAACACAACAAACATGAGCAAGAAAAAAAAAAAAAACAGACACTATATTTTTGGGGTGCAGAATTTAGACATAAAGTTAGAACTGAGCTGCAAACTTTCTTTGTGCTGGTTAGCATTCATAGTGCAGGATGCTACAGAAAAAAATGTCTTCCACTGTCTCCCCTAGTGGCACTGCATGGGGCACTACTTGGTGGTTTGAATAAGAATGGCCTCCACAGCCTTGTCTATGTGAAGGCTTTGTCCCCAGTAGGTGGAACTGTTTGGGAAGGATTCAGAGGTGTGGCTTAATTGAAGAGATGTGTTACTAGGAATGAGCACTGAGGTTTGAAAAGTCCACACCATTCCAGTTCCTTTTCTCCCTCCCTCCCTCCCTCCCTCTCTCTCTCTCTCTCTCTCTCTCTCTCTCTCTCTTCTCTCTCCTCTCTGCCTTGCAATTGTTGTCTCAAGAGGTGAGCTCTCAACTTCTGCTCCACCACCATGCCTTCCTGACTGCTGCTGTGTTCTCCACTATGATGGTCATGGAATAGACTAACCCTCTGGATCTGTAAGTCCCAATAAGTGATTTCTAAGGTTCCTCGGTCACGTTGCCTCAGCACAGCAATAGAAATGTAAACAAGACAACTATCCACTAGCCATGCAAGAGGCCCCCACTGGTGTGACTGTTGTATGGGCAACTACCCACTCTCTGGCTGTTCACAGGCTGGAATTCACACCTGCTGTCTCAAGTGTGGCAACAGGACAAAGCAGGGAAACTCCACTTCTGCTCTGCTGGACAGACACGATGTTCCAGTCAAATTGCCTTCTAGGAATTAGGCCTATATATCAGAGCTTCTGTTCTTACTCAGAGAGGCTTCTTTTTGCAAGAAGCAGTGGTAACTACAGACTTACAACTGCTTAAAGTGCTGGAATAAGTCAGTGTTGAATGCTCAGCCCTAAATGGGGCATTTTTACCACCCCTTCCACACCTTTAGAAATATTCCCAAAGAGGGGAAAGAAAGAGAATAATAGCCAGAGGAAGGGTGAGGTGTTGTGCCTCATGTCCTCTGGGCATGACATGGCCATTGCCTGCACGGGACCTACACGGGATTGGGCATGTCGACATTCAGTCATGGAGGAGGGAAGGTTAACAAGGCATCACCCCTCCTTGGAGACTTTTAACCAGCTAACAGTTTTCAGTGGAAGGTGCAGTCTTGTTTGTTCCTGAGGACTTATGGGAAGACGATGATTGTTTGGAGAAAGAAGGACATTTTCATCAGTGGTGTGACTGCAAATAAGCTGCCATGTTCCTGAACACAACCCTCACCCACACTCCTGTGACTCATATAGTCATACGTCTTCTCCCCCTCTCTCTTTTCCTCTCTCTCTCTCTCTTCTTCCCTCTCTCTCTCTCACACACACACATACACACACACTCATACAAATGTACTCATGCATGTAAAATAATGTTTTAAAACATGCAAATATTTTCAAAACAGTTTTTCTAAGTTTCCTTGGGCATAGTGATTGGGTCACCAGTTTATACAGATGTGTAAACTATGTTGGAAAGAGACCTAAAACTTAATTAGTAAATCTAAATTAATATTCTGGTTTTATCAGCTGTGTCTGAGACAAAAATTTTAAATCTAATTCCTAATCTCTTTACTGGAGATGAGGAGTACTTCACTCCACGGACATCTGGGACCACTAGATTCCAAATGGGTCATTGTGCTTCGCATTGTGCATATACTAAAAGCACTACGCGCTGAAGCTGGAGACATGGCTCAATCATTAAGAATACCTGGCAATATGCAGAGGACCAGGTTTGGTTCCTAGTCCCATATGACAACTTAGAGCTACACAGAACTCCACTCCTAGGGGATCCAGTGTCCCACACCAGGCATGTACATACAACACATCAAATAAAATCAAAATAAACAAACATAAAATCAAAATAAACAAACACATCTTAAAAATGTTAAATAAATTAAAATGTTAAATTCGTTCACTAAGTTTTGCCTCGCATTCTAAGTAGATCAGGCTGTAAGTAAAACACCAGAAAAAAGAAAACAATTACTTACGATGCTACCTAAAACTTCAGTCTGCTAACAGTCCACAGCCCTCTAATTATCATGAAATTAGAATCATGCCTTAAGTCCCCCAGTGCTCCCCAAACCACGTAGTACAGCAGCGTCACCTTTAAGCGCACAGCTTAAGGACTCACTTGGCAGCTCACATCCATGCCTGCCTCCAGCAGAACCTGTACAACGGCCTTGTGACCATTGCGGGCAGCAAGGTGAAGCGGCGTGTGCTTCCGAGTGTTACAGCTCATTAAGTTCGGGTGCGCGCTGATGATCATCTTCACCACTCTCAGCCGTCCATAGAGTGCTGCCAAGTCCAGCGGTGTCTCAAGTTTGCTGTTCCTGATCGTGGGGTCCGTGAGCTCTTCCAGGAGAACAGCGACCACTTCTGAGTGTCCATACTGAGCTGCGCAGTGCAGTGCGGTTTCGTTCTCGTTGTTCTATTGAAGATGAAAATACGAAAGACACGTCTTCAGGAATTTCATTAGCTATCAAAATCCGAAAACAGTAAATTGACACTTGGCAGGTGTGAAAATGTAAATTTAAGCGTTACCTAGTAAGTAAGTACATATAAATGAAGTTTCTATTTGACTGAAGCATTCATCACTCATTACATCAAAATCATGTTTTAGTTTCATCACTTCAACATGAAAAAAAAATCAACCTTTTTTCTGTGTCCAGCTTCCAGGAATGCTGACTTAGCCATGCTAGCCAGTGGCCTTATGGGTCCAGATGGCCAGGATACCCTGCGCTGTACCTGCCTCTGTGACAGTTGTCAATAAGAAAAATCAATACCAATTACAACACCTTTAATGACTGATGTTGCAGACAAGAGCAGAGATTCTTGATGATGACAGACTTATAGAAAGTTGCCTAAATTGTTCAATTTTATTTTAAATAAATAGAAACCATTGTTTTTATTACATATATGGTGAACAATAAATATAAATCATTACTTTTCTTCTTTGCAGAAAGAATAAAAAATCCCGTCCCTAGGATAAGATGATAGAATCCATTTGAAAGCACAAAGAAGCAGGCCTAGATCCATACCCAGGGGAGTTGCCAAGAAAACCAGAGTACTGACCACATTTGCAGCTGGTAAGAATTCCTATCGAAAAAAACCAATGCCATTTTTTTCTAGAATTTTAACAAGATTTTTTTTTAATGAATTCAGCTACAAGGCAACTTGACCCTTCAGACAATTTCAGCAAGTGCATGGATAGATGGAGCTCTTGGCGTGTCAAGAGGTGGCAGAGTCAATCACAAGAACCGTGAACAAGAAATGTTAACAACAGAAGTGAAACGACCCTGAATTAGGGCTCTGGAGAGAAAGATCGGCTATCATTTCCAGCGTCCATCATCACAGCTAGCGGTAGGCATGAGACACAGGTGAGCTTCATGTATTTACTAAGTATCATTATCATTACTCTCAAAATAGGATGAGGCACTAAGGCACCTCATTGAACAATGGGTTTCTAATGACACAGCCATTGTGTGGGGTGCAAGGGCAGCCTGAAGTTACAGACAGGGTGTGAAGTCCCTGTGTTCCCCACAGCCTGTGCTGCAGCAGCATCAACTTTAATGCACACCAAAGACTCTCTTGACAGCTCAGATCCCTTCCAACCTCCAACAGCACCTCTACAGTTCTTTTGGCACCACTGAGGACAGTAGTATGAAGTGAAATGTAGCTCAGGATTTGAACCAAGCAGCCCAGACCTAAAGTCTGAACGAACTATCAACAAATACGATCTTCCATCCTAATGGTGATAGGTACACACACTTACCAAACAACTACAAATCATACAAACATTGTCTCCTTAACTCTTAAGATCTTACAGGCTGGTATCAATATATCTGCTTCAAGGATGAAGAGACTAAAATTGAAAAAAAAAAAAAATAACCTCACACTACATTTAAGGAGAAGCAGATCTTTTGGTACCCATCAAAATCTAAAGCCCACATTCTCACTGCTTCTATCTAAAAGTATCTTAGTTTTCCAGAGATTTCACCCAAAGAGCACTGAGCTACAAGCAACTGCGATAGTAGCTCCTACCGAAACAAAGGGAAAAGAACGATTGAAACCCAAACAGACTTTAATCTTGCAGGACAAAAAGCCAAACAAACAAAACAAAAGCACCCCAGGTTTGGACTGGATAAAGAAAAAAAAAAAAAAAAGTAAACCAGTAAGTTAAGCAGCTAGAGGAAACCTTTAAAACTCAAAAAGAAGGGTGAGGAGGTGGGGGTGGGGCGCACTGGAAGAGCTTCTTATTCCGTGTCTTTAGTACCAAGACAAGGCAATGGGAGGTTAAAAAAAAAAAAAACAGAGGCAACTATTCTCTTCAAGGATAGTGGATGAAAACTGGGGTCAGACGAATGGGAGGGAATCTACCTGAAGATGTTTCTTCCATTGTCTGTGAGACATTTTACTCTAATTTCTGTCTTCATCTGTAGAAACTGAGTACATGTAGCTTTAGACTTTCTAATTTTTTAAATCTGACCCTTCTACTTGATAAGAACCACAAGCTTATTACTTTGACACATGAAAATATGACATAAAAATGTGATTCCTGACCAACCCAATTTCCCCTTGGTCTAAAAAGGGCTGTCTCATTTTTCAAACTGTAATATCTCTCTGAGGAAAAGAAAGGCCAATTATGGAGAAATGACTCCTGAAAGATCTCTCTACTTTTCCACAGCCCCAGAAAATAAGAGCAAAACTGCAAGTTCTGAGAATACCAATTAGTGCCGTTCAAATCACAGGAGAAGTTATCTCTATCATTAAAGACCCATTTAGGAGACAATGCTCATAGGTTTTTATCCACAATCAACACATGCTTGGCCTTTCTCATCAGTGGAGACTACAACTGTGGTCTCTCTAAAAGGCAATATTATATACTTGTGTGAACACTCACTGACAATCTAAAAAGAAACATCTAACTTTAAATGAGTAGGCTATGATGATGTATTGATTAGTAACTGCTGGTATACATGTAGAAAGAACAGTTTGAAATCTTCATTTTTAATCAAAAAGCTAGCCTCTGAAAACTTAAGATACTTATAGACAACGAGTAATAGAAGGAAAACCCATTTACCAAAAGACCTGAATTCAAACAGCAAAAACAAAGTACTTTTGGGATAAGGATCCTCTGACTTTCGCCCCAGTAGTAAATTTAAAGAAAAACATAAAGACGGGGGAAAGAAGGGGAAGGTGAGTATACACAGAGCACAGACCGTGAGAAGAAAAAATTCTTTCTGCATTGTTGCCACATAGTACCAGTTTGTCTTTCTTATATCTATCTGTGTACATGTCTGTCTCTCTACATATCTCTATCTCCCTATCTACCTACCTTTCCATCATCTCTATCTATCTATCTATCTATCTATCTTTCTATCTATCTATCTATCATCTGTGAAGAACTTCATACATAAGCACTGCATCTTCCCTTTCTACCCTTCCCTCCCCACCTTCAACTCCTTCCCTGCTGCCCCTCCCTCCTAAATCCAGTGCCTGATTTAGCGTCCCCGGTATACGCATGCTGTCCTTCCCTGTTTTATGCCATGGTCCTCAATTGCATCTCTGCTTTTGTACAAAATAGAATGGTGAGCAGGATCTACTAGAAGCCGTTAGCACACCCCTCGTTCACAATCACGTGCTCCCTGAACTGTCCTCATCTGTGTGTCTTCTCTGTAACCACACAGTGTAGTTCATAGACCAAAAGATAATATGTAGGAGGTTTTAAAAACATTCAAATGCACGACGGGGCTCCCTAATATTTTTAATTTGGATGCTTTATAAGCTTGGTAGGATCCCCAAGTTTGTTATAAAAGCTTAAAAATGATGTAGAAAAACATGTTCTGCTAACTGATGTTATTAAAACTTAGTATATACCAACCAATAATATGAGAATCCATAATCTCAGTTACTTACTACTCAGCAAATGTCTGAAATGGTAAATGGAAAATTCCAGGAATAATTCGTATGTTTTGAATCACAGGCTGGCCTGAGCATGATGAAATCTTGAGCCATTCCACTCCCTCTCACTGCTGACAGGAATCATCCTTGGTCTCACTTAGTGGTCAGCTCATCTATGAGATGCACTGTTCTATCGCAGAGCCTGCATTCCAGATACCTTTACTTAACGCAGTGACCCACACTACAAAAGTAACAAGGCAAATGAGGACCATGGACTGAAGCACAGACAAATTCACTCTGGCACTTCGTGGGCAACGCAGAAGGCGTGACAGAAAGATTGTTTTTAAAAAGAACTCTCTTGATGACTAGTGAATCAGGACGGAAACATTAGCACTTTTCACAAGTAACAACAAAAGCATTTGGAGGTGGAATCTGAAGTGATATATGGGAATATTAGCGCAGAGGTTTCCATCAGGGCTAGGACGCCTCCATGCAAGAAGTCAAAGATCCTTTCCAGAAAGAACGATGAAACACTAACTACGTTTATAATTTCAATGTCACAGCAGTGTGACTGGCTAAGGGCTTGGGCTTTAGATCTGAAAACCCTTTTAAAACATTGGTTCCATTTCTTAATACATGCAAATTCTTCTTCCCTAAGGTCATGGCCCCATGCAGACGACCCCTATCTCACCAGGCTGTGATAGGAATTAGTATGGTAATGTAGATGCTATGGTTTGCACAATGCCTGGCACAGTAAACGCTCTGTAAGTAAAAGGACCTAGGATGGCAACATTAGCACGTGAGACCCTGGACTCAGAGTGCAAGTCTCCAGTTTGGGTCGCCCAGGAGCATGGGGCCTTAACCAAGTTACTTCGCTTAACTGGACTCGGGTTTTCTTTCGCCCATAAAACAGGAAAGACAATTTCGCTTCCGGTTCTTAAGTAGCATAGTTAATTAAGTTAGCATTGTGCAGGAGGAAGTACTTAGAACAACGACTATTTCCCTTAGTCCTCAGGAAATGTTGGTTTTCAATCCTCCTGCTATTGTTGAAATACAGAAAAGTTTCTAATTAGCTGTAACGTTTCTGAACCAGCGAGGGTACAGAAACTGAAGTTGCTTATAGAATAAGACCCGCACATCTGACTCTCTAACGGGTAAAGGTGTGCAGCGGCAGGACAGACTTAGAACGAAAATCCCGAGAAGGTGCCGGGAGGACAGCGAGGTTGGTAGCGTGCTTCCGCCCAGGCGTGGGGACCTGCTCTCCATCCTCACAAGTCATATTAAAAAAACAAAATCAGGCATGACGGCGAAGGGTGCTGGGGAAGCAGAGACAGGAGGATCCCGGGGCTCAGCAGCCAGCCATAACCGGGGAGCAACACGGCCCAAACAAAGCAGGCAGCAGCAGGGGAGTAACGCCTGCCTCGGCTTCCACACGCACATTCACACAAGCGCACACACAAGCACGCACGCACATCCAAACACGCCCTGACCCATCCATCCGCACGCGCAGGCACACGGTCTCGAGAAGTGTTCAGCTTGTTCCCAATCACGCCACAGCACCCAGTAATAGAAATGAAAGAAAGGAAAGATTTTCTGATTCAAATCTCCTTAGAAGGAAATTTCTTTAATAATTTGATCAATGTTCAATATTACCAAAAAAAAGTGTTTCTCTCAAACACTTTTATATTGTGTCACCACTTGAAAATGTCAGCTTTCAGATATAAACGAACACTGTATGTTTCTTATTATTGTGTCATTTTAAAAAACATTTTGTTTACGTAAAATAGCCCCCTTTTCTTTAACCTTGGGGTGGTTTTCCGCTTTGCTCCTTCAGGTTGGCTTTGCGCCGCGCAGGCAGTTTTAAGAACAGCCACCAGATGGCTCATCCTGTAAATGATCTAAGTTCTGGTCTCGCAGGAACAGAAAAGGAATCTCACCGTTTTCCCCTTAGTACGGTCTGATATCTGTCATTTTTAAAAGGACTGAACGGACCCTAATTTTAAAAGCCTACATTTTTCTAATGTTACAAACACAAGATTTTATTGTCATAAAAATTAATGAAATACTTTCCCAATAAATAAAATGTGGTGTTTTGTTTTGTTTTGTTTTGTTTTTTTCCCTTACTGATTGGTCTTTTCAACACTGCATTTGGTTGAATGTTTTTCTTTACCCTTGTTGTTTAACGCTAGTGTTACTTTGTATTCTTATTTACTCTTAATTGCAGGCCAAGGTCTGCAGAATCTATAGCTATTTGAACAATATGGTAACTGTCCTTTAATTGGAAGCGCTCGCCCTTAGGTAATCTATTTACATTGGCGTTGGACAATCGCCAGCCTGCAGCTTAATACCGTGGTTGCAATTCAATTGTTGGACTGCATGCTGGTTTTCAAACACAGTTTTACAAAACGGGAACAGTAGGGGGCATGCAGGGCTCAGGATGTCTGGCATGCTGTACTAGGAGGCCGCACTTCACGCTCAAAACACGCTCCTCTGCTGACCGCTCAGCGCTGAATTTCTTCCTAAATATGCTCATTGTTTGTAATATCGATATTACAAAATATTTTCTAACTTTATCTGCCGTTATTATAATGCTATGTAGCACTCAACTTACTTTAGACATTGCTTTCATGTGTATGTGTGTGTACACGCACTCACACGTTTAGAGGAAATTTATCTTTCTATGGGTCTAGAAACCGTGCACACTGTATTTTACATATTGACTCCCAAAAAGTGTACTTCACTATGAAAATGCTGTGTAAATGGAAAGCACTATGGAAATGATCGCTATAAACATTGCTTAAGCATTTAAAATTTTATTGAGGAACACTAATTCTCATTACAAACCATGAACACTGTTCTATCTTTAAATATTAAATAGATATGAAATGGATGACTCTATAAGGCAGGCAAAAACCTTACAGTGATTTCTTTAATGTGGGATTTTCTTTTTAACAGAGTATCTTCCCAAATGCTTTAGAGCCTGTGCATGATATCCAAATCCATGGAGCTGTGTGTCATGTCCAAACCCAAAGAATTGTTCAAATCTCCCCTTCAGGAAATTCAGCAGTACAATGATTTTTGTCAGAGTAAAAGTAAAAGCAATCCATTTCTCAATGTGGCTTTGCCTTTGTGAAACTTGAGAGCAAATTACAGCATGAACAAAGATTCAACCAGTGCACCTGTTCATTGACTCTGGAATGTGAAGGTCCATGGTGAATGAGAATCTTCACAATCTCCACATCTCCCTTCCAGGCAGCCAGATGAATGGGAAAGTAACCTTTGTTGTCTGCTACATTTGTTGATGCCTCGTACTGAAGAAGTTTGAGAACTATGTCCCTAAGGAAAAAAGTAAACAAAAAGAAAAGAAAACAACAGAAAAGAAAATAGGCTGAACAACACAGATTTTGTTAGATAACTATAAATGTTTGCTAGAGACTAGCTGGCATTTAAAACAGTCATTCAAGGCACTACAATTTAACATTGGAATTAAGAGTTTACATAGTTGACACATGATTTTACTTACTTAGAAAATACTCAAATGCCCTACCAAAACACACACACATGTGCACACACACATACACACATACCCAGAGCATTAACAAACCAATAAAATTACTTAATAGAATGCATTTGAACAACAAATATCTTACTTTGTTAAATGAATGAGTTAAATAAAGTCAATAAAAGTCCATTGTGAACGGACTGTCTTTCCAGATAACCCATATCTAAGACTTAGCTAGAAATAAAAGCTGAAGCTACAAGCAAACTCCCTGTTTCCAGAAACTAAAGTTATCATGTATCAAGATAAATTTGGAAGTTTTATATATCACCCCTAGGGAAAACTAGAATGAATGAATGAAGTGTCTATAAGAGAGAAATTTTGGGTAACAGGACTAACAGCCTAAGTATAGTACTAATCACAATTAAAAAAACAAAATTTGGTAGCTGTTCAGCCATAGCACATAATGTGATTTGAATATGACCCATCCTGTTTTCCTCCTTCTCCTTCATGCTGAGGAAGTGATCCCAAGAGTGACATTCCCTTAAGAGAGAATTTCTATCTCCTGGTGTAGGCTCAGTACACTCACATGCTACCCAGAGCTTCTATGTTTAAAATCCACCAAATTCTCAGAGTAAAAACCTTCATTAAAATAATCTCAAGAAGAACTGATTAACAGCTATTAGTTTCATTACACTTAACTTTGTATAAAACAATACAAAACATAATTCTAAACAAAGTTGCATTTTCATTTGGCTGCATTTAGACTCAAATTCTAATAATTCAGTAAGTGAAACCCCACATAGACACATATGTAAAGTCAGGCAAAAAAACCTTTACATATACACAATTACAACCTAAAGTTGATTCTTACGCTTAAAAAAAATTATAGAATTTTTTCTATAGAATAGAAAGAATGGATATAACAGAAACACCTAAAAATAAGTGGCCATTTAAAAAGCAGTGAGGTTAGAATCCCAATAGCGCACAAGAAACAGATATAAATGCAAAATAATAAATGGTAAATCATACTGTCCAAAACATAGCCTAACCACCAGATACAGTTACATGAAATTGTGACAGAAAAAAACGACTATGTTACAGATATACTTACATGTTTTGAGGAATTTTCACCTTTTATTGAGAAGATTTCTGAGAAACTAAAGCATAAATTATACCTCTTTTATGGCTGTATTTTCATCATATGTGTGTGTGTCCATGTGTGCATGAGGACATGTGGGAGTGACTGTTGGGGGGGGGAGGGCAGAATAAATCAGATCCCTGGAGCTGGAGTTACAGGCAGTTATCAGCCACCCAATGTGGGTGCTGGGAACTAAACTCAGGTCCTCTGGAAATGTTTTTAACTGCTGAACCATCTCTCCAGTCCCATAAAGTATATCCTAACATGTCTGTTAGAAAAATTATTAAGAAACAAGATCTGAATTTAGAAGGATGGAGTTTGTGAATTAGCTGTGCAAACTACATAACTGTTAATCTTAGCATTATTTTCTTTTCCCTTCTGGAGAAAAACTAGAACAACAAAATAGTTTCTAGTGCTGAAGTGTGTACATTCAATGTACATTAAATGCGGTCAAAAGTCACATAGTAACTCGTAATCCACTATGCAAGCATGAGAATTTGTATCAAATCAGTACAAAATGCCATGTGGTAACTAGGGATCCATTATAAAACCACAAGAATTTGAATAAAATAAGAACAAAACCAGGTAAAAGTGAAATTTGATGTTTATCCAGTTTGCTTGATTTTCCTCATCTCTGCCACATAAGAACGGCCTTTGAGTCTTCAATTCTGAGATAAGTAAATAACAATAGTGAAGAAAGAAGGGTCCCACTCAACAGTTATGAAAAAACAAAACAAAACAAAACAAAACACTGAGAGCCAGAATCAGGCTTTTAAGTCCCAAAGCTGTTATATTATTGACATCTGTACAGTAACAAGCAGCAAAATGATCCCTATGTTTTTCTTTTCTTTATAAAGGTACCCAGCCTTGTGCATTTCATCACAGTAATGTAGCACAGGCTAAAATACCTTTTAAGGAGAAGATAAAAAAGAAAAGATTGATGGGATCAAACCTTTAACTTTCTTTTACTCTCACTCAAAATTCATAAATTATTCTTTGATTTGAATTTTGTTGATATTTTCTAATAATATAGATGATGAGCATTCACTGCTTATCAAGAAAATTTATGATATACTGAAAAGTGATTATTTTTAAACTGACTTATTCTAAACATTTCTATTCTTTATACAATTTTATAACCACTTAGAAATGGATTATCTATATGCTCATAAGTTAAAACAAGTCAGAACTAAATACTATCTTTTTAACTTATTACATTAGTTTATTTGATTGGGGAACACACATATATGGAGGTCAGAGGGCACCTTGCCAAAGTAGGCTCTCTCCTTCCACCATGTAGGCAAGGGGGCATTAAAACTCAGTCGTCAGACTTGATAGCAAAAGCCTTTACCAACTGAGCCATCTTACTGTCCCAATCATTCTCTGCAGTGCATTTTAAGTATGCTTATTAAATTTCTTTGTTTTGTGCAGTATTACTGAATTGGATCCAGGGCATTAAACTGTTACAGTGAATGTAAGCAAATGATTGAGCTAATGTTTTTTACTAAAAATCTTTTACTTTATTCTGAGAAAAAGTCCTGCCAAATTTTTTATAGTCTTTTTTTTTTCAGTGTTTAAAAATGTATTTATATTTTTATAAATTACAGTTTATTCACTTTGTATCCCCGCTGTAGCCCCCTCCCTCATCCCCTTCCCAATTCCACCCTCACTCCCTCATCTCCTCCCATTTCCCTCCCCAAGCCCTGATAGGGGAGGACCTCCTCCCCTTTCCTAGCCTATCAGGTCTCATCAGGACTGGCTGCATTGTCTTTCTCTGTGGCCTGGTAAGGCTGCTTCCCCATCAGGGAGAGATGATCAAAGACCCAGCCACTAAGTTCAAGTCAGAGACAGTTCCTAGTCCCATTACTATGCAACCCACTTGGACACTGCACTGTCATAGGCTACATCTGTGCAGGGGATCTAGGTTATCTCTAAGCATGGTCCTTGGTGGGAGTATCAGTCTCAGAAAAGAGCCCTGTGCCCAGAATTTTTTGATCTGTTGCTCTCCTTGTGGAGCTCCTGTCCCCTCCAGGTCTTTCTATCTCCTCCTTCTTTCATAAGATTCCTTGCACTCTGCCCAAAATTTGGCTATGAGTTTCAGCATCACCTTCGATACCTTGCTGGTTAAGTCTTTCAACAGCCCTCTGTGGTAGGCTCCTGTCCTTCTGCCTGTTTTCTCCCTCTTCTGATGTCTATCCCCTTTGCCATTAGGGCATATATCCAAAATATGCTCAAGTATACAAGTACATTTGCTCAACCATGTTCATAGCAGCTTTATTTGTTATAGCCATAATCTGGAAACAACCCAGATGTCCCTCAACTGAGGAATGGATACAGAAATTATGGTACATTTACACAATGGAACACTACTCAGCAATTAAAAACAAGGAAATCAAGAAATTTGTAGGCAAATGGTAGGAACTAGAAAAGATCATCCTGAGTGAGTTATCCCAGAAGCAGAAAGACACACATGGTATATACTCACTTATAAGTGGATATTAGACATATAATATAGGATGAAGATACTAAAAGCTGTACACCTAAAGAAGCTAAGCAAGAAGGAGGACCGTGGGTAAGATGATCAATCCTCATGCAGAAAGTCCTGCCAAATTTAAGGGTGGTGTTCAACTCTTGCCTCAACCTTCCAAGTACCTGGGAGTAAATATATGCTGTTTGATAAAAGTGTGTTTCTTTAAATTTAAATGTTCTTTAAAATTTTTATTTATGTTGAGTTTTATAACCTTATTTTGGATATATTAACTAGTGAACCAGCTAAGTTCAGATTCAGCTTAGACACACACTTATTAAATATAAAGTTAGATACCTCTAATCAAATAAGTATGTAGTAGTTTTATTGAACTGTAAAAACAATAAATTGATAAATTGTCATTAATTTTTCTTATTGTGCATCTGGATTATCATACCTAATGCTAATTAAGTAGCCTCTTTCATACAGGCTCATAGGAGTAAATTAAATTTTGAGAACTTTCTATATCTAAATTTGAAGAGCAACAGAATACTAACTCAGTATTATTGCTTTTTATTTTCATTTACGTTGAACCTAATACTTTATTCAAGTATTGTTGGCTGTGTTTTATTGCTTGGATGAAATATTAGGTTACACTGTTGATGTCTATACATTAGGAAGCAACAAAGCAACCCCAGTATTTTTCAAATAAAGTAACAATATTTCTTGTAGCCAGCATTTGATACCGGCTGTGGTCCAGGGTTAGTGGCATGACTCAGTGACATGGTTCACAATTAGCATTTACATAACCTGAATTCAATGCCCAAACACACACACACACCACCACCACCACCACCACCATACCACTAAAAAACAACAACAACAAAAAAGATGTCCTGAAATCCTAATATAAATGTACTGAGTGGTATCACAGGAAAAGTAACTTTATTGCCAGGTACAAAACAAAGTATCAAATTAAATCAAAAGTAATCCAATTTAAATAATTTAATTCTTTGGCAGGTAATATATGTAAATCCAGATAAAAATACAAAATTTTAAAGCGTTGGTTTTTTCTACTCTCATTTGCATTTGTGTTCTGATAAATATAAAACCATTTCTGACTAATATTAAATATCTTTGAACAAGTTCAGAGTAAATTCTATGCAAAATCAAAGTAATTGATAGGGCAACTTTATTTTTTTTTTTCTCAACTGCATTACAACAGTGTTTATTTTATCTTGTTGCTTGTCGGTGGGTCTCACAATCACAGCTTCATCCGGTTGCAGAAGTAAACAGCCAAGGAGAGCTTCAGACTTCATAAGGCTCAATATCAGGCTTCCCGGAGATTACCTGCTTCTCTTAAAGCAAATAAAACCTCAGATGCGCTGCGTGTATCCATAAGGCATGGGGACATATGGCCTACTCTCAAGGGAGCTTTTTACACACTGAATCACTTACAATTTCTAGATTGTGAAAAAAGAAAAGAACAATCAAATTAAAGGGGTTTCTAGGTCCTTTAATAGTTATTCCAACAACTTCAGGTATCTGATTATAAAAATTTTAGAGTACTCCCTCTTTCATAAAAACAAAACAAACATCAACAACAACAAAAATCCTAAGAAAAGGAAAGCAAAACTACAAATAGCTTATTCTCTGGATTCTAGCTCCAATTTAACATACAGTTTGGAGTACAGATAATAAGTCTATAAAATATTAAATCTTAAAATAGACAGAAGAATAGAAAGTATTTTAACTCCACACATGCCATATTATATACTATGCATATCTCCAAGGAATAAAGATAATTTGAGACATTTTTATTTTTCAAGGGTATCCAAGTAGTATCATGACACATCCAATATAGTTTGAGAAATATGACTTGAGCAAAATAAAGAGCAATTTCCTAATTAGATAAAGGAAATAAAATTAAATATAAGTACTTGAGTTTAATAAAAAAAAAAAACCTTACTGAGAAAGGTAAAATTATTTTTTGAAAAATAGCCCTCATAAGATGGAGACAGGAGGAAAGGCAGTCTCTCAAAGTCAGCTAGCTTGTAAGAAACACCCCTTCCAAAACAGGAAAAAAAAAAAGAAAAGGAAGGACAGAAAGAAAGGAGGGAGAGAGGGGCTTAACAAGGGAGCTGAAGGTGTAGCTTGGCAGTCGAGGGATTGCAAGAGTGCATGAGGTCTTTCCTCGCTGGGCATTTATTCACTAATTACAAAACAAGGTAAGACAACAGAACAGAGGAAGAAAAAATCAAACAGGAAAGAGAACTGGAAGAGAATAAGCTAAAGGGGTAGGCAGTATGGAAGGGAGGGAGGGGAGGAGGAGAGAAGGCCAGACATCACTATTCAGAAGAGAATTAAGGGATTCGTGTGTGTGTCGCAAATTGTTTATAATCATTCCTAATAGATTTTGTTTATTGACCATGATTTTTCTGTCATTTGAAAGTAATGCCTTTCTATTCTGTAATTGCAAATGGCCCCGGAAGCCACCAATGGAGTACAAATTCTATTGTGTCCAGCCTGGCTGATTGAAGATGAACTCTTCTGTATGAAATAATGCATCACAGGAAGAAAATGCTTCTCCATTTGTGAATTAACTAGTGTTGATAAACAAGGGTCCCCAGTAAAATGCACCAAAGAGGAGGAAATGGACTCAATCATCAGTGTGGAGACTTAGGGCCGGTCACATGTTGGGGATGGGGAAAAATTATATTGAAAGCAAAATAATAAAATACAGAACCCTGCAACATTCTCCCCAGCTCTGGGAGTCTTTGAACTCTGCCCAAGAAGTCAGTTTATAGAAAAAATCTAGGAACCACAACAGCAACAAGAATAGAATATACTTTTATATTATCTGCTAAAATTTACTGGAGAAAAATACAACATAATAAAGTGTTAATGACCTATGCTGAGTAATAACAGCAAACAAAAAAAGTCTCATCCCTTTCTACCTTTAATGGTACTTTTCTCTCCTTGAAATACCTTTTTTAAAATTAAGACAGTATTAATTAGAATTCCATGAGAAAATACTAATTGATGACATTGGAAGATATCGTAGAAATAAATAATGTTACATAGAAAAGCCAGAAAGAGATTAAACACAGGGAAAGGTAACACGGAAAAGTGATAAGAGCATAGACCTTTAACCACAACGCAGAGGTTCTCGGTACAACCTCACCTAACTGCATCATTTATCCAAAATGGCCTGCTTTGTCCATCTATCCAACAAGTGGGGCTGGGTGGAATAAATGATGCCTAAGTGAGTCTACAGGTAAGTTAAACAGTAAGACTCAATTACAACCCAGATTTCAGAACTGCAGCATCACGATACAGAACTGAGAAACAAACCATACATAACGCATATGCCAAAAATGTAACTGAAAGAAACGGTAGCAGTATCTGCCCTACGTATATGATACACACTGAACTGGGGCCTAAAAATGCTATCAATAACACAGATTAAAAGTATAAACAATTAGCAGGTTAGACACTTTTCCAACTGTTTTCCAAAGAAAATATGCAACAGGATGATGGTACTGAGAAAAAGTTTACTTGAAAACAGTTGATAAATGAGTTCCTCAGATAAAATCAAAGCTATGTAAGTACAGAATGTCTGCAATGAATAGGACGCTTAAAAATACCTAGCTGAACTCTATTTTCTTTAGGCTAATCTTAATGATTATTGCTCAGTTCCTTTAAATTATCTTCACTTTATATGTTGATAATAGGAACAAACACTGTTTCTCTAGGCTATCGTGTGTAAATCAACAGTGTTCACAAAAAAAATAAAAAATAAAAAACTGCTAAAAATTTAGAAAGGCTACAAGTCCTAACTTGCTTTCAGACACTTGAGAAGTGTTTATAGAGACGTTGTAAGAAAACAAGAAATGAGACTCAGAGTCAGGCCCAGGACTGTAAGCATCAGGCCTTGTAGAGTTTACCCTCTCCAGAAACCTGAACTCTAAGTGAAAAGCAAACACCACTATTGTGGTTTAAACTAATTTAAACCTGTCTTGGAATCGGATCGTCCAGATACAAGTACGAGTAGATAATAATTTCACCTTTAAAGAAGACCTGTGAGCTGACATGGTGACTCCCACCTGTAATCCCAGTTGTCCAGAGGAACAGGACGGAGAGTGTGAGAGGGAGGCAAGGTGGGGTTGTACAGGCAAGAGCCTATCTTCAAAAACAGAACAGCGACAGGCAGAGATGCAGACGTATTTTCCATTCTACAGAGAAACAACTTAATAATAAAAATTCCTATCAAAACAAACACTCTAAACCAGATGGGATATGATAATACAATATAAAAAGGAACAGATTAAAAATAATTGTGATTTGGTAATCCAATACTAAGAATCCCAACAAAGAGACAGTAAATTTATTACATTTTATGCAATTCAGATGATTCTTTAAATGTACTGATGTTAGATTTACATAACAAGTTTTAAGATAAAAACTAAAATGGTAATAAATAAGACAAAGATTGTAAATTGTTTTTGAAGTTAGAGTTGTATGGCCACCAAGCTAAAGATAAAGTACAAATAAGGCCTGTGTGTTTCAATTTTATATAAATATTAGGTGGGAGGATATACACATAGACTTTTTATGTTTTCATGTAACTCGGGCTGCTCTTGCACTCACGATATGGCCAAGGATGATCTTGAACTCCTGATCCTCCAGCCTGTGCTTCCCAAATGCTGGGTGGGATTCAGGCATGATTTGATTATCACATCCCATCCAAAACACTAAAGTGAAATGAAAAGAGTCAAACCTGGGAAGACTAACTTGCATCATTCCTGCAAAGGAAAAAAAAAAAAAAAAAAAAAAAAAAAAGGAAAGGGAGACACAGGAAGGGGGACATTTTTCTTCTGTAGCAAAAGACAGAACATCTGTGTCACCAAGAAAACGCAATACATTTGATCGCTAACCTGTTCGCTTACCTAGCTAAAATATCAGATATAAAGTACTGTTGTAGTTTTATATTCTCTCATGCCCCATGGCATAAACTAGCATAGTAATTAAAACATTAATTCCATAAAAGTAAACAGAGTAGAGCTAAGAAAGGTGAGTGTGGGTGACAGAGAAAATATCACGTACGTACCCATGCTTTATGGGGGTAGACTCTAGCACGAGTCCGCTCCTGTGTCAAGCGGGTAGAGGTAAATGTCAAGAGAAGGTGAGCAGGGATTCTGCACTCTTTCCCTAAAACTACACAGGATTAGCATGGTCCTGTCACTGTTCCAAATGTTCTTGTGTGATTTTTTTACCGCTTCTTTGAACTGATGATCTAAACATACTCATGTTCAATGGTGTTCTTCCCAACCCTAATTTATCAGTATCATCATCCGCTGCCTCCTCTCTGAATTGTCCAAGACCAGAAGATTGGTAAAATGAGAAAGTCATCAACAGATACAGTTAACGTCATCGCATGTAACTAAACCCACGAAACTCCCAGTCGAGAGAACTGCCACTTACTTATGTCCATTTAAGGCTGCGTGGTGCAGAGCGGTGTAACCCGAACTGTCTGTGCAGTTCACGTTGGGACCTCGCCAGATGCTGCAACACAGAACACAAGCACAGAGTTATTCTGTAGAGTCACGCTTTCAAGAGCAAGAGCCACAGCAGGGGGCGTGCTGTTAAGAGCACAGAGTCCCACAGCAGGGGGCGTGCAGCATAGGAAAACTGCACTTTTGTACAAAATGAATGTCGTCTTTCATGTATACACCAAAGAACAACTTCATGTATTTGGCATAGAGAAATTGAACAGCAAGTGTAAACACCTTCAAAAAAAAGTTACTGAATATATATTCACTGCCATGCACTAAATTTGGGTCAGAAATGTCCCTCTTGCTCCCTACTATTACTTTAGTATTAACATTCAGATACTATATACTAAAGAATGAAGATTTGTGAGACTTGCCTCCACTCTTTTACACACTCATCCTGACATAGCAGAGATTGTAACACATTTTCATGTCATGGGAAGACTTAAATTCTTCTTGTTGTTCTATTGCTACCAAAAACATGCATATAATGTATAGACTGCAGATTCGCTGAAGAGCCAATACACTGTAAACCACAAGATGATCCTAACAATTATGCTCTTACTGTTGACTTTATTATACAACATATTCTGTAGCTAACATTTAACTATATAAAAGACTCATTTTATACTTGATCACTGTGATTAAAGAAATTACTTTTAGCCATTGAAAAAACAGGGCACTGGAGGATGCTTTTCTAAAATAAAGACAAAAATATCTTTATCTAATGTTCATGCCAATATTGAAATCATAAAAGATACTAGCTAACGACAAATTTATATTCACAAAATATTTACAATGCATTAATTCTAGGTCACATATTAAGATAAGCACTAAGAAAACAAACAATAGCCAATACTCTTTCCTTATAAGAACATAGTCTGACAGCGTGTGGTGGCTCCTGGCTTTAATCCTAGCACTCCAGTGGCACAGGCAGGTGGATCTCTGAAATCTGGTCTATACAAGAGTTCCAGGCTAGCCAGGGCTACATCTAGGATTCTGTCTCAAAAAGGAGAAAATAAACCAGTCTAATATGGACGATAAGTAATAATTAAACAGTATGAGGATAACTCAGACACCACAGAGCATACAGGGCCAGCCCTGAAAAAATGATGGACAGCTATTTCAAATAAGAGATCACAACAAGCTTTCTAATCTAAACTGGGACAGTAAAAATGCGTAGAATGTACTGAATCAAGAGTTATATGAAATAAAAATCAATAAGACACAGGAATTAGATGGCAGAAATTGGGGAAAAAGAAAACAGTAGTCTAAGATAACTGAAAGGAAAAGACAATATAACTAAGATGAATAGGAGAGAAAAACAGACTGAGAAGAAAGAGGAACAGAGACAAATCAATGACACCAAGTTGGGAAAATAAGAATTTTAACTCTCAACATATATATTATATACAACATATATAAATAAATACAACATATATATAAATAATACAACATATATATTATAAATATATAAATAATACAACATATATATATGGCAATTCTTACATATGTGTGTGTGTGTACATATATATGTAAGAAGGCATGTATATGTAAGAAGGCATGGGTTGAACATTCTCTCAATCTTTGCTCTATGCTTATCCCTGCACATCTTGTAGGCAGGGTAAATTTGGGGTTGTAGTTTTTATGGCTGGGTTGGTATTCCCCTCCCTCCACTAGTTCTACCTCAAGGCCCAGCCATACTACTCTTAAGCATATATCCAAAATATGCTCCACTATACAACAAGAGCATTTGTTCAACTATGTCCATAGGGGCTTTATTCATAATACCCAGAATCTGGAAATAACCTAGATGTTCCTCAACCAAAGAATGGGTAAAAAACAAACAAACAAACAACTGCGGTACATTTACACAATGGAATACTACTCAGCAATTAAAAACAAGGAAATCATGAAATTTGCAGGCAAATAGATGGAACTAGAAAAGATCATTCTGAGTGACGTAACCCAGAAATAGAAAGACACACATGGTATATACCCACTTATAAGTGGATATTAGCCGTATAAAACAGGATAAACATACTACAATTGATAGACACAAAGAAAATAAGTAACAAGAAGTACCCAAGGGAGGATGCTTAAATCTCACTCAGAAGAGGAAATAGAATAGACAGTTGAAGAGAGGGAACAAAACCTCTGTTATAGAGGTTTTGAGTCTCTATAACATACACACATGAGAGGGAGCAAAGAAACCTCAGTGATTTTCTAAATAGAGAATGAAGAGCTGATTCAAATGAGAGCTCACAACAAACTTTACAAAAAAGACAGAAAGGAGCATTTCACAATGATTAAGGAACTGACTGGACAAGAGTTCAGAATAATCTCAAGTGGGTTTTTTTCAATATAACAACATATCTTCAAAATATATTAAGCAAAACCTGGTACGACTACAAAGAAAAAATACTTATATACCCATATCTGAAAAAATAAACCATCTCTCAATTGATAAAATTTAAAAAATCAGTAAGGAATTAAATAATATTACCAACCAACTTGACCTAACTGAAATTTATGTAACATTTTATGCAATAATAACAGAATAATAAAAGTTTTTTGCAAGTGAAAATGTTATTGCATAACATTTTATGCAATAATAACAGAATAATAAAAGTTTTTTGCAGGACATTTATTAAAACACAGCAAATGTGGATCATAAAACAGTTCCAATATATATGAAAGTATTCAAATCAAGTAAGATATGTTCTCTGATCAGTGCAATTAAATTAGAAATCACAAGCACAAAAGTACCTGGAAACCTCCAGTGTTAGCAATGAAATAACATCTAAGTCCAAGAAGATAATAAAAAGGAAATTACAGTGTATTTTAAGCTTAAAAAAAAACACAACATACTAAAACTTTTCATACACAATTAGAGTGTAAATAAAGGAAAATTTTCATCACGAAAATGACAATTTAGATGGGCCTCAAACTGGCAACCTTAGCTTCTATTTTAAGAAACAGAAAAATAGTTCGGCCATTAAAGGCTCACACTCAGTTTGTAAAGGAAATGAGTTTCATTCCTAACTCTGTGTAATCCAAGTCTGTCTTTCCATTTTCCCTTTTCTGCCCTCCAATGGTACCTGTACCACATATATGCACACACACACACACACACACACACACAAAATCTGTAAAAAAGAAAACTTTTCAGTCATATAACACATTAGCAAAACAACCAAACAATCCATTTAAGGCAACTATAAATCCTGATATCACATTCTCCAAAGAGAATATAAAAACCAAACAACCGGTATATGAAAAAGTACACAATTTCATTAATCATCAGATTTCATCAATAATCAATTTCATAAATAAAAAACAGCATGAAATATAAATACCAGCATTAGGGTGGTTAGTCTCAGTCTTTTCATAGCTGTTCCTAAAAAGTCAAAAAGTGCATGGGAGGGCTTTGGGAATACAAAGCATCTGTATACTGCTGGCAAGAAGGTAAAATGATATTGTCACTGTGAAAACACTATGGAGGTTTTTAAATAAACTAAAAATAGAACTTCATATGGCCCAGATGTTATGCTTCTGAACATAGAGCAGAAAAATTAACATTATGACAATAGAAATAGCAACACTGCTGTGTGCACTAGCAGAATTATCAACCAGGAGCTGAGAAAATCAAACAACCTAAACGCCTGTCAAATGAATAAAGCAAGCATGGCATAAGCATATAAAGGAATACCAAAAGACCTCACCACTTGCCACAGCATGGATGAGCAAAGACAACACCACCCTGAGTGAACTAGCCAGACACAGGAAGACAAGAACTGTACGTCAGTGCTTGAAGAACTATTCACAATCCGAAACCAACCTAGGTGTCCAACAACCGAGAAATGGATTTAAAAAAAAAAAAATGTGGCCTAGGTGCATAATAGAAGTTGTTCAGCCAGAAAGAAGAGTAGAGTTAACATCACGAGCAGAAAGATGGATGCAACTGCCAAGAATCATATTAAGCCAAATAAGGCAGTCACGGAACAACCAGTATCAAGTTCTCTTTATTTTGTGGTTTCTAGTTTTTACAGAGGCCCAAAATAATGTGAGTGTACATATTTATACAAATATACAAACACACACACATATATGTGCTTATACACTAAACAAATATGTGCTGGTACGGGAGCTATAACAAGGAGGCAGAGAAACACGGGGGAGAGTACCCTCCACAGATACTATACACTTGAATGAAAGTGTTCTCATGTAACGGTACCATGCACCTAAAAAACACCCCTTATGCTAAGCTCTGCAGGCATGGGGAAAAGAAGTTTTATAGGCTGCTAACTGAATTCAGCAACATTCTTGAAAGTTACCATAGCATTATGTTTTCAAAAGTGAACATTATTCACCTAACAACTCCCCTTTTGACAAACATTAAAGTATTGATTTAAAGACTGCAAATATAAACATGTGCTTTATAATTTTAATAATAAGAAGAAGAATCCTGTGAGCACCCATCAAGAAGAGAAAAAAAAAAAAACAACTAGGATTCATTGGCACTATGGAATCCATTCACTATGGATTCACCGGACTATGGAATATTACCTAACTACTACAGTAAATAACCATTATCTATTTCCATGCACCTTGAAAGTTAACAAAACATGTTAAGCGAAAAAATAAACTACAAAATTGTATTTGACTCAGAATTCCAAATAAGCAATAACTCCTTCACATCTACATTAGACAAATATTCCTATTATTCCCATTGGACAGATGAGAGGTATTAGCATTATCTTAGAAAAACACATGCACTCTTTTTCAGCCTTCTGATTAACATCACGTGCAGAAAAATGTATACAAAGACACATTTAATTCATTTAACATTTGAATAATATAAATACCACGTGTTGAGGGTGTAAGGGTCAGAAGGAAAGGTAGAGTCATCAGTTCCTTTCCTCATTGCTGGGACCAAACATCTAACGTGAAGAACTTGAAAGACAAGGGGTTTCCATTGGGAGACAGTTCAGGTACAGCCCATCGCAATGAGGAGGGCATGGCTGCAAGAGTAGCCTGAAGCTGGGGCAGCAGGTTTGGGGCAGCAGGAACCCACTCACATCTCAATAGATTAGAAAACAGAGGAAAGGCGATGTCACTGTTCATCTGGCTTTCTGCTTCTTCCATCTTTAATCAGGTCAAAACCCTACCTCATGGGATGAGGCCACCACATCATGGGAGCTTTCCCTCTGCAGCCAAACCTCTCTGAAAGTATACTCACAGACACACCCAGAGGTTTAGATGATTCTAAATCTTGTCAGGTCGGCAACAAAGAATAACCGCCATGGTAGGTTTACTGCAGATTATGAGAAGACTTTTAATGTTCCAAGAAACGTGAAATTAATTCTGTAGTCACCTTGACACTTCTGGCATAATAAGATCAGAATCTCAGAGTGACAGTTCCTCTGACAGGTTTTGGAAAGTGAGCAGAAAGGGGACTGGGTTAACAGTTAAATTTAAAAATTTATTTATTCATGTACTTTTAGGCTCTGTCTGTATGCACTTACTCTTGCACGCCAGAAGAGGGCATCATATCTCATTATAGACGGTTGTGACCCACCAAGTGGTTACTGGAAATTGAACTCAGGACCTCTGGAAGAACAGTGAGTTCTCTTAATCACTGAGCCATCTCTCTAGTTCCCCCTTTTAAAGATTTATTTATGTGTTTTTATTATATGAGACCAGTTAATTTTAATAGAACAGAAAGAAAGAAACTGAACTAATGGATACATAATGGCAAATTGAGAAAATTGGAGGAGGAGATATAAATCCTTACATCCTGAAGAAAAGCTATGACAGATGAGAACCTATGGAAAGGAATAAGCATGGCAAATGACTGAGGTTCCTACCATGAATGACATGCAGGTACTAAGATACCTCTACTAGCAGGGCCTTCAAGGACTGAGGCATCTTTGGGGAAGACTTGATTTCAGATAAAACCTACCTAAAACCCTGGGCTGTTCAGAATATTCTCACAAAAGATGGACAAAAAATTATAAAATGCTATAAATAAACCAGTATGTTTTTAATTTCCTACATGCTATTAAATCTTATAAGTATTTAGTAGGGAAAGACATTGATATTTATTAGTAACATAAGAGTGAGGTTGTATTATTTGTAATAGCCAGAAGCTGGAAACAGCCCAGATACCCCTCAGTGGAGGAACGGATGCACAAATTGTGGTATATCTACACAATGGAATATTACTCAGCAATAAAAAAACAAGGAAATCATGAAATTTGCAGGTAAATGGTGGGATCTGGAAAAGATCATCCTGAGTGAGCTATCCCAGAAGCAGAGGGATGCACATGGTATATACTCACTCATATAGACATATAATATAGGATAACCCTACTAAAATCTGTACACCTAAAGAAACTAATCAAGAGGGAGGACTCTTGCTAAAATGCTCAATTCCTACCCAGAAAGGCAAAGAGGCTGGACATCAGAAGAAGGAGAAAAGAGGGAACAAGTCAGGAGCCTGACACAGAGGACCTTTGAAAAGCTCTGCCCCGCAGACTATCAATGTAGATACTGAGACTTATGGGCAACATTTGGGCAGAGTGCAGGGAATCTTAGGAAAGAAGTGGGAAACAGTAAGATCTGGAGAGGACAGGAACTCCATAAGGAGAGCAACAAAACCAAAAAATCTGAGCACAGGGGTCTTTCCAACCAAGGACTATGCATGGAGATAACCTAAGACCCCTGCACAGATATAGCCCATGGCAGTTCAGTATCCAAGTGGGTTCCATTGTGATAGGAACAGGGACTGTCTCTGACATGAACTGATTGGCCTGCTCTTTAATTACCTCCCCCTGAGGGGGAAGCAGCATTACCAGGCCACAAAAGAGGACAAGGCAGCCACTCCTGATGAGACCTAATTGACTAGGATCAGAAGGAAGGAAAAGAAGTCCTCCCCTATCAGTGGACTTGGGGAGGGGCATGCATGCAGAGGGTGGAGGAAGGGAGGGATTGGGACGGGAGGAGGGAGTGAACCACGGGAGGGGGGAGATACAAAGTGAGTAAAGTGTAATTAATAAAGAAAAATAAAATAAAATAAATCAAAAAAAGAGTGAGGTTGTATACATTTTCATTTGCCTCTTGCATCTCACTTCCATATTGTCAACAAAACACTAATTGTAATAGAAACCTGAAATTTTTTAATGAATGTCTCTTCTTCTAAGCAGAATGAAAATAGGCACATATTTTTTTTATATAAACGAGGAGGTTCAGAATAGAAATTTAGCATATGTGCCACTAAGCTAAATTCAGCTGCACCTATTGACAGAGCCTGTAGGCACACATTCACATAGCCACAGAACATCTCTACACATTTGAATGCTATAAATAATCCAGGCCCAAAACATCAAACTCAAAACTTTAAAAAGAAACCTTGATTTTTGAAAGCTCATGCCTTGAGTCAATAGCCCATTCATTCCAACTTTTTAAAAATATGTTCCCCCTTTGCTTAATCATAATAAGTACCTTTAGCAGATGTACTGAAAAGGTTTGAGAAGCTTATTATATATGTGTTATATAAGATTCTTGATCTTATTCTAATAGAGACTGAAACAGCATTTCCAAATATTTTAAATTCTTCCTACCAGCATTCTTACCCAAAATGAATGCTTTTATACAATGAAATCCAAAGTTTCCAAAAGATTCATTTCCTTGGCTATAGTAGTCCTGTGAAAGGCTTTCTACTAAACTTTCAAATGGCCAGGATATTCATGAAACCATTTTATTCTCTTGAGTTTTACATATTAAAGAAGATAAACCTTAAATCAAAGGTATCCTGAGTTTCTTGGGTCAATATATACATGTTTAGCAAATAAGATTTAAGAATGGCTACCCCACAAGCTGGTCACTGTTACAGTCTTCACAGACCTATGGAGAAAAACCATTCTTAACAGCATAAGACTATGTCAGCTTTTTTTTTTTTTTTTTTTTTTTGGACCTATCATGGAGAAAGGGAAATAGGCCACTGGTAGAGAGAGCTCTATAAGCTCTCAGACTAGCCACATTTCAAGCGACTGATAGCCACTTGGACAGAGACTATCATATTAAATGACACAGGGCAGTTATGTGTTGGTATTGAGTGATGCGGGAAGAAAAATCAAGGGCTAACACTGATGTCATTGGTTTAACACCAACTAGGAGACACACCAGTGCTCTCTGTGACAACATTTCCAGAAAGGATTAGCTGAGGTTATACCCACCCTCACAGTGGGAAGCACAGAAGTAGAAATCCCAAGAAAAGGAAGAAGGTGTACACCTCCTTCACTTCTCCTTGAGGGGATGTCTCTAAGACTACTGCTGCTGCCATATCCTCCACCATCCTCAGATGCCACCTTCTCCAGCCCTGAAATCCTCCACATCATCAGACATCAGCCTCTCCACCTTCTAATGTGGACTCAATACCAGCCACTCTGCAGTGAACTTCCTGACTTTCAGAATTAAACTGGGACTTCTGAGCCATTCACTTGAGCTGAAAAACTATCAGATTCTCTGCTTCTCTGGCTTGCAGAGAGCCACTGTTGAACAATCAGGGACAAGGCAAGGATGCCCACTCTCTCCATATCTCTTCAACATAGTTCTTGAAGTCCTAGCTAGAGCAATAAGACAACTAAAGGAGATCAAAGGGATACAAATGGGAAAGAAAGAGGTCAAAGTAACACTATTTGCAGATGATAAGATAGTCTACATAAGTGATGCCAAAATTCAACCAGGGCACTTCTTCAGCTGATAAACACCTTCAGTAAAGTAGCTGGATATAAAATTAACTCAAAAAAAAAATCAGTGGCCCTCCTGTATACAAAAGACAAAAGGGCTGAGGAAGACAACAACACCCTTCACAATAGCCACTAATAACATAAAGTACCTTGGTGTGACTCTAACCAAGCAAGTGAAAGACCTGTTTGATAAAAACTTCAAGTCTTTGAAGGAAAAAAATGGAAGAAGATCTCAGAAGATGGAAAGATCTCCTGCGCTCATGGATTGGTGGGATTAACATAGTGAAAATGGCCATCCTGCCAAAAGCAATCTACAGATTCAATGCAATTCTCATCAAAATACCAACACAATTCTTTACAGAACTTGAAAGAAAAATTCTCAACTTCATATGGAAAAACAAAAAACCCAGAATTTCCAAAATGATCCTGTACAACAACAGATCATTTGGAAGTATCTCCATTCCTGATCTCAAGCTGTACGACAGAGCAATAGTCATTAAAACTGCATGGTATTGGCATAGAAACAGAATGGTGGATTGCTGAGGACCGACCCAGCTGGGAATCCATCACCCGCGGGATTCAGGGGTTCAGATATCAGGTTAGACACAGGTAGGCGAAATGACAGAGACCACACCAAGTAATGTTGGTTTGGATCTACTGCGATTTACTGAAGTCAAGCTAGCACTTATATAGTGATTACATAAAGAAGCACCTGAAGTTGACATATTTCCCGGAGCATTCAGACTTTTTACCAACAATACAAAGTTTACATTTTAACTGAAAGAGTAACCTGGTAGAAGCAGTGTCTACAAAAAAAATCTTGGCCTAAAAGCTTTTAATCAAAGCAAATACAAAACCTTAAACTAGTGGTGTTTACGCAGTTTATTGCTACTAATTAGTGAGTGGAAGGCCAGGGGCTGTCATTGCCCTCCGAACCAAGTCAGCTAAAGATTTACAACCCCCCTAGAGTTAAGCACTGAGGGAAATTCCTCCTGTTTGTCTTGCTAAGGATTTACAATCTTTCCTTAGAGATAAGATGCTTGAGCTAGCCTGTCCGTAAACTCATAGTATAATATAAAACTCTCTGACCTCCTATGTTTGCCTATCTTCTTTCTGCCTCATCATAAACACCTGTGTTTGGTAATGGTTTTGTAATAGTTTTACTGCAGTGGGAATATCCAGAGCATTTATCCTAACAGATCCTGATTAAACATTTTCTTTAGAAAGCCCTAAAACTCTTATCCCTTTACTACCTACAATGTTTGGGTTTTCCACAAGCAATTCCTGATGCTGAATCTGATTTATTACCTCTCCTAAAATTTTATTTTCCTTCTACTCTTATTTGCTAAAGCTTTTAGTAATCTATTAGAAATGTTTCCTTGAATAGTTAATTGTGCTGTTCCAAGAATCATAGAGAAACAGCAAAAAGGCTCATCAACCCAACCCTGCAACCAAGTAAGTCACGGGACTCTCAGAATACGTCTTTTTGGCTTAGGTGGCCAGAGGGAATATCCAGTGACTTCCAGGAAGCTGATTCCCGTAGGAAACGTATCTTCCATCTGGCAACATAATTTTATGCTTACATAGCACATTTTTATGCTTTCACAGACAACTCTGGAGTTAGTGTGGCAGTGGATCAATGGAATCAAACTGTAGGCCCAGAAATAAACCCACACACCAATGGATACTTGATTTTTGACAAAGAAGCCAAAAACCATACAATGGAGAAAAGTTAGCATCTTCAACAAATGGTACTGGTCCAACTGGATGTCTACATGTAGAAAAATGCAAATAGATACATATTTATCATCCTGCACAAAACTAAAGTCCAAGTGGATCAAAGACCTCAACATAAAACTGGACACACTAAATCTGTTAAAAGAAAAAGTGGGTGGGGAACAGCCTTGAACTCATTGTTCAGGAGACTACTTTCTGAACAGAACACCAACAGCACAGGCTCTAAGATCAACAATCAATAAGTGTGACCTCATGAAACTGAAAAGCTTCTGTAAAGCAAAGGATACTGTCATAAGAACAAAATGACTGCCTACAGACTGGGAAAGGATCTTCACAAACCCTATATCTGACAGAGGGCTAATATCCAGAATATACAAAGAACTTAAGATGTTAAACACCAAAAAATCAAGTAATGCAATTAAAAAATGGGGTACAGAGCTTAATAGACAATTCTCTGTAGAGGAGTATCGAATGGCAGAAAAACACTTAAAGAAATGTTCAACATACTTAGTCATCAGGGAAATGCAAGTCAAAATGACCCTGAGATTTTACCTTACACCCATCAGAATAGCTAAGATCAAAAATCAAGTGACAACACATGCTATAGAGGATGTGGAGAAAGGGGAACCTTCCTCTATTGCTGGTGGGAATGTAAACTTGTACAAACACTTTGGAAATCAACCTGGCACTATCTCAGACAATTAGGAATAGTGCTTCCTTAAGATCCAGCTATACCACTCCTAGGCATATATCCAAAATTTGCTCAAGTATACAAGTACATTTGTTCAACCATGTTTGTAGCAGCTTTATTTGTAATAGCCAGAAGCTAGAAACAACCCAGATGTCCCTCAGTTGAGGAATGAATACAGAAATTGTGGTACATCTACACAATGGAACACTACTCAGCAATTAAAAACAAGGAAATCATGAAATTTGCAGGCAAATGGTGGGAACTAGAAAAGATCACCCTGAGGGAGGTATTCCAGAAGCAGAAAGACACACATGGTATATACTCACTTATAAGTGGATATTAGACATATAATATAGGATGAACATACTAAAATCTGTATACCTAAAGAAGCTAAGTAAGAAGGAAGATCCTGGGCAAGATGATCAATCCTCACTCAGAAAGGCAAATGGGATGGACATCTGAGGAGGAAGAAAACAGGGAATAGGACATCTCTGAAAGACTCTACCCAGCAGGGTATCAAAGCAGAGGCTGAGACTCATAGCCAACCTTTGGGCAGAGTGCAGGGAATCTTATGAAAGAAGGGGGAGATGGAATGACCTGGAGGGGACAGGAGCTCCACTAGGTGAGCAACAGATCCAAAAAATCTGGCCATAGGCCTGTTTCCTGAGACTGATATTCCAAACACAGACTATGCATGGAGATAACCTACAACCAGATGTAGCCAGCAGCAGCTCAGTGTCCTAGTGGGTCGGGAACAGGGGCTATCTCTGACATGAACTCAGTGGCTGGCTCTCTGATCACCTCCCGCTGAGTGGGGAGCAGCTTTACCAGGCCACAGAGGAAGACAATGCAGCCAGTTCTGATGAGACCTGATAGGCTATAATCAGAGACCAAGGAGAAGAGGGAGGGAGTGTGGGATTAGGGGGGTGACAAGGGAGGGGGCTACAGATGGGATACAAAGTGAATGAACTGTAATTAATAAAAAGAGAAAAAAGAAATAATGTTTCACTTAAAGAATTTTTTATGATCAATTAACAAACTTTTTAGAGGTAACAGAATTACAATTTTTGAATAAGATCTTAACAAACTGTTCAATTCTTTTCTTTTGCCTAATGTGTTATTTAAAAACAGCTAATTGGATTAAATCTATGATTTTAGTTTGTATATATTAAGCACATTTCATTTACTGCCAAATATTGTAGGAAGATTTACACTTTCATTGCTTGATAATGAACAATAATGTATTCAGTGTTTTTTCTGCACAATTTAAAATACTGCTGATTTCTGTAATTTCATAATGAAGCCAATTAAAACACAATTATTTCAAAAAATTCAATCTAATAAATTACAATATATATTAATTTTTAGTACATTTCTAATATTTTAACTTATATTCTTTACAACATATATTATACACATATATTTGATATGTGTGTACATTTTATGGGCTCTATTCCTATTATTATTGTTTTCTCTTCTCTCCTCCTTTGCTTTTGTTTTGTTGTTTTGGATTAGTTCTCATTATGAAGCTCTGGCTGCCCTGGAACTCACAATGTGGACCAGGCTGCCCTCAAACTCAGAGACCATCCTGAGTCTGCCTCCTGAGTGCTGGAACTAAAGGCCTGTGCACTGTGTTTTATAGCACAGCTTCTTATATGGCAGGCCCTAACCTCATGTGGGAGCACACAACTGATTGTAGGGAGATGGGGAAAATGGCAGTAGTGAAAGGTTTTGGAATGTGCAGCAACTGAAAATTTTAAAAACAACACACAATGAATTCCAGGTGTTTCTGACAGCGCTGTCCCATGATTCATCTCAAGCCTTGGTTCTGAACAAACGTGTACTTTTGCTGTACACCCTCTCACACCACACAAGACAACACACGCTGTCTGAAATACTTTGGTTCAGACTCACAGTATGAGATGCAGTGTTTTAACTGAACATATGTTTTCTGTTATAACAAAAACATGATTTAATTACAAAAACAAAACCTTACATATTTTCCTCCTTTCTTTTGTTTTTTTTTTTTTTTAATATTTATTGATTTGTTGTTTATACAGTATCCTGCCTGCATGTGCACCTGCAGGCCAGAAGAGTGCACCAGATCACACTATGAACCACCAAGTGGTTACTGGGAATTGGACTCAGGACCTTTGAAAGAACAGTCAGTGCTCTCTGGAGCCATCTCTCCAGCCCCCATTTCCCTGCTTTCATTCTTCAGCACAGAAGCATTAAATTAGTAGATATCTGAATTGTATTGTGTTGAAATGTTTGATTTCTGAAATTTAGGCTGCTAGCTAACTCATTTTAAAAATTCATTAACTAATGTTAACTTGGGAATATTTCTGAAATTGCCCTAAGTGTACTCCCATTCTGCACTATGTATTTTTGTGAAGTGGTGTTAACGCCCTTATGATTATAAAATCAAAATACCAATCAACTCTAAAGAGCCTCATATAGTGCAGCACCACATATTCAGCCCAGGTTTGATTCTTCACATAAAATAAAAGCACACCCTTCTCATTAGCATGAAATTTGCTTTAGGTTTGATAAATAATAAAATTATATGTATAGATTACATGAACATACAAATATGTGAACAATTATATTTAGATAAATATTATGATTTGTTATCAGCAAATGTATATACTTTACATACCTATTCTATATACTTTGGGTTCCAAAAAACATTTCTCAAGGAAAAAGAAGAAGCAAACAAAACATTCCAGAAGTTATGCTCTGCAGAACTGTACTGATACAGCAAACGTAAAATGGCTTAAAAGTAAGTTAAAATATCGGTTTTGTACAAAATAAAACATCCATTTAACTGAGTCACAATTTCTTTTAAAATTTTATTATCTTTTTTGAGAAGAAATAATGCCATAATGGCCAAACTTATATTAAGAAACATTATACATGAGTAGTGTGCAAAATTAACTGTGAATGTAACTCTCAGTAACATTGCAATCACATGGTAAAATCCATGATAGGTTGGCAGCGAGGAGAAACAGCTCAAGTGACAATCACATCATTTATTATTGTTCATATATATATATATGTATATATATAATAAGCTACCACTGAAAACAATTCAGAATGTGAGAATTTATAATCATTCAGGACCCTATATGTAGCATCAAGGAAAATAAAACTAGATATGTCAATCTGCTTTCAACTTTGTCCCTGGTTGCAAAAACATAATGCTCTTGGCCCACCTCTCCCCTTTCTTTTTTTTTATTTATTTTTATTTTTTTAATATTAGTTACAGTTTATTAACTTTGTATCCCAGCTGTATCCTGCTCCCTCATTCCCTCCTAATCCCATCCTCCCTCATCTCCTCCCTGCCCCATTCCAAGTCCACTGATAGGGGAGGACCTCCTCCCCTTTCATCTGACCCTGGTTTATCAGGTATCTTCAGGACTGGCTGCAAAGTCCTCCTCTGTGGCGTAGTAGGGCTGCTCCTCTCTCGGAGGGGCGTCAAAGACCCAGCCATTGAGTTCATGTCAGAAATAGTCCCTGTTCCCCCTACTAGGGTACCCACTTGGATACTGAGCTACCATGGGCTACATCCAAGCAGAGGTTCTAGGTTATAACTATACATGGTCCTTGGTTGGAGAAACAGTCTCATAAAAGACCCCCGTTCCCAGATATATTTGGTCCTTGTGGGGCTCCTGAACCTGGAAACAACCCAGATGTCCCTCCCCTTTCTAAAGCTGACAGGATGCTTGGAAACAAACAGGCCGGGCAGATGATCCGCCCGTGGTCGCACACCGTGGATTTAATGGTGACTGTTCCTCCCACCCTCAGTAAGTCAGAGGTAAAATGCAGAATAATGATGTCTCACAAACCCACAGTCTAATCCTCAGAATCAATGAAGATGACACGGTACATGGCAAGGGAGAATTAAAGTTGCTGTCAGAATTAAGCTGCTGATCAGCTCACTTTAATCCAGATCATCCAGAGGCCCCCAATGTGATCAGAAATGTCCTTAAATGGAGAGGGCGACAAGAGACAGAGCTGCAGAGACCACAGCAAGAAATACTTCGCTGGTTATGAGGCTGTAAACACAAAAGACAAAGCACCAGGAGTGTGATCAGCCTTGAGACCAGCGGTCCTGAGCCTGTGACTCCCACAGGGGTCACAAATCTGATTTCCCGTATGTCAGATATATATAGCATGAGTCATAACTAAGAAAATTACAGTTATCATGTAGCAATGAAATAATTGAATAGTTGGGGGTCACCTCAACATGGGGAACCATATTAAAGCGTCGCAGCATTAGGAAGGTTGAGAATCACTACTCTAGAACCTGAGAATGGCAAGAAACAGATTTCCCTAGAGCCCTCCATAACCAGCGCGGCCCTGCCAAGCCCTAGTCTAGCCCACTGGGACCTGCTAACCTCTGTGACTGTACCACAATGGATTTGCACGGTTTAAACCACGAGACATGATAATTTACTACACCAGTGACAGAAACTCATGCAGGTAATTACTATAATAACAGCCCTACAACACAGGGCACTCAGATACATCTAAATATTCAGTAAACTGAGGCATCATGGGCAAAAGAGCACGAACAATACATGGACTGGGGGCAGACTGCACACTATATGTAAAGTGCTTAGATATTCATCCATTTTTAACCTCTGTAATTACTTCTGAATTTTTTAACGAGAAAGTAACATTGTCCAGGACTGCACATGTAGCTCTCACTGACTGCCAGATTCAAAACCAAGCTGCCTGTTTCTGGAGACCGTGACAATGGCACATTCCACTCCAAGCTCACTGTCTTACTGTACCTTTTCATTGTTAAGAAATTGAAACTTTTTATGTTTTGGAACCAACTGTATTTCTCCTGTGAGTATCTTTTTCCATTGTGTTTTCCAATATTTCATTATTCTTAAGGACTTGAGGGAACTATTTTATTTTTTTAAAAGTTATTGACAGTTTCTAATACTCTAAATAAATATTTCCTTCAGCTCAGCTTTCGGCCAAGTTCATGGTGTTGTTTGCATTTCCATAGATATTTATTCAATCAAATCTGCACAGTTTCTCACCTTGATACTATAACAAAGAAAAGCATTATTTTTTTAAACATTCAGATCATAAATCTATCTCTTAATACCTAACATATAGAAGTAACTTCCTTATCCTTTTTTATATAATTCTTTAAAATATCTTTAAATTTTCTTGAACACCCTTATATACTCAATATTAGTGTGAGTTGTAGTCCTAAATATATTGTTTTCAAATTATTAACTCATTAAATCCTCATTCATAGTAAAGCTATCAAATGAGTCTGATAATTATTCTACTTTACAGATTAAACAAAGAAGGTCCCAAAGATGAAATGATTTGGTTTGGGTTGCATTGCCCTGTCCTAAGTAAAGCAGGGCTTCAAAGCAAGAACAGTCCTCTTTCATTTCCTAATGCCTTCTATCAGTGGTTCTCAACCTTTGTAATGCTGTGGCCCTTTAATACAATCCCTCATGTTGTGGTGACCCACAAACACAAAATTATTTTGGTTGCTGTTTCGTAACTGTAATCTTTCTATTGTTACTATTTGTAATGTAAATATCTGATATGCTGGACATATGATATGTGACCCTTATGAAACAGAGGTGTGGTCCGCAAAGGGGTCGTGAGTCACAGCTTGAAAACAACTGCTTTATTAGTTGGATGGTTGGTTAGCTGGCTGCCTGGCTGGCTATCTGGTTTGTTCTTTATTCTTATGGTATTGGGAATCAAGGTTTTGAGGTTGCTAAGAAAGTGCTCTACCACTGAGCCATAATACCAACATTGCCTGGTCATCTAAATGCCAAAGCAATGATGTTTGGTTGTTTGCTTGCAGCCTTGCTACATTCCTCAGACTGCACTTGTCCTCCCTGAGACCACAGGCATGTGCCACCATGCCTGTTATTGTTATTATGGACAACATCTTATTATTCATATTCTTTAATTACTGCTGCTAATTAATAAATCTTGTCTTTTAACTGATTCATTCAAAAGCTCATTTTTAAATACCTTCTATTGCACAGGAACTGCTCACTGTCCTCATCACTGATGATGCAGCCGTCAGATTAGAGGAAAGGAACAGCAAAAGCAAACTTTCCTGCCCTGTGGTCCTTACATCTCAGTAGAGGAAAATACCAATGCCGATATCAGACAAGCCATAGCAAATAAGAGCCCAATATTGCAACAAAAAAAAGTAAAAGAAACAGAGTGCTATTTTCTGTACTGGAGTCATTAAAGCCTCTGTCATACAACTTTAAGAGAGCATTTCTCACAGAAAAAGGGTTTTGACATGTTCCATTATAAAAAGAGGCCAGCATGGCTGGAGCAGTAAGGCCAAGGGGAAAAGGAGTTCAGAATCTCAAGGCCAGACCATGTAGGGCCTTGTGGTCATTCTGGCTGTGACCTTTACTGGAATGGAAAGCCACTTAAGGACTGTGAACAAAGAAATGACACAATGTGATACACATCCTCAAATATCAGGCTGGGGACGCAGCTCGATGGCAAAGCACTTGCCCACTCTGCACTTTGCTCCGCACTCTATCGCCAGCACTGTGAATATAAATACATAAAGGGTCATTCAGCCCCTCTGTTAAAGCACATGCAGATCTGGTGTGAAGGACTGGAGTTCAGATACCCAGAAACCCAGGTAACTGTAGGGTACGCTCGGCAGCCTGTCTGTAATTCCATCCTTGGAAGGCAAAGATGGGGGAATGTCTAGAGCAAGGTGGCTAGCAAGACTAGGAATGGGAGTAAGCTTTGAGTTTCACTGACAGACCCATACAGCATGATTTCCAATACAAACCCTGGACTCCATGTGTATCTGACCATGCCCCATGTATGTGAACGCATACATGCAAAATATGCATATGTATATATGCATAACACATACAAATTGGAAAAATGGAGAAGAAAAACAGTAAAGAAGCAATAACAACAGCTGGGAAAGTACAGTCAATTATGAAAGAGATCCTGAGAACTCAGAGGTGTATGTGTCAATGGAGGAAGGTCTGGATTATGAATCCAGACATACTATGAGGTAGAAGGCTTATATCCCTATTCCACTTTACAGAGCAAAGGAAACAAGCCAGATTTCTGCCCTCCACAACCAGAAAGCTATTTATCAACCTGAGTATGACCCAGAGGATTTCTCCCTGGTTTTCTAGGTTTAACAATGACAAATCTTTCTTTATACTGTTAATTCATTGTTTTTTTATTTTATTTTATGTAACCACACTGGCTAGAATCTCTAAAATAATAAAGGGTAACTTTGTCCTGCTAGTGAATGTAATGGTATTCTTGGCGGGCTTTTATCATCTGCTGTAAGAGTTACTGCTGGGTTCTCATAAATGGCTCTTAAAGTACTAAGACCCCTCAGTAAAGTACAAAGAGGCAGAATAACACAACAGATAAAAGCATGCATTCAAACTGCCAAATTAAATGCTGATTCTACTTCTGTCTTACCAGTCAACATCTTCCTATATAAATAATTTACATTGTTCTAGGAAACATTGTTCTACTTCAACTTTTCTAATCTCTGTGAAAACTATGTGTATTTTATAATTTTGTTAGTGTCTGTGCTTACAGTTATACCACCATTGTGTCTGATGCTCAGTATTTGTTTTTCTCCCTTGTTACCTTCATTGACCTATTTAGAGATTTGGCCAGCTTTGTTTTTACCAAACATGCTAGCTATCTTCTTTATTCATTTGAGCATTTACTTTTTAATTTACTTTCTGTTCTAAACTGAAAGGATTCAATGATGAAACAATTGTGTCTTTCTTTTTGTAGCTCTTTTAGTTTAACACTTAATTCAATTAATTTTAGTCTTTCTTGTCGACAAGTAAAGGGATTACAAGCACTGATATTTTTGCTGTGAGTTTGTCCATATCACTTAAATCTTGACAAGTCATAATATTAGTCCCATTATTATATGTAAGTGTCCTGTCAGAAAAAAAAACTTAAAGAAAGACACGTGTCCCCTGGCTATGGTGAGACAATGGATCCCAAGAAACTAGAATGTCCTTCTTGGAAATCTCATTCTGGGAGAAAAAAAAGGGTGGCAGGGCTGAAGCATGTTCCTTAGGAGGAGCCTGTTTCCCAGGAAGATTTTATATTGAGTTCCAACAATTTGTCTAACAGCCTTGCAGGAGAAACTGGATCCTACATAGTGATGGATCAGTGATGGGTGAGGCCATGCCTCAATTATGCATCTCTTTGTACTCTCTTTAAACCAAAACCTCTGGATTTGGGGGGAGTCACTAAACCTCTTTATTCATTCTTTGGCACAATGAGACCATAATGAATGACTACCCTCCCTCTGTTTCTCACATACTTGTCCACTGGGCCTGCCCGGGACAGGTGCCCAAGCCTATAGGTTGACAAGGCCCAGGCTTTAACCCTAACAACTCTAGTAATCCAGATAATGTATAATCTGTAATTTTCTTTCTATTTCCTTTTACACTAAAATTTTTGTGTTTTTAAAATATCAGTAAGTCTCAGGGACTGAAAACATTCTAGGCCTAGATTAGATGGTACAGAGGCTAGAACCTTCCAGGACTAGGCCTAGGTTAGCAGACAGGCAGTTAAGCCTCCGAGATGACAGTTACTTCTGGTAAATAAAGATACTTTTAGATCTGGCACTCAACATGGTTGGAGGAAAATACAACATGATTGTAGAAGAAAGCCCACCAACATTGCAGATGGCAGGGGCCATCTGAAAGAAACATCAGCGAAGACAGGAGACATCTGGCACCCAATGTGATTGGAGAAGAAAAAAGACCACCAATGTTGCAGAAAGCAGAGGACATCTGACAGAAATGTCGCAGAGGACAAGAGACATCTGACAGAGAGCCTCAGAGGAGAAATTTGCCTAGAATCATCTTCAGAGAAAATATCAGTTCTTCAAGTTTGGCTGGACACTCAGGCAGACTCAGGAAACTCCAAAGCAGAAGGAATATCAAGCCCACAGTGAGAAATAATGCAGAGTAAACCGCTCCAAAAGACAGTTTTCATTATATAGATAGACTTTTCCTGCATTAAAAAATGGGACTCTCCATTTCAAATCCCTTAAGACCAAGGGTAGTTGAAGGGATAGAAACTTTACTTGAAAAAGCCATCAAAGTACTTATTCCAATTGAGACCACTAGAGTAAACCCCTCCCTACTTTCAATTGCAATCTTTATATTTTTTCTCTCAAAAAAATGTTGAAAAATACAGCTGTACAACAAGAAAAAATTGATATAACAATACAAAGGCTGGAAAGACAAGAAACAGAGGAAGTAAGAGAACAAGAAAGGCTTAATTGTGAACCTATGGTACTTAATAAAATTGATGATCAAGATAGACATCCCATTGACAATGGGTAAGCCTGGCTCGCTGGCACAGAATGCAAACGCCTAAATGTCTAGCTTATGTTTGGATTCATAAAGATATAATTGAACCTTGATAAACAGAAAGGGGGAATAAGATTAGCAAAAGACACTGGATTGTAGAAACATCAGAATGGAAGTCAGGGAATGTGATATGTTGGGAAAGGTTTTACCTATATTTCCACAGGTGATAAGAGACTATGGGTTCCATCAACTGATAAAGGTCTGATCTGAATAAAAGAAGTTTTCACATGAAAGGCACGACTCAAGGAAGAAAGCCATGCAGAGAGACAGCAATGCAGGCCATGCAGAAAACTGATTCCCCCACCACCCTGCATGGAGACAGCTCAACAAACCAGCTGAAGAAAGCCAGATCATTCATCAGACTGACAGACTAGAAAATCTTGATGCTGAAATGGACATTTGCTGAAGATAGATGATCACCACTACAGTTATGAAGGATCATCACATCAGTTGGTCTTCATAATGACACTCAGACTATAAAGTTTATGGGATTGATAATTGTTTCTGTTGTAATGGTTAAAATGTGTGTGTGGTTTTTAGCTTAAACAGAAAGGGAGAGGACATAGAAGAATATTAATGTAGCAACATGGCTGCTCTGGCAAGGGATCACATCCAAAAGACCATCTAGATCTATATATCTGACTGGAATGAAATACTTTTAATTCCTCTGGCTATAATACAGACATGACCTTAGTACACACCTTTAATCCCAAACAATGAAGGTAAAGTTTGTTTGTAGAAGGAAGCATCAGTGTTTGAAAGTGACGTCTAATTGTGGGTCAGATAAAGATTTAACAGAATGAGTCAGCGATAGAATATGCACAACTCTCAGGAGAACAGACAGGTAAGAAAGATGATTTAAGGGAGCACAGGGAGAGACAGTGAAGATGAGTTGAGGGCAGTCAGTTGGCAGTCAGTGGGAGCCAGTTAAGAGTCGGTGCAGTTCAGTTCCTGATGGTTCAGAATCAGTTCAGTCAGTTCAGTTGAGTAGAGTTGAGTTAGGTTCAGTTGAGTGAATGCAGTGCAATGAAGCTGAGTTCATTTGTGAGTTCATGCAGAGGCAGTTGACGCCAGAGAATAAAAAGAACCCAGAAGATTAGAACAAATTACCAGAGTTAGTTTGATGTCAAGAAGAACAATTCAATGAATTGCTAAGAGAAGCCAGTTTGAATCAGTCAGCATGGAGAAGAGTTTGAGCCTGAACAGCTAAGTTGAAGCAGCCAGCAAGAGTTCAAAAACATAGATAGATAGATAGATAGATAGATAGATAGATAGATAGATAGATAGATAGATAGATAAACAGAAAGAGTGAGTTTATTCAGAAGTAAGCCTCCAAGATGAAAATTACATCTGGCACATATATGATTTATCAGCTCTTAATATGTCTAGTTTAACCATATTATAGTCAGAATAATTAACTTTAAATACTTTAATTTTCATTGAGACCAAGAATGTGGAACATTTTGTTGCATATAGAAGGCTTCTTTGCTCAACCAAATTTTATTTATCCTCCTCAATTTTCTAATGACCCCATTAGAGTATTTCCTTATAAAATCCAATTCGGTGGAGGGAAAGCCCTTATAAATCAATTTAACAAAAATCCCACTCAATATCTCATCACACTCTATAACTGATCAGGTTCCTGGTCCTCTACTATCTCCAAAGTGATGGCTGATCACTACAGTCTGTCTTCAGCTAGAACCCTGTTAGGACCACCTAGGAAGAATTGTTCCTGTTAGGTACACCTAGGAAGAACTGTACCTCATCCTTGATGTTTCCTCAATAATCTTCTTCATGTGCTGCCCTATGCCATCTCCACACTATAAATTAATATTTGTCCATTCTATATTTAATAGGTGAGACCAAACTCTCTCCCACAAGGCAAGACCTCACTGCAGTAGTCCTCATAATTCTTGGAATAGTTCACAATAGAGTCTTCCTTGCCTCTAACAAATGATGTTGAATAAATATATAACATGAGTATTTAAAAGTGCATTCTAGTGTTTATGGTGAAAGAAACACGTTTTTTAGCTTAATTGCATAATTAAAATTATGTATAGCCTATTTAGTTGATTTACCTCTATAATGGACTATTATAATGTCTATAAGACAGCAGAGCTGTCAAGGAGAGAGAAGAAGATGTTCATAGTAATAGTGACTAAGTAACGCTCTTAAGGCAGCTGACGTGTGTGCATACATGTGAAAGAACGATAAGCCAAGCCATGCCCCAAAAATGTATAAAAATGTAGCTTGAGCCTACACAGGCGCGGCAGGCCAGATTCTTTGGTGAGTGAGCCAAGAGACCACCAATACACAGCCAATTCCTGAACGGCTGTTTGAAAAGCCCAGACCATCTTAACAAACCAGCTCTGAAAGGACCATCTTATCAGACTGGCCATGGAAGACTGCTCCCGAGCAACCGAAGCTTCCTTCGCATCTGAGGCCTGGCTGGAGCAGAGAAGCCCCGAGACCTGTCAAGTCATCAGAAGACTCGTCTGAGGTCCAGCTGGAACTGTGAAGTTCCAGGGCCTAGAAGACATCTGACACTGGTGGCAAAAGCGTCCGAGCCCATACCTGTGGCCAGGTTGTATTCCCCATAGGATGTATAATGTGCTATGCAATTCTCAGATATCTGTGTGATTAGTGTGATTAAAGCAGCATTCAAAAATCATTCTGGCGTTAGCTTTTATCAATATCTTGCCACCCTTTGTAGTGTCTTGGTTAAAGTCCTCCAGCATAATCAAGCGCTCGTGACAATGTCATCCTCAAATTCTAATAAATGTTGCTAGGCACAGTATAGACTATAGTTGAACTATTATCAAACTTTCTTTGTACTTTCTAAATTTGTTTCATGTCTTTTACTGTTTAAGTAAAGCAGAAGATTGGCATATTGATGATCACATGGTTTTTACGTGGCTCTACCAAATGCCTTTTTCCTTGAACTGTCCCTTTCTTTGTTTTCATTCAAACTGGCATAGTTCTGCCTTAACATTTATTTTTCCTTCTATTTCTTTCATTCCATCTTAGTGTTAGCTTTTCAAAGATTCTACAGATATTGACTGAACTCTGGCAGGCCCCCCCCCAAAAAAAATTAAGACTGGCCACTTGTCCCCAGTATGCAAATTAAAAGATCAGAGACTTACTCAAGGAGGCCACACTGAGAAGAAAAACAAAATAAAGGGATCCAGTGACCCCAAGTAGATTTCCAAGGTGGTAACATGAAGTTTAAGTTAAACAGGGAGATCTGGAACAAAGTCTACACATGCATAACACATGAAAGCGCAGGCCGACCTCAGATCTGGCCCCACAGGGAGTGTAAACAAGTTCTTATAGGGATAATGCTGACTGGGGGGTGGGGAGGGAAGGGAGTCACTCTGGTCCCCATGAGAAAATTAAGTCTGCTCCAGGGTGCAGCCTGCCATCAACAACAATTTTGACATGAGGCAAGGTGCACATAGCCTATCTTGTGAAGTTTTATTCTTCTTGGAATCTAAAATGACCACAGGTTTAAGACAATGGTTCATCTCTGAACCTAAAGACAAAGCAAAGCAGATGGGCAGAGATGCCAAAGGAAGCCAAGGATGCTGGCTTTTTTTTATCCTGCACTTAGTAACTTTGTGATTTTGTAAACCCACATAAGATGGCAATGGTTTTTAGCACAATCCCAGGTCTAAAACGTAACACCCCAATATCAACAGACCTCTTTATCCTCTTCCAAATGTAGCCACATTGGGGGGAAAATCCTTTCTCTGCTTTTACCTAATACCTGTTGTTAGGATTTTGGAACAAAACCTGCTTCTGGGTTGCCTAGCAACTTATGATGGCATCATGTGTCGCTGGCCAGGTGGCCACACCTGGAAGGCGTAGTTACCTTGCCCCTTAAAGGGACAACCCAACACGTGTTCTCTCTCTCTCTCTTGGTCCTTTCTCTATCAGGGCACCTCCTCTCTCTTTCCCTTTCTCTCTCTTTTCCTTTCTCTCTCTTTCCCCATCTCTCTTTCTCTCCCCCACCATGTCCTGCTCTCCCTTCTCTTTCTCTCTCCATATCCATCTATTATACCTCTTTTATATATAAGATCTGTCATACGCCTAATCGTCTTTATTTAATTTTGACCGATAATCTTACATTTGGTGTTCCCGCCCAGTTGGGTCCTATGGCCTTGCCAGACCCTTTTTTGAACCCCTCTAGGACAACAATGAATTTGTGCGACAGATCTCTATCTATGCTTTAAAACCTTTACTTTTCCTCAACTATCTTATGGGCTGCGGAGGAGGACCTGGCTTGTCGTTGCAGCCCTCTTGGCCCTCCCGAGTTTCTCGGGCTACCTTCGCTTTCCCCAGGCTTGGGTGCCCATGTCTATGACCCGGCTGTCTGCAGCCCTCTGTGCAAGCGGCCGCCAGGGACCTGGCCAGGCGTGGTGGGCTGGGCGGACTCCCCAGCGGTGGCTGCGTCTGGACCCCTCAGTCTCAATGCCTGGACGAGCAGAGTGAAATGGTTTGGTGTGGTCGGAGCTGTGCCAGGGTCCCCCGAGGGCGAGCCGCAGGGACTGTGTGTGAGTTTGTTGTGCGCTGCCGAGCCCGAGAGATTCACACCACATTAAAACTGGCTTGGGAAAACTTGGCGTGCTGCTTTAGATAAGAAATCTCATGGAACGTTCTCCAAAATAGACCATATAGTTGGTCATAAAGAAAGCCTCAACAGATACAAAAAGATTGAAATAATCCCTTGTATTCTATCTGACCACATGGACTTAAGCTGGACCTCAACAACAACAGAAATAACAAACTGCCTACACGTACATGGAAACTGAACAACCTGTTACTCAACGACAGCTGGGTTAAGGAAGAAATAAAGAAAGAAATTAAAGACTTCCTAGAATTCAATGAAAATGAAGGCACAACATACCCAAATTTATGGGACACACTGAAAGCAGTGCTCAGGGGAAAATTTATAGCACTAAGTGCCTGCAAGAAGAAATTCGTAACAGCACATACAAACAACTTAATGGCCCAACTGAAAACCCTAGAAAAAAAAGAAGCAGATACACCCAAAAGGAGCAGAAGGCTAGAAATAATCAAACTCAGGGCTGAAATCAATCAATTAGAAACAAATAAAACTATTCAAAAAATCAATGAAACAAAAAGCTGGTTCTTTGAGAAAATCAACAAGATAGACAAACCCTTAGTCAAACTAACTAAAAAGCAGAGAGAATCTATCCAAATCAACAAAATCAGAGATGAAAAGGGTGACATAACTACAGACACAGAGGAAATTCAAACAATCATTAGGTCATACTACAAAAGCCTATATGCTACAAAATTTGAAAATCTAAATGAAATGGACAATTTTCTTGATAGATTCCATCTTCCAACATTAAGTCAAGATCAGGTAGAAAGACTGAACAGCCCAATATCCCCCAAGGAGATTGAAGCAGTCATTCACAGTCTCCCCTCCAAAAAAAGCCCTGGGCCAGATGGTTTCAGCGCGGAATTCTACAAGACCTTCAAAGAAGTGCTCACACCAATTCTCCTCAAACTATTCCACAAAATAGAAACAGAAGGTACATTACCAAACTCATTCTATGAAGCAACAGTCACCCTGATACCTAAACCACACAAAGACCCAACAAAAAAAGAGAACTTCAGACCTATCTCTCTTATGAATATTGACGCAAAAATACTCAATAAAATACTTGCAAACTGAATCCAAGAACACATCAAAGATATCATCCACCACGACCAAGTAGGCTTCATCCCAGGCATGCAAGGATGGTTCAACATACGGAAATCCATCAATGTAATCCACCACATAAACAAACTGAAGGAGAAAAACCACATGATCATCTCCTTAGATGCTGAAAAAGCATTTGACAAAGTCCAACACCCATTCATGTTTAAAGTCTTGGAGAGATCAGGAATGCAAGGCACATATCTAAACATAGTAAAGGCAATATACAGCAAGCCTATAGCCAACATCAAACTCAATGGAGAGAAACTTAAATCAATCCCACTGAAATCAGGGACAAGACAAGGCTGCCCACTCTCTCCCTACCTCTTCAACATAGTACTTGAAGTCCTAGCCAGAGCAATAAGACAACTAAAGGAGATCAAGGGGATACGAATCAGAAAGGAAGAGGTCAAAGTGTCACTATTCGCAGATGATATGATAGTATATATGAGCGACCCCAAAAATTCAACCAGAGAACTCATCCAGTTGATAAACACCTTCAGCAAAGTGGCAGGATACAAAATCAACTCAAAAAAATCAGAAGTCCTCCTGTACACCAAAGACAAAAGGGCCGAGAAAGAAATTAGGGAAACAACACCCTTCACTATAGCCACTAACCACATAAAGTACCTTGGGGTGACACTAACCAAGCAAGTGAAAGACCTGTTTGAGAAAAAATTCAAGTCTCTGAAGAAAGAAATTGAAGAAGATCTCAGAAGATGGAAAGATCTCCTGTGCTCATGGATTGGTAGGATTAACATTGTGAAAATGGCCATCCTGCCAAAAGCAATCTACAGATTCAATGCAATTCCCATCAAAATACCAACTCAATTCTTTACAGACCTTGAAAAAAAGATTCTCAGCTTCATATGGAGAAACAAAAAACCCAGAATCTCCAAAACAAACCTGTACAACAACAGATCATCTGGAGGTATCTCCATCCCCGATCTCAAGTTGTACTACAGAGCAATAGTAATAAAATCTGCATGGTATTGGCATAAAAACAGAAAGGAGGATCAATGGAACCGCATAGAAGATCCAGAAATAAACCCACACACCTATGAATACTCGATATTTGACAAAGAAGCCAAAACCATTCAATGAAAAAAAGACAGCATCTTCAACAAATGGTGCTGGTCCAACTGGATGTCCACATGCAGAAAAATGAAAATAGATCTCTATTTATCACCCTGCACAAAACTAAAGTCCAAGTGGATCAAAGACCTCAACATAAAACCAGATACTCTAAATCTGTTAGAAGAAAAAGTGGGGAACAGCCTAGAACTCCTTGGCACAGGAGACAACTTCCTGAACAGAACACCAACAGCACAGGCTCTAAGAGCAACAATCAATAAATGGGACCTCATGAAACTGAACAGCTTCTGTAAAGCAAAGGACACTGTCATCAAAACAAAACGCCTGCCTACAGATTGGGAAAGAATCTTCACTAACCCTTTATCTGACAGAGGACTAATATCGAGTATATACAAAGAACTAAAGAAGCTGAAAAGCAGCAAACCAAGTAATCCAATTAAAAAATGGGGAACAGAGCTAAAGAGAGAATTCTCGACAGAGGAATATCGAATGGCAGAGAAACACTTAAAGAAATGCTCATCCTCATTAGCTATCAGGGAAATGCAAATCAAAACGACCCTGAGATATCACCTTACACCCATCAGAATGGCCAAAATGAAAAACTCAAGGGACAACACATGCTGGAGAGGTTGTGGAGAAAGGGGAACCCTCCTCCACTGCTGGTGGGAATGTAAACTGGTACAACCACTCTGGAAATCTATCTGGCACTTTCTAAGACAATTAGGAATAGTGCTTCCTCAAGATCCAGCTATACCACTGCTAGGTACACTGCTAGGTGCTTGCTCAAGTACACAAAAGGGATATTTGCTCAACCATGTTTATAGCAGCTTTATTTGTAATAGCCAGAACCTGGAAACAACCCAGATGTCCATCAACGGAGGAATGGATACAGAAATTGTGGTATTTTTACACAATGGAATACTACTCAGCAATCAAAAAGGAGGAAATCATGAAATTTGCAGGCAAATGGTGGGACCTAGAAAAGATCATCCTGAGTGAAATATCCCAGAAGGAGAAAGACAAACACGGTATATACTCACTTATATAGACCTATAAGATATAATAAACATAATGAAATCTGTACACCTAAAAAAGATAATCAAGAGAGTAGACATGGGGTAAGATGATCAATCCTCGTTTAGAATGACAGATGGGATGTGCATTGAACGTATGACAGGAGTCTACTGAGCGCATTGGAAAGACTCTAACTAGCAGTGTTTTCAAAGCAAAGACTCATGACCAAACCTTTGGCAGAGTACAGGGAATCATAAGAAAGAAGGGGAGTTAGTCTGATGAGGAAAGGATAGGAGCTCCACAAGGACCAAAGATATCTGGGCACAGGGTCTTTTCTGAGACTGACATGCAACCAAGGACCATGTATGAATGTAACCTAGAACCTCTGCTCAGATGTAGCCTGTGGTAGCTCAGTAACCAATTGATTTCCCATAGTGAGGGGAACAAGGACTATTTCTAACAGGAACTCAATGACTGGCTCTTTGGCCTCCCCACCCCCCAAGGGAGGAGCAGTCCTGTTAGGCCACAGAGGAGAGCTTTGCAGCCAGTCCTGAAGATACCTGATAAAACAGGATCAGATGAATGGGAAGGAGGTCCCCCCTATCAGTGGATTTGGCAAGGGGCACGGTGGAGAGGAGGGAGGGAGGGAGGGACTGGGAAAGAATGAGGGATCGGGATACGGCTCGGGTACAGAGTTAATAAAATGTAACTGATAAGAAAAAAATAAAAAATAAATAAAAAGAAAAATTAAAAAAAATAAATTATAAAAAAAGATTATAGATTAGCTTATTAAAGTACTTTTAATAAAACAAGAATATACAAAAAAAAAAAAAAAGAAATCTCTAAAAACCGCGCACAGCTGCCAGAGCTCCCGTGATACTCCCAACGCCATGTTGGTTTGGGGAGGAAATGGGCGGAAACATAGCTTCACCATAGACTTCAGGTGGCATCACCGCCATTTTGAGTTAGGGCACGTGGTGTCACCGTCATTTTGAGTTAGGGCAACTGGGCTCCGCCTTGCCATGGGCTCGCCCCTCCCCCACCAAGCCACTTTCGTTCCTCGTTCTGCATGCATTAGTACTCTGGCTTTTTAAATTCTGACTACCCTAAGGTGCTGTTTCCAAGCTTTAAAAAAATCTTTTCTTCCTGATTTCTGTACACTCTGCTCTTAAAAGTATATAAAAACATATATAAACGCTTTAAATTCTTAATCTAATGATTTATATAATCTTCTCATTGGGCTTACATTTACAAGACTTCCATAATCATAACTAACTGTTTATTTTATCTTTTAGACTAGGCCACAACAACGAGCCTTATTTCAAATTGGTATGGATTTTTATAAAAATTCAAAGTTACATATTACTATGATTCAACCGTGTTTCAAAATAAATTTTATATAATAATAAAATTTCAAACTTATAAATATCTATTCAAGTTACGTTGGTTTAAAATGTAAATCTAAATGCCTATGTCTTTTTCAATTCCTGGATTGATAAAGGCTGCTACTGTTTCTCCAGCTATGTGTTGCTCGTGATCCGGATTCACCACTAGGCTTTCTGACTAATGGGTTTGCTGTAATAAATTCAAATGTAATTTTAAAATGGCTTTATACTGTTCTGCTATATTGTTGGTTTTAAAACTCAACTTGAGTTCGTTACCACATACAGCATTTTACCAATATTCTAAATTAAGATCTATTAATTTTAGAGGTATTTATTTATGTTAAAACTTGGTCATTGTGCTGTATCTTCACTATCAAAAGGTTAAAATATGCTTGGTCTTATTTTCAAAAAATGGTATTATTAATCTATAGTATAGTCTTAGACTTCTATAAGCTATACACTTTTTATATACTAAATCATACAAAATCTCTTGTGTTCTGACTTTAATGGACTATATTTATGGCTTTTAAGGTTCCAACTTAGCAAGGACAAAACCTAAAGTCCTTATATTTAATGGTTAACAAATACAAGGTAATAGTCATCTCATATATATCCAAATATATATTTCTAGTCCTACGGATGCAAACATGGTCTCACTGCAATTTTTAATAAACAGCTGAGGATAGTCATTGAGCCACCATTATAGGAGTTGGTAAAAATAGTAAGAGCCCTCCTGACTGGCTCATCCAGAGCAATAGCTATGCTCCAGACCTTAGCTGCTGCTCTGAGGCTGCTGGCATTACCACACAAAAGACAAGCGGTCTGCAGTGCCCCATCCCACCGGGTATAGCCAAAAGTCAGCTCCACCAGGTGACTGTTTCAAATGCAGCCAAAGGAGACGCTGGTACCGCTGCTGCCTCAACAAGCCACACACTGCCTGCTGGCAGACTAGCCTCTGGAAGTCAAAATGCTCCCATTCAGGTTTGTCCTGTGCCCAGCCATGGAGGTTCGACCAGCACAAGAGCCACAGACACTTCCAGCCTTCCAGCTCTTTGGCCTGGTGGAGGACAAATATATGGCTCCTTGATTCAGCAACCTCTACCACTCTCGGCCAAGACTAGAGTAACATTACAGGTCTGCTTTAGCCTCACAATGGGGTCCCACAGACATGTTTGCCAACTTCTGTCTTGGGAGACTTGAGATGCCTTCCCAGTTCTCTTCATATGGAGGAGACCAGGCCTTAGGCCTAAGTCGTGGAGCTGCTATTATCAGGCCTAGACACAATATGCCTTGTTGCCAGACTCAAAAAACAGGCCTAAATGTAACCTTTCACCATTCCTTTATTTAGCTAAAGGACAATAAATGTTCATAACAGTCTCAACTATGTCTCATGGTAAATAACTATACAGACAGGCCTAAAATTTTTTTGAGGGTCTGAGAAAGTGTCTTAAGGTTGGTAAATGCAAGTTATACATATTTGAGTGTCTTAAAAAAGTGTTTTAAGGTTGCTAAACACAAATTATACATGTTTGAAAGTCTAAGAATGTCTAAGGTTGGTAAATGCAAGTTATAAATGTTTGAGGGTCTAAGTGTTTTAACGTGGGTCAATGCAAATTATAATTGTTTGAGGGTCTAAGAAAGTGTTTTAAGGTTGGTAAATGCAAGTTATAAAGATTGCAAGGTCTAAGGTGATTTAAGATACCTAAATAGATAAAACTGCTTAATAGTTCCTCCTGTTCCTATGCTACTGTTACATTGACTGTCCAGAGTTTTGACCTTTATTAATAGAGATCTAATTTATTAATCTGACTCTACTACAAAAACATTTCACTATATCACTACTATTATGGTTCTAAGCTCAAGACTGTAAGTCTCCATAATATGTACTTATACTAATGATTAAGATCAATGAGCTTTTGTCCCTTCTACAAGAAAAGCTTCTGCCTTTTCAGAGCTCACCTTAAAGAATGCTTATGCTGTTAACACAAATGTGTATGTCCACTGCTTTTTCTACAATGTGTATTTCAGTGCAGATTACAATTGTGATGCTAACATGTCTAAAGTTTTATCTCCTTCTTAAAACTTAAAAGTAATTCTTGTTAGCTTCAGGAAACCCACCTAAATCCACCTCTCCAGGCAATTGGGCTCCAGATAAGTACTGCACTTATTGCCTATCTCAAAGGTGGGATTTCTCCCCTTTCCCTGGTTTTGGGACTCCCCTTTCCTGGCTACCAGACTGCTATTTGCTGCATGCAACACTGGCTGTATTGGTGAGTTTTCCTCATTGACCAGCCACTAAATTGGTGAGTTCCCCCTGTTGGTCAGCATAAACGTTTCTCTGGGTAAGGGAAGATTGATTGTTGAGAGTCCGGCAACTTCCCACTGCCCTTTGAGGCGGTGGACCCCCAACCATGGCCTTTACTGGCTATAGTTGACCCCCTTTGCTGGATCTTCATCTCCATTAGGACCCCACTTTCCCTTGGGGTTGCCTTCCACTCAAGCATGGTCTGTTTTCCCCATCTCTCGCTCATTCAGGGAAGTCCTAGCACTAGGCAGGCTGTGCTCTCAGGCCGTGCTCTCAGACATCTGCGCTCTGGTCTCATCAATAGCTGACGAGCTATTGATTGGATCAGGTAGGACCACTCATCTGAGTCACACCTTGCCTTTGGGGTGCCTCTGGAAGGTCACTGACTTCTCTGCCTCCCAATGGGGAATGCCCAGACGCCCGTTCCTCTAGATTCTGCTCTGGAATGTCTTCTGGAGAATTTCAGGTTTCTACACCTAGTGCCTGCTAGCACTGAAGCCTCTAAGTTTACACACTTCTGTAACCAAACCTTGCCTCAATGACAGATCCAGAACAAAGCCTTTTAAATTACTGCCAGTGATTGGGTAAATAAAGGTCCCCACAGGTAAATGGAGGTTCCCATGTTCAAGTCTCTTGAGCCAAACCTTCCACCTCTGTTTGCTCTCCCAAAAGTTTTAAATGTACACCTAAAGGATTTTATCCATAACCTACTTAACTTTATCTTCTGCATATATATATATATATATATATATATATATATATATATATATATATATATGTGCATATATATGTTTCAATGTCTTGCCAGACACAGATGTTTCCATAGCCACAACAATGCCAAAGCAGCTACCACAAGTGTTCGAGTCTGACCTCACAGACTTCCAACAAGCTGGACCTGCACCTTCCCTCCCAGCCATGGATGTTCTTGCAGACCCTGGACAGCATCAAAACAGCCTGTTCTTCCTGGAGTTGGCCAGCATTTCAGTCTTTTGACCTCCCTACAGCGCCCCCAGTGTCAGCAGGAAGTAGCCAGAAGAGAATCTATGCCTGTTATTCACTTATTATTAACAAAAGGCTGAAATGGTGTGCTTCGGGACCAGGACAAGCAGCTCCAGGTTCTCCCAGCATTCCTCAGTCTCTACCTGCTGCCTTGCATGGCTGGCAACTCTCTACTGACAACCCTCTACCCTAAATTTTCCAGGGCAGAGGCTTCTCTTCCTCCTCTTTACCATGTAATCTGATCATTTTGTTGCTATAATTTCTCTCTCTCTCTCTTAACTCCTTGCATGACAACCAAGAGCCACTTCCAATTAACCTAAATTTACATACTTTAACTTCCCTTACATAAAAAGCAGCCCAAGTTCCTCATTTTTTAATTATAGAAAAAGGGAGGAATGTTAGGATTTTGGAACAAAACCTGCTTCTGGGTTGCCTAGCAACGTATGATGGCATCATGTGTCACTGGCCAGGTGGCCACACCTGGAAGGTGTGGTTACCTTGCCCCTTAAAGAGACCAACACGTGGTCTCTCTCTCTCTCTCTCTCTGTCCTTTCTCTGTTGGGGTGCCTCCTCTCTCTTTCCCCTTCTCTCTCTTTTCCTTTCTCTCTCTTCCCCCTCTCTCTTTCTTTCCCCTACCATGTCCTGCTCTCCCTTCTCTCTCTCTCCATATCCACCTAATATACCTCTTTTATATATAAGATCTATCGTACGCCTAATCGTCTTTATTTAATTTTGTCCCATAACTTTACACTTGTCATTAATTGGCCTAGTGAAGATGAGTGACAGAGCCGTGCGGTCAGAACTAAGCACTTCCCAGGCTTTGTTTCTCATAGCTCTGGTAACACACGGATTTTTAAAACTACTCAAGTGGATTTCTTTAAAAAACAAAACAAAACAAAAACCAAGAAGGGATTTTTTTTTTTTTAAAGAACAACTGTCTTAGCTGTATGAAGGAATAACTGTCCAATTCAGCCATGTTTTGACATTCTCTGGTTAAGCTACCCTCGAGCTTGTGAAGTAGAAATATAAGGAGAACTATAGACAAACAGGCTGAAAGGGATGCACTGCTCCTGGTCAGACCATGCAGTTTCCAAAATGTATGGAATATGGATATTGTCCAGACCCAAGGGAGGCTGAATTGGGGCAGCAAATGGTAGAGGAGATTGAGAGCCACAGGCTAGCCATCAATCAATGCAGCAGGAGGTAAACAAGCAAGAGAAGCAAATAGCCCAAGGCTACCTGCTGGGTTGGCAGCATCTATCAGTGGGGGGTTATTGACAAATCTGCTTTTGAGCAGTGGCCAGGAGAAAAGGGTCAGCAACCTTGCCCTGGGCAGTCAGTTGAAGTAGACGTCCTTTTTCCCTCTGGAACTTCTTTCCACAGAGTATCAGGGAGGAGGTCAGGGGCAGAAATGACAGGAAAGTGAAGAGAGAAAGACACAGGGAAGGGGTGTGTGACAGGGAAAGGTAAAGGAAATGGAAATGCTTTCTTTCTTACCATAAAAAGTTGTTTAGACTACAAAGAAAACTCTGAGGATGAAACATGAGGATGTTATTTTCAAGCAGGTCTAAAATATTTCAACTAAAATACTTCAAGTCACCCTGTTAACAAACCCCACCCCTGAGTCTGCCTTCAGTAACTAGAGACAGTGGCCACATCATCATCAGCCTCCAAAATGCAACACATTTCCACTGTCACTATGAGTCATGTATTCTCCCCATGCGCATGTTATTTATAAAAAGCCAGTGCCTTCTCTTCCTTTCTTCTTCTCCCCTCTACCTGCACTCAGAGGCAGCCTCTATGTACATGCTCCCCCCTGCACTCAGAGGCAGCCTGTGTATACATGCCTCTGTATACAGCCTCTGTATGCATGCTCCCCCAAAAACCTCTCACATGTGATCTGTTTCATAGTGTGATCTCTTTGCAGCACACCTTGGTTCTAAGCCACTAAGGCACTTCTGCCAATAAATCCTAACATTGGTAGCAAGACTCAGTAGAATATCCTGGTTCCTGCATACTCTCCTCTCTCTCTCTCCTGGGTCCAAGCCACAGGAGGACCCTATCCCTTGTCCCCAGCCCACCTGCAATAGACTTACTTTTGGGCTCACCAATTGCTAGGCACCCCAACAATTACAATTTAAGTTCTCCCTTTGGATGGCATAAACACTTCCCTGAATCCAAGAAAGTGACTGTTGAGTGTCCCACAATTCTCTGGTATTCTTGGAGGTAGAGGTAACCCTAGCCACAGTCTTTAAGGCTATGTGTTGGTATAATGTTTTTGTTTTTGTTTTTTTAATGTATACACCTTACCCTTGTTCATTCAAATACTGATTTCTCCCCCACCCCACCCCCAACTCTCTGGTTTCAATCCAGATATTACATTGTGATACTCATTCTAAGCATGCTGTCTCAACTCTTGTGTAAACAGGACAAAACAAAGCAACTAGACACAATGTTGAGCAGGGAGGAGCCAGAGGACAGGAAAGAGGAGAGGGGGCGAGGGGAGCTAGGAGAGCAGAGCAGAAGGGAGATCTTGGAGGACATAGAGCATGAACCAGACCTAAGATTTCACAAAAAGCAAGTATAATGTGAGAAATCTAAATGTTAGGAAACTGAGGGCTTGGAGGTTTAGGAGGGAGTACATATTGCCTAGCATTGTGTTCTAGGTTAACTAAAAACCCAGTCTCTGTGTGGTGATTATTTGGTTATACAGCTGTTTAAGATTAACAGCAAGCTTTACTGGAAGATAAATCAATAATAAATATATCATCATACAACAGCTATGGTTCAACCTCCTTGCGACCCCCACCTCTGACCACCTTACCCAAGGTCAAAGCTTCAGGTTTTGCAGGGGTTTTTTCCACACATTCTTTTTTTTTTATTATTATTATTAGTTACATTTTATTAACTCTGTATCCCAGCTATATCCCCACTCCCTCATTTCCTCCTAATCCCACCCTCCCTCCCTCATCTCCTCCCTGCCCCATTCCAAAGGGAGGACCTCCTCCCTTTTCATCTGACCCTGTTTTATCAGGTATCTTCAGGACTGGCTGCAAAGTCCTCCTCTGTGGCCTAGCAGGACTGTTCCTCCCTTGGAGGGGGTTTGCGTCTTTTTGTTGTTGTTGTTGTTTGTTTGCACAGTTTTTGTCTCTGACTTTATTCAAAAGTCCTGGTACAGAGTTCCAAGATGGTGGCAACCAGTGTGCACCGTATCCGAAGGGCAGAGGATCCGAAACTCCGAAACTGGTGAGTAGATAGGTGGCTAGATCCAGAGCATCGACCGACTTTGAGGCTTCCGGGGCTAGAAGCTAACTGGAGTAGCCATCTTAATATCTAATAAAATAGACTTTCAACTAAAATTAATTAAAACAGATGGAGAGGGACACTTCATTCTATTCAGAGTAAAAATCCACCAGGAGGAAATCACAATCCTGAACATCTATGCACCAAACACAAGGGCTCCTGCATTTGTCAAAGAAACATTATTAAATCATAAATCACACACTGATCCCAACATCTTAATAGTGGGAGAATTCAGCATTCCACTCTTACCAAGGGACAGATCACTGAGAGAGAAGCTAAACAGAGAAATAATGACACTTATAGAGGTCTTAAATCAAATGGACCTAATAGATGGCTAAAGAACTTTTCACCTAAACACAAAAAATATATACCTTCTCAATACTCCACAAACCTTCTCCAAAATTGACCATATAGTTGGGCAGAAAGAAGGCCTCAACAGATACAAAAAGATTGAAATAATCCCTTATATCCTATCAGACCACCATGGTCTGAAACTAGACTTCAATAGGAACAGAAATAACAAAAAGCCTACATAGAAACTAAACAACTCCCTACTCAACAAGAGTTAGGTCAGGGGAGAAATAAATTGGAAACTTCTTAAAATTCAATAAAATTGAAGGTACAACTTCCACAAACTAATGGGACACAATGAAAGCAGTACAGAGGAAAGTTCATAGCACTATGTGCCTTAGAAAGAAGTTTGAGACATCTCAACTTAATGGCACACCTGAAAGCCCTAGGGGGGAAAAGACACCCAAGAAGAGTAGACAGCTGGAAATAATAAAACTAAGGGCTGAAATCAATAAATTAGAAACAAATAAAACAATTCAAAGAATCAATGAAACCAAGAGCTGGTTCTATGAAAAAATCAACAAGATAGACAAACTCTTAGCCAAACTAACTAAAAGGCTGAAAGACAATATCCAAATCAACAAAATCAGAAATGGAAAGGGGGGATATAATAACAAACATTGAGGAAATCCAAACAATCATTAGGACTTACTTCAAAAGCCTATATAGCACAAAATTTTAAAATCTGATGAAATGGACAATTTTCTTGATAGATTCCACTTCCAAAGTTGAATCAAGATCAGGTAAGTCCTATACTGCTAAGGAAATAAAAATAATCATTAAAAGTCTCCCTTCCAAAATAAAAACCCAGGGCCAGGTGGTTTCAGAGCAGAATTCTACCAGACATTCATAGAAGAGCTAATTCCAATACTCTGCAAACTATTTCACAAAATAGAAACAGAAGGAACATTACCAAACTCATTCTATGAGGCCACAGTCACCTTGATACCTAAACCACACAAAGACCCAACAAAGAAAGAGCACTTCAGACAAATGGGCTGAAAAAGAAATTAGGGAAACAACATCCTTCACAACAGCCACAGATAACATAAAGTACCTTTGTGCAGCTCTAACCAAGCAAGTCAAAGACTTGTATGAAAAAACTTCAAGTCTCTGAAGAAATAAATTGAAGACAATATCAGAAGATGGAAAGATCTCCCATGGTCATGGATTGGTAGGATTAACATAGTGAAAATGGCCATCTTACCAAAAGCAATCTACAGATCCAATGCAATTCCCATCAAAATATCAACACGGGGGGAATCCAAGATGGCAGTGCTGGGAGGACACTGTGTCTGAGGAACAGGACAGCAATGTCAGTACAGCAACTAAGAGACTGAACTCTGGGCCCTAAAACAACAGCAATCATGTTTCCCAGGTGAGAGGAAACGCCAGTGTGGGAATCAGTTGGGTCCATTCTCAGGTCACCTAGCCAGATCCCAGAAGAGATCCCAGATCATGCAGGCACTCGGTCGCCAGACCAGAGCCACACACCTGTGTGTCCTGATCATCTTCCTAGGCTGAACTGTGGGCACTAAAACACCAGAGACTGGGAGTCCCAGTCGCAGGAAAACCCCACAAGGAAGGAAGCGAATGGGACTGACCTTAGGTCTCCCAGTCTATCCCTGGAAAAGGTCCAGCAGACCAGCGGGTGCCAGCTGCCAACCCAGAAACCTGCTGCACACCCAACTCTCCATCACAGAACTGTGCGCTCCAGGGCACCAGAGACTGAGAAAACCTTACAGGGAAGGAAGCAAATGGGGACTGACTTCAGGTCACCCAGTCTATCCCTGGAAAAGGTCCCGCAGACTGGCTCACAGCTGCCAACCCAGAGACCTGCTGTCACCCGACTCTCCATCATAGACAGAACTGTGTGGCCCAGGACATGAGAGACTGGGCTTCCATGGTGGGAGAAAACCCACAGGGAGGAAAACAGCAGATCCCAGCTTAGAGCACTCAGCCAACCCCCCCCACACACACACACACAATCACCACACATGGAAAAGTTCTCAGGTTCTTGCCCAATCACCAGCTTGGAGCCACCACCGGCCAGTGCCTACGTGCTCTACACACCACTCAAAACACCACAGATGGGGTCTTCCTGTTGGGAGAAAACCTCATGGTGGGGAAAACATTTGGCCCTATCTCAGGACACCTAGCTCCTGAAAAGTTTCTGGTTATCCACAGGCTCCAGACTCTAGACTCCTGCTGCAGGCATGAAAGCAGTGCTTACCTGCCACTGATTACCACTTGGGTACTGGGGCAAAGAGCAACAACCTCAGACCTACAGAAGTCTGGGATCCGTGAGATCAACCCCCAGATACTGCTCCAAGGGACAACCAGTTATATCTAACAAAACTGACCAAACCACAGGGCATCCAAGTTATAGCAGCAGCTCACTACAAGAAACCCAGGAGCAGGGCAGCGGTCTCCAGAACTTCTCTGGGAGGGAGAAGAGAGCCCTCTCAACTAACAAGGACCACAGTTACCACTCAGGTCTCTATGCCTGAGATGAGCAGTGGCAACTCCTGAAAAACACCGGCCATTCAGTAACCATACCCAAAAAGCTGAGTAGGCCTCCTTCAGGAAAAATCATCTTCCTGCCAAGGGGATTCTCCCCACCACAGGATTCCAGGAAGCACCAGAAGCTAACACCCAACACCTAAGATATCACAATGGGTAGAAGCCAGTGTAAAAACTCAACCAAGAAAAGACAGAGCAATATGGCATCTCCAGAACCCAGTTATCCAGGGGCAAGCAGTCCTGGATACCCCAGCATAAATGAAATTCAAGAAGATGACCTTACATCTATGTTTACGAAGAGGATAATAGAGGAAACAAATAAAATGTGTAAAGTACTAAAGGAAAATAAAGTCAAACAGATTATGGCCATCCGTAAAGAAATGGAGGAAGATAAAGACAGTTTGTGGCCTTTAGAGAGGAAATACTTAAATCACTGAAAGAAATAAAAGAAACAGAGGATTGTTCAAACAGCTGAAGGAATTGAAGGAAAAACAGGAAAATAGAGTCAGACAGGTGAAGGAAATTAACAAAACATCTCAAGATCTGAAAATAGAATTGGAAAAATTAAAGAAAACACAAATGGAGGAAATTGTGGTGAGAAATAACTTAGGGAAGAAAACAAGAGCTACAGAGGTAAACATAACCAACAGACTACGAGAGAGGAAACAAAGAAGCTCAGGTGTGGAAAATACAATGGAAAAAAATCGATGTATCCATCAAAGAAAATGTTAAATCTAAAAAATTCCTGACACAGACCATCCAAGAAATCCAAGACAACATGAAAAGACAAAACCTAAAAATAATAGGAATAGAGGAAAAAGAAGATTCCCCCTTCCAAGGCCCAGAAAATGTTTCCAACAAAACCATAGAAGAAAATTTCCCCAACTTAAAGGAGAGGCCTATAAGAATATAAGAGCTCTACAGAACACACAATAAATTAGACTAGAAAAGAAAATCCTCCCGCCACATAATAATCAAAACAGTAAGTATTCAGAACAAAGAAAAAAATACTAAAAGCTGCAAGGGAAAAAGGCCAAGTAACATATAATGGTAAACCCATCAGAATCACACCTGACTTCTCAACAGAGACTATGAAAGCCAGAAGGGCCTGGACAGATATCATGCAGACCCTAACAGAACACAGATGTCAACCTAGGCTACTATACCCATCAAAACTCTCGTTCCTCACAGACGAAGAAAATAAGATATTCAACAAGAAAAACAAATTTCAACAATACCTACATACAAATCCAGTGCTACAGAAGATACTAGAAGGAAAAATACAACCCAAGAAAACTAACTACTTTCAAGAAAACACAGGAAATAATTAACCTCACTACAAAACAAAAAGTAGCCAAGCACACAAACTTACTACCACAGACATCATCAAAATCAAAGGAGCTAACAGCCACTGGTCATTAATCTCTCTCAACATCAGTGGACTCAATTCTCCAATAAAAAGACACAAACAGAATGGATGCGTAAACACCCCAACAATCTGTTGCATACAAGAAACACACCTAAGTCACAAAAATAGATATTACCTGAGAGTAAAGGGCTAGAAGAAGGTTTTCCAATCTAATGGACCCAAGAAGCAAGCAGGAGTAGCCATTCTTATATCTGATAAAATAGACTTTCAACCAAAATTAATCAAAAGAGATGGAGAAGGGCACTTCATACACATCAAGGGAAAAACAACCATGAAGACATCACAATCCTGAACAACTATGCCCCAAATACAAAGGCTATATTTGTAAAAGAAATATTAATTAAACTTAAACTACACATAGGTCCCCACACATGGGGGTGGGGAGACTTCAACACCCCGCTCTCAACAAAGGATAGGTCAACAAAACAGAAATTAAACAAAGAAACAATATCTCTGACAGAGGTCACGAATCAAATGGACCTAACAGACATCTACAGAACCTTTCACCCAAACACAAAAATAAATTACCTTCTCAGCACCTCATAGAACCTTCTCCAAATTAGACCATATGGTTGGTCACAAAGCAAGCCTCAACAAATACAAGAAGACTGAAATAATCCCTTGTATCCTATCTGATCACCATGGACTAAAGCTGGACCTCAACAACAACAGAAATAGCAAAAAGCCTACACACACATGGAAACTGAACAACTTGCTACTAAATGACAACTGGGTCGGGGAAGAAATAAAGAAAGAAATTAAAGTCTTCTTAGAATTCAATGAAAATGAAGACACAACATACCCAAACTTGTGGGACACAATGAAAGCAGTGCTAAGAGGAAAGTTCATAGCACTAAGTGCCTTCAAGAAGAAATTCGAGACAGCTCATTCAAGCAACTTAATGGCTCACCTAAAAGCCTTAGGGAAAAAAGAAGCAGGCACACCAAAAAGGAGTAGACAGCCAGAAATAATCAAACTCAGGAATGAAATCAATAAATTAGAAACAAATAAAACAATTCAAAGAATCAATGAAACCAAGAGCTGGTTCTTTGAGAAAATCAACAAGATCGACAAACCCTTAGCCAAACTAACTAAAAGGCAGAGAAACACTATCCAAATTAAGAAAATCAGAAATGAAAAGGGGGACATAACTACAGACACAGAGGAAATCCAAACAATCATTAGGACTTACTTCAAAAGCCATTTAAAAATGTAAATGAAATGGACAATTTTCTTGATCAAGTCCACCTAACAAAGCTGAATCAAGACCAGGTAAATCAATTAAATAGTCCTATATCCTCTATGGAAATAGAAGCAGTCATCAACAGTCTCCCATCCAAAAAAAAGCCCAGGGCCAGATAGTTTCAGTGCAGAATTCTACCAGACCTTCAAAGAAGAGCTAACTCCATTTCTCTTCAAACTATTCTACAAAATAGGAACAGAAGAAACATTACCAAACTCATTCTATGAAGCCACAGTCACCTTGGTACCTAAACCTCACAAAGACCCAACAAAGAAAGAGAATTTCAGGCCAATCATCCTTATGAACATTGATGCAAAAATACTCAGCAAAATACTTGCAAACCAAATACAAGAAGACATCAAAGATATCATCCACTGTAACCAAGTAGGCTTTATCCCAGGTATGCAAGGGTGGTTCAATATACGGAAATCCATCAATGTGATCCACCATATTAACAAACTGAAAGACAAAAACACATGATCATCTCCTTAGATGCTGAAAAAGCATTTGACAAAATCCAATACCCATTCATGTTTAAAGTATTGGAGAGATCAGGGATACAAGGCACATATCTAAACATAGTAAAGGCAATATACAGCAAGCCTATAGCCAACATCAAACTAAATGGAGAAAAACTTAAAGAAATCCCACTGAAATCAGGGACAAGACAAGGCTGCCCACTCTCTCCATATCTCTTCAACATAGTTCTTGAAGTCATTGCTAGAGCAATAAGACAATTAAAAGAGATCAAGGGGATACAAATTGGAAAGGAAGAAGTCAAAGTATCACTATTTGCAGATGATATGATAGTATACATGAGTCACCCCAAAAATTCCACCAGGGAACTCCTACAGGTGATAAACACCTTCAGCAAAGTGACTGGATATAAAATTAACTCAAAAAAAAAAAATCAGTAGCCTTCCTGTATACAAAAGACAAAAGAGCTGAGAAAGAAATTAGGGAAACAGCACCCTTCACAATAGCCATAAAGGACGTAAAGTAACTTGGTGTGACCTTAACCAAGCAAGTCAAAGACTTGTACGAAAAAAATTTCAAGACTCTGAAGAAAGAAGTAGATGAAGATATCAGAAGATGGAAAGATCCTCCTTGCTCATGGCTTGGCAGGATTAACATTGTAAAAATGGCCATCTTACCAAAAGCAATCTACAGATTCAATGCAATTCCCATCAGGGGGGACTTCAGAGACCAAAGACCACCCTGTTCAGATGTAGACCATAGACAGCTCAGTCTCCATGTGGGTTCCCCAGTAAGGGGAGAAGGGACAGTATCTGACATGAACTCCTTCACCTGTTTTTTTATAGTATAGTTTTTTAAATTTATTTATTATTTTATTAATTACAGTTTATTCACTTTGTATCCCAGCTGTAGCCCGCTCCCTTGTCCTCTCACAATCCCATCCTCCCTCCTTCTTCTCTTCCCATGCACCTCCCCCAGTCCACTGATAGGGGAGGTCCTCCTCCCCTTCCAGCTGATCCTAGTCTATCAGTTCTCATCAGGACTGGTTGCATTGTCTTCCTCTGGCCTGGTAAGGCTGCACCCCTCCTCCCTCAAGGGGAGGTGATCAAAGAGCAGGACACTGAGTTCATGTCAGAGACAGTCCCTGTTCTCATTACTAGGGAACCTATTTGGACACTGAACTTCCACGGGCTACATCTGTGCAGGGGTTCTAGGATATCTCTATGAATAGTCCTTGGTTGGAGTATCATTCTTAGAAAATACCCGTGGCCAGAATTTTTTTCTTTCCTTGTGGAGTTCCTGTGCCCTCTAGATCTTTCTATCTCCCCCTTCTTTTATAAGATTCCTTGCCCAAAGTTTGACTATGAGTCTCAGCCTCTGCTTTGATACCCTGCAGAGTAGTCTTTCAGAGGCCCTCTGTGGTATGCTCCTGTCCTGTTTCCTGTTTTCTCCCTCTTCTGATGTTCACCCCATTTGGCTTTCTGAATGAGGATTGAGCATCTTACCCAGGGTCCTCCTTCTTGCTTAACTTCTTTAGGTGTACACATGTACATATGATTATCCTATATTATATGTCTAATATCCACTTATAAATGAGTATATGCCATGTGTGTCTTTTTGCTTCTGGGATAGCTCACTCAGGATGATCTTTTCTAGTTTCCACCATTTGCCTGCAAATTTCATGATTTCCTTGTTTTTAATTCCTGAGTAGTATTCCATCAGAGATGGCTCAGAGGTTAAAAGCAGTGGCTGTTCTTCCTAAGGTCCTGAGTTCAATTCCCTGCAACCACATGGTGGCGCACAACCATCTATAATGAGATCTGGAGCCCTCTTATGGCCTGCTGGCACACATACAGACAGAATACTGTATTAATAAATAAATAAATAAATCTTAAAAAAAAAAAAGTCTTCACCTGCTTCTTGATCACGTCTTCCTTGTAGGATGACCTAGCCAGCCCACAGAGGAAGAGGATCCAGGCAGTCCTGAAGGGACCTGATAGGATAGGGTCAGACAGTAGGAGAGGAGGACTTCCACAACCATCAGACTATTGGAAAAGTATAGGGAAGGAAGAAGGAAGGAGGGTGGGACCGGGAAAAGATGAGGAGGGGGGAACCAGGATACAAAGTGAATAAATTGTAAAATAATAATAATAGTAATAATAATAATAATAATAATAATAATAATAATAATAATAAAACCTAGACCACAATAAAGCATACTTTCCCTCTCTCAAAAAACCCACTAAAACAGCCTAGATTTCATTACAGGTAAAAGATAAAGAACAATGAGAGGAACTATTTTAGCCAATAGTTCGTTTCCGGCCAGCCCACCATCCCCTACAACAAAACTGCTGTACATTTTAAATAGACGTTCAGATCCTTAACACAGATCCCAGGAGGACCACCATCAAGATGCAGCCACATCCTAGTCTAGACCAAAGAAGAAGCAACAGGTTCTCCCCTCAGAGGACGTTCTCCTGTTTTAAAGCTTTACCTGCTGCATGCTCTCCAAGTCCTCTTGCAGATACCCAGTGCACACTTCAGGGCTTTTGCTTCTCTTCCTCAGGCTGTGGAAAAACGTCCCTGGCTTTGATCTAGTGCATATTTCTCACTTGCTGCCTAGCTACTGGTAGTTGAAGTAAGTTGTAATAGGAATAAGTATTTTATTATTCTGGCCCGATAAACCCTTCTATTTCCAATATTCCTTTGTCTCTAGAATTTTATTTTACTACATCCAACTAGCCAGACTATGCTCAAATAAGGCAAACTCATTTTGAATCTCACTTTGGTTTCCTGTCACTACAATCCACATTATGAGCTTGAGTTCTCTGAGTCAGTTCTGTTCCACAGAGAGACCTGACTCAGACCTGTTCTTTGAGGAAATAAACTCTATTAAAAGAAAAACTATAAACAAATGAACTTTAACACTCTTCTTTTCATGTAGGTTTTTTAGAAAACAATTATTTGGGCCAAGTGTGGAAGAATGGGGTATGAATGAGTATTTAGCATACATTAAAAGCCAGAGGTTGATTTCAGATGCCTCCTCCTATCACTTTCTACCTTAGTTTTTGAGATGGGGTCTCACTAAACCTAGAGCTTCTGGAGGCCACACTGGCTGGCCAATGGAATACTGGGACCCACTGCTGTCTGTCTCTGTCACACTAGAGCTGACAGAAGCACATCACTACAGCCAGTGAAACCCTACATGAGCACTGCAAACCCCAACGTCTGATACTGGCACATCAAGCCCTTGGCCTGCAGGATAGTTTTCCCAGCCCCTCTTACATGCTTTTCAGAGTGTATCAAAGTTAAATAAAATAAAATCCACTGCAATCAGGTATGGGTTGAACAAACCCATAATTCCAACATATAAAGGAGACTAGAACAGAAAGGTAATCATTTGACGACCACTCTAGGCTACCGGACCACACTAGCTGCAAGCATATATACAATGCACTTGAGTGCGCACGTGCACACACACACACACACACACACACACACACACAATGTATAGACAAGTAAAACTATGGAGAAGAGCAATTTCTTTAAAAAAAAAAAAATGAATCACTGCCTCTTCCAAAACTTTAGTCATTTTCTACAGTCTTATTTATTACCCCTTGACCCAGATCGACCAACAGTTCAAAATATCTCAGAATTGCTAGCATTGACTTTAATGGTCCTCATTGTTACTTTTCTCTCAGATTATTTTGGGGAAAGCTGTTCATTATGGAAACCTTTATGAATAACAATCAGTCTTTCATGAGTCTCCAAGTTCTTATATCTATCTCCCCATCACCCCATTGCTGCTGTTAATATTATGCAGATTTTGTAAACAATGAAGTCCGTTCACATGCAAACATTGTAGGTTTCATCATGAACAATAATAAAGGGGTTCACACACTTCCTTCATGTTTTTCATGAGCTGCCGTGCTCCTTTCAGAAGCATAGTAATGTGGCTATTATGAATTCCAAAGCAGCTATGCACAAATGGATATTCCTTTCACTGGAATAGCTCCAGGAAAAAGATTAACACTTTTGGGGAATTCTGCTGCATCCCTTTTAGTATCCAAGTGGGAATAGGGGATACAAAGATTAAAATAAATGCATTATTCATTTTTAACATGGTAGTTTTTGCTCTTGTTCTTCATATTAATAGCTCTAGAACTAATTTCACCGTTAACACTGAATCTTAAGGGCAGTGCTGAATAAATTATTTTTATTAAAAAAGCTGGAAAGACTTCCTGCTTACCATCAGTATGCAAAATTAGACAACTGACAATCTTCACACACAATATGCCTTCAATGAGCATGCTCTTGTGCATAAAAGAGGAAACAAAGAATTTCAGGATTGTGCTTATAAAAGCATTATATATATTAAAGCACAGAGCAAATTTTAGAGTAGAAAATCATGAGAGGCTATTCCAACAGTCAAATTCATTGCTCGATATTTTAAGGCAACATTTAATGCAAGTTTTCTGTTATAAATATACAGTAAGAAAAAACACAAAGGCTTTTTGCTATACTAAAAATAATTAAAGAACATTCCTTGTATAAAATACTTATTTTTATCTAATAGTCACTTGAAAAGGATGCTATTACTCTCCAAAGGCAAATGCATACTAAACATGGTTTCATGTTTATATGTTGTACTAGTCATTTATTCATGTCATCATTAATGTTGCTAAAAATTATAAATGATATTCAATTATCAAAGATATGCCTGTCATTCAAGTTTAGGTAATTATTGGGATCTTCAGTACAAATAATAAGTTATTTCTATGTTCTGCTTTCATCTTCCCACCTAATATCCAAATGTTATAAAATACATCCTATTTTTTCTTAATACACCCAAAATTTTCCTATAAACAGTAAGTATGAGTCTACAAAGTACAAGTGGGAAAGCAAAATGAGAGTGACAGTATTCTGGAGGAACGCCAACAGGCATAGAGAAGGACAAATAGAAGACTCATATCCCTGGAATTCAGTTCTCAGTTCTTAACAAATACTTGAGAGAACTCACCTAGTAATCTAAAGCCAGATAAGAGTGACAGAGTGCAGAACTCCCTGTGGTAGACCCAGCTGTCTGTAAGAAGGGGAGGGGCAACCTTAGCAGAGAATTAACCACGGTATTCTTCACAGCATACATGTCCATCTGTTTAGATATAGACTAACCTTTAAGTGCTTTTTGTTGTTGCTAGTTGGTTAGGGTTTGGTTTTGTCTTGCTGTTCTTTTTTGTTTATTTCTTTTTTGAGACAAAGGTTTTCTGTGTAGCCCTGGCTGTCCTGGAACTCAGTCTGTAAAACAGGCTGGTCTGGAACTCACAGAGACCCTCCTGCCTCTGCCTCCCTAGTGCTGGGATTAAAGGAGCGTGCCACCATGCCCTGCATCTTGCTGTTCTTCTACATCTGTGTACCTCAAAGTTTAATCTACCTTTGACTGTTCCACAAAGCCCACTCATTCACTTGGAGGTTTTGCTAGAGATTTTTTTTAATAGTTGTAACTCAACAACTCCCAAACCAAATTTACTTCTACACTTCCACATAAAGAATTCCACCACTTTACTTTTTTTTACTGTTGCTAGCAATCTTCTTCCAATCACATAATCTTTAAATTTCAACATGATAGTGAGTTGTCTTTCCTTATTTTCCATCAGACCAAGATACACTTAAATTATGTAAATTATAAGAGCAAAGGTCACATTAATCAAGATTATTGTCTTTTTCCTTCTATGACACTAACACACTTAAGGTCAGCACCACCTTGAACCAAAATTACAATACAAACCAACAGAAACCAGCACCCCCACCCCATTACCTCCACACCTGAATTCACACTATTGGTAAAATTTCTTATTAATCCTTCATACTTTCCAATTTTATAGCACCTACTTATTTGTGTATGTGCCATCACACACACACACCATAGTATTCATGTAGAGGTCAGACGACAACTTGCAGCGATTATTGCTTCTTGTACCATGTGGATGACAGGGGCTGATCTCAGGGTAACAGGCTCCACAGCAAGAACTTTAACTGCAGAAAGACATCTGGAAAGCCCCTAATCTTTTATAAAATAAATAGCACTTACAGTATACCTATTCTCCTAGAGAAAGAAAAGCAGCTTAATTTTTCCAAACATGCTTTTAAAGCAGAATAAATTTGATACCCAAACTCACAAGATTCTTGAAAGTATTTGTGATAAATAATGCTCTTGAACATGATTACAAAGCAAAAAATATCGGTACATCAAATCCTGTGACATCCATTTAAAGGATAATAAATCATGATCATACTGAGTGTACTCCAATACTGCAATGCAATTTGCTACACTAACTATATGGGGGAAAAATGTGATAAAGGAAACAGCTGATAAAGAAAAGATAATCTATAAAATTCAACATGAACTCCTTATTAGAAAAAAAAAAAAAGACTCTAGCAAACTAGCAATAAGATGGCACAGCCTCCAAGTGGTAGATGCTAAAGCATTAAGGTGTCATGGGAATGATTATCCTTCAGAGATAAAGAGAAGAGCTTCAAAAGAGAGATAAATTCTGTGTACTTAACATGAATTTATCCACTTCATGAGAATTCACTGAACTGAACAAAGAAAACATATGCACTTTCTTCCATATATGCTTCTACAATCAATCACCCTACTTATCTGTGAAATAATGAAAGCTTTCCTCTTGAGACTGAGAATTAAAAGGGGATGCCATTAATACCTTCACTCTCAAACTGATTGACTAAATGCCCTAAGCAAGAACAATTTTTTTTAAAAAAAGGAAGAAAAGACACACGAAAACTTCTCTCCCAACACCACAAAAAAAAAAGAAACCCACCACTTTACTTTTTCTACTTTTTTTTTTTACATAAACCAATCTATGAACAAATTAGTATAATTCAGAAAAAAAGAAATATATAAAAATCATTGGATTTCGGGTAAAAAAAAATCTAAAAAAACCCAGTCATGTATGTAGACTAAGAATTAACAAAAAAATCCATAAAAAGTATCACTTATAACAAAAATACAGCATTTTTATTAATGGGTTATTGAATGAATTAATGAAAATATGTAAGCTCTGTAGAAAATACTTTAAAATTTATTTTAAAAATAGGTATAAGAACATGGATTCTATTCTCTATTATTACTCCCCCAAACTGAAGTAGATATTGGGCTAAAGGTATATACATCAGTGTCAGAGTGATTGCCTAGGGTGCGCGCACACACACACACACACACACACACACACACACACACACACACAAGGCCCTGAACTCAGCACCACAATAAAGTCATTAACTAACTAAAGTATAACTAAATAAATGAAGAAATATAATGTGAATTAGAAGAATTACATATTAACATATTAATATCCTCAGAATGTTTTATAGATTCAATGTAATTTCAAATTATCAACTTGTTTTTCCTGAAATTGACAAAAATGAGTCTAAAATTAATACAGGAAAAAATAAAACAAGAGCAGTTTAGTGAATTGAAAATGCTAAAAGCTAGTGTAGTAATTAAAGTACAAAGATAAACATATCCACTAATGAAATAGACACACACATTACTGTTTTTAAGTTTCACTACACAGCAGTAGAGAAACGATGACCTTTTCATAAGCAACACTTGTTCCAATTAATATCAATAACAGAAAAGAATATGTGCATTCTCAAACATGCAAATATCAAAGAATATATATGTAATTTTTAATAAATAACAGATATAATATAAAATAAGTTCTTAAAAGTAAACATACAGGAAACATGATACATACAAAATTGTTTTATATTGGATACAAAAAAGTTAATGATCATGAGGGAAAATATTAACTTGAGCTAATGGAAATTAGTAACTGTACTAAGTACAGACACGTTCAAAAGAAAAAAAGATAAATCACAGATGGGAAAGAAATATATAGCTATAAAAATGTCTAGAATTTAAGGCTGCCAATACAAAGGGTTTTTTCCTTTTTCTTTTTCTTCTTTTTTTTCTTTTGTTTGTTTGGATGGTTGGTTTGGTTTGGTTGGTTGGTTTTTGTTTTTGAGACAGGGTTTCTCTGTGTAGCCCTGGCTACTCTGGAACTATAGATCAGGCTGGCCTCAAATTCACAGAGATCAGCTTGTCTCTGCCTCCCAAGTGCTGGGATTAAAAGCATAAAGAAGCTAAGCAAGAAGGAGGACCTTGGGTAAGATGATCAATCCTCACTCAGAAAGGCAAAGGAGATGGACATCAGAAGAGGGAAGAAACAGGGAACAGGACAGGAGGCCCACCTCTGAAAGACTCTACCTAGCAGGGTATCAAAGGAGATGCTAAGACTCAGCCAAACTTTGGGCAGAGTGCAGGGAATCTTATGAAAGAAGGGGGAGATAGAAAGACCTGGAGGGGACAGGAGCTCCACAAGGAGAGCAACAGAACCAAAAAATCTGGGCCTAGGGGTCTTTTCTGAGACTGATACTCCAACTAAGAACCATGCATGGAGATAACCTAGAACCCCTGCACAGATGTAGCCCATGACAGCTCAGTCTCCAAGTGGGCTTCCTAGTAAGGGATACAGGGACTGTCTCTGACATGATCTCAGGGTCAGGCTCTTTGATCTCCTACCCCTGAGGGGGGGAGCAGCCTTACCAGGCCACAGAAGAAGACAATGCAGCCACTCCTGATGAGATCTGATAATCTAGGGTCAGATGGAAGGGGAGTAGGACCTCCCCTATCAGTGGACTTGGAGAGGGGCATGGGAGGAGAAGAGGGAAGGAGGGTGGGATTGGAAGGGAATGAGAGAGGGGCTACAGCTGGGATACAAAGTGAATAAACTAATTAATATTTAAAATTAAAAAAAAAAAGAACACTTAAAAAAAAAAAAAGCATGTGCCACCACTCTCTGGCTCTGAGTGGTATTTTCAATACAGATTACTAAGCCACTAGGAACAGGATTTCTATATAATGACTCTGGGGAATAAAGCTAACCAAACCTATAACACTATAACCTGGCAATATTTTTAGTAGGTTTAATATTTTTAACAGATATGTATGTGGATATCTATCTATCTATCTATCTATCTATCTATCTATCTATCTATCTATCCATCTATCTATCTATCTATCTATCTATCTATCTATCTATCTATCTATCTCTGTATGTGTGCTTCTACCGTTTTTTTTAAAGCACAAGGCATGCATGTTTCTTAATGCTAATAATTTTAGTTCATGCTTCAAGTGGTTCTTACACTGGTTTTGCATTTGCAGTATTCATAATGCTGTGTGCACCTACAACGATTGCTCTTTTCAGTATGTATTACATTCCTAAGATTAAAAAAAAAGTAAGTCATTAAGAATAGAACAGAGAGGAGAGAAAACTCATTACTGTGAAACAAAGTCAGAAGTGCCCATCCGGGAGTGAAAAAACCATTTATTATTGGCACAAACTACTGAGTGAAGTATGCGCTGATGTTTGGGCAAAGGTAACAACAACCCTGTTTTGATTTCATAAACCTAGTAAATATACGACATCATTAAGGTATCTGAAACACTCCTTGACTCACACAGATAAAGAATGAGTGTCCAGCCCTTGAAAGTATATCAAATCACCAGCCAAAATATCCCACAAAGTTTACCCTTTTCTCTATATGCTCTTTGTTGTGCTTAAACTATTTTTTTAAATTGCATACAAATTACACAACTCATAAGTAAAATTTAAAAAAAAATAAAATCATGAGATCTTCCCAATTTTCACAAAAAGTATGAAGTTTCCTCCTTACAAGCCCCAAATCTATAAATTCTTTGTTAGTTTGTCAAGGTTCAAATATTAGCTTGCTTACAAAAAAAATATAATAAATAAAAATAAGTAACTTTGTTGTTGAGTAAATACCCTATTCTGTGCTTCTGAAAGTGGGAATGATGTTGTATCTACCTCAGAGGGGTGTCACAGGAACTAATTAAGGAAGACTACAGGCTAAAATCCTGCAAACAGAAGTGGGGATTCTTGCCACTAAGACTTTACTTGTGGCTACACTGAGAAGTAAATTAGAAAATTTAGGATTATTATTGGGAGGTGATTGTGATTCCTATAATCTCGGTCATACTCCTGATTGGTTTAAATAGCATTTTTATTTTTTTCTCTGCTATTTGCATTAAGGATTGCTAATTTCCTGGGTTGGATATGACTAAGTCCTTCCTAGTTCTCCTTTGTTTACATCTTTCATGAAACATGTTCTTTCCTGGACTCTTCTGTTTATAGCCATCTTTTCTCCATATGATATGCATGGTTCCTGTAAGTGTGTCCTACAGTGTTATGTTCTACTCATGAACTGCCTTACTTTGTGATGACAGTGGAATGTCTTTATTTCTCCTTCAATTTTAAAAGCTAACTGTACTTAATAAAGTCATTTTGGTTGGCAGTCACTTACTTTTGTGGATGGAATGTCATTCCATACTTTTCTGGCTTTCTGAGTTTCTGCAGACAGTTTTTTTGTTATCCTGATATGTTTGCTTTCGTAAATGAGTTGGCACTGATTTCTGTGTTTTGTTCATCTGCCTATTTCTATCCTCTTCAATACTATTGATCAATTTTACAAGTACAAATGTTTTTTTTCCAGCATTTGAATCATTTCAGTATCTTTTAATTAATTTTGAAATACAAATATGAAGAAGCTAGGATCTTTTGTAGGAATCACAGTTCCTTGCTTTTTCATGTTACTTATGCTTACATATCTGTAAATATGATAGTTACTCATTTGGGCCCTTTTCTTGAGGGCTCAATGCAAGCATCACTCAGAAAACAAACAGCTATAATAGTAATAACAGACCATACCATATATAAAAATACACTTAAAGTCAACTACAATACTATCCATAATCATACAAACAAACAAGGCAAAAATAACACGGAGGGTGTCATGAAGGCAAATAGTAATTAGAATGGAAGTAAGGAAAAATGAAAAAATAAGCAGAACAGTGGAAGGAAAGAAAATATGTATTATTTGTATATGAGATACAGTTGCATATCATGAAAATTTCTTTATAAAACATATAAAGTATATGCTTTAGTATTCATTGTGCTAGCCAGTGTCTTTTTTGTTGGGGAATTGAATATATTGATATTTAGATATATCAGCAATGATTGTTCCTGTATTTTAGTGGTGGTGGTGGTGGTAATGTTGGTATGGTAGTGGAGGTGGTAGTGGTGGTAGTGGCTGTGGCTGTGGTGGTAGTGGCTGTGGCTGTGGTGGTGGTGGTGGTGGTGGTGGTGGTGGTGGTGGTGTGTCTGTGTGTGTTTCCTTTCTTTTGGTTTTGTTGGTGTGAGATTACTTATTTCCTGTATTTTCATGGGTGTAGTTAACCTCTTTTTGTTGGAGTTTTCCTTCTAGTACCTTCTATAGGGCTAGGTTTGTGATATATATTTTTCAAACTTGCCTTTGTCATAGAATATGCACCCAAGAGTCATAGAAGGCAGAAAATAATCAAACTGAAGCCTGAAATCAATTCAATAGAAACAAAAGAACAGTGCAAAGAATCAATGAAACAAAGAGTTGATTCTTTGAGATAATCAACAAGACAGACAAAACCTTATCTAAAATACTATAAAACAGAGAGAATATCCATATCAATAAAATCAGAAATGAAAAGGAGGATATAACAACAAACACCAAAGAAATCCAACAAATTATAAAGTCATACCTTAAAAACCTGTGCTCCACAAAATGGAAAAATTCTAAAAGAAATAGATGATTTTTCTCAATAGATATCACTTACCAAAGTTAAATCAAAATCGGATAAACAGTTTAAATGGACCTATAACTCCTAATTAGTAGAATCAGTCATTAAGTCTCCCAAAGGGGATAAATAAAAAGCCCAGGGTCAGATGGTTTTAGCACAGAATTGTACCAGACTTTCAAAGAAGAGCTAACACCAAAACTCCTCAAATAACTCCATGAAACAGAAATAAACAAAAAACAAACAAAAACATTTCCAAATTCATCTTACAAGGCCACAGTCACCCTGATATCTAAACCATACAGGACTAAACAAAGAAAGAGAATTGCAGACCAGTTTAACCTCATGAACATAAATGCAAAAATATTTAATAAAAACTGTCAGATAGAATCCAGAAATACATCGAAAAGATCATCCACCATGACCAAAGTAGACTTTATTCCCCAGAACTTCAGGGACGGTTAAACCTAAGAATATCAGTCAATATAATCCACCATATAAACAAACTGAATCATCTCATTAGATGCTAAAAAGCCTTTGACAAAATCCAACAAAACTTCATGATGAAAGTCTTCAAGAAATCAGGGATACAAGCAACATACCTAGACATAATAGAGAAAATTTACACCCATCCTATGGTCAACATCAAATTAAATAAAAACTAAAAGCAATTGCACTAATGTCCAGGACAAGACAAGGCTGTCAACTCTCTCCATATTTATTCAATATTATACTTGAAGTCCTAGATAAAGCAGTAAAACAACTGAAGAAAATCAAAGGAACACAAATAGGAAAGGTACAAGTCAAAGTATCATTATTTGTAGGTGATATGACTATATAAATAAGCAACGCCAAATTTCCACCAGAAAACTTCTACATCTTATAAACACACTCATCAATGTGGCTGAATATAAGATTAATTCAAAAAACCAGTAGCCCTCCTCTACATAAATGACCAACTGAGAAAAAAAAATCAGGGAAACAACATCCTTCACAATAACTACAAATAATATAAAATATCTTGTTGTAACTCTATCCAACTGGAAGACTTGTATGATAAAAATATCAAGTCTTTGAAGAAGGAAATGGAAGAAGATACCAGAAGATGATAAACTCTCTCATTCTCATGGATCAGTAGGAAAAGCAATCTACATATTCAGCACAATCCTCATTAAAATTCCAATACAGTCCTTTACAGACCTTGAGATGACAATACTCAGTTTCATATGCAAAAACCAAAATCCTAGGAAAACTAAACAATCCTGAACAATAAAAGAACATCTGGGGCTATCACCATCCCTTATTACAAGCTGCATGACAGAGCTATAGTAATAAAAAACTGCATGGTATTGGCATAAAAACAGACAAGTAGATTAATGGAATTGAATCGAAGATCCAGAAATAAACCAGCACACCTACAGACACTTGATTTTTGACCAAGAAGCCTAAACCATACAATGGAAAAAAGGAAGCACCTTCAACAAATGGTGCTGATCTAATTGAATGTCTGCATATAGAAGAATGTAAATAGATCCATATTTATCATCTTGCACAAAACTTAAGTCCAATTGGATCAAATACATAAAACCAGATTCACTGAACCTGATAAAAGAGAAAGTGGGGAAGAGCCTTGAACTCATTAATGCAGGAGACAATTTCCTGAACAGAATACCAACAGCTCAGGCACTAAAATCAACAATTAATAAACGGGACCACATGAAACTAAAAAGCTTCTGTAAGACAAAGGATATCATCAGTAGGACAAAATGATAGCCTACAGAATGGAAAAATATTTTCACCAATATCCAAGTATATATAAAGGCTAATATACAAAGTATATAAAGAACTCAAGAAACTAGACATCAAACAACCAAATAATCCAATTTAAAAAATGGGGTACAGGGGGCGGGGCAAGATGGCGGTGCTGGGAGGACTCTCATTCTGAGGAGCAGCACAGAGGATTGGCACAGTGACCAGCAATCAGAACTCGCGGCCATAAAACACAAGTGATTGTGTTTCACAGGTGAGAGGATACCCCATGGTGGGGGATTCAATCAGCTTTAACTCACCCTGCTAAACCGCGGAAGAGATCCTGGTTCCACCAGGCGCTTGGTCACCAGCCCAGAGCTACACCCCAGCGTGATCTGGTCACTGTCCCAGACTGAACTGTGGGCCCACAACACCATAGACTGGATTTCCCAGTTGAGAGATAACCCCACGGAGCAGGAAACAATTGGAACCGACCTCAGGTTACCCAGACATCCCCTGGAAAAGACTCGGGTTCCATGGGCACCCCAAGAGCGAGCCCGAAGCCAGAGCCTGGGACCCAGGGACCTGCACAGAGCCCTGCCTGATTCGCCACCTCAGATAGAGAACTGTGGGCACCAGGGCACCAGGCACCAGAGACTGAGTTTCACTGGCAGGTGCAAACCCACAGGGAGGGAAACGGCTGGTCTGATCTCAGAGCACTCAGCCGACACCCCCACCCCGAAACGGTCTAGGGAAAATTACCCAGTTTAGGCAGCAGCCAAGGCTCTGAAAGGCCAGAAAGGTGGAGCCACAAGCGGGCATCTGTGCCTGTGGGTTCTACTCGCCACCCCAGACAGAACAGCAGTCCCCAAAGCAAAGACTGGGTGTCTCTGGAAGGAGGAAACCCCCAGCAGAGGGGATCATCAGCTCTAACTCTTAGGACACCCAGCACCAAAAGACTTCCTGGATTCATGCAGACTCTAGACTCTAATGCAGGCAGGAGCGCTGTGCTCAGCCGCCATTATTGAGTTCCCATAGGGCACTGGGACACACAGCTGCATCCTCAGACATACAAAAACCAGAGAGCCATTACAGCAGCCCTCAGATATGTGCCAAGGATCAACCAGTTATCCCTAGCTAGACTGTCAAAACTGTGGGAATCCCTGGTCCTTCAAGAGGGCTGCACCCACAGCGTCTGGACCAGAGCAGTGCCTGCAGCCGCCATCAGAGACAGGGACACACAGCTTCTGGTCCAGAGTGAGGCACCCAGCCTCCAGACCAGAGCAGTGCCCCCAGGCGCCAACTCAACCTAAGTGCACATCCTCCAGGCCCACAGCAGAGCACTCAGCCTCCGGCCCAGAGACTTGCTGAGTGCATCTCTCACTTTCCCGGACAGAACTGTGTGCCCCAGGATAACAAACTGAGTTTCCCTGTTGGGAGAAAACCCCACAGCTAGGGAATCAACAGGTTATTCAAGAGGACTGTACCTGGAAATTTAGTGAGCAGCAGCACACTAAATTTATAACAAGAAACCCAGCAGTGAGGCAGCTGTCTTGAGAACTTCTATGGGTAAGAGGAGATCCCCCCCTGCCTAACAAAGACCACAGCTACTACTCAGGGCTACAAACCTGAGGTGAGCAGTGGCAACTCCTGAGAAATACTGCCATACAGTGACCATAACCAAAAAGCAGAGAAGGACTCCTTCAAGAAAAATCATTTTCTGGCCAAGGGGATTCTCCCTACCTCAGGACTCCAGGAAGCACAGAAACTAACAACCAAAACCTAAATCAGCCCAATGGGTAGAGGTCAGCGTAAAAGCTCAACCAACAAAAGACAGAGCAATATGGCATCTCCAGAACCCAGCCATCCAGGGGCAAACAGCCCTGGACAATGCAGCATAATAGAAAATCAAGAAGATGAGCTTACATCTATGCTGATGAAGAGGATAATAAAGGAAACAAATAAAATACGTAAAGAGTTAGAGGAAGATAAAACCAAACAGATCATGGCTATCCGAAAAGAAATGGAGGAAGTTAAAGACAAGCAGATTATGGCCATTCGTGAAGAAATATGGGAAGATGCAGCCAAACAGCTTGTGGCCTTCAGAGAAGAAATAATTAAATCACTAAAAGAAATAAAAGAGACAGAGTTGAAGGAACTAAAAGAAAAAGAGGAAAATACAAGCAGACAGGTGAAGGAAGTAAACAAAACAACTCAAGACCTGAAGATAGAACTAGAAAAATTAAAGAAAACACAAATGGAGGAAATAATGGAGAGGAAGAATTTAGGGAAGAAAACAGGAACTACAGAGGTAAGCATAACCAACAGACTACAAGAAATGGAAGAAAGAATCTCAGGTGTAGAAGATACAATGGAAGAAATCGATGTATCTGTCAAAGAAAATGTTAAATCCAAAAAATTCCTGACACAGACCGTCCAAGAAATCCAAGACAATATGAAAAGACAAAATCTAAGAATAATAGGGATAGAGGAAAAAGAAGACTCCCTTCTCCAAGGCCCAGAAAATATTTTCAACAAAATCACTGAAGAAAATTTCCCCAAGTTAAAGGAGAAGCCAATAAGGATACATGAGGCCTACAGAACACCCAACAAATTTGACCAGAAAAGAAAATCCTCCCGCCACATAATAATCAAAACAGTAAGTATACAGAACAAAGAAAAAATACTAAAAGCTACAAGGGAAAAAGGCCAAGTAACATATAATGGCAAACCCATTAGAATCACACCTGACTTTTCAACAGAAACTATGAAAGCCAGAAGGGCCTGGACAGATATCATGCAGACCCTAAGAGAACACAGATGTCAGCCCAGGCTATATACCCTGCAAAACTCTCAGTCCTCATAGACGGAGAAAACAAGATATTCAATGACAAAAACAAATTTCAACAATACCTACACACAAATCCAACATTACAGAAGACACTGGAAGGGAAAATTAGCTTCTGTCAAGAAAACACAGGAAATAATTAACCTTACTACAGCAAAACAAAAAGCAACCAAGCAAACAACCTTATGAACACAGCCAACATCAAAATCAAAGGATCTAACAGCCACTGGTCATTAATCTCTCTCAACATCAATGGACTCAACTCTCCAGTAAAAAGACACAGATTAACAGAGTGGATATGTAAACAAAACCCAGCAATCTGTTGCATACAAGAAACACACCTAAGGCACAAAGATAGACATTACCTGAAGGTAAAAGGTTGGAAGACGACTTTCCAAGCAAATGGACCCAAGAAACAAGCAGGAGTAGCCATTCTAATATCTGATAAAATAGACTTTCAACCAAAATTAATAAAAAGAAATGGGGAAGGACACTTCATACTCATCAAGGAAAAAGTCCACCAGGAAGACATCACAATCCTGAACATCTATGCCCCAAATACAAGAGCACCCACATTTGTAAAAGAAACATTGATAAAATTTAAACCACATATAGATCCCCACACATTAATAGTGGGAGACTTCAACACCCCACTCTCAACAAAAGACAGGTCAACAAAACAGAAATTAAAGAAACAATATCTCTGACAGAGGTCATGAATCAAATGGACCTCACAGACATCTACAGAACTTTACACCCAAACACAAAAGAATTTACCTTCTTCTCAGCACCTCATGGAACCTTCTCCAAAATAGACCATATAGTTGGTCACAAAGCAAGCCTCAACAAATACAAGAAGACTGAAATAATCCCTTGTATCCTGTCTGATCACCATGGAATAAAGCTGGACTTCAACAACAACAGAAATAGCAAAAAGCCTACACACACACATGGAAACTGAACAACTCGTTACTAAATGACAGCTGGGTCAGGGAAGAAATAAAGAAAGAAATTAAAGTCTTCCTAAAATTCAATGAAAATGAAGACACAACATACCCAAACTTGTGGGACACAATGAAAGCAGTGCTAAAAGGAAAGTTCATAGCACTAAGTGCCTTCAAGAAGAAATTCGAGACAGCTCATTCAAGCAACTTAATGGCCCACTTAAAAACCCTAGAAAAAGAAGAAGCAGACACACCAAAAAGGAGTAGATGGCTGGAAATAATCAAACTCAGGGCTGAAATCAATCAATTAGAAACAAATAAAACAATTCAAAGAATCAATGAAACCAAGAGCTGGTTCTTTGAGAAAATCAACAAGATCGACAAACCCTTAGCCAAGCTAACTAAAAGGCAGATAGACACCACCCAAATCAACAAAATCAGAAATGAAAAGGGGGACATAACTACAGACACTGAGGAAATCCAAACAATCATTAGGACTTACTTCAAAAGTCTATACTCAACAAAATTTGAAAATCTAAATGAAATGGACAATTTTCTTGATCGATTTGACTTACCAAAGCTGAATCAGGACCAGGTAAATCAATTAAATAGTCCCATATCCCCCAAAGAAATAGAAGCAGTCATCAAAAGTCTCCCATCCAAAAAAAGCCCAGGACCAGATGGCTTCAGTGCAGAATTCTATCACACCTTCAAAAAAGAGCTAACTCCAATTCTCTTCAAACTATTCCACAAAATAGAAACAGAAGAAACATTACCAAACTCATTCTATGAAGCCACAGTCACCTTGGTACCTAAACCTCACAAAGACTCAACAAAGAAAGAGAATTTCAGGCCAATCTCCCTTATGAACATTGATGCAACAATACTTAACAAAATACTTGCAAACCGAATCCAAGAACACATCAAAGATATTATCCACTATGACCAAGTAGGCTTCATCCCAGGTATGCAGGGGTGGTTCAATATACGGAAATCCATCAATGTGATCCACCATATTAGCAAACTGAAAGAAAAAAAACACATGATAATCTCCCTAGATGCTGAAAATGCATTTGACAAAATCCAATATCCATTCATATTTAAAGTACTGGAGAGATCAGGGATACAAGGCACATATCTAAACATAGTAAAGGCGATATACAGCAAGCCTATAGCCAACATCAAACTGAACGGAGAGAAACTTAAAGCAATCCCACTGAAATCAGGGACAAGACAAGGCTGCTCACTCTCTCCATATCTCTTCAACATAGTGCTGGAAGTCCTTGCTAGAGCAATAAGACAATTGAAGGAGATCAAGGGGATACAGATGGGAAAGGAAGAAGTCAAAGTATCACTATTTGCAGATGATATGATAGTATACATGAGTGACCCCAAAAACTCTACCAGGGAACTCCTACAGCTGATAAACACCTTCAGCAAAGTGGCCGGATACAAAATTAACTCAAAAAAATCAGTAGCACTCCTGTATACAAAACACAAAAGGGCTGAGAAAGAAATTAGAGAAACAACACCCTTCACAATAGCCACAAATGACATAAAGTACCTTGGTGTAACCCTAACCAAGCAAGTCAAAGACTTGCATGAAAAAAATTTCAAGTCTCTGAAGAAAGAATTAGAGGAAGATATGAGAAGATGGAAAGATTTCCCATGCTCATGGCTTGGCAGGATTAACATAGTAAAAATGGCCATCATGCCAAAAGCAATCTACAGATTTAATGCAATTCCCATCAAATTGCCAACACAATTCTTTACAGACCTGGAAAGAAAAATTCTCAACTTCGTATGGAATAACAAGAAACCGAGAATTGCTAAAACAATCCTCTACAATAAAAGATCTTCTGGAGATATCTCCATCCCTGATCTCAAGCTGTACTATAGAGCAACAGTTATAAAAACTGCATGGTACTGTCATAGAAACAGAATGGTGGATCAATGGAATCGAACAGAAGACCCAGAAATAAACCCACAGACTTACGGACACCTGATTTTGACAAAGATGCCAAAACCATACAATGGAAAAAAGATAACATCTTCAACAAATGGTGCTGGTCCAACTGGATGTCTACATGTAGAAAAATGCAAATAGATCCATACTTATCACCCTGCACAAAACTGAAGTCCAAGTGGATCAAACACCTCAGCATAAAACCAGTCACATTAAATCGGCTAGAAAAAAAAGTGGGGAATACCCTAGAACTCATTGGTACAGGAGAAAACTTCCTGAACAGAATACCAACAGCACAGGCTCTAAGAGCAAAAATCAATAAATGGGACCTCATGAAATTGAAAAGCTTCTGTAAAGCAAAGGACACTGTCATCAAAACAAAGCGACTGCCTACAGATTGGGAAAGAATCATCACCAACCCTTTATCTGACAGAGGACTCATATCCAATATATATAAAGAACTAAACAAGCTGAAAAGCAACAAACCAAGTAATCCACTTAAAAAATGGGGAACAGAGCTAAAGAGAGAATTCTCTGTAGAGGAATATCGAATGGCAGAGAAGCACTTAAAGAAATGCTCACCCTCATTAGCCATTAGGGAAATGCAAATCAAAACAACCCTGAGATTTCACCTTACACCCATCACAATGGCCAAGATGAAAAACTCAAGGGACAACACATGCTGGAGAGGTTGTGGAGAAAGGGGAACCCTTCTCCACTGCTGGTGGGAATGTAAACTTGTACAACCACTCTGGAAATCAATCTGGCACTTTCTCAGACAACTAGGAATAGAGCTTCCTCAAGATCCAGCCATACCACTCCTAGGCATATACCCAAAAGAGGCTCAAGTACACAAAAAGGACATTTGCTCAACCATGTTTTTAGCAGCTTTATTTGTAATAGCCAGAAGCTGGAAACAACCCAGATGCCCCTTAACTGAAGAATGGATGCAGAAACTGTGGTACATCTATACAATGGAGGATTACTCAGCAATGAAAAATAAGGAAATCATGAAATTTGCAGGTAAATGGTGGGACCTGGAAAGGATCATCCTGAGTGAGTTGTCCCAGAAGCAAAAAGACATGCATGGTATATACTCACTCATATAAACATACAACATAGAATAAACCCACTAAAATCTGTACATCTAAACAAACTAAGCAAAAGAGAGGACCCTAACTAAAATGTTCAATCCCCATCCTGAAAGGCAAAGAGTATGGACATCAGAAGAAAAATAAAATAGGAAACAACCTCGGAACCTGCTACAGGGGGCCTCTGAAAGCCAGAAGAAAACAGGAAACAACCTTGGAACCTGCCACAGAGGGCCTCTGAAATCCTCTGCAGTATAGACTGTCAAAGCAGATGCTGAGCCTGATGGCCAACTGATGGGCAGAGTGAATGGAATTTTATGTAAGAAGTGGGAAATAGTAAGAGCTGGAGGGGACAGGAACTCCACAAGCAGAGCAACAGAACAAGATAATTTGAACACAGGGAACTCCCCAGAGACTCATACTCCAACCAAGGACTATTCGTGGAGATAACCTAGAACCCCTGCACAGATGTAGCCCATGGCAGTTCAGTGTCCAAGTGGGTTACATAGTAATGGGAAGAGGGACTGCCTCTGACATAATCTAATTGGCCTGCTCTTTGACCACCTCCCCCTGAGGGGGGAGCAGCCTTACCAGGCCACGGTAGAAGACAATGCAGCCACTTTTGATGAGAACTGATAGACTAAGATCAGAAAGGAGAGGAGAATCTCCCCTATCAGTGGACTTGGGGAGTGGCATGCATGCAGAAAGGTTAGGGAGGGTGGGATCGGGAGGGGAGGAGGGAGGGGCTTATGGGGGGATACAAAATGAATAAAGTGTAATTAATAAAAAAAATGGGATATAAGATGTAAACAGTGAATTTGCAATATAGGAATCACAAATGGCTGAGAAACACTTAAAGAAATGTTCAACATTTAGACATCAGGGAAATGCAAATCAAAACAATGTTGAGATTCCATCTTATACCTGTCAGAATAGCTATGATCAAGTGACAGGTCATGCTAGTAAAGATGTAAGGCAAGGGAAACACTCCTCCATTGCTAGTAGAAGTGCAAACTTGTACAACCATTATGGAAATCAATATGGCACTTCTTTATCTACCGCAAGGTCCAGTCTTGAACATATATCCAAATAATGCTTCATCCCATCACAGAGACACTTGCTTAACCATGTTCATAGCATCTTTATTCATAATAGCCAGAAACTGGAAACAACCTAGTTTTCCCTCAACTGAAAAATGGATAAAAATATGTGGTATGTTTACACAATGGAGTATTACTCAGCTGATTAAAAAAAAAAAAGTCGTGAAATTTGCAAGCAAATGGATGGAGCTAGAAAGAAATCATCTTGAGTGAGATAATCCAGACAAACATGGTATGTACCCACTTATAGGTGGATATTAGCTGTTGAATAAATGATAATCATGCTACAATACACAGACTCAGAAAGGTTAAGTAACAATGAAAGTTCTAAGGGGAAGAGATAGAATAAATTCCTGATAAGGAGAAATAGAATAGATTTTTACAACTGGACGGGGGGGGGGGAGAATGGGAACAGGAGAGATTGGGTAGAGGGATAGGATGGAGGGAGAGAGTAAGAGGAGAGACAACTGGAATTGGAAGATGTTTGGGGCATGATGTGGAATCAAATTCAGAAGAAACTACCAATATTCTACAAGGGTGACCCTACTGATGATTCTTAGTAATGGAAGATAAAGAGCCTGAACTGGCCATTTCCAGTAACTAGACAGCTTCCATTGAAGGAACAGGGACACCAATCCAGCCACAAAACCGTTGACCTATAAGCTGTCCTGCTTGCCAGACGTGCTGGGGCAATAGAGGCACAGAACTTGTGGTGGTGAACAACCAATGTGTTCTAACCTGAGTCTCACACCGTGAGAGGGAGCCCACTCCAGCACCGCCTGCATGACCAGAAACTGGAGGCTGAACAGCCCAGAGACCCGGGGTCAAACCAAACACGACTGGAAAAAAATCAATAAAATGATTCCTAATGATGTTCTGTTATACTCATAGATCAGAGAGGATTCCTCTAGTAGCTGATGAGAGCAGATGCAGAGGCCCACAGCCAAACGTTAGGTGGAGACAGAGCCCAAATTGGAGCCCCCCATCCTGTCCCTCCCCTTGGAGCTCAGAGAATATGTGGAAGAGGGAAAGGGAAAATTGTAGGAGCCAGAGTGGTTGAGGACCCCAGAAGAACATGGCCACAGACTCAAGTTATCAGGGTTCATGGGAGCTCTCAGAATCTGAATAGCAGCATGGCTGGTTGCTAGGTCCTCTGCATATATGTTATAGTTGTTAGCTTGATGTTCCTGTTGGACTCCTAACAATGAAAGTTGGGAGTATCTCAGACTCTTTTGCCTGCTCTTGGGACACAGTTCCTTCTACTAGGTTGCTTCATCCAGCCCTGATATGAGGATTTGCACCCAGTCTTATTGTATGCCATATTTAGTTGGTATCCCTGGAAGGCCTGCTCTTTTCTGAAGGGAAATAGAGGAGAAATGGATCTGGGAAAAATGGTTTAACACCATGTAAACTCTTTCCTTATGGGCAAGGGGCTTACATGAAAATCCACAAATAGCCTAGCATTTGCTAATGTGGTCTTGCTCTCTGCAAAATGACAGCAGGAGCCCCATTGCTGAAGACAACACCAACAAAATTCATTGGACATGGAGAAGTCTAGCTGGTCACTACATGGGGCCATCACCCCTACATTCTAGTAGGTTTCGTATTGGAAGGTAATCTACAGGCCACCAAAAGAAAAATGTAAACATCAACTAAGTCACAAAACTTTTGACCTATAATCTGTCCTGCCTACAAGATAGGGCAATGGTGGCACAGAACTTGGGAGAATAGCCAACTTCTGTCTGATTTGACTTTAGGTCCACTCCACAAGACAGAACCCATACTCAACACTGCTTGGATATGGGCTAAAAACCAGAGACTAGATATCCCAGAGAACTAGGGTAAAATCAACCATTACTGCTCTTAAAAAAAAAGGGGGGGGGTGTCAATAAAATGACTGCTAATGATATTCTGCTATACTCATAGATGAGTGCCATACTCAGCCATCATCAGAGAAGCTTCCTCCCGAAGCAGATGGGAACAAATACAGAGACCCACAGCCAGACTATGCAGAGAACGAGAGACCTTGGAACACTCAGCCCTAAACAGGATGTCGCCATCAAATCCCTCCCCCGCAGAGCTCAGAGAACCCCATGGAAGAGGAAGCAGAATGAGTGTAAGAGCCAGAGAGGATGGAGGACACCAGAAGAACAAGGCCCTCTAAATCAACTAAGCAAGGCACATATGCGTTCAGCAAGACTGAGGCAGAAAGCATAGGGACTACATAGGTCTGCACCAGGTCCTCTGTGTATATATTGTAGTTTTATCTTAGTAACTTTATGAGTCTCCTGATGTGTGGATGAGTGAGTCTCTGATTCTTGTGCCTGCTCTTGGGGCTCATTTTCTTCTGTTGAGTTCCCTTGTCTAACTTCACTATGATGGTTTTTGCTTTATTTTATATATTTTTTGTCATGTTTAGTTTTTATCTCTTAAAAGCCTGGGATTTTTTTTTTAATGAGAGACAGAAAGGGAATAGATATGGAGGGGAAGGAAGATGGGGAGAAACTTGGAGAAGTAAAGGGACAGAAAACTATAATCAGGATATATTGTATTATGACGAGGATATATTGTATTTTCTTTCAATAAAAGGAAAAAATAATTTTTTTAAATTATATGATAAAGAAAACATACATAATCAAAATTAGGTAAGTATTAGAGAAATAAAAGCTAAAATAAATTCATAATATTAAACAATATAAAAATAATACTAAGCTGCCATACAAAAGAAAAAGACACTGTTTAATTTTCCTTTTTGCATATATATGCAAAAAGGAAAAGTATACAAACATAAAATACAAAAGCACTGAAGCAGCTTCTTTGCTTCTCTTTGAATCATGTAATATTGGAGTCTGCCACTGGCAGAGGGAATCAGTTGCAGTTTGAAGTTCTTTTGTCTTTCTGTCCTAGTTATGGCTACTTTTGCTATGATGAAACACTATGACCAAAGCAAGTTTGGGAGGAAAGGGTTTATTTGGCTTACACACACCAGTGTCTATCATGGAAGGAAATCAGGGCAAGAACCTGGAGGCGGAGGCTGATGCAGAAGAGGGTGCTGCTTGTTCTCTACGGCTTGCTCAGCTGCTTTCATACACAACTCAGGACCACCAGCCAATGGGTGTCTCATCCAACAGTGAGCTGAGCCCTTCTGCATTGATCACTAGTTAAGAGAATGCTCTACAAGCTTGTATCTCGATGTTCTGGAAGGACTTTCTCAATTGAGGTTCCTTCCTTACAGATGACTATAACTTGTGTCAAACTGACATAAAACACACTTTCTTACCACCCAGTTTGATGCTGAATCTAAAGCAATGAGAGTGAATTACCCAAATGGGCTGCAATCAGTTTAGAGGCTTACCTACTTTCGGTTAAAAACAAAGAATAGTATCAGTATCCCAAAACAGAGCACAGTAACAAAGAGAAAGTAACTTGGCAAGGTAATCTTTCTGTAAAAATGGTACAGTAGAACCCAAACACCAACTCAACTCAAGTGGTAACTGTGTCTTTTCCCTGTTAGCTGGGGTAGGACCTCACAGTTTTTCGCAATTGGATAGCTTTAAAAGAATTGGTGAGGGGCCTGGAGAGGTGGCTCAGAGGTTAAGAGGACTGGCTGCTCTTCCTAGAGGTCCTGAGTTCAAGTCTCAGCAAGCCATCTATAATGAGATCTGGTATCCTCTTCTGGCATGCAGGCATACATGCAGGCAGAATACTACTATTATTACTATACATACAATATTATTATACATAATAAATAAATATATCTTTAAAAAAAAAAGAATTGGTGAAAGAAAAGAGGTCAGCTGCTTCAGGCTGCCAAGCTCTGGGCTGGGACACAAAGAAGCTTTATAAAAAACACAAGTTTTACCAAGTAAGGGGGATTTAAAATATCTACACAGAAGGCTTGTAGGGTAGGAGAAATTTATGAAATAGTAGCCCTTGGTGTAGAAAACTACCTTTGATTTAAAAAAGTATGTCTTCCATTTGTGTGCCGAGAACTTCAGAAGGCCACACTTAGTCTTGTAATTCAGTGGGGCACGTGCGCTTTCACTCCACATTTCCCAGTTTATTCCCTCTGTTGGGTTCTACTATCCAAACAAATGGTATCTTCCGAGTGCAGTGGAGAATGGGAGAAGCAAACAGAACACTGATATCCGTATAAGAGGACTGGTCCCCAGATCCTGCCCAGCAGCCAACACCTTATGGGAGAGAGAAGGCTGCAGAAATGGAGGCTGCCACTGCACTTGAGCTCCAGAGTTCTCAGTCCTGCTATCAGCAGAGCACAAAGCAGAGCGGCCTCTCTGAAGGCTGGCTACCTTGTCAACATCTGCTTGTAACTACCAACCTCTGCAGCTATTCTCAAATAATAGAGCTTACTCCATCAAGGTCAGGGCCACCAACTGCCAGACCCTTCTCAGCCTAAGCCTTGGCTACCTAAACTTCTCATATCCAGCCTCCCTACTTCCATGCTAAGGGGTGTTAAAACTTGTAACTTGTTCTTTGTTTTATCCAGAGCAACTCAGTCTCAAATAATATGTTTCCTCTCAGAGTGGTGCTTAGCACTCCCCTTCTAAGGTTCAAGAAAAGCAAAATAGATGTCTTCTCCAGTGTTGAGCTTCTCGCAGAAGACACCTTCGCAGCAAATCCTCCAACTGAATTTAAATCTTGTGAGAATTGGGGGTTTGTCTTGTGGATCAGCCTGAAAGTCTCTTTCCTCTGGAGAGGCCTGGCTAGGTCTCAGCTTACCTCCCCAACCCCGAAGCCAGGACAAGAGCTCTAGGCTGCATTTTCAGGGCATACCCTTTCTGTCTCCACATGACTTTTGGTAGTCATGTCACTTCTTTTGTGGTTTCTGATGTTCTTCCTCTCTTTTAAATATAGTTTATCAGTTATTACCCTGACTCTTTATTAGCGGCTGTCACACAGAGGTAGATTTCTAATCTACCATCAACCAAAGAAGTCCTTGCACTCAATTTTTTAAGAGATGAATATGTTGACTTTGTATCTGGAAAGTTCCTAAGTGGTGACTTTCTGCAAAGGAATAAAGAAAGATCTGTTTCATATGTATTCTACCCACCCACTTTGTTTCTAACTGAAGATCTGTGTTCTACCTGGAGCTCTATTTAGTATTGCTAATTTTTTCAGATATTTAAAGATAATCATTATTTTATTCTGAGTCTTCTCTACTTAGACATAACTATCTCTTCCAACTATCCACAGGTTTTTTTTTAATCAACATATATATTCAAGAAGCATCTATGGAACATCTGCAATTGTGATGGTTAATACTATGAATCGGTTTGACTAGAGCAGGGTTTGAAACCTGTGGGTTGAAAACCCTTTGGGACCCAAAAGACCCTTTCACAGGGTTTGCATATCAGATATCCTGATACCAGGTATTTACATTATAAATCATAACAGTAACAAAATTTCATTTGTGAAGTAGCGACAAAAATAATTTTATGGTTTGGGTCACCATAACATAAGGAACTGTATTAAAGGGCCACAGTATTAGCAAGGTCAAGAACCACTGGACTAGAGCGCTGTACTCAGACATCTCGTTAAACTTTCCTTCTGTGATGGTACTTTGAAGATGAAGCTGAAATGTGAGGCAGTAGACTTACATAAAGCAGATTACCTCCTACAGTGTGGATCAGCCTACTCTGGTCAGCTAACAGTCTTGCCAGACTGAAACCCTAAAAGGAAGCAAGAATGCTAACGAGGTGCGCCTTCCTACAGTCCTTCCCCTTCAGGCTCCTGTCAGGCCCTGTAGACTTTTCACTTGCCAAGTCTCCATAGTATTGTGAGCTAAAGCCTTAAAATGAGCCACCCTTTCTTCCCCTCTTTCCCTTCCCACCCTCAGTTACATTTCTTCAGAAAACTTTGAATAGTGGTTAAGTTCTAAGAATCCAATATTTAATCTTGTGTATCTTATCCTGGTCTAAACCAACATAATTCTGTCCATATAACTTTTAAAGCTGTTCCTAAACCACATACAATCTAATAAGAACACATAACTTGAAATCTGTATTTTCACCTAATTTTAAGCTAATATAATCTTTCAAGGCAGCCAAGCTCAAACTAATCCACATTACCACTTAGCCTGAGTTCTCACAATAAAATTCTCTAAGCTTCAAAGCCTAACAAACAAACTGAAAAAATTACTATACCACATCTTACCAATTCATTAGTTCTACAATTGTTTGGAAGGACATGTACAATATACATAATATTTTGCTACTAAATTATTTTTATTTACAATTTTTCATACAATAGATTTTGATCATGTTTTCTCCTTATTCTTCTCAGATCCTCTTCATATCTCTACTCACCCAAACACATGTTATTTCTCTCTCTCTATCTCTCTTTCTGCTAATTTTATTGTTTGAAATTTAGTTTCTTATCAAATAAGCAAATTCTTTTAAAATCCTTACGTTTTGTTTCAGTATATATAAGTATTTCTGTTTCATATTAATGAAATATTAGTCTTTATCACACAAAAAGGCATAGTTGAGATCAAGAGAAATAGTTAACACCATCAACTATAAATGAAGCCTTAATTCAAATAGTATATAATTGAAACGATATAAAAGGAAGAACACGCTGCTGCAGACAATCCTGATCTCCAGTGTTGGTTCTAAACATGGGAGTTTCAAAACAGGATAAATTGCTTATTCCTCAAAACTGTTTCCAATTTCCTTTTTAGTAAGATGGGGAAAATACAACTAAAACTAACACCACGGCATTGGCGTGAAGATTAAAATACATAAAGCACTTGTCACATTGCCTGGCACACAGCCATAGCTGGCGTGTGTCTACATTGAAGCGAACTGTGCAAACTCATCCAGAGTTAAATCTATTCCTGATTCGTCGTGTTCTCTTAAGTCAGCCTAGAACACTAAAACACAGGGCAAAGGTAGAAGGAAATGGAGGATGATAAAGAAAGAGAGCAGGGTGACATGTTAGTATATGAAGCTGCTACATAAATCACTATTAAAGGCTGAAGATTCTTTTGAAGACAGCTTAGAAATATACTTTTATTCAGTCTCTTGGCAAACAGCAACTTATGGTCAAAACAGAATAAACACAGTGATGTCTGGGATTTGGTTAAACATTTAAATTGCATTTCAAATTGTTGAATTTGGCAAAATCTAAAATAATGTTTGCCAAGTCCTTAACTTTTTTACTTGCATGTATTCAAGGGAAAGCCAGCTTGTAGATTTGAATCATTTAGATTAGAAACTCATTAAAATTTATAGAGTGCTTTATCCAGGCACAAAAACTCAGCCCCAAATCATTACAGTTTAACACTGGGGAGATTAAAAAAAAAAAAAAAAAAAGCCTTACATAAACCACTGCTCTGTACTCTAAGTTGCTGAGACTCAGAAGAAAAAGATTAACTCAGAAAGGCCTCATGAAAGAAAAAACATTTTGAAGAGGTAATTAAAGAAGTGAAATAGCACTGACTACACAGGAAATGGAAAGCCCTCCAAGAATGCAGGGAAATGATGTTACATAACAGCTGACAAGGACAATATGCAAAATCCCAGTGACTTGATTTTTATTTAAACATGTTTTTCTGAAATGTCTAGAACAACTGGATTTTCAAGGATAGACACAGAATAATCCCAAGGGGATATTTATTCAACACTGCGTGTCCACACAAGCCAAGCTCACTAACAAACACCAAGAAACAAAGCTAAGACAGGGGTGTCCTTGCCCTCTGGAAGCTCATCATCTGCAGGGGAAAACAGATTTTAGAGAAAGGAAACTGAAGACATCAGATGAGGTGGCATGCACCTGCAATCCTAACACTTGGAGAGTAGAGGTGGGAGGGTCAGGAGTTCAAGGTCATCCTCAGTTAAGTGGTAAGTTTGAGGCCAACCTGGGCAATATCAGACTCAGCCTCCAAAAAATAAATAAAATTCAAGCCACCAAATATTTACACACTGTGTACGAGCTTGAATGGATCAAGTATTAAAAGTCTTTTTATTTTTCAGTGGTGCCAAGATTATGCAAAGGTGCCACTGCAGCCAGGCCAGTTTGGTGCCTGAAGAATCATACCTGGAGGCAGCTATGCTCACCGCCATGTGAACTCACTGTGAGTCCCCAGTAAGGGGGGCAGGGGCTCTTTCTGACAAGGACTCTGTTACCTGCTTTTCTATCGATTCCTCCTGGTGGGGCGGCCTTGCCAGGCCATAAGGGGAAGAGGATGTGCTCCATCCTGATGTGACTTGATGTGATGGAGTGGGTTGTGGGGTCCCTTTTCTGAGAGGTAGGGGAGGAGATAGGAGGAAGAGGGAGGAAGAGTGGAGAATAAAGGGGAGGAGGGAGGGGACTACCATTGGGATGTAAAGCGAATAAGTAAAAGTTAAAGAAAAAGGGAAAGGAAAGGAGAGGAGAGGAAGGGAGAGAAGGGAAGGGAGGGACAGGGGAAGGGAGGGGAGTAGAGAAGAGGAGGGAGAGGAGAGAAAAGAATCATAGAGAAGAAAGAAGAGAAAAGAAGAGAAGAGAAGAGAAGAGAAGAGAAGAGAAGAGAAGAGAAGAGAAGAGAAGAGAAGAGAAGAGAAGAGAAAAGAAAAGAAAAGAAAAGAAAAGAAAAGAAAAAAGAAAAGAAAAGAAAAGAAAAGAAAAGAAACCTAGACCTGGGACTTTGGGCATGTGATACAAGCACTCTGCCAACTGAGCTAATCACCAGCCTGGGAAACAGTTTTATCATCATGGATTTTAAGCTGTAAGGCTAGGACCATTAATAAAACAGAATCATCTCAAGAAAGTTTTTTAAAAGTCTTAATGGCCTTAAAGTTCATTACACCCAGTTTTGTTAAGTGAACTCTAAAACCCTGAGATGTAAAATGCTTTTGGTCACAGCAAGCGGCTAGACAGAAACAAAGCCCGGCCTTTATACAAGTTTCCCAGCTTACCCTCAGTGCCTATTTTTTTACTCAATATTTATTGAGTGCCTACCATAGTTAACCACTGCTAAATGTTACCAGGGAAGTAAGAAACAGAACAACAGAACAAAGCCCATCACCCCCAGTCCAGTCCTAGGGAGGGGTGTGAACACGATCCACTCAAAATAAGCCATGTGACACAAAACGGCACAGTCTGCAGGACTGGGAATGGAGACCCTGACTTAGCCGAGGAGGATCACAGCTGCTTCACTTCACGTCTGGTAACGCCCACACAGGGAGTATGACTTTCCAACGGTTGCAAACGGAAGAAGAGCATTCCAGAAAGAAGAGAGTATAAACAAAACCCTGAATGTTCAGAAATAATTGCGTTTACTCTATTTCTGAGATTTCTTTTTCTTATCCTTTTCAAAGCAATTCTATACGTAGGCAAATGGTGTTTAAAGGACTAAAACCCCCAAAGCCCTATAGCGGTCCCTATGCAGAACTTAGGTTCTCTCTCATTGAACATTACACTCCCCCAGTGGCTCCTTCCACCGTTCTCTCCACACTTCAAAGTCACGTGTGTGTGCTGACATAAGGAAGTCCTGTGCAGCAGGAAGGCATTCTCTGAGCCATCTCATCATCCTCACCCTAGTTTCCCAGTATGGTTAAGACAGTGTGGGGTTTTCTACATAATTGCTATGACTAAATATATGGCACTTACTGAAGTTGTGTGTGTGAGTGCATGTGTGTGTTTCCTTTCTGCTATGCCTTTATGTGTTGCTTTGCTTTTATTCTTTTTTAATCTCTGATTAAATCCTTCTCCCATGTTCCAAAATTTTAAAGACACTTCAAAAAATAATTGTTATTTAGGCCAGTGAAATGGCTGGAATGTAAGGTGCCAGCTGCCAAGTCTGATAACCTAAGTTCAATCTAGGGACCCATGCTGCTGTGAGAAGAAAACCTACCCCTGAAAGCTGCCTCTTGACCTACACACACAGAGAGAGAGAGATAGACAGACAGACACAGAGAGAGACACACAGAGAGAAAGTCACTCACAGATACACACAAAAGGAAATGAATAATAGCACTTGGTATTATTAAAATCAAACGTAGATAAGTTATGTTCTACTAGAAATCTGCTCTTGTTTTCAGGGGCACTGGCCTTTTAGGCTATTCGTTGTGGCCCCCCATCTGTAAGAGAGCCCATCTTCCTAGATTCTGTGCCTTTCTGTTTCTCATTTCCTATCTCCACTTTGGTAGACACCACCTCCTGCTAGCTTCCCAAGAAAAATATGTTAGAGATAATATTTAAAAATTTTACATATCAACGTCAATCACACGTTACTGTATTTTGACAATGTAAAAAAATTCAAGGTTGAAAATTACTCTTTCAGAGCTGTTCAGTCATTATTCCATTATCTTCTACTTTCTAATATTGCTTTAAAGAATTCCAGCATTGCTCTTATTCCAAGTTTTGTACATGATTGTGTGTGTGTTTGTGTGTGTGTGTGTGTGTGTGTACTCTAATTATAAGTTTAAAATATATCTACCTGTAGTTTAAAAAAACTCAACATATAATAGCTTAGCCAAACGGAACTTTCTGTAACATGAAACCCAGAAATCGTGGTTGCTGATGTTGAGTCCCCAGTTCAGAGTATCAGAGCTGAGAATTTAATGGATTTCTGCTACAAGTCAGCCAGTGTGGCTGTGACATCTTGTTAACCTCACAGACAAGGAGGGTTAGAAAGGAAAGGATGGAAGGGTCTGTTAGAAACAAACTCTTCTCCTGAGTAACTTCTTCAGCGGACGCTGCTCACACGTTACAGACAAGCTCTGTCACAGAACATGGAAGCTGAGGCAGTAAGCTGTTTCTCTTCTGACCTCCAATATATGTTTTTTTTAAAAAGTAGAGAAAAAAACAGGGTCAAAGAGATGATCGAGAGTTATGTAATTCCTGCTGTGTAAGTCCTTCAAAGCTTTAAAACACGTGTTTCCGGGTCCTGGAAATTATTTTCTCTTCTTAACTTATTTGGTATTTTCCTTCCTTTTGTTTTCTCCATCATTTCTCTCCTGTACAATTCTTAAAGCCAGATGATGAGCTTCTGATATTGATTATCCACTTGACATTCTTAAAATGTTAAGGGATGAACCCACAGCCTAACCTGAGTAGGCAAAAAACACTAGGCTATAACCCAGATAATCTATTTCTCCTGTTTGAATCTCACTGTCTTTTAGTTCTCCTTCCTGACAATAGATTTCCCTATTTACTATTGAGTATTTCCTTGGAATTCTTTCTTTCATTCTCATTGCTTTTCATACTCTTATTTTACTCACATAAACCTTACTATTTTCAGAATTATTTTTTCTTCAAGTATAAGGACGTCAAGGTTAGACACCTTCACGCTAATACTTTAGATCACAGAAATAAGCTAAAAGCATTGCCAGTGTCTTAGTTACTGTTCTATTGCTGTGAAGAGATGCCAGGACCAAGACAACTTACAAAAGAAAGCATTTAATTGGGAGCTTGCTTACAGTTTAAGAAGGTGAGACCACGACCATCACGGCAGGGAACATGGTGGCCCGCATGGCCCTTGAGCAGCAGCTAAGAGCTTACATACTGATTCGCAAGCTGGACACAGAGAGAGCCCGGCTTAGGCTTTTGAAACCTCAACCCCCATTCTTCCCCCTGTGACACATTTCCTCCAACAGAGCCACGCCTCCTAATCCTTTCCAAAACAGTTCCCTCAACTAAGGACCAAGTATTGACATAAATGAGCCTATAAGGAGGGGGCATGGGGATACCCATTCAAACCACCACAACGAATATCCAAATTTTCTTTCTTGTACATAAGCTCTGTTGTAGAGAGCTTCATTCAATTATTCACAGATTCTACCTTCCCATGCTGCACAAATGGGGAAGTGGTTGCCATCAATGCCAGAAACGGGTAAGGACCAGACAGCAGAATTAATTTCAAGCAAGCTTTGTTTGCATCTCAAGCACCTCTCTTCTCCCCCTGTCTGTCCCATCTAATCCCTAAGATTCTCGAGCAGTCCTAACATGGTGAAAGATGACTCAGTCTGCTTATCAGTGGTCCGCACCGCCACACACGGTTGCCTGTGACATTCTCACTGCTCAGTTATCCGCAACTCATCCCTCTGGATTCCATCCTCCTGTACTATAGATGGTAGCAGAGATACCTCCTAGTTCTACTGAAAATGGAATGCATGGTTCTCCTGGTTTTGTTTGTTATTTTAGGTGATGTCCAGTAAATGACAAAAAGAAGTACTTCTTGTGCTATTCAGAAACACTCCAGTCTCTGTGAATATCAAGGTTAAAACATCCAGACAGTGAGAACAAGCAAAACTCCACCCATCATCAGCAGACAGTACTGGTGCTCATGCAGTGCTAATAATTTAGAATAGCTAGCTCACTGTTGTTTATGTTCCTGCTCATACTGCAATGTAGTATATAAGGCTATTGTTCTACGGTCACTCTGCCTAAGCATAAATCCTGTTTCTAATATTTGACTAACCAAGTGTTCTGGACAAACTATCATTATGGCAATCTTTTAGCCTACAAATATGCAACAGTGACAGGATTAACTGAACAAAGAACATGGCACAAAAATACTAAGTGCTATTATCAACTCCGAATATCTCAGTTTTCAAAAGCAGTTTGAATGACAGTTACAGGTACCAACTTGCTGAGTCTTGTAAATAACATTATCAGGTAGACACTATGGCTATGACAGTTTCATGAAGAAAGAAATAATATAGTAGTCGGTCCAATAATTTACCCAAGATCACATAGACAAAAGTATTTAAGTGAAATCCAGTATTTAAGTGATCTTACGACATCATACACAACCTCTTTGCTCTCTTACACTGTACAATTTAGGTCTTATTTAGAACTGTGGAGAAATTAAAGAAACATTTCTAAATAACGCTATACAATTTGGCTAAAACTGTATTCGCCTATCTAGAAGCAGAAATTATACATGTAACATTCCTATGAGCAAAGAACACAAACCATGAGCCTGGAGCACTGTGAATAAAAAAAAAAATGCTTGAAATGCTTGGAAATTAAAAAATAAATAGAGGATATAAAGAAAAATCAAATGAAAAATGTAGAACTCAAAATAGTAATAACAAAAGTCTAAAAAGTCAGCGAAATAATTCTGTAGCATAAAGAGTGGACGAGCCTCATCTGGTGTTTCACACCTTTCATCCCAGCACTCAGCAAGCTGGCCGGAAGCCAGCCTGTCTCAAGAAAACTGGCAGAAGAAAGTGTTAATGAACTTGATGTCAGATTATCCAATCTGAATAACAGAGAGTAAAGGTACATTAAAAACAAGTCTCAAGAATCACAGCACAACACCAAAATGTTTAATATTTGTATCATCAACTCACAGGAGGAAAAGATTGCAATAAAAAACAATTGGGAAAGAAAATAGCTAAAAATACTTCCTAATTTTTCAAAAGTTACAAACCGAGAAATGTACCACAATTTCAGTATCCATTCTTTGGTAGAGGGACATCTAGGTTCTTTCCAGATTCTGGCAGAATAAAGTTGCTATGAATGCAGCTAAGCAAATGTCCTTGTATGATGGAGTATCTTTGGGGTACATGCCTGAGAGTGGTATAGCTGGGCCTTGAGGTAGAACTATTCCCAGTTTTCTGAAAAGATGCCAGAATGATTTCCAAAGTGGTGGTACAAGTTTGCACTCCCACCAGCAATGGAGGAGGGTTCCCTTTCTCCACATCCTCTCAAGGATGTGTTGTCACTTGAGTTTTTATCTTAGTCATTCTGAGATGGAATCTCAGAGTCGTTGTGATTTGCATTTTCCTGATGACTATATTTACACAATGGAATACTACTCAGCTATCATAAACAGAGAAATCATGAAATTTGCAGGCAAATGATGGGAACTCAAAAATATCATCCTGAGTGAGGTAACCCAGAAGCAGAAAGTCATGCAGGGTATATACTCACTTAGAAGTGGATATTAGCCATAGAACATAGGATAAACATACTATAATCTACTGACCTAAAGAAGCTAAACAACGAGGGGAATGCTGGAGAAGATGCTTAAATCTCATTCAGGAGGGCAAACAGGATAGACACCGGAGGCAGTAGAAGAGAGGGAACAGAATAGGAGCCTACCACAGATGTCCTCTGAAAGACTCCACCCAGCAGGGGATCAAAGCAGATGCAGAGACTTACAGCCAAGCTTTGGGCTCAGGGCAGAGAGTCTATGGAAGAAGTGGGGAATAGAAGGACCCAGAGGGCACAGGAGCTCCACAAGAAAACAAACCAACAAAGCCAAAAAATCTGGGCCTAGGGGGTCCTGCAGAGACTGATGCGCCAACCAAGGACTATGCATGGAAAGGACCTAGACCCTCTGCTCAGATGTAGCCCATAGGCAGCTCAGTCTCCAAGTGGGTTACCTAGTAAGGGGAGCAGGGGCTGTCTCTGACATGAACTCAGTGGCTGGCTCTTTGATCACTACCCCCTGGCAGGGAGGTGATACCAGGCCACAGAGGAAGAGGATCCAGGCAGTCCTGATGAGACTTCATAAGCTAGGGTCAGATAGTAGGGGCTAAGGACTCCCTCTTTTCAGTGGACTAGGGGAGGGAGACAGTAGTAGAAAAGGGAGGAAGGAGAGACCAGGCAGAGATGTGGGAGGTGAATAAATGGCAAAAAATAATAAAATAAAAAATTTTGAAATAAAATAAACCAAGAAACACAAAGAAAAAAAAAGAAAGGAAGGAAGGAAGGAGGGAGGGAGGGAGGGAGGGAGGGAAGGAAGGAAGGAAGGAAGGAAGGAAGGAAGGAAGGAAGGAAGGAAAAAAGAACAGTGAACCTATAATTTCTATATCTAGACATAAGACAATCAAAAACTAAACTCAAACCATTTAACAAAAGCTGGATATAGTAATAGATGCCTTTAATCCTGGCACTTGGGGAGGCAGAGACAGGAGGATCACTGTGAGTTCCCGGCCAACCTGGAATACATATCAAGTACCAGGCCAGCCAGAGCCCCACAGTGGGACAACAACAGCAAAGATTGAAAACACCAAAAATATTAATCAAAGCCAAAGAAAAACTACACACTGATTTTAGGGAAGCAATGATGGCCAAGATGTGGGCGGGGGGGGGGAGTCCTCTCATCAAGTTATAGAGGTCAGAAGGAAAGAGTACATACTCCTAAAGTATTGAAAGGAAAGACCCATCAAACCAAGATCCTATATCAAATCCAATATCCTCCAGGAACAGAATGAAAGAAAGGCTTGCTTGGATGAAAAAAAAACCTAGAAGAATCCATCAACTAAAAGATTTCTAAAACAATCACAAGAGGAAGGTTCTTCACACAAGAGCAGAAGATACTAGGAAAAGAACTGGAATACAATGAATGAGGAAATACAATGCATTCTTTCTCCATCCTGAGTTCTTTAGATTGTGTTTTGATGAAAAACAAAGCTGAGCATTATCTGAGGAATCTTTCAAAGTATATGGAGTTGCCAAATAGACCTATGTATGATCAATTGACATTTGACAAGCTACAAAGTCAAGTCAAAAGAGACAGCAGTCTTTTCTTAAGTGGCACTAGAAGAAATGACATCAAAAGAGGAAAAGGCCAAGTGGCAGGATGGATTAGTGGGTAGAGGCACTTTCTTGAAGGCCTGATGACCTGGGTTTTACCACTGGATCACTGGATCTCACAAAGGACAGAACTGGCTCCCTAAATGTGTGCTCCGAGCTCTACACACAGGTTATGGCATACATGTGCCTGCGCGCACACACACACACACACACACAACCGTGCATAATTAATTAATATTAATTAATTAAAATATTTTTAGAGAATGTCAAAGCATTCTTCATACTTCACACAAAATTCCATTCAAAATAAACAACCAACCTAAATGTTAAGCATAACACTATTAAATTTTAAAGAAATTTATTGACAAAAGCATATTGTAACATTCTCAGACAAAGATACAATCACCAGAAGCACGATTTGATAATTTCTTTCTTTTTCACAAATGGTACTTAATCAAACATTTTAGTTTTTCCAAAGACCTAGAACAGACCATAAGCCAAAAGGAAAATATGCAAACTAGGAATCAGAAAAAAACCTTAAATTTATAATACATTTAAAAGCTTCTACAACAAAAGAGCATAAAAACATTTCTTTTAAAAAGCATATAAGAAGCAGGAATGGCAGTGGAGGTCTGTAATCCCGGCACTCAAGATTGCTCTCAAGAGAAACCTGAGTTCCATACCAGGCTGAACTACACTGTAGCTCCAGTACAGCTGGGCTACACATCAAGACTCTGTCTCAGTCAATCAATCAATCAATCAATCAATGTACATAAATATATAAAAACGAAATGAAGGATAAACAAAAGATGCATTTCACCAAAGAAAGAAAGAGTAAAAGAGAGAAAGAGAAGAGGGACGCAAGAAAACACAAATGGTAACTAAGCACATGAAAAGATACTGTGCAGTTTAGACTTTGATCATTAAAAAAATACAAATAAAAATGCCACCGGGAAATGCCACTACATGCTTTACAAGACTTTACAGGTGCTGCCAATGATGAAGAGCAACTAGACCTCTCCAAACACTGCTGGTAGAAAGGCTACAGCAAAGCAACCACTTTGAAAAACAGCTTGACCCTTTCTAAACCAAATTTAAGCATTCATGTAACCGGTGTCTCAAATCCTGTTCTTAAATAACTAAGTTGTTTTTTTTTTCCACAAAAAATGTAAATATTTAGAGAAGCTTTATTCATAAACACCCAAAACAAAGTTGTTAAGCCGTGGCACTGGAGTGATAGCTCAGGAATGAAGACCGCTGGGTGTTCTCAGAGAGCACCCAGGTTCAATCACCAGCACCTTCATGGCAGCTCACAATCCCCTCCTAATCCAGTGGATCCATCACTGCCTTCTTCACAATGTCACATGACACACACACATAGGCAAAACATGAATGCATGAAAGATACATTAAAAATTTTAAATTGTTAAAGCAGTGTGTGTGATGTGTGTGTGTGTGTGTGTGTGTGTGTGTGTGTGTGTGTGTGTGTACAAGTTCATATGCACATGTACACATGTAGAGGGCAGGGTTGAATAAATATCAAGCGTCTTCCTCAATCACTCTCCAATTAATCTTTTAAAGCTGGATCATTCCCCAACCTGGAGTTTCCCTGGTTCAGACAGACTGGCTGGTCAAAGCCTCAGGAATCCTATTTCCACCAACGCAACGCTGGATTCCAGGTGAGTGCTGGCAGCCATGACTTTTCACATTATGCCTACGCTGATAGGTTATTTGCCAACTTTTCCTCCTTTTATAATAATTTACAACTGACATTACCTAAACCTGATCAAAGTTAAATGATTTACTGATTTAACAAATGATGTGCAACTAGAAAAATCATGTAGTTTACTAACCACATTTCACACATACAAAAAAAAAGCACATAAACGTCACCTTCCAAACATGGTATGACCTTTGCTCTCAGGAAATCACAGCTGCTGTGGTTATCTGCACAAGACGTTCACAAGATCAAACTAGTCAAACCTCTACTGGAAAACTGATGGGCTCATGGGAACCCACAACTATCTAAGGAGCTTGTGGTAGTTGAAGGCTGCCAGGCGGGGACATCTTCTTCCTTTTGGGGGTCTGACCACTGGTAGGTTGCCCACAGTCTGGTGGAGGGTCCCATCCCCATGTGTCTACAGGCAGTGCTTGGACTCACTGGATTTGTTTAAAGTTTTTTTTGAAAGTGGGGAGGAGAGGAGGTGGGAGACATGAAGTTAGGAGGAGGATATACAGGGAAGGGCAGGGGTGGGTACCTGGAGAGAGAACCGGGGTGAAGATGATCAAACTACATGTATGCATGGTTTGTAGGTGTAAAGTGTTTCCCATGGGCTCCTGGGTTTGAATACTTGGCAACGAGAAGATGCCACTGTTTTTGCAGGTTGTGATGCCTTTAGGGGAGTGGCCGCCCTGGAGAAACTGGGTTATTGGGAGGTAGGCCTTCGGGGCTTATAGCTCAGTCCCACTTCTGCCCATCATAATGGATTATGCCCCCTTAAACTGGGAGCCAAAATAAATCCTTCCTCTCTTTAAAAGCAAAAAGCATACAAGAACAGAAACTTTCTTTTTTTCTTTTTTGGAAGTGTCAAAATGTCATTATTGATATACCTGTGTTTATATGTGACACATTTGTGTGTGCATGTGGGTATATGTTTCTGATGAATCTACATGTATGTGTGTGGGTACAAACGCATGTGTGCACGTACAGGTCAGAGGTCAATCTTAGATGCCATTCACCAAGTGAGTGCTGTGGCCTTGTTTGTGAGGCAGGATCTTTGGCTGGGACCTGTGGCTGGGTTACCAGCACTCCCATACATTTAGCTTTTTCACTTGAGTTCTGATGATCACACTGATATCCTGCTTGAATAGCGAGCATTTATCAGCTAAGCTAGCTCTCCAGCCCCTCAAAGTGGTAAAGACACAACTTTAAAGAAACTCAGGGCACAATCTAAGAGAATATCTTCTACATATAAACTATATAGAACACTTGTAGAGTAGCCACTGACACTAACAATAAGCTAGAATTCAGTCATGAAGACTCAGCAGAGTGAATCCCCAGAAAGCTAGCTTGTGTCTTTGAACTTCACCCTACATAAATTATCCAAAGCAACATCCTACAGTGCAAGAATATAAGGTATTGATGTCCTCCACCTAATGGCTTAGTAAATGAAACACTAAAAAGTTGCAGAAGCTTGAATAAATGGCTGGATGAACACCAATATTCTAATACTATACTGTCTGATAGATATAGCTAGTTTGAGTACTTAAAATGTGGCTAATTCAAATCATGAAGTGCTGTAAATATAAAATACACATGAGCCTTTACATATTTGATACAACATAAAGAATGTAAAATACCCCATTAATAATTTCTCTTACTAATTATATGCTCAAATGCCTTATATTTAATTAGCTCAAATAAAATACATTAAAATTAACTTCAGGGAAATTTACTGGAGATGTTCCGTCAAATGGACATGCAGTTCAACATCCTTCTAGGTATTTATTATTATATTCACACTAGTATAATAATTATACCCAGGTTAGTGTAGCTCTGAACCTTGATCAGAGAAGCCTGTTTCAGCAGTATGTGATAGTCAAATCAAGGAGCCATAACTGGTCAAAGTGCTGAGAATAAATTATGTCTGAGTACTTGGCCCCAAATAGGACATTGAAGTCACCCCATCCAAGCTCTGGGGTCATCATGGAAAAGGAGGTGAAAGGACTGTGGAACCTAAAGGGCAGAAAGGAGGGCAGCAGGACACTGTCTTCTGGATACAGCATGTCTGTTGTTACAATATAAATACACAGCAGCTGTGACCGCAAACACAAAGCTAAGAAAAGGAAGAAAAGGAAGGGAAGGGAAGAGAGGTGAATGAAGAGGGAGACTAGTTGGGAAGAAGGAAGATATCTACAAGAGTGGAAATGCAATGAGAGATGTAGTGGGGTGGTGGGTATGACAGTACATGGTGCACAGGTATGATAATGCCAAAAATATTTCTAATTAAATTTAAGAATATCAGATAGATGGAAGAAATTAAAACCACCACCTTCTGGTGAGATAATTTAAAGTCATTTAAAAATTCAATCACGGGCCTGGAGAGATGGCTCAGCAGTTAAGAGCATTGGCTGCTCTTCCAAAGGACCCTGGTTCAATTCCCAGCACCCACATGGCAACTCACAACTGTCTGGTCTGTAATTCAAATTCCAGTGGATCTGATTCCCCTCACATAGATATATACATATGCCAAATGTACATAAAAATAAATAAATTTTAAAAAATCAGTCACTTGGAAATTTTAAATTACATATGTAGTTCCATTACCTTTCCACTAGCATTGGCCATGGTACTCCTAGAGAGCCATAGTTTACCAATATAGGGCATCCAGAACCAGACAGACTTGGGTTTAATATCTCAAAACCACTACACATTTACTGGGTGACTCTACAGAGCATTACAGAATTGAAATAAAGTAAAGCTTAGACTATTAAACCTACACTATAGTAATTTTGAAAAGATATGGTACATAGAAGATGTAAAGTATGTCCTACAATCAATAACCATTCTGTATTCCTGTTTCCGTCACTTTTCCAGTTTTGTTTTCCACTAATTTAAGACAAAGTTAAAATTCCATAATGGACAGTCCCAAGGCCTGTCATCACTGATGTTTCTATCTAGGTTAGAACAACCCCCATGACCAGAAAAGCAGACAGAGGCTGGTAACCACTGATGAGCCAAGGTAAACACCTGATCCAATAATAAAATAAGCCCAAAAGGTGTCAATAACAAGTTTCTACATCACTTGTATTTGATCCATGTGGATTCCATCCTAGAACGGACTGGCAAATACCAAGATGGTAACACAGAGAGATAAAGAGGTGACACCGAATAACCAGAGACAACAAGCAGAGACAAGACATTGACTTGTTTGCCTCACACACATGGCTCATTTATTATATGTTACATGATTCAGAGAGATCCACTTTCCAGTCCTAGTACACAGTCTCTTTACAATAAGGATGGATGAAGACTTTGTTCCTTGAACCCAAAATGACGTATCTAACCTTCATAAAGGACTAAGCTGAAAAAAAAAAGAAAGAAAAGAAACAATAAACTCTGCCCCAGGTTTAGAAAAACAACTTCTCCTCACAATATATAGTCCCTTTCCCAAATATGACAACAAAAAATGACAACTGCAACAGCAGGGCAAGGACATGAACCTGTAACATGCCTTTAGCAAGCCACTACCAGTAACACAGTTTTAAATGTCTCGCCTGTATTGCAGAAAAATGTGTACAAAAAACAGAAAAATTTGTCAGACAGAAAAGTCTATAGGTAATTATTAAAGACAACAAAATGCAATTGATTACATCAGAGTTCTCTGGCCACCCTTTGTGGGGCAATCTACATGACTTTCTAAAATTATCTGAAACTCCAAAGCAAGAGAGGGAGAAATTCATTTGATCATTTTATTGTATTAATAGATAGGATTGAAGTCAAGCCTAGAGGAACAGCTATATAACAGACAGCTATTAGTTGTTTCAAACTACCTCTTTCAATGTAATGTCTCCCTGAATCAGAAAAAATAATATGAAATTAAAGAAAAGCTCTGAATTTGGTTTCATTGTCAAGTTTTATAAAAATTTAACTCTGAAGAAGGAAACTGAAGAAGACACTAGAAGATGGAAAGATTGTTCATGCTCATAGACTTCAAGAATTAGTATTGTGAAAATGGTTTTCCTACCAAATGTAATCTACAAGCTCAAATCAATCCCCCATCAAATCTAATATCATTCTTCACAGACATAGAAAAGGTAACATTTATATGACAACACAAAAGACCACAGCCAAAGCAACCTGAATCAAAAAGTGAATAATGCTATATAGCTCATCATACTTGATTTCAAGATACACTGCACAATTTTAAAAAAAAGCATTCTACTCATGATACTGACACAAGGCATGTATATCAATACAATAGAATAAAGGTAGAATAAAGGACTTGACCCAGATGGAAGCCAACACAGCTACACCCACCTTCTTATAAAAATGCTAAAAATACATATTGGAGAACAGAAAGCTATTGAATGAGTAGTGTTTGGAAACTGCAGTATCTACAGGTGGCAGAATAAAATTAGATCCCTCATCTCTCTCACCTTGCACACAAAAAAACAACAAACAAACAAACAAACAAAAAAACAGCTTTAAGTGTATCAAAGACCTGTGAGACCTATAACTATTACAGAAAAAAATATAGTGAAATATTTCAAGTAAGGGGTTTCTGAATAGGGCTCCAATCACTCAAAAAATAGGGCCAGCAACTGACAAATGAGATGATAATATTACAAAGCTTTCGTATATCAAAGGAAAAACTATGAAGTGAAGAGAAGCTGAGAAAATATTTTCCAACTATACCTCTGACAGAGGACTAACAGCCAACATACACAAAGAACTCAAAGTCTAAACAAAAACAAACAAATAACCTAAAGAAAGAATGGACTAAAGAACTAAACAAAGTTTTCAAAATACAGGCCAGGTACGGTGGTGTATGACTTAAATCCCCAGTACTTGGGTGACAAAGGCAGTCAGATCTTTTTGAATTCAAGACCAGTTTGGTCTAAATAAATAGTAAGTTCTAGGCCAGGCAGAGCTACAATAGTGAATCAATGTCTAAAAACAAAAGAAAACAACAAAGAAGACATACAAATGGCCAATAAATGCTTTTTTGTTTAAGTGTTCAACATCCTTAGTTATCTGGGAAATGCAAATTAAAACTACTCTGAGATTTCATTTCATCCCAGTCAGAATGTTCATCATCAAGAAAACAAGTGACAATAGATGTTGGTGAAGATGCAGAGAAAGAGGAAACTGCCAATGTTGACTGTTGGTAGGCATGTAAACTGACACAGCTACTAAGAGAACTCAGTGCAGAGATCTCTCAAAATGCTAAGAGTAGAGATGTCATAGGGCCCAGCTATCCTATTCCTGGCATATACACAAAGGTCTCTATCCTACCCTGGAGACATTTGCTAACCCGGGTTCACTGCTGCTCTATTCACAATAGCATGGAAATTAAATATGGCGAGATGTCCACCAACTGATGAAGATAAAGAAAAATAATGTGGTTCATATACACATAACAGAATTTTATTCAAATATAAAGAAAAATTAAATTATGGAATTTACAGGATAATTGATGAAATCAAAAAATGTTATATTAAGTGAGGCAGCCCAGGCTCAGAAAGAGTAACACAGTATGTTTTTTCTAGGTCAACCCTAAATTCTAACCTTTTTATATGTGCACTTATGTAGTAGTGAGTGTATGTGGAGGCCAAAAAACTAGAAATGGGCTCATGGGAGGAGAAAACGTTCAAAGGGGAAAGGGTAGCAAAAATGTGATATGAAAGGATAAAGGAGGAATATTGAGAGTAAAAAAGCTTAAGCAGGGAAGAAAGGTCAGGAAGATGGGGAGAAATAAGAGGTCAGCGAGGGTCAACCAAAACTAAAGATTATGAAACAGCCATTAAAAAAAACCTAATACTGATTGGTTAATTTTTTTAAAACAATGTTAAATCAAGCACAGTGATCCTTTAATCCCACGTGCCTTTAATCACAGTGCTTACGGGGTAAAGGCAAATGAATTTCTGTGAGTTTGGAGCCTCCTGATCTATATAGTGAGTTACAGGCTACACAGTGAGATTCTGTTTCTAAAGGAAAAAAAAAAATAAAGTTTGAATAGAAATATCTACTCTACATGAGTAGAAAAAGATACTCCCCCAAATCACAGGTTATCAAAATACCAGTGTCAGGGTGGGCTACCTCTCCATAGCCTATTGACTAGGGAGGCCCCAGAGACTTCCTAAAAATATAGACAATTTCCGCTATCAGAACCATAATGTAAGACTGTATTGCTCAGTTTTGTGACACAGAACTCAGAGAAACCACATTGAAAATGAGCTTGAAGCTTCCTCCCTGCCGGCTCGTACTCAGGACGGGAAGGTGTGTGCCAAGCTGCTACAGGGAATTGTTCATCAACAGTCTGACTCAGCTGTAGATCCTATGCACTACTCTGCCAACCTGCAAAGAAACTGTGTCCATGGTACACTAGTGGCAGTTTTGTTATGGACGTAGCCAACCATTTTCTGGTTGAAACGGAGGCACTCTCAACAGAAGAGAATTCATATCTGGTACTGAAAACCTCTCAAAAGAGCCCATGGATAAGGTGATCATAACCCACAGTGGGGGGTTAGTTTGACTAAATGGACATGATATGCCCATCAAATTGCTTTCTAAATAACTATGTTTATATTCACAAATTAATGCTGCTGTCAGCCTTGTTCAAAGAAGTTTCTTTCTTCAGGGGCTGGGGGTAGTGGTCACTGCACACACAGACACTTAGCACTGGTTGAGCAACAGAGAATAGGTAACAGTTGGTCAGCCTTACTAAGCAGAACATTTTGCCGTCCCTGGAAGGCTCAAGGAGGAGTGCAGAAGAGAGGAAAGGAGGGAAGTGTAAGAATGGGATTAAGTGGTGGAGTGCTGTGGAAGGCTGTTTCCCAACGCATGCGTGGCTCTTGCGTCACTGAGCTGACAGCAGCTTGATCTGCACAAGATCTACGCAAGAGTGGTCCATCAACTGCCTGTCATGTGTGGGGGAGGGGCTAATGAGGCCCAAGTGGCTAATGGGAGCTTGAAGAAAAGACATTTTCTCCAGTGATTTATTCACTGGTAGTGCCCCCACACACACCCAGAAAGAAACCTCTCACTCATGTTCCTGTAAGCTACTGAGTCACACACAAAATGAAGTAGAAGAATTAGTTGGAAAGAAGGGTGGCCAGCAGGAGCACAGAGATGACAGTAACATAGTAGTGGACTGGGTGGGATCAAAACACATTATATGCACATATGAAAATGTTATAGTGAAATACATTATTGTATATAATTGATATATTAATAAAATGATTAAAAAGCAAATGCTGGCAAGGAAAAGAAATCTTTGTAAACCACTGGTGGGCAGGTAAATTAGTATAGTCACTATGGAAAAAAATAGGATAGACAAAGCAAAAAACTCTCAGTAGAATTACAATCCAGCCATCCTACTTTTCAGCCTGCCTAGAAGATTAATTCTAAATGCAAATGTCAACTGAGATAAGCCTGTGAGCATTTTAATCACTCGTTTTCCCAAAATACATGTAATGATTCTAATTACTGAGACACTCTACACTTGAAGAAAAACACCAACATTTCCTTCAGAAATTATCAACGGTGATACGAGATTGAATTCTGTTTTTTGTAATATTGTGTAATATTCAAGAGGAAAATCCAGGCATTTGATTGGATGGCTCGGTTAGTAAAGCACTTGCCTTTCAAACATTAGGACCTGAGTTCAATTGCATCATCCATACCAAACACAGGGCACACTGGTACACACACTTGTAATCCCAGTGCTGAGAAGGCAGAGACCAGAATGCCTGGGACTCACTGGCCCTTCAGTCTAGCCTGGAATAGATTCTAGGCAAATGAGAGACCTTGTGTCAAAAGAACCTAAAAAGAGGTTAATTGTGCTCTTAACAGTGTTACCCAAGGCAGTCCTCAGTAGCCTCTACACATGCTTGAACACGTGTACACATGTACATGCGCACACAAACGTACACACACAGGGCAAAATAAACCCAGCAAAAATCAGCTACAAACGGAACCTAAAAGACAATCATTCCCAACATATTAGAACCTAAAGCCAACTACTAGAATCCTGGCACATCTCTAAGCTGGAATCCTATTCTAAGCGGGGCCAAGATGGCATCTTAACAAGATTCAAGGTAAGCTCATTCATCTATCATTTTAAGTGCCACCCCCCCCCCCAGGTGAGTCCAATGGAGTCTGGGATGGGTACTACCACAGTGAGAGCCACTGGGCCAGCTCCGCTAGACCCAGTTCTGTGCAATGTGATTTTCTTGGCTCTTCTCCTCACATCCTTGTACAAAGCCTGGCAACTGAGATTTAGGAAAATCAAACTGGAAGAGATGGTTCATTTTACATATCAACTTGGCTAAGCTACAGTGCCCAGCTGTTGATCAAACACTGTCTAGATATTATACTATACACATTTTTAGATGTGATTAACACTTCAATCAGCAGAGTTTTATTTAGTAAAGCAGACTTGTGGATAAGCTTCACCCAGTCAGTCAAAACACTTTGAAGCAAAAAAAAAAAAAAAAAAAAAAAAAAAAAAAAAAAAAAAAAAAAAAAAGAGAGGTTTTCAGAAGAAATTCAGCCTCTAGAGTACAACACAGAAACTGTCTGGAGTTTCCATCCTTGTTATTCAGACTCATGGCCACAGTTCTAATATGTTTTCACGAGTTCTAATCTGCACTTGAAGGCTGCCTCTTCTGCCCGACAGATGTGGACTTGGTGACTCCCACAATTACAGGAACCAATTATTTAATATCTCTCACTCTTGTTCTCTCCTCTCTCTCTGCCTCTCTCTCTCTCTCTGTTTTCCCTCCTCCTCTCCCTTCCTCTTTCTTTCCTCTTGATTCTTTTCTCTAGGGAAACTTAATATAGATACTATTATTTTAAATGCAGTATATTCACGTAATTTCTGATTTAGTCCTCACACAGTTGAAAAATCAAGTTGTTAGAAGACACTGTGACCAAAGACAGCAACAAGGGAAGCTTCAGCTAGTGTTTTGGAACAGAAGGCATTACAGCAGTAGATAAACTAGGTGAGTCAGGGACAGAGGGAACAAAGGCAGGAAGTTCACTGAAAAATAATGTGCAAAGACGAGGAAGACAGGATGTGGCTCTACCATACTCAACACTCTAGGTTCAGACCCTAGAAGCACCATTGCTGTGGGGATTATACATTTAAAAAGCATTTATCTGCTCTCTGCTTATGATTTTCCCTTTGTAAAAATTAGTTTTAGGTGGGATAGTACAATATTCAGGGTTTTGTATTTCACTCTTTTCACTGAACATAAGCTTTCTGAAATTTATTCATGTTTTAACATTTATCATAGTTCACTCTTTCTTATTGTTGCAGAGAAATATACTGTAGAGGGGGGGAATCTCATCTTGTTTATTCAGTCGTCACTTGGCAGACATCTGGATTGTTTCCAGGGTTAGCTAGAATGCTAGTACAAACTCTCACGAGCCGATGCTCTCAGTGCACTTGAGCAGGTACCTAATAGTGGAACCGCTGTGCCATACAGTAAGCTTGTATTTAAAATTCTGAGAAAATACAAAATCTGTTTCTTAAAGTAGTTTCAAACACTTTATATTTTATATTCTTACTAAGGTCTACGTTGCCGGTATGTGTTACCGTTTCTTTAAACAACTGAGTATGTATAAGAGGCATGTGTAGATTTCTAGTTAGACCAGCACCATTTGTTGAAGATGCTGTCTTTTTTCCATTGAATGGATTTGGCATCTTTGTCAAAAATCAGGTGTCCATAAGTGTGTGGATTTATGTCAGGGTCTTCTATTCGATTCCATTGATCCACCAGTCTGTTTCTATGCCAGTACCATGCAGTTTTTAGTATTGTTGCTCTGTAGTACAGCTTGAGATGAGGGATGGAAATACCTCCTGAAGATCTTTTACTGTAGAGAATTGTTTTAGCAATTCTGGGTTTCTTGTTGTTCCATATGAAGGTGAGAATTTTTCTTTCAAGGTCTGTAAAGAATTGTGTTGGTAATTTGATGGGAATTGCATTGAATCTGTAGATTGCTTTTGGTAAGATGGCCATTTTTACTATGTTAATCCTGCCAAGCCATGAGCATGGGAGATCTTTCCATCTTCTGATATCTTCTTTTAATTCTTTCTTCAGAGACTGGAAATTTTTTTCATACAAGTCTTTGACTTGCTTGGTTAGGTTCACACCAAGATACTTTATGTCCTTTGTGGCTATTGTGAAGGGTGTTGTTTCCCTAATTTCTTTCTCGGCCCTTTTGTCCTTTATATACAGTAAGGCTACTGATTTTTTTTTGAGTTAATTTTGTATCCAGCCACTTTGCTGGAGGTGTTAATCAGCTGTAGGAGTTCCCTGGTAGAGTTTTTGGGGTTACTCAGGTATACTATCATATCATCTGCAAACAGTGATACTTTGACTTCTTCCTTTCCAATTTGTATCCCCTTGATCTCCTTCAATTGTCTTATTGCTCTAGCTAGAACTTCAAGAATAATGTTGAAAAGATATGGAGAGAGTGGACAACCTTGCCTTGTCCCTGATTTACATGTAGAAAAATGCAAATAGATCCATACTTATCACCCTGCACAAAACTAAAGTCCAAGTGGATCAAAGACCTCAACATAAAACCAGACACACTAAACCGCTTAGAAGAAAAAGTGGGGAATACCCTTGAACTCATTGACACAGGAGACAACTTCCTGAACAGAACACCAACAGCACAGGCTCTAAGAGCAACAATCAATAAATGGGACCTCATGAAACTGAAAAGCTTCTGTAAAGCAAAGGATACCGTACTCAGAACAAAACGACAGTCTACAGATTGAGAAAAGATCTTCACCAACCCCATATCTGACAGAGGGCTAATATCCAGTATATATAAAGAACTAAAGAAGTTAAACAGCAAAAAAAATCAAGTAATCCAAGTAAAAATGGGGTACAGAGCTAAACAGAGAATTCTCTGCAGAGGAATATAGAATGGCAGAGAAACACTTAAAGAAATGCTCAACCTCATTAGCCATCAGGGAAATGCAAATCAAAACGACCCAAAGATTTCACCTTACACCCATCAGAATGGCTAAGATCAAAAACTCAAGAGACAACACATGCTGGAGAGGTTGTGGAGAAAGGGGAACCCTCTTCCACTGCTGGTGGGAATGTAAACTTCTACAACCACTCTGGAAAGCAATTTGGTGCTTCCTCAAACAACTAGGAATAGCACTTCCTCAAAATCCAGCTATACCACTCCTAGGCATATATCCAAAAGATTCTCAAGTACACAATAAGGACATTTGCTCAACCATGTTTGTAGCAGCTTTATTTGTAATAGCCAGAAGCTGGAAACAGCCCAGATGCCCCTCAGTGGAGGAATGGATGCACAAATTGTGGTATATCTACACAATGGAATATTACTCAGCAATAAAAAAAAAAAAAAAAACAAGGAAATCATGAAATTTGCAGGTAAATGGTGGGATCTGGAAAAGATCATCCTGAGTGAGCTATCCCAGCAGCAGAGGGATGCACATGGTATATACTCACTCATATAGACATATAATATAGGATAAACCTACTAAAATCTGTACAGCTAAAGAAACTATCAAGAGGGAGGACTCTTGCTAAAATGCTCAATTCCTACCCAGAAAGGCAAAGAGGCTGGACATCAGAAGAAGGAGAAAAGAGGGAACAAGTCAGGAGCCTGACACAGAGGACCTTTGAAAAGCTCTGCCCTGCAGACTATCAATGCAGATACTGAGACTTATGGGCAACCTTTGGGCAGAGTGCAGGGAATCTTAGGAAAGAAGTGGGAAACAGTAAGATCTGGAGAGGACAGGAACTCCATAAGGAGAGCAACAAAACCAAAAAATCTGAGCACAGGGGTCTTTCATGAGACTGATATTCCAACCAAGAACTATGCATGGAGATAACCTAAGACCCCTGCACAGATGTAGCACATGGCAGTTCAGTATCCAAGTGGGTTCCATTGTGATAGAAACAGGGACTGTCTCTGACATGAACTGATTGGCCTGCTCTTTAATTAACTCCCCCTGATGGGGAAGCAGCATTACCAGGCCACAGAAGAGGACAAGGCAGCCACTCCTGATGAGACCTAATTGACTAGGATCAGAAGGAAGGAAAAGAAGACCTCCCCTATCAGTGGACTTGGGGAAGGGCATGCATGCAGAGGGTGGAGGAAGGGAGGGATTGGGACAGGAGGAGGGAGGGAACCACAGGGGGGGGGGATACAAAGTGAGTAAAGTGTAATTGATAAAGAAAATTAAAAAAAAAGAGGGATGTGTGTTGTATATATTTGATGGTAGTTTCACTGTAGCCTTAATTCGTGGCTCTCTAGTGATAATATGGAGCACATTTTCTTTTACTTACTCCCTATTTGTAGATCTTCTTTAGAAAAATATCTATTAAAATCTTTGCTATTTAAAAGCATACCAGGGCTGGAGGTTTTGGTCAGTGGTATATCACCTGACTACAGTCAACAAGGGTTGGGTGTCAGAACCACAAAAGAAGGAAGAAAAGAGAAAAAGTTAAGGGAACTGGTTTGAAAAGCAACTGTTTAAAAAAAAAGATTAAAAATTTAACACTCAGGGGAACTGGAGAGATGGTCTAACAGGTAAAACACTTCCAAGCAAGCATGAGGACAGGAGTGTGAGTGCCGAGGACCCACATAAATATTACATGGACATGGCAGCCCACCAATAATCCCATCGCCTTGGAGGTGGAGACAGGGTATCTCCAAAGCAGGTTGATCCACCAGACTAGTTGAGATGGCGAGCTCTGGGTTTAAGTGAGAGCCTCTGCCTGTATATACGAGACGGATAGCAAGAGAGGAAGACACCAGATGTTGACCTCCGGCCTCTACACACTCATGCACCTCGCTGTACTTGCACTGTGCGCCCAAATACATGTGAACATGTAAACATAGAAACATATACATGCACGATAAATACACACGCATATGCAAAATGAGCATTTGGTAACTAATATTATTATATTAAATTTCTTTGAGATCAGGTAATAGTATTTTAACTATATTTTTAAGGAGTTCATTATTCTGGTGATATATTGAATCATTTAGCTCAAAATCATGTGAGGTCTGTGATATACTTTAAAATGATTCAGAAGCACTTAGAAAACAAAGATAAAAGACGATCCAGGCAGAGGAAGAGACACCTATAATTCTAGTATTTGGGAAGTAGATGCAGGAGAACCAGAAATTCCAAATGACCCTTGACTATATAGCAAGTTCAACGCTAGGCTGGACTACAAGAGACCCTGTCCTACAGAAGCCATGGGCATATGTTAAGAACTAATCATTCCTGAAGCTGAGAAGAGGATTCATGGGACGCAGGCAAGATTTTCTTCATTTTTGCATGCAATTGACATTTGTGTATATATTTCAAGTAACAAACATATGATGCATACACTGACCTACACATGCTTTTAACGTCTACTAAAATCGTAATAACGGGACTTTGAAGGCATAACCAACAAAAAGAAAGAGAACAGGAGAGAAAAAAAGTAACAAAAGTTCAGAAGCTAGAAAACAGATGTATGAGCATTAATAACTTAACAAACCTGAATCCCCATCCAAAAAGTGGGGAAAGAAAACAAAACACAATAAACACAGCAAAAACCTCCACAGGGTTTAGATGGCACCAGGTGGCCACCTCTGGAAATGAATGTTAGTGAAACTGCACGCCAAGCAATGACTGTGAGTTAACTTGAAACTGTGGACCTTCTCCACTCTGCCATCACTGAGGGGAAAGACAAAATCCTAAAATCCAAGGAAATAACTTAGAGTCTTCAGTCTAAAAACAAACAACAACAACAACAAAAAAATCATTTCCTCAATTCATGTGCCAGAATGCTCGTCAGTTAATAACAATTTTATTAGATCCATCCAGGGACAAAACAGACTGGAAAATGTTGATATTGGAGGACCAACCCCATGCCTTCCATGGGGTGGAGTTCCCACAGTTCCATCGTAACAAAGCCTCTTAGAGCTCATCCTCTGACTAAAACAGCCAGCCCAGGACCACAGAGCCTCTTAGAGCACCCAAGCACAAGATGTGACGACCAAGTGAACAGAGATATACAGCAGGTAAAATGAAAACCTGAAGAGATCCATAAAATGCGCCAAAGTGGAAGATAAGCTAATGAAGCTTTCCAGAAAGTTTTAAAAAATGATAAAAAGAAACATAATAGTTAATTTTATGTATAAACTTGTTTGAACCTCAGTTCCAAAATGTGAGCACAACCATTACTCTGCATGCTTTTAGAGAAGATGGTTTTGGCTGGTGGCAGGGGGCTGATGTTAACATTTTAAAACAGTGGCTTTTTATAAAGTAGATGATTTTGCATGGTGTGTTTAGGTGTCATCTAATTAGCTGAAGGCCGACATTAAACAGACTGATCTGCTATAAGCAGGAATTCTGCCCACCAGACTGTTGCTGAAGTAAGTTTTATCCAGGGTTTTCCAAAGAAACAGAATCAGTAAGAGATAGATTTGAGAAAGAAAGATAGACTAGACATATAAACATAGATACATATATACACACATACATAGATACATGCATACATAGAGTCATGATTAGGTTTGTCAACTTGACAAAACTAGGATCACCTGAGAAGAGAGTCTCAATGAAGGACTGGCCCATGGGCACATCAATAGAAGATTGTCTTGATTGCCTTAATTGATGTGGGAAAACCTAGCCTGAAAGTGGGTCACACCATTGCCTGGTTTGGGGCCCTTGGCTGAATAAGGGAAAGCAAGGTTTAAAAGAAAAAAAAAAAAATCACACATGTATTCATTTCTCTCTGCATGTGACTAACTTCTTAAAGGTCCTGCCTTGACTTCCCCACAATGAATAACTAAATATGTTTTAATAAATTATTAAATATTAAACATACTAATAAGTTATTAATCAATAAACATAATTCTGTTTTCTCATATAAGTTGTTTTCATTAGCACACTTCATCACAGCAACAGACATAGAAGTAGAACACATACATATTTAGCTTTACTATTATTCACACAACTGTGAGCCTGAGAAGTCCCATCTGCAGGCTGGAGGACAAGAAGAGAAAGCTGGTCCTGAGTGCCATAAGCAAGATTGTAACAATTCTATCTCATCTCGGAGAACAGGGACACTGAGGGAAGGAAGAAAATCTTATGTTGGAACTCAAGCAGTCAGCTGAAGAGCAAATTTAACCCTCTTCAACATATTTATTCCATTCAGGACCAATATAAATGATAAAGTCTTCAGAAAAACCCACATAAACACAACCGCAAAGTTTAATTAGTTACTTGAGCATCCCTTAAACAGGTCAAGTTCACATAAAAAAAAAAATCACTCATTCTAGATTCAGTGGGCTTCCAGCCTTTAAGTCCACCTTGAAGATTCTGTATGTACTTATCTTCCACAATCACATGGCCAATTTCCTGTCATCAACTTTCCTCCTTTCCCCTCTTGTAAATATGTATCTACCTGCATACCTCTGCTTCTCTATTAATCCCTAACCTAACACAGACTGATATCAGGGAAAAAAAAAAAAAAAGGGTAAGAAGAATGAAAAACAAAGGCATCTAAATAACAGGAAATCCAGGAAGAGAATGTCGAAAGACAGCACTGAGTAAAATAAAGAAATAATTTCTTAAAATAACTTCACAATTGGAACATATGAATTTCTAGGTTGAAAGACCCCACAGAGTACCAAGCACAACAGATTGGAAAATAAAAAATAAAAACAGAGCTACCCCACCAACTTTATGCATTAATCTAACTCTCCATACAAGGCCAAAGTCTGTACTCGGAGTAATTAACCTAGAAGTCCAATCCCTGTTCTGTGAAGTCCTTGGATTCCAGGACAGGTTAACTCCTGGGTGGGAGACAGCAAGATGCTAGACTTCCCATCACTGTATCATCTGTAGAAGCCCTGCGTTCGTGTATCTTACATTTTAGACTTCTGGTAAGAATTTGTTTTCCTCTGCTTCGGTTACTTATTGGGTGATACATTTAAGGTACATCACATCAGGTCTATGGTTAGACAAACACATGCTCAGTTCAATGATCACTACAAACCAGAAAACTAACCGTTGAATGACAGCCCAGGGTGTGTGTGCGCATGTGTGCGTTCTGCTCTTGGGTGGGCGTTCCTCTCAAACCGACATCCATGGTGGTGACTTTCATCTCTTTGTTTCTGCGTATTCAGGTTTTCTTTCACTCAGTTCCCCATGTAAGTGACATCATGCACTTCATCTCGCTTATTTCACTTAAGCATAAGTTTGTTTGAGGTTTACAGTTCTGGCAAATGACATCATTTCCCTTTTTGTGGCTAACTATCCTTTATCTGTTCACCCATCAGATCTTTGATTGAATGAATACAACTTCTTCCCAGTTGCTCTGCAAATACACAGAGTAAGTGCCTCTGCAAACACAGGAGAGTTGGCATAACCGAGACTACCTATCTATCCATGATAGTCTGTGTGTCACCTTTCTGCAACTCCCAAAACTGTCATGTAGATTATTATTTCTAGCTTTGTCATCTAGCCTTGAACTTGAAGATGTGCCTTAAGTTCAAAACAAGAAACTTTTTAAAATATAATTTTTATTATAATTTATTCACTTTATATCCCAGCTGTAGCCCCACCCTCATCCCCTCCCAATCCTGCCCTCTCTCCCTCCCTCATCTCCTCCCATGCATCTTCCCCAGTCCACTGATAGGGGAGGTCCTCCTCCCCTTCCACCTGACCCTAGCCTATCAGGTCTCATCAGGACTGTCTCTCATAGTCTTCTTCTGTGGCCTGGTCATCCTGCTCCCCCCTCAGGGGGAGGTGATCAAAGAGCCAGCCATGGAGTTTAAGTCAGAGACAGCCCCTGTTCCCCTTATTAGAAAGCCCATTTAGAGACTGAGCTGCCATAGGCTACCTCTGTGCAGGGTGTCCAGGTAATCTCCATGAATGGTCCTTTGTTGGAGCATCAATCTCAGAAAAGGCCCGTGTCCAGATTTTTTGGTTCTGTTGCTCTCCTTGCAGAGCTCCTGTCCTCTCCACGTCTTTCTATCTCCCCCTTCTTTCATAAGATTCCCTGCACTCTGCCCAAAGTTTTTAGGCAACTTTCTGAAAGATGTTTCATATTTATAAGTAGTGGTTCTCTGTATTTATGGGATGGGAGCAATTTCCTTTAGTAAGGGTTCTTGGGCCATAGATAGTAAGTGCAAAACTAGCCTGCCTCACTGAACTTAACTTGATTTGACTCACTGATTTGACTAGGTGTTGGCCAAATAGCCTTTGGAATTTGCTGTCCACACGTCCTAGTGATGGACCATAAGCATGTACCACTAGGTCTGGTTTTCAGGTGGGGTCCAGGCATCTGATGCTTACATGACAAGGTCCTCATGCTTACATGACAAGCATTTTACTGATGACCATCTTCCCAGCCCATATGTAATTCCACAAACCAACCAACAAAGAAAAATATATAACATTTATTTAGAAAGCTATCATATGCAAAATCTTTTTAATCCCTACCATAATCCTGAAAGGCAAGGAGGAGAGATTATATTATCCTCATCTTAAAGTCAAAGAAGACCATGCATGATTCATAGTGAATAATTGTACTAGACAAAAATTACAGTACTCAAGAGGCAGAACCTGGATTTGAACACTTGTTTATGACTCCTGAGTCCTTGTTTCTTACATTTAAAAATGCCAATAACTTAAAAATGAACCAATGAAGTATGGGGATAAGTCATATCTCTTCAGAAACACCCAACTTCTAAATTCTAGGCCATACTTAAACACTGTGTAATTTCATCCCTGTAATTGTACCTTTCATTTCTGAAAAATGAGGCATTTACTCCTAAGAAAAACAATCTTCTGAAAAACTAATTTAGCCTTGACCTGATACACATCTGTTAGTCAAAATAAGTAAATTTTTTCCTAGCTAAACACACACACACATACAAATTAAAATCCAAAAATAAACCCGAAAAGATGGTTCAGTGGACAAAAGTAACTGCCTATGTAAGCCTCAGTTAAATCTTCAGACTCCACAAAATTGTCCTCTATCTATGTGACATAGCACACAAACATGCACGCACACACACACAGACACAGCATACACATATACTAATAATAATATTTTTAAATCCAAATGTATATTCTTGGAAACGTTCAGTGCCATGAGAAATGCTTTAACACTACCTCATAACATTGCTACAGGAGAATCACAATGAACACTAGGCACACTTTTGCAATTAATGAAGTCATTCATACTAAGATGGGAAAAAAGAATCCCAACACACAGTCCATCCATGATTTTGCATCTATTAAAAGGAAAGATATAACCATATTCTCGCAACTGTCAGTCTGTGCTGTCAGACTTCGCATTTAGCAATTATCTTGATGCCAGCTGTCCCCATGATTTCGTTCCAAATTTAATACGCCTTAGAAAATATTGCATTTCAGAATTTCAAGTGATTTGTAAAAGACAGTGGTGAGAAGAGATGGCATTGCCCAGCCTCTCAGCACAGTGGGAACACGGCAGTGTCCTGTGGTGGACATTAGTTGTTTGCACCCCCTTGCTACCAGGATTACTTCAGATTTTTGTATAACTCCCAATTATCACTTGAAAAACACCTTCTTCCCCTCTCTCAGCCCATGTGGAATGGTTTGAGTTTTCTCACACTACTTAACAGAGTCTGAAATGAAGATAACTTCCTTTAAACAGCATCCGTGCTTTCTATGACACGTGATTATAGTAGACATTTATTGGTGTCTGGATTTCAACACTGTTTCCACCATTTCATGCCTTATGTAACTAACCAGTTTTATGAATGTCAAGCCTCGGTGTTCTCATCCACAAAATACTCATTCACATGTTAAATAAATACTTACTGAACATTTACCATGACCTAGACATTATACTGGTGATGCTGTAAGAATAATGAACGGAAGAGAAAAGGTCAAGATAATTAAGGATCTCATCCCTTGCTGTAATAGTCAGATAATAAACAAGAAGGGTTGGTTATGAAAAGTCCCATAGAAGGAACAGTATGAAAAGAAAGTAAGAGAGTAACTTCAATTCATCTTTCAGAGAACGTTCAGGTAAAATTTCTCTAAGGACAAGGTATTTGACCTCAAATAGAAATAATAAGAAAAATCAAACAGAGAAGTGGAAGGTCACTCAAGAAAAAAGAATGCCAAAAAAACTGTTAAAAAAAATAAAAAGACCTACTGTATGAAAAGAGAATGAACACAAAATCAAATTGGAAAGACAACCAATAACCAGAGGCCAGACCATACCAGGTCTTTTGAGTAGGGAGGGGGTGAAAGGTTTCACTCTAGAATCAACAGAAATTAACTCTGACCTAGGCAAAAGCACAATAATTAATAAAGGGAATCACAAATGTTACATATTATTATTGTTTTGAAAATACAGGAAAAATCTCCACTAGTCTCCTGGTCGCATGGGGATTCACAGAGACTGAACCACCAACCAAGGGCCATGCATAGACTGGTCCTAGGACCCCTACACATATGAATCTGATGGGCTGCTTGGTCCTCAGGTGGGTCCTCTAACAACTGGAGCCTGGGATGTATCTGACTTGGACTCTGTTGGATCCCATTTCCCTAGCAGGGCTGCCTTGCCTTGCCTCAGTAAAGATAGTCCTGATGGAATTTGATGTGCCGGGTGGGTTAGTACGAAGGTGGAGGGTACTGGATGGAGAGCAGGGAGTGGGATAGCAATTTGGATGTAAATTGAACAAATAAATAAGTTAATAAAGTAATCAATATCTTTAGCTGTCAGAAAGTGCGAGTTAAAGCAGCTCTGAGGACCAACGAGATGGCTAAGCACTTGCTACACAATCCTGAAAACTTGAGTTCAATTCCTGAATCCTACAGTAGAGAACCAACTACCAGAAATTGTCTTCTGGTTTCCATATGCACATAATGGCATGGTGCACACACACACACAGAGAGAGAGAGAGAGAAAGAGTTCTAGGACATCTAGAATACATAGAGAAACTGTGTTTCAAAAAATATTAATAAGAAAGTATCCGAGCAAGGATATGACATCAGAACACACATAAAAGCATAAAAAATGAGGGTATATCTAACATGTCTAGCAAACATTCATGGTGGCTATAACAAAAGGCTAGTAAGAATGGAAACCACAGAGGACCTTTTCAAAATATTTTTTGCTATTTTTATTTGTGTATATGTGAGTATATGTCACAGATGTGTGGATGCCTTCAAATTCCAGAAGAGAGCATCCAACCCCCTGGATCTGGAGTTACAAGTTGTTGAAAGCCACCTGACATGAGTGCTGAGAACCGAAATGAATCCGTTAGCTCAACCACTGACCATCACTCCAGCATTGGGCCTCTTTTTTTTTTAATTACATTTATTTTTTTTCTTTATTAGTTACACTTTATTCACTTTGTATCCCCCCCCCCTGGTTCCCTCTCTCCTCCTGTCCCAATCCCTCCCTTCCTCCACCCTCTGCGTGCATGCCCCTCCCCAAGTCCACTGATAGGGGAGGACTTCTTTTCCTTCCTTTTGATCCTAGTCAATTAGGTCTCATCAGGAGTGGCTACATTGTGGCCTGGTAATGCTGCTTCCCCATCAGGGGGAGATAATTAAAGAGCAGGCCAATCAGTTCATGTCAGAGACAGTCCCTGTTCCTATTACAATGGAACCCACTTGGATACTGAACTGCCATGGGCTACATCTGTGCAGGGGTCTTAGGTTATCTTCATGCATAGTCCTTGGTTGGAATATCAGTCTCATGAAAGACCCCTGTGCTCAGATTTTTTGGTTCTGTTGCTCTCCTTATGGAGTTCCTGTCTTCTCCAGATCTTACTGTTTCCCACTTCTTTCCTAAGAATTCCCTGCACTCTGCCCAAAGGTTGCCCATGTAAACCTGTACAACTACTCTGGAAAGCAATCTGGTGCTCTCTCAGACAACTAGGAATAGCGCTTCCTCAAGATCCAGCTATACCACTCCTAGGCATATATCCAAAAGATTCTCAAGTACACAATAAGGACATTTGCTCAACCATGTTTGTAGCAGCCTTATTTGTAATAGCCAGAAGCTGGAAACAGCCCAGATGCCCCTCAGTGGAGGAATGGATGCACAAATTGTGGTATATCTACACAATGGAATATTACTCAGCAATAAAGAAACAAGAAAATCACGAAATTTGCAGGTAAATGGTGGGATCTGGAAAAGATCATCCTGAGTGAGCTATCTCAGAAGCAGAAAGATGCACATGGTATATACTCACTCATATAGACATATAATATAGGATAAACCTACTAAAATCTGTACACCTAAAGAAACTAATCAAGAGGGAGGACTCTTGCTAAAATGCTCAATTCCTATCCAGAAAGGAAAAGAGGCTGGACATCAGAAGGAGAAAAGAGGGAACAAGTCAGGAGCCTGACACAGAGGACCTTTGAAAAGCTCTGTGCTGCAGACTAGCGATGTAGATGCATTGGGCCTCTTATGTGCTGCTAAGTAACGAGTAATTGAATCTGTCAGACACTGACAGCTTTTAAGCATGACCAGGTCTGTGCTTAATTTCCCACAGGCCAACCTTTTCCCTGAGGTTGGCCTCCAGGATGCTACCTGTACCTAAGCTTTTATTCCTGGCTCTATAACCTCAATGAGACTACGCTTTAGCAGTCAGAGCGGACACCAGTACTCTGCATCTTATCGCTTCGCTGGATGTGAACGTTGGAAGCATGAATTGAGAAATCTCTACAAGTACAGTAAGACCACTGACAGCAATCCTATCATGAAATGCCAACAGATAATCAACAACACAGTACGATAGAAGTGAATTGGTATGTGTATTTGTTGGGCATCTGCTGAGTCTAATATGTTAAATTACAATTATATAAACCACACTTGTCCTTCAGGCCTTAAACATAAATATGTATTTTTTAATTTATATATTAAATATGTGATAATATTTTTTCTACATTTTTATCACTCTACACAGCTCTAATACTTAATTACATATGGTAAGATTCTTTTAATTTAAAATTTTTAATTACTTTAAGATATAAATATTGACAGAATTGAGTGATAGGTTCCGCTTGACTCTCCATCACCTTTAAATTATGTTTTTCCTGATTTATTTATCCATCTGCAGTGATATTTTTGTTTGCTTTTAGAAGTCTTGCTTGGGGTGTGTAAATTATTTCTTTTCAGTTCCTGAAATCATGCTTCATGTGACTGAATACCTCCATGTGTTGTTCTTTTGTGATATTGCAAACCCTGCCCCTCTCATCACTGACAGTTTCTGTATTTTTGATGTGTTATATCTCCCTGCTTCCACCTTCTACTCTTAAGAGGAACTGACAATGACACAACCATGTTATAAAGCAGACATGTGATAAATGAAGCAGACAAGTAACAAGGTTCATCTAAATGCTTTTTTTTTTTTTTTTTTTTTTAAGAAACACTGTATGGGACCATTTGCTATTCTAGCTGCTTCATGGAAATGTGTAACAAAATCAGCATAAGTAGAAATTGGTGCATAACCATCACCGGATAGGGACTCTACTCTGCTTCCCAGGAGACATTGAATGCAAATTGGTAGCATTTAAAATCTCTTCTAGCTAGGCGTGGTGATACACACGTTTAATCCTAACACTTGGGGAGGCAGAAGCAGGCAGTTCTCTGTGAGTTCAAGGCCAGCCTCATCTACAAATCAAGTCCAGGACGGCCAAGATTACATAAGGAAACCCTGTCTTGAAAAAAACAAAACAAAACAAAAACGATAGATAGATAGATAGATAGATAGATAGATAGATAGATAGATAGATAGATAGATAGGCAGACAGATAGATAGGCAGATAGATAAAATGATGTTTTAGGGACTGGGGAGATGGCTGAGTGCTTAAAAGCATTTGGCTGCTCTTTCAGAAAGCCAGGTTCCCAGCACACTTGACGGCTCAAAGCCACCCATGCCCGGAGGGTCTGGCGCCCTCTTCTGACTTCTGTGGTCACTGTACACACATGATGCACCGAGGCATCAAGCAAAACACCTACAGGCATAAACTAAAAATTAAAATAGTAAATGCTGTTCTTTGCTACTTCTATTCTCCTCTTGCTATTCTTTTTTATTTTTATTTTTTAATTTAGGCTTGAGTTTTAACAAGGTGTCAGAGAAAACATTCCCTTTTGCTTTTGATGTCACCTAAAACCAAGCTGTTCCCTATTAAAATTTTTAAATAGCAGTAAAATCCTACCTGATAAACTGTTCGGTTAATAGTGTGTTGGCCGTAAAGCTTACTTCAGTATCGCAGGTGTGGCTGCTGTGTCACATGTCAGCAGATGGCAGAGAGGAGAGAGGCCATGTCTACACTCAGTGTGCTGACCTGTGACCATCTGAATGATTAGTAACCTAACACTCCCTAAAAATAGTAGCCCTGAGGAGACCACCATTCTGGCACTGCAGGTCTAGCTCCTGGGGAGCGGAGTAAGCCAGAGACTAGAAGAACCCTGCCTGGGACAGCAGGAGCCAGGTAGGACTGAGCCCGAGATAGACAGCAACCCTTGCACTCACAGAGGCCCCGGAGAGGAATGGAGCAAGCCTGAAATACCACCAGACAGATGCCATGGAGTCTGGACAGGGAGCTAGCCTGAGGTAACCACTACTTCAGGCCTTGGGGGACAGACCATACCTGAGATGACCCTGCCTGGCGCCGTGATGCACAAGAGGGAAATAGGACTCCTGAGATGACCCCAGATACTCAAGAGAACCTGGACACCATTAAGAGGAGCAAATAAGTGCCACCACTTGTCAATTTAAAGGAAGAGAAATGGAGGAGAAAGAGAAACAGAGGGATGTGGGCACAATAAAGACAGACAGAACTGGAGACCCAAGGACAGTGAGGAACAGCCAGATCTGAGTAGCCAGTGTTGCCACCTGGGACCATGGTGCAGCCCTGGCCTGTGCTGCCACTGTGGGCCACATCTGGGTCTGTGGCCCTGTAGCAGTAGGAGTCTGTTGCCAGCAAAGGCCAGTCAGATGTCCCTGGTCTGGGCTATTGCTTGAGGGCCTATTGATGTCTGAGGGCTGTGCAGAACTGGCTCCAAACTTTATCTAGGCAACATGTCAGAGCTGGTCTTGGGAGCATGAGAGCAGGCGAGCTAAACTAGGCCCTAGCCAGCTGCAATATTTGAAAGAGTGGCCCCCACACACCACTCCACCCCACCCGCCACACACTGCTTGAGTTGCAGGTGAGCAGACAGACCCCAAGAATATGAGCATGGAAGAACTGGCCCTGTCACTTATCTCCTTTGTGGTGGCATGGATGGGGGCGGGGGAGATGCCCTCCTCCACTCTTCCTGCTCACCACTGCAGCAAGTGAGAGACCTGGCCCTGGGGTCATGAGAGCAGGAGAGCTGGCCCTGCTCCTCACCAGCTGCAGCACTTGAAAGAGTGAACCCTGCATCTCACCTGAGCAGCACAGTAGAGCTGGCCCTGCCATTTGTCTGCCATACTTGTAGTGACATGGGTGAGGAAGAGATAACCCCCACCTCATACCTTGTCACCTACGGCAGGTTGGAGTGCTGTCCCAGCTCCTCACCTGCAGCAGCACTTGAGAGAGTGGGCCCTAAATATCACCTAGGCAGCACAATTGCTGGTTCTGAACGTGAGGATGGCAGGCTGCTGGCCCTAAGCATGTGAGCACAAGAGTGGGCACTGCCTTTTGTCTGGTGTCTCCCTTGACCATGGCATAGTCAAGGGAGAGATAACCTCCTTCCAGATCACCAACAGCAGATGGGAGAGCTGGACCCTGGATCATGAAAGTGGGAGAACTGGCTATGTCCCTCACCAGGGAGTGTACCTGGCACCTCACAGGGGCAGCAGGGTAAAGCTGGCCTTGGTGTCAGCCCTCAGGGTGGGAGAGCTGGAGGGCTGACCAGCTCAGATACCTCTCAGGCCCAGAGCTTTGAATTGGCCACCCTAACATCAACCCCATCAATGAACTGCTGGAGTGCATGAGTCCTAAAGATCTAAAACTACAGAATTCAATGACACGGGCAACAGCAGGATATCAGAGAGGAGTCCCAGTGAGGTTCTAGTATTGATAGAGTAGCAGAAGCCAGTGGGTTAGTACAAGAATGACTTGTAGCAATGAACATTAGAAAGCAAAGAAGTGTGGACAAAAGGGTACACTGTGGGAGACACTGACACACTACAGCTTTCACAACACCCTCCCTGCTCTGTTGGTGGGGAGGTAACAAGGGTGCAGAACGGGTGTGTGGAAATGGGGAGATGAATGGGATTGGGGTGCATGATGTGAAATTCACAAAGAACCAATAAGAAGTTTTTTAAAGTTTATTTTAAAGAGTAAGAAAACAGCATGACACAACATAGATGTTTAGACCTACAAGAACTCAAGAGCCAATGTAGCCCATGTGTTCAAAAAGTCACTTTGAAGTTCAGATTGAGAGGGGTCTGCTAGTACTGATCATGTGATCATGCTGTATCCTAGGTGGGAATACAGCACTCAGAAGCTGCATTACAGCTCTGAGAGTTTAAATGGGTATTACTCATCTTTAATGGTTACCAGTATAACTTACTTCTTAAAAGAAATATATTGGTGAGAAGGAAAAAATGGGATCTAAATATATTGTAGGAAAGTCTCAAAAACAATCTTTAAAAAGCTTAAAGAAAACTATGTAATTAATATGAATTAAATTCCTGAAAAAAAATTTCTTACTTAGTCTAGTAAGTTAAGGGGGAAAAGCATAGCAACCGCTACGAAATTAATTAAAAGGTGATTGAGTAAGTTTTCCAACCTCCTGCAGTGCTAGGCTGCCATCCATTCTCTCTGAGTGGATCCACTCTGGGAACGGCCTCCCTGAGATGCAACCCTGCAGTCTCAGCTGAAATAGCCCTTTGTCTTGTATATGCTTAACACAAACACGATGTTTCGATGTGCTTATAATGGAAAAGTTATGATAGTCAAGGAAATAAGTATCCATCATCTTGCTTTGTTATCATTTCCTCTTTTAGTGGTAAGAGATAAAACCTCTCAGCATAGCCCTGTATTCATCCCATATAACTGCAAAACCTGCTTTCAGCACAGCCCTGTATTCAACCCATATAACTGCGACCACCTTTTGAGTTCTATCCAGCTCCTTACCTCAACCCCTTTACTGCTTCCAACCACTGTTCTGTTTTTATATACCTGCTTTTGTCTTTTAAAAAGATTCTACACATGATATCATGATTTGTCTTTCCATGTATGGAATATTTCATCCACTATAATATCTTCCAGTTTCCTTCATGTTGTCACAAATAGTGGTGTCTTGTTTTTTAAGGATTGAATGATGTTCCTATATTTACACTACTTTGTGTATAGCTTTATTTGAAGTATTTAGGCCTCAACCTCCTTTCCAACCTTCCAATCCTTTGTAGGAGAGAGGTTAGTGGGGAGAGTGGGCCCCTTTACTTCTCCCGGAAATTTAGGGTCAATGGGTTCTTTTCTAGCTCTATACCAATTTCTGCCATCAGCAAAGGCATCCAGTGGTCTCTTCTAAGCTACTGCACCCCTAAACACTTCCCTCTGTCTGTCTGCTCCAAACCGCCATACTGTCTCCTCTGGTCTCTTCAAACTGCTACACACCTCACGCCAACACCCCATGCCACCACCTCTCTTTCTGGGCTCTAAAGTTTATCTCCTTAGAGCCCTAGATCATGGCCCTCTCTGTGCTGCCCATGGAAGGCCATTACCAGCTGGCAAAAAGCCATGCCCCATATGAAATAATTAATAGCTGTGGACAAACTATAGCCCAACAAAATCCCACACTTCAGATTAAAGAAAAAACATATCTACATAACATAACTGAGTTTACCAAGAAACCCAAATTTCCATTAAACTTTTTCCATATTATCTATCAACAATACCCCTAGATTGTTTCTATGTGGCAAAAGCTTTTATCCCTGGCCATCTCACTAGCCCCGTGTTTCCTGTTTCTATTAAATATTATCATTGACCCTCCATTTTCATTCTTCTTATGCCTTAGTTCTATGTTGTTTTACCTCCCACTCCTCCCCATTGCTTCTCATTCTAGATCCTAAGTGGATGATGTTAGCTGCGTGGATCTACAGACTACCTTTTCCGGTAAATGACTTGGCCTATTGTGCTACAAATACACAATTCTACTTATCTTCCTGAAGTCTTCACAAATCGGATTCTATTTTAATATCTTATTTCTTTAAATCCATACCAAAAACATTATTTTCTTCAGTTCTATGTGTCTCAACCAGTAGGTAGCAGAGCTGTGAATTGAATTTTGAATCACCAATCTCCCATACCAATCAGCTTCCCATCCCTCTAAACAGTGAATGAATTCTCACAGAGTTAGAATCCTTACCTTGGTTTTGCAGACAGGCATCTGATAAAGCAAGGAGCATCTTAAATCTAAACCTAAAACCCACACTATAATCTGAGTCAAGATACAAACTGACCAGGCCAGCTAAACTCTAACCCTTTCATCTGCAAACATCTAATTGGAACAACAGTTTATTGAGGTCCCATACCCTTGAAATTTCAGTTAGTCAACAAAACAAAAAATAATAATAATAATAAAAATAAAAAATAAATTCTGTATCTCATGCCCAAAATGACATTGCCAAAAGAAATTGTTTATTCTCCTGTTTGTGTCTTTGTGATTATTATTGTCATAGACTATGAAAAATCTTAAGCATAACTGGAAGATGAAAGAATTTATATTTACTTATTAAAGTTAACGCTACCCATATTATTAATATACAATTGTTAACTTCAATTTTGAAAAACAATATATTCAAAAGTAGACTATTATAATAAATATCCATGTATTTATCTTTTACCTTAAAAATAAGCAACTAAGAGTGAAATTTCTTTCATCTATCAACCCTCTCAGTCTGAAGAAAACCTCTGGTGTCATAACACTTCTTCAAATATTTCAGTGCACATGCATCATACATAGACCCCACTTCTTAAAAGCATAGCACAAAAACCCTTATCACGCCCAAACCATTAGCAATGTCGTAATTTAATAGCAAACCAAGAAAATCAGCTTAAACATTGAAACTACAAAGTTTAAAAAAAGAGGCATACTAAAACTATGCAGGTCACCCTACCTAAGACTCCTAGAAACAGGGGTACGGAGCCAAAGGCCACCTCCTATAGCCAGGTGGGACTTCCAGTGGACAGAGGGGTCACCATTCCACCCATATAACCTTTGACCCAAAATTTGTCCTGCCTACAAATGTAAAGGGACAAAGTTGGAGCAAAGATTGAGGGAACAGCCAACCAAAGACTGGCTCTACTTGAGACCGCCATGGGAGAGAACTAGTCCCTAACCTATTAATGTTACTCTGTTATGCTTGTAGATGGGAGCCTAGCATAACTCCTCTGTGAAGTTTCCACCCAGCAGCTGATGGAAACAGATGCAGAGACCCACAGCCAAACATTAGAAAGAGCTTGGGGAGTCCTATGGAAAAGTTGGTGGAACAATTAAGGAAGCTGGAGGGATCAAGGACTCCACAAGAAGACCTACAGAGTCAACTAACCTGGACCCATGGGGCTCACAGAGACTGAACCACCAACCAGTAAGCATGCATGAAGCTGGTCCTAGGCCCCGGCATACATGTAGCAGATGTCTACATGTGGATCCCCCAAAACTGGAGTGGGGGTCCTTTCTGCCTCTGATGCCTCCTTTTGGATCTATCTCCCCTAACTGGGCTTCCTTGCCTGGCCTCAGTAGGAGAAGATGTGCCTAGTTCTACAGCAACTAAACGTGCCAGAGTGGAGAACCTCCCCCTTCTCTGAAGAGAAGGAAAAAGGATTGGGAAAGGAGTGTGCAAGGGAGGAAATCGGGAGGAAAGAGGGATGCAATCAGGATGGAAAGTAAAATTTTTAAAACTATAAATGGTTTATTTTAGCATTCAGCAATTTGTAAAATGAAACAAGATTTCAAGAGATTGAGAGCTCAGTGAAGAGAATGGAAGTAAAAGCTTTCAGAAGGTGGTAATGGAAGCAATACAGAGACAGCTTCTGAGAGATTAACATTGGGTGGACCGTAGGTAGTGGTTAGTGTCCATTTCTAATTGACAGGCTCTCTTCAGAGGTCAGATGGTAGTTTGTGTTTGGGTAAGATTGTTTCATTTTGCCATTTACACTGAGTTGGCTTTTGGTTTACTTACTGGTTTCCCAACTGATGCTTCTTAGCATTGATGATTTTTATTTTCAATACTATTGAAATATATCTGCATGTCCAGATTTTCTACCATTATTATTTCTGTTTCATGTATTTCTATATAACCTATCATTTCTAATTAATCTTGACTTTATTCATTAAAGATCACATAGCCCTATATTGAATGGTGTGTGCAAAAGCAAAGAAACACACTCAAGCCTGTAATTACAGCCCTTGGGAGGATAAGCCAGGAAGATGGCTGTGAGTCAGGCCACTGGACTACATAGTGACTGTACAGCAAAACTATTCCTCAAAAGAAAATAAAATGCTCAGCTTATTGCATTTCCGAGGTTCACCGCATACATGTGTGTATCAGAAAAATCGGGTAGGTGTTAGTTAGGCACGGTATCCTGCAGACATGGCATGCCCTACAGCTCTATCATCCACATGGTGATACCAAATTCTTACACCATTACTCTGCCAGAAACTCACCAATATTATTGTTCTTCAAATGTTGCCAACCCCAGCTGCAGTGCTCTGTGGTAGACTCATGATTCTTCATCACAGCAACAGTAAACTCAGCTAAGACAGTAACTGAAACACAACCTCGTGTCACCTAACAAAGGTGTCATATTCTGAAAAAATACAGAATCAGATGATTATGACATCAACATCAGATGCTGTGGCATGCGTCATGATGTAACCTATGAGGCCACTGTTATACCTCCAGTCAATCACTGATCATGGTTCACAGGCATGTGAGTATTCCTGGAGACCAAGTGAGAAAGTTCATGCTCTCTACAAAGGAATTCAAAACAAGGTCACAAGACAAAACTAGGACTAAGGATATTCTTTTCTGTTATTATATTTAATGAATACTTAAGCTTTTACATAAATATAACTATAAACAAATTACTGAACACAAAACTACAAAATATAATTTTACTTTCATGATCTAGATGATAATAAAATGATAACAAAAATCTTCTAAGAGAAACATCATGACTTGTACCAAAGAAACCGAATTTTGTGTACTAATTTAAGATTATGATTCCACTAGCACAACCAATATTTCCTCAGTAAGGTTATAACTACCATTTGCACTATAATATGGATTTTTTTCCCGAGGCCTAAGAAACTTATAAAAGATATTGTTTACTTTGGAGCAGAAAATAATAGAAATTTAAATTTTTTTCCATCATGTTAACAGGAAATAAAGTACTATAGTGAGTAAAATGTTAGCCTCAACATAGGTGCACTGCTAGACCCCAATGCTGGATAGTGGTCTCCAAGGCTAAATAAAGACTATATATTACTGTACCACACTTGTAAATCAGAGCTTAAGAGAATAAATCACTTAACAAAATAGATGCATTTTGGAAAAGCGAAAACGACTCTGAAAATTCCCAATAATCAAATCATGTTTCAAAGGCACTGGGACAAGTTACTGCTCTAACTCTCCTGAAGTTACCCCCCCCCACACTTTTAAAGTATGAAGCACAAAAATATTTGTACTGTGATTAATCACCCATAAAAATAAGAGCTAGATTTACTGATTCCTTATTATATGGCAGTTTCTGTGTTCTTGTTTTACATCTGTACTTTTTATAACAGATTCTTTTAGGACGCACAAGAGGCCATATTATGTGCACAAAAGGTTCCTTTAATTTTGTGGGCTGCCCCTGATCATGCAACTTCCACTGCTGTGGATATCAGGTTGAGACAGGTCACTTCTGGCCTGCAGAACCCAAGGCTTTCTCCTCCCCCCACTCTTCCTAAGACTACCCTTGAAAATGCACCACCTAAGGCTTTACCTCAAGGTTTGCTATTGGAGGGAACCCTAACAAGGACGGTTATTGGCAGGGGCTATGGGGGTAGCTGAGTAAATAAAGTGCTAGCTAAGCAAGCAAAAGAACCTTGTTTGATCACCAAATCCCATACAGAAAAGATAGGTAGGGTAATCTCAACACTGGTGCAGAAGACATGAGTTGATTCCCAAGTCTCACTGGCCAGCCAGCCTAGACATGGTCTTCAGGTCCCAGTCTCAAACAAGCAAGAGGGGTAACTTCTACGCAACAACCTCTGAGGCTGGCCTCTGGCCTCTACATGCACACCCACCCAGACATACCTACAAGTGAGCACACACACCTGCTTTCGAGCCACAGACATGAGGTGGGGGAGGGGGAAGAGGAGAGAAGGGCAAGAGATAGAGGGAGCAAGAGCCTGGGGAGGGAGAAAGAGAGAGGGAGGCAGGGAGGGAGGGAGGGAGGGAGGGAGGGAGGGAGGATAAAAAGTGACACTAGGTGCAGGTTTCTGTAGTGCATTCCTTTAATCCCAGGACCAGGGAGACAGGGGTAGGCTGATAAGAGTTTGAGGTCCACCTGGTCTACAGCCAACTGGCACGGCCAGGCCTACACAGAGAAGAAACCCTGTTTTGAGAGGAGTAGTAGCACTAGTAAACAAACCTCAGAAGAGAATCTGTAATTTTGAATCACTTTCTGGTCACCAAAGATCTTATTTCTAATAATAATTAGAGGTGATAATTCAACATGATATGCATTCACCAGCTGAAAGTCATTCATGTGTTAGACCATATATGTTACAGGAGAATAAAATAAATATAAGCTTATACAATAGCTAATACATTGAAGATACATCATAACTGTATAGAATTTATACTGTAACATTTTTTTACATTTGTTCTTTATTTAGTAAGCAGTCTGCTGGGCATGTACACAGGCATATGGATATAAGCATACCAAAGCATACTAGTGGGAGCTCAGAGGACAACTTGCAGGAATTGGTTTTCTGCTTCCATCATAAGAGTTCCACAGATTAAATTCTTATTGTAGGGCTTAGCATCAAATGTATTTATCCACTAAGCCATCTCACAGACACGCCTCCTCTAGTTTTTATAAATGAGAATGGCAGCCATGTCTGACTCAACTGAGCTTCACTCAGCTGAGCACATGCTATACAAATGAGAAAAACTGTGCATCAGTCAAGTGAACCCTAATCTCCTGCACCTGAAGAATAGACTGTACTGACACCAAGCCTAAGACTTTACTGAAAACCTGAGCTACAAAGAAGAGTAGATGCAGAGACCCAGCAACTCCACTATCAGCACTCTAATAGGGTAAGAGGGGGAAAGATTGCATAGGATGGTGATATCTGGGTTGGTCAGTAGAATTCTGAACACTCAGATTCTACAGTGCCCTCCAGGCTAGTAAAATCTGCTCCTTCCTATTTCATAAAGAAAAGTTACTCCCAGTTGCCTGGAGACCTTATAAAAAAACAATGAGAGCCCATCCTCAAAATTCCCTGCCCTCCCTTGTTGCCTTTAGACCAATGACTACAGCCAGGTTCCACTTATAAAAGCTTCAGTTGTAAAATGTATTCCCTGGTGTGGAAAAATACTTTATGCACACAAAAATACAAAAGAGGCCCAGACTGTCTGGCATGTGCCACTAAGAACTAAGAGTACTTGCTGATGGGTGAAAACTTGTACAACCACTTTGGAAATCAATCTGGCCCTTTCTCAGAAACTTGAGAATAGTTCAGCTTTACCACTCCTGGGCATATACCCAAAAGATGCTCCACCATACAACAAGGATACTTGCTCAACTATGTTCATAGCATCTTTATTCGTAATACCCAGAAACTGTAAACAACTTAGATGTCCCTTAACCAAAGAATGGATAAAGAAAATGGAGTACATTTACACAATAGAATACTCCACAGCTATTAAAAAACAAATATGTCATGCAAATTTCAGGCAAATGGCTGGAACTAGAAAAGAGCATCCTGAGTAAGGTACTCCAGACCCAGGATAACACTCATGGTATGTACTCACTTATAAGTGGATATTAGCTATATAGTACAGGATAACCATGATACAATTCACAGCCCCAAAGAAATAAGTAACAAAGAGGGCCCAAAGAAGGATGTTTGAATCTCACCCAGAAGGGGAAATAAAATAGACATCTGAAGTACATAAAGGGAGAGAACTGGGTGGGAGAGAGGGGGGAGATCAAGGATGGGGAGAATAGGGGAGGGAGGACTGGGAGATAATGGAAGTCAGTGGTAGGGCATCTCTAGGACAGGAGAGGCTCCCAGGAGTCTATGGGGTGACCCTAGCTGAGACTCCTATCACCTGGGGAGATGGAACCTAAAGTCGCCACCTCCTGTATCTTGATGGGACTTCCAGTGGAGAGAGGGGGACACCAACCCACCCACAAAACCTTCGACCCAAACTTTACCCTGCTTACCAGAAATGTAGGAGTAAAGATGGAGCAGATTGGTAGAATGACTGGCCCAAACTGAGATCCACCACATGGAAGAGAGCCAACCCCTGACACTATTAATGATACGCTGCTATGCTTGCAGACAGGAGCCTAGCATAACTGTCTTCTGAGAGGTTTCACCCAGCAGCTGATGGAAGCAGATGCAGAGACCCACAGCCAAACAATAGGCAGAGCTCCGGGGGTTTTGTAGAAGAGTGAGAGCAAGGATTGAGGGAGGCAAGAGGAGTCAAGAACACCACAAGAAGACCTATAGAATAAACTAACCTGGGCCCATGGGGGCTCACAGAGACTGAACCACCAAACAAAGAGCAGGCATGGGCTGGACCTAGGCCCCTACACATATGTACAGCCGGTTCTTCATGTGGCTCTCCTAACAGTTGGAACAGGGGCTGTCTCTGACTCTTGCCTGCCTTTGGGTCCTTTTCCTCTAGCCTGGGTTGCCTTGTCTGGCTTCAGTAGGAGAGGATATGCTTAGTCCTGCTGTGACTTGATGTGCCAGGATGAGCTGGTACCCATTGAGGGCCTCCGTTTCTCTGAGAAGAAGAGGAGGAAGGGATGGGCAAGGTGGTGGAGTGTAGGATGGGGGTGGGGGGAAAGAGGAGGAAGGGGGCTGGGATCTGGCTGTAGACTGATTAAATAAATTAATTAAAGAAGAATAATCTATTTTCGATAAAAGGAAACAAGTTTTTAAAAAATATGAACTGAGGGCACATGTGTACAAGCTTGTTTTGACGATGTTGAAGCATAAGGAATGAATGCCAGATAGAGGAGAGTGTGATAATTTGTAGAACTCGCCTGTGTGTCAGAATTTCTAACAAGGATATATTCAGCGGGTGCTGAAAAATGATGAGATGTCACCGGAACAGATAGAGTTCTAAAATAGCAGCCATAAAAGGTATCACGTAACACTAGAAGGTACACATATTTGCAGTGTGTCAGAGCAGCAGCCGGAGAGCCTTGACTTGTAGGAATCTGGGCACTGCTTAATAAACCATCAGTCATTTTGTTTACAACAACAACAACAAAACCTGAACAAATCCAGCAGATTAAAAACAAAAAGGTATTGTCTAATAGTGCTAGAAGCAATTATCCCAAGTTCAAAGAATGAGCAGGGGCTGTTTCTTCTGAGAATCTTGTAATTCTTGTGAGAATTTTGTGATTGTCTCTATCCTGCCAGTGTGGAATTCCTTGGTTTGGGGATGTATCATTTTAATCTCTACCTTTATTTTCACTTATTTTCCTGGTGTGTGTCCAAATTTCTATCCTTAAAGGGGGAATTATCTACTCCACTGTGGCCTCATCTTTACTGCTTACAGCTGCAAGTGTCCTGTTTCCAAGTCCAGGAAATTTGCACCTCAATATGCAAACGTTGAGGGGCTGTAACTCAAGCAGCAGTGGTCAATGGACCTCTTTGCTTTCAGCAGCAAGAAGAGCAAGAACTTAAAGGAAGTTGTGTCCTTTTAAAGAAGAAGAAGAAGAAGAAGAAGAAGAAGAAGAAGAAGAAGAAGAAGAAGAAGAAGAAGAAGAAGAAGAAGAAGAAGAAGAGGAGGAGGAGGAAGGGGAAGGGGAAGAGGAAGAAGAAGAAGAAGAAGAAGAAGAGGAGGAGGAGGAGGAAGGGGAAGAGGAAGAAGAAGAAGAAGGAGGAGGAGGAGGAGAAGAAGAAGGAGAAGAAGAAGAAGGAGAAGAAGGAGAAGAAGAAGAACTTCTCTCATAAAGAAAAAAAAATCTCTAAGAAAATATATGACCCTTTACCAGAGTAATTCAACAGTGATGTAAGAGGGAAAGCCCAGCCCCTTCTGGGACTAATGAATATAGAATCTAGATGCCACTAATATCAGCATACCCAAAATAGATTTCTGATCTACCATTTAGAGTGAAAACCTCTGAAGAACAGAAAACAAAGCCCTAAATCCAACTTAGAGTTGGCCCAACACATCCCAACTCCCACAATCTGGTATTGTTCCTAGACCCTAAGGGCACAATTGGAATACATACTAACACCAGCTAGAACACTAACATTGATTCTTCCAACCTGAAAAAGGGATCAACGAGGTAGAAATGGCAAAGAAAGCCCCTTAATACCACTTTCTTCTGCCTCTGTTCCAGACGATAAACCAGAAGAAAGATTTTTTAAATTAAATTTTTATTTTTTTATATTAATTACACCTTGCATCTCAGCTATAGATCCCTCCCTCATTCCTTCCCAATCCCACCCTTCCTCCCTCATCTCCTCCCATGTCCCTCTCCACTGATAGGGGAGGTCCTCTTCCCCTTTCATCTGACCCTAACTTAACAGGTCTCATCAGGACTGGCTGCATTGTCTTCCTCCGTGGCCTAGGAAGGCTGCTACCTTCTCAGGGATGGAGGGAGGTGGTCAAAGAGTCAGCCACTGAATTCATGTCAGAGACAGTCCCTGTTCCCATTACTAGGAAACCCACTTGGAAACTGAGCTGCCATGGGCTACATCTGAGCAGGGGTTCTAGGTTATCTCTACACATGGTCCTTGGTTGGAGTATCAGTCTCAGAAAAGACCCCTGTGCCCAGATATTTTGGTTCTGTTGCTCTCCTTGTGGACCTCCTGTCCTCTCCAGGTCTTACTATCTCCCCCTTCTTTCACAGGATTCCTTGCGCTCTGCCCAAAGTTTGGTTATGAGTCTCAGCATCTGCTTTGATACCCTGCTGGATCTTTCAGAGGCCCTCTGTGATAGACTCCTGTCCTGTTTCCTGTTTTCTCCCAGAAGGAAGATTTAACCAGGAAGAATAAGCATGCCTGTACCACTCTCACCTACGGCTCCTGAACAAAAACACTTATCTCAAAGCTAGGTCAGCATGATATATTGGTTCAAGATAGAACTACCATCACAACACAGGTCTGGGCTGAGGTGAACTATTGCAGTGTTATTAAAATCACACTCCAAGGACTAATGGCAAATCATAAACTGCTTTTTATCATTCCACAGCAAGATAAGTATTGAAAGTGAGATTAGATATTTGAATTTTTTTACAGCAATCTGAAATTCTAGCCATAATTTAGGATAGACTTTTATATTTTACAGAAGGTTAATTCGTGATTAAATAAAAACAAACTAAAAGAAATTAGTCACTTTAGCCAGTCTATTTGAATAGCCCTGTTCTAAAGGACAGTGGTCCAAATAAATTCTGCCCCTAGGCAGAAATTCAGCAACTCTCTAAAGAGAAGTTCTCTAGAGAGAAGTTGTTGGATGCAAGCACACATATCATTTATCATATTCCCACATGAGAAGATACAATATCTGAATTGTGGTGTGAAAGATCCTATAGAGATGGACAGAAGTGCCTGCGTAGCAGATCATCCACAGCAGAACAGGCAGATAGAAAAGGCACCCCACCTAATGAGTTTCAACCAACTTGATGCTTGATCACCTAACACTTTACCACCTCAATTAACTTGGCAGGCCATAGTGGTAGGCTGGAAGCAGTATGATGGGGAAAAAAAGTGAAGTATGGACTTTCTCACCAAAACGGATACAGTTCTGGACAATGTTAAATGTCTAGCCAACAAATATTGACCAGAAGTGACTTTTCAGTGTAGTATAGGTCCTCAAGGAAGCCAATCACACACTTGATGATGAGATAATTGCATTACATTCCTTCTCCTCTAAATGGCACAGCAGTTCACTGTCACTAGGCCTGATACTATGCATCTATGAACTTGAATCTCTTCATCTACTAGGCCTCAGATATTGGCTCCGAACCTACAAAGTGCTCCTGAGGGAATGACAGATTGGCCTAAGGCTCAGATTTAGAATAACTGAGATTGCTGCCATGCCCTAACACAAGAACATAATTAAACAATGATCACTGTCAGGTTCAAAAGGAATCCAGGACAAATGGCTAACCGTGGGGCCTACTGCACACTAAAGCACATGCTGCCTCTAGGCTCTCTCAGCATTCGTTACAGAGTGTGTCCTGGCTCCTCTCAGCTCTTCCCTTCCCCCCCCCGCCCTAAACTTCTCCAGCCTATTGACTTCCCTTTCCTCCAGCTTCTCCTTCCTATACAGCCCTGCCAATTCTGCCATGTACGCTCTCAGCTCTCTGCCCTCTCGGTTCTCCTTTTCCCTCTTAACTTTCTTGGTTCTGTCTATCAGCTCTCTCTTCTCTTCCTGTCTTGCTCTCCCTATCTCTCTCCTCCCGTGCTCCAGTTCATGTGGGGTTTGTGAACTGTGCCTCCGGCGGGACTGGCATGGAAATGGTGAGATGGAGCATGTTCAAATCCTGGAAATCTCAAACTTGAGGTTTAAAATCTCATCCTGAGGAAAAAAAAAAAAACAAAACGGAAGCTGTGGGACAAAGCTCTCTCGCTGTTTCCGGGTCTGCCTCAGGAGCATGTGACACGACCCCAAGGTGGTTACAGGTGATCGGTCACATGAGCTCATCCCCTGTTATCTTCCCCCATGTAAATAGGGCATTGCTGGCATCCTACTCCCAGCCAATAAAACACATTCCTCAAAGCCCCTCCCTCCCTACTGCCCAAGGTTTATAAGTCCCAGTTTCACATGAAATAAAGCACACACACACACACACACACACACGCACACACGCGCACACACACACGCACACGCACACACCTAAGATCATCTGAGACTGGCTGTTTATTCTGAGCTGTAGCACTGGGGAGAGAAGGGCCTCCCTTCTCCCTGAAGAATTCATCCCTGGCCCCCAGACTTGACTGCCAGTCGGGCAGTGGCTGCAGAACCAGCATGTTCACTGCCAGAGCTCGCCTGGCCACTGCGAGCTGGCCATTGCTGTCGTTCTATTCGCCTGAATGAGATCGGGCTCCTTCCACGCCTGAAGCTCTCAGGACCCTGAGCTCCCCGCTGACGTTCGGCCTGGTGCTGGCTGCGCAGCTAAAAGAGCTGTGACACAGCTACTGCAGAGGATCTTTCTCTCCTGCATGCTTATCTGAGAGCTGCAATACTTATTGCAGAGACTCTTCTTTACCCACACTCCTGACTGGACCATAAATCTTGTGGCATGGATCTCAATCTGTACTCCACCTATGCCCATCCAGGACTGATATTCCCGAGAGAAGAGGAACCCAGAACCCTGCAATTCATCCTTTTCTGCCAGAGACGGATAGCCTCGGATGGCGTGGAGGAACACGCACTTCCGGCTCGGTGTGTAGCAGCCTCTCCCGGAAGACGCGGAACCACAGGTTCAGTCTCCTAGTCATGTCTACTACTCCTTTCTCTACCTGCTCTGAGCCCTTCCAGATACCTCTGGCTGAACCCTCCCTCAAATACACAATAAAAACCTCCTCAACCATATACAGGAACAGTCAAGTCATTTCGTTCTTTTGGTGCTTAAAACCCAGGAGGGGCAGGTATGAGCTCCCTTCCAAGGGGCTCAGCCTCTCCTAGCCAAACCAAGCTGCTGATCTGACTCTCCTAAGGTATGTATGGATCTTTTGCCTCTTCTGACTTCTGATAGCCACCATTTGACTCGAAATTCTAGAGTCCACCTCTTGTCCTTCCACCTAGTCTCTACTTGCCCACTGGATCTACTGGCCTTTATGTTACGACCTGGGCCTATATGTTACAACCCTGTTCCCTCTCAGCTCCCTCCTGGAAGTCCTGCAACTTCTCTGTGCCTCTCTGAGCCTATCTAGCAGCCCTTTCCTTACCCCTCAGAGCCTGCCCTTTCTCTTCCTTAGGCCCTCACGGACACACACAATACTGGAATCCTCCCGCTAATGGGGTTCCTGCGTGTGACCCTCATCCTTCACGACAACGCTGCTCTGTCTCTCAGCTGCCCACTGACCCCCACTGGAAGCCTCCCTCCAGCAGAGTTCGTTCTGCGACTCCTCCTTTCCTCCTCAGACTCGGTTTCCTCCGCAGATTCTATTTAATCAAAGCTGCACAGCCCTACTGCGTGGTCTCAGTACAGCTCAATGGCCCAAAACTGGCACACTCAATTTTTAAATTCTTTCATATGGTAAAAACTTCTGCCACTGCACAAATGATTCCAAATCTCTTATATCTAAACTTTCTCTGCTCTATTATTTCCAAAAGTCTTTTATCTCAAAGGTTTTTCTACTTTCCACTATTAAAAACCTTTTATCTCTATGATTTCTTTGCATTCTTCTCTCAAGAAATCTCTTATGTCTATTGTGTAAACTCTTCACCTTAGCATTTGTTAATTCATTAGGTATGGTTAAAATATCTAGAAAATCTGTAATAAAAATTTAGCTCAAAACTTTTAACAAAAGGCTTATAGCTTAAAAATCTATACATAGGTCATCCTAATTTACTACAGCACACTGTATATATACTTTGAGTTCAAGTCTTGTTTAACAAAATTTGTGTTTTTTAATAGCAACCATGTGGCTTACCTCCAACTTAGCCAATTGCCTCTTCAGGATGGAAGCAATCATGTGCTAGCAGCCATCTTTACTAAGGTTAAAAGAATGTACATGCCATATAACTACACTACCAACTTTATTAAGATTATCATGTGGTATACACCAACTAATTTAAAAATCATAATATTTCTAGGTCCTACTGAGCCCTCTGCTTACCATTGTATAAGGAGACAAGGACAGGTCTCCAGGATACTTTAGACTAGGATGGATTTTGATGATGGTTTTAAATAAGGAACAACATATGTTTGATGAACAAGGTTTACAAATCCCTAAGGTCTGCTCAGATTAACAAAAGCTAATTTATATTTATATTTAACCACATGTCTTTGCTAACTGTTCAACACTAGTCTTCTAAAACTCTCGGATAAGGACCACCATACATAAATAATGCATGTTTGAGAAGTAGAGTTTATAAATTCCTAAGGTCTACTCAAGTTGACAGTAACTGACTAGAAGATATATGCCCAGCCTCTTTGTCTTTGCTAACTTTGCTAAGCTTCAGCTATTTGAATAAACTGAATCACTCAAGAACCTATAACATTATACAAGGTTTGGGAAAGTGAAGTTCCCAGTCTCTCTGTGAACTGTATTTATTGTTAAAGTTTTATTTTGATGCTAAATATCTTCAATTAAATCTTCAACTCAAAATTTTAAGGCTCAAACTTAACAGGTACAAAGCTGTAAAATCCTAATCTTATAAAAGCTACTACGTTGTTGTAAACTGTCAAGGATAACTAAAACATGCAAGGTAATGGTCAATCATCTTATAAATGACTAAATTCTTTACTGTGCTCAGAACTAGGCTCATAGTCATGCTTTTGTACTTAGCCTTCTCTATATGTTTTCAAGGTTAAGCCTAAAACAAGCAACTAAAAACAAGTAAAGTTTGTTTAAAGCCAGCTATATTTAATAGACAGCCCTCAAAAGCCTGCAGAAATCTACTGACTATAGCATTTATATGCTTAATTCATAGACAGAAATTCCAGCTCGTAGCAGTGAACCTAAGGTCTTCAAATGAGATAATAGGCACAGGTGGCTCCACCTGCATTGTGGTAATGCCAGCCACTGGGAAAAGAACTGTCCCATGCCTTACCTGCCACCAGGGCCCTGGTCAAGCTGTGGACATTGTTGGATTTATTTCTCTTCTCAACCTTGCCAAAACAGGTCAGATTTTCAAGTTCCTCCTCCAAAGGAAAATCCCTCAGACCTTCAGCCATACTACTCTTGGTTCCCTCTGCTCTCTCTGCTATTCATCTCTTGCTCTCTCCATCTCTTTTGTCTCATGGATCAGTTGAGTCTACTGGCCATTCTATTTTGTCACCCTATCAGATGCCTCTGGCTGAACTCTCCCTCACATCCACAATAATAAATAAATAAATAAATAAATAAATAAATGAATAAATAAATAAATAAATAAATAAATAAATAAAAACTCTCCTCAACATTCCTAGAAATGGTCCTGTCCTCATTTCATTACATAATTACATGACACTCCATAGCACTAACATGAGTGATAAAATTAAGGGATTTGAATCCTTTCATACACCTGTCTTTTCCTAAGCAGCAAAGTTGGGGAACTTGTGTTTCCCATCTTCTCAGCAGGAGGCTTTGGTACCATTGACTCCCTGAGAGAAACACTTCCACGTGGAATACAGTAATAATTACTGAACTTATAGCTATCATTGCTGCCATGCCAACAGATCAGAAGGAATAAAAAAGGAAAAAAGAAAAAGAAGCTACAGCTAATCAACACTGATAGTGTCTAGGAGCTAAAGATGTGCTGCTTATGTTATGCAGACAGAGCAGAGCATATCTGAAGTTGGGGATGGGGGTTACTGGGTCAGGCAGTTCTTCATTTTATTTTATTTTATTTTATTTTATTTTATTTTATTTTATATTTTTCCCAGTGATGATAGTAAAAAGAAAAAATAAGTAATCCCTAACAAAGTCATAATAATTCAGACTCTTCTGGAATAAAAATTTATCACTGTGGAGGGAAGGGAATCAAAGATGGTTATTAAAGATGGAACTGTTTATGTCAAATTGTGTCCTCATAACCAACTGAAGCAATAAAATATTTTCTTTCTGTGAATTTCACATTTTAAAAAATTTTGGGAGTTGGTTGCCAGCCACAAATTTGAGACGTAAGAAGTAGTTATGGGAGAGGACACCATGGCTCAGAAAGCAGATGTACCTGCTGCCAAGCCTGACGGCCTGAGATCCCCAGAGCCCACATGACAGAATGAAAGAAGCAGTTCCTGACTTCTGACTTTCACATGCACACCATGGCGCATGTGTGCGCGCACACACACACACACACACACACATGCAAAACTATGAGGAACTTGGTATATTAATTACTTTCATATCACTGTGATAAAACACCTAACAGAAACAACTTGAGACGAGATTTCTTTTAACTCACAGTGCATATGATACAATAATTGTGGCAGGGAAGGTTTGGTGGCTGGAGCAGCTCTCTTCTTGACAGCAGGATGAGGAAATAAAACTGAATCAACCAAGGTAAGGGTTTTCAAAATTAAATATAAAGGCCCCTGGAACTTGCTAATTCTCACCATTTAGTATCACTAATGAACTGTCTCCATGCTTGGATGCACTGTCAGAGGAAAGCTGAGGCAACCACAGTTCAAACATAGATTTCTTTATTATTTTTTCTTTAAGATTCCCATACAATGTAACAATACTGCTACGGGTGGGATGGCAGAAAGAGCATGATTCTCATCAGCAAATCTCAGCTTTGAAATTATCTTGCTACATGCCTAGGCCCAGTTATTTCACTTCTGGGACCTCAGTTTTCTTGTCTGTACAACATGGAGAAATGGATGACAGTCGCAAAGTGCTTAATTCGCTGCCTGCAAGCTAAGTGCTGCTTAATAACTGGCAGCTTCTTTCTTCACAGGCATTGATAATTAATTCATGTTCAAATAATTCCTTGTAATTAAAAGAAATTATTTAGAAAACTCTCTAGGTCTTTATGAATCCATTTAGAAATAAGTCAGAAGCCTAAATAAATCAATTAAAACATGGACACAGACATGGATTGTCTTAGGTGGGGTTTATATTGCTATGATGAAACACCATGACCAAAAGCACCTTTGGGATGAAAGGGTTTATTTCATCTTACACTTCCAGGTCACAGGCTACAAGTGAGGGAAGTCAGGGTAGGAACTTAAGGCAGAAACTGATACAGAGGCCATGGTAAAATTCTGCTTACTGGCTTGCCCATCCTGCTTTTGTTTGTTTATTTAATTGAAAAAAATATTTGTATACAATATATTCTGATCGCACTTCTCCCTATACCAAACGCCTCTTAGATACTCCCCATTTCTCCACCCACTCCAAACCCTTTCTTTCTCTCTCTTGAAAGAACAAACAACAAAAAAAGGAACACATACATAGAAAAAAAAACACAAACTGGAAATGAAAATATACAAGCATAATACAAGTAAGAAAAAAAAGCCCAAAGAAAGCAATAAGAGACAAAAAGTCCACAAAAGGACCACTGACTTCATTTTGTATTGGCAAATACTTCTGGGCATAGGGCTACCCTGAAAGTAATGGTGGTTTGAAAAAAAAAAAATAGTCCTCATAGGCTCACAGGAAGATGTGGCCTTGTTGGAGTAGGTGTGGCTTTGCTAGATAAAGTGTGTCACTAGAGGGTAAGCTTTAAGGTCTCAGATGCTCAAGCAAGGCCAATAGCTCACAGTGTCTTCCTTCTGTCCATGGATCCAGTGTAGAACTCTCAGCTCCTTCTCCAGCACCATGTGTTGCCTGCATGACACCATGTTTCCTGCCATGACAATAATGAACTAAATCTCTGAAACTGTAAACCAGCCCCAATTAAATATTTTCCTTTGTAAGAGTTGACATGGTCATGGTGTCTCTTCACAGCAATAGAAACCCTAAGACAGCAGTTAATATGCCCATGGAAACTCCATGTGAAAAACAGAATTCTTCCTTTTCAGTGGTTATCAATTGCAGATAGCTTCTTGGTGAGGGATGCGGGAGTCCATGTCTATTTCCCCATCTCAGTGCTGGGACCCCTTCTGGCTTGCACCTGTACAGGCCCTATGCATGACATCACAGTCTCTGTAATTTCATATGTACACCAGTCCTGTTCTGTCTAGAAGACACAGTTTCCTTGCAGTCATCCATTTCCTTTGGCTCTTAAAATCATTCCACCTCCTCTTCCACATAGATATCTGAGCTCTGAGGGGAAGGAATTTGACGGAGAACCCTTTTAGGATTGAGTGTTCCAAAGTATCTCATTCTCTGCACATTCTCCACTTGTGGACCTCTGTGTTACTTCCCACCTAATGGAAGAAAAAAATTTCTGATAATTCATCTTGCTTTCTAAATTTCCCCAGGATCACCAGCCTAGGGGTGGCACCACTGACAACAGGCTAGGCCCTCCCATATCAATCACTGATTAACAAAATGCTATTCAACAGGCTTACCTACAATCCTAGATTATGACATCATTGTCTCAATAAGGTTCCCTCCTCTCAGATGATTCTAGCTATGTCAGGTTAACATAACACTAGCCAGCAAAAGGAGGCTACAACAGCAGAAAGCAGGGAGACCCATCTTTGACAAACAAAGCTTAAACTCATCAGTTTTCTGGTCAAAAAGATATTCAATATAATGTTTATAAAGTGTAATATCTAATACGCTGTCCTCTGCACATAAGCTACTGAGCACTTACAATATAGTTAGCATAAAATTAACTGTTTATGTTGCACTATTCTAGAATTAATATGACTTCCCAGTGAGAAGTCATTCTGCTCATCAGACATTGACAAAGGAAAAGGTTCCTTAATAAAAAGCACATAACTGGTTCTGAATAGCATACAAAAGAGAACTATTCATAAATAAGTTTTTGCTAGCTTACACAGACCATAGGCTTATACAATTTACATTTGCTGTTAGCCCCTCGTTGTACTTTAAGCAGTTTAAGTAGAGACAAGAATGCAAATGTGGCCACTTGGGTAGATAGGAGATTTACACAGCAAAGGTATTGTCAGAATTACAGTGTTTTCTTTTTATTATTCTTTTTTTCCCTTTTACTGAAAGAGACCTTTTTTTTTCTCACATAATCCATCCTGATTGTGGCTTCTCTTGCATCTACTCCTACGAGTTCTTTTCCACCTTCTCTCCCATCTGGATCCACCCCCTTTCTGTCTCTCTTTAGAATACAAACAGGCTTCAAAGGGATAAGAAAATAAAACAAAACTAACACATCAGAATAAAACAAAACAAACAGAAGGAAAAGAGCCCAAGAGAAGGCACAATAAACAGAGACCCACTCATTCACACATTCAGGAAACCCATAGCAACACTAAAATGGAAACTATAATGTATACACAAAGGACCTGTACGGTAAAAAGAGAGAAGAAAAGTATATAAATAAAGTTAAATAAAAACAATAAGAATTTTTATAAAAGAAAAAGCCCTGACATAACATTCTGAGACAAGGAACCTCCAAAGATGGTGTTGAGTTTGTTTTTCCCTTGGCCATCTACTGTTGGGCATGCAGCCTACTATTAAGAATAGTTTGTTTCTCCAGTAAGACTCCCTTTGAGAAAACTAAATTTTCATTCACAAGTGGTTCTCAATTGAAGGCTGATTCTGGGCCAGGGATGGGGCATGTTTCCATCTCTCCTTTCAGCTCTGGAACCCCACCTGGTACAGACCCTTCAGGTCTTACACATGCTGCCTTATATTCATATATATGTCAATCTTGTTAATTTTAGAGGGCCTTGTTTTCTAAGTGTCCTCCATCCCCTCTGGCCTTTACACTCTTTCCACCTCCTCTTCTTAGGGGTTCCCTGAGTTCTGAGAATATGGATTTGATGGAGACATTCTGTTTAGGGCTGAGTGTTCCAAGGTCTGTCTCTATCCATCTATCGATTAATCTATCAATCTATTGATCAATCAATCGATCGGTTTCCCCTCACCCAGTAATGTCTGGATGTGAGTTTCTGTATTTGTTCCCATCTGCTGCAGAAAGAAACTTCCCTGTTGACTGTAAGTGCTAGTTTTTAAATTTTATTTTATTTGGGGTTCCTTAGGTCTCTACCTCTCTTCCCACCCCTGACCCTATGTAGGAGAGAAAGAAGATTAGAAGGGATAAGGGACATAGACCTCTTAGTTCCTTGGGGCAATTCCAATCTTCATAGTCATAATATCCAGCAGTTTAGCTAACCAGCAAACCAGCAAACAAAGCAAATGTAGCAGCAGGACAAACTAGCAACAACCTTCCTCCTTCTCCAACCCTCTCCTTGAAGCCTCCTCTCAGAGCCTCTCTTGCCTCTGGTATTTGTATCCTCTCAGATTCCTCAGAGTTAAACTATCTCCAGCTGGAAAAAAAACACGCCCCTTTCAAGCCATACAACGTTTTTTTCAGCTGTGGATAAACTAAAAGCAGCTCCATATCCCATTCTTGGGATTAAAATGAAAATCTGTTTATATAACATAACTGAGTTTTTAAGAAACCAAAACTTCCACTACAGTTGATGACTAAGCAAGACACTACTCTATGAATATAGCAGGACATCACGAGGAGTCTTTTTACCACTACATTTTTGTGGAAAATGTTTTTGGTTTTCCCTTAGGTCTCTGGGCCATCTACTCTCAGGTTCTTGATTGCCCACGCAATGTCAGATATCCATCTGATAGAGTAGGGCTTGATTCAAATCAGTTATTGGTTGGTTACTCACAACCACCATTGCCACCATTGCCCTAGCATATCTTGCAGGCAGGACACCATTGCCTATTGAAAAGTTTGTAGCTGGCTTAAATGTATCTTCTTTGGTTATGTGCAAAGTGCCTTCCAGTGCCAAAACACCAGAGTGTATGGGTGAAGGCTCTATGTAGGCAGCAACTTCTCTATGTAACTCAACATCTCCATATTCAGTGAGTTGTATAGGTGTTGTCTTCAGCAATTGGGCCTTGTTTCAGTTTGTGGAACATCCTAGGTTGTTTGGGGGAGAGTTCCCATCGGACACATTTTTCTGACATTTCAAGTAAGCCAGTCCCAGTACTGAAAGCTTCATTTGGTGACAAAAGATGGCTAGTTGGGGCTCTATCTCCCCATTTCTGGGCAATTTCATTTAGATTACCTTCATATATGTATACATTTCTAATGTATAAGTTTCTAATGTAGGTTTCCATAATATCCCTCAAATAGCCCTTAATTTTAGCTCTCTTTCCCTGTATGTATCCCTCCTTTGTCCCCCTCTCGATCTTCCTTCTGAATTGGTCCTCCCATTTCAGTCTCCCTCCTCATTTATCCATAACTATTGTATTTTCCTTTCCTTGGAAGATCTGTCTGCCCTTCCTATTCCTTTACTCTGCACCTAACCACTGTGGTTCTATGGATTGTAAGTTGGTTATCATTTATTTAATAGCTAATATCCACATATAAGTGAATACATACCATTTTTGTCTTTCTGGGTCTGAGTTACCTAACCCAGGATGATTTTCTCTAATCTTATCCATTTACCTGTGAATTTCATGATTTCATTCTCTTAAGCAGCTGAATAATGGCCAGAAATTGGAAAACAACCTAGATTTTCCTCAAAAATGAATGGATAAATAAAATGTGGTACATTTACACAATGGGGTATTACTCAGAATTATTTCCTAAGTACATCTGTGTTGTTCTTTTCAAATAGTTTGTGGGTTCATCTTGTCCACCTGGCAGAATTATGCTTTTTCCAATAAGATTACAGAGGACATAATGGCAGACAAGGTGGCTAAAGATAGTTTAGATCTATGTTTTTCCCTTGAGCTACCCCTTGGGGTTATGTTCTTTGATATGGGGATGGGCTTAATGGCCACTTGTAAGTAAGTCTCCTTTTGTTAGGAGAACAAAGTCTAACTGGAGTTTAATCATGATGAGCAAACATTAGCACAAACTTTCTCAGAAACCCCAAACTTCAAAGGTTACACAAACTTTTCGTTCCTACAGTTTCTAATAAGCATGCTTAGCACACTCCATATGTTCTGGTCATTCTGAAGGCAGCTCCTTTGTATGACTTAATACTTCCTAACGAGGTTTATTAGCAAATTCTTTATAGCATCAATTTTGTTACTTCAACTTTCTCCTGCATCTGTAGAATTAAATATAATGAAATAATCTTTTTATGTATGAGTTAATTTTTTATTTTAAATTTAACTTTGCCTATTTCTTTTTATTTCCTTGATTATGGAGTCTATCAATTTTAAGTGTATGTGTGGTTCACACGCTATTTCAACTATCACTGAAATATCAACTATCTACTTTGGACAGTAGCTGTATAGTGTCTTCATTCCTAATTCTGCATATTCTTCTCTTTGTCTCACTGATTACAGAGAATAAAAAGATTCACAAGATATAATCTACAAACTGGAGATCCAAAAATTATGATGATACAACTCATTCTAAGAACAAAGGCCTGAAGCATAGGGATACTGCTAAAATCAGCCCTGTAAGCTAGCCCCAACCAAATGTTTTTCTTTAGAGTTGCTGTGGTCATGATGTCTCTTCACAGCAATAGAAACCCAAACTAAGAGATCATCCAATAAAAAACTAGCAGTTTGGGTTTATATTTCCTTCTACTGGCCTTCATTTTTAAGGCCTTATGTTAAGTCATGCTTTAAAAAAAAAAAAAAAAAAAAGCATTCTTAAGTATTCTATTCTATTCTGGCCCTCATCTTTAACTATCCAAGAAGAAAGGATTGTAAAGAGTTTCACTTTGGTTTAAATAAAATGTTATTTCTACCATCATATGGGGGAAAAAGGTGAAATGCCATTTCTACCATCATATGGAAAAATGTAGGCAGGACCTGTGACTTGTTTCTGATAAAAAGACCTTAGCAGCAGTGGTATGATGTGCACTTTATATGTTCACGAGTCTGTGGTTATGCTACATACATTTATTGGAGTTGCTGGAGACTCCAGTAAATGGCTTGGAGGAACCAACCAGCCATAGTAAGGAATGCCATATGGTCAGGAGCTGCAGGCCATTTCCAATTACCAAAGTTAGGCCCACACAGGAAAATGAAATTCTAAGTCCCACAGCCATAAGAAACTAAAGTTTGCCAAAAAAAACAAAACAAAACAAAAAACAAAACAAAACAAAACAAAAAAACTAGATGAGCTTGCAAGTATCTCCCAACCTAGTGAAGCATTAGCTGACAAGTCTGGGCAAGCAGCTTGTGGAAAGCTTTGTGAGACAATGGTAGAGAGGGTTAAAATGGGCTATGCCTAGAATCTTCAACCACAGAAGTAAAAAAACATGTGAAAACAAATACATTCTGTTAAGTCACTAAGCTTAAAGTTCTACTGTGAGATGGTTAGCTTTAATTGTAAATTTGATACACACTAGAATCAGCAGGAAAGAGCGTGCCAGTAAGATTGTCTACATTGAGCTGTCCTCTGGACATGTCTATGGAGGACTGAGTCAACTGATGTAGGAAAAGAGCCCACTGTGGGTAGCGCCATTCCCTAGACAGGGAGTCCTGTCCTGTGTAAGAGTGGAGAAATGAAGCTGAGCACACACAAGCAAAAAGGTAGGCATGTATACACTCATTCTCTCTCTGCTCTTGCCTGTGTGTGTGATATAACACTGTTTGAAGTTTCTGCCTTAATTTCCCCACAATAACAGACAAGAACCTTGAATTGTGAACTGAAATAAGCCTTTCTCCTCAAAGTTTCTTTTTTTTTCATGTTTTTTTAAAATCATAGCAACAGAAAAGATACTATGACATATTTCTACGGAGTAAGAGATATTATATTTTCCCAATGCTTCTTAAGTTCTAACAGATCATGAGATGAATTCAAATATCCTAAACATCACATCATCAAAGATGATATGGCACTCTCTATTTATACCCTGCAGAGGGGGGGCGGAGCCAAGATGGCGACTAGCACACACAGTTTCCAAGCTGTGGAAGAGAAAAAGTTCTGAGTTGATGAGTGGAAGAACTTCTGAAGCCAGGGAAACAACGGAGAGACTTTCTAAACAACAGGGAACATCGCCGGAGGTGAAAACCTTGGTCTCGGGTCACCCAGGGACTTGTTTGGGGAAGGTGAGAAATGATCCTTTGATCTCTCGGCACTCCCCTCCCCCAGACCTCCCTCCTCCTCGGCACAGCGGACTCGCCTTTCTCAGACTCGCCTTTCTCAGCGCAGACCTAACTGCCTGGGGCCTGCAGCCACTGAGGCTGAGCCCCAAGTCCTTTATCGGCAAAGGCCAGCAGTACTGTGTCTCGGAGCCCCAGATTCACGCGCGGCAGCTGCACCATCCTCCCAGGGCCCGAGTCTGCTAGACGCCATACTAGCTCCGCAGGATCGCGATCACTGACGGTACGGCCCGCCCAATACCACAGTGACAGAGAATACGCTATATACTCACCAAAACCAGACAGAAACGCCATACAAGCTAGACACACCAGGCGCTGGGCCTCCGAAGCTTGGAGAGCACAGTAAAGAGACCCCAGGACTTCCCAGAAAGCATCTGGACTAGCAACCCAGTCTCCAGTTACAGCGGGACTTTCTAACCTGGCGGCGGAGCAGCACTGAGCTGGCGGGGCACATCAGCCCTCCAGTTTAAGACTAACCAGGGCCAAACCAGAGAACAGAAAGGCTGGTTACCCCGATTCCCACTGACGTGACCACCCTGAAATCTCCAGCTGCAGCAAGACCTCATAACCTGGCAGTGACAGCAGCACGGAACTGGCGGAGCACATCAAAGAAGCAGGGCCAAACCAGAGAGCAGACAGCCCAGATACGCCGATCTCTGCCAAGTGTCCTGCCTGTAAGTGAGTGCACCCTTGAGAATCTGCAGCTCCACTGATCCTGGCTTCTTCTAAAACAGAAGCCAGGCATCGAACCCCCTCCCACCCATATACCCACTTTGGGAAACAGAGGAGCACTTGGAACATTGAAGTTCCTGCTCTGTGGGTCTAATTGGGGAGTTAAGGCAGTTAATGCCAGAAATTGCGCTGCGATCATCACTAGCGCCTGCGACATATACATTGCAGAGCCCCTCCCACACACTCAAGGGTTCAACATTAGCCATCACTCTGTCCCTCGAGACACACGCCCACACCCACTTACACACACACACACACATATACACACACACACACACGCACGCACGCTTGTATTTGCCTCTGTTTGCGCCTGCGTACTTTCCTCCCACAGGTACAGCTAGTCCTCAGCATACGCTAAGGACACGGGACCTCTCTCAACTTCCTGAAGAATTCTCCAGACTCGAGAGAGAGACAGTACCAGTCTGATCGGCTGAATCCAAAAACAAACAGGGAAGGTCTCAGATAAGCCAATGGCCAGGGGTAGGCGAAAGAACATTTCCAACATAAATCAGGACATCATGACTTCACCAGCAAACCCCAAAATCGATGGATATTCCAATTCATCAGAAGCACAGGAAAATGACCTTAAAGCCATGCTTGCTCAATTATTTGAGGCTCATAAGGAGGAAATGAACAAATCTTTCAAAGAGATGGCCAGTCAATTGGAGGTAAAGAAAGAAGAAATAGACAAAACCCTTAAAGAAACACAGGCAAACATAGCCAAACAAATAGAGGCACAAGTAGAGAAGAAATTAGTGGCATACAAAAAGGAAATGAACAAAGAAATAGAGTCCATCGTAGAGAGACAGGAATCCAAATTCAAACACATAAAAGAAATGGTGCAAGGCATGAAAACAGAATTAGAATCAATAAAGAAAACACAAAGTGAGAAAACTCTTGAGCTGGAGAACTTGGAGAAAAGATCAGGAACCACAAAAGTAAGCATCACCAACAGAATACAAGAGATGGAAGAGAGAATCTCTGGAGCTGAAGACACACTTGCAGAAATTGATACTTCTCTCAAAGAAAAAGTAAAATCAGAAAAATTCCAATCACAAAATATCCAAGAAATCAAGGATGCTATGAAAAGACAAAATCTAAGAATAATAGGAATTGATGAAAAAGAAGACTCCAGGCTCCAAGGTCCAGAAAATATTTTCAAAAAAAGCATAGAAGAAAATTTTCCCAACTTAAAGAAAGAGATGTCCATAAATATACAAGAGGCCTACAGAACACCAAATAGACTAGACCAGAAAAGAAACACATCACGTCACATCATAGTCAAAACACTAAATCTACAGAACAAAGAAAAGATATTAAAAGCAGCAAGGGAAAAAGGCCAAGTAACATATGAAGGTAGACCTATCAGAATCACACCAGACTTCTCATCAGAAAGTATGAAAGCCAGAAGGGCCTGGGCAAGCATCATGGAGACTCTAAGAGATCACAAATGTCAACCCAGACTACTATACCCTGCAAAGCTTTCAATCAACATAGATGGAGAAAACAAAATATTCCATGACAAAACTAAATTTACGCAATATCTATACAGCAAACCAACCCTACAGAAGATACTAGAAGGAAAACTCCAATCCAACGAAAACGAATTCACCCAAGAAAACAGGGCATACAGATAATGTCCCAACAAAAATGAAAAGAAAACAAGCAATGAAACAAGGTAAGATCATCGACTCCATTACACAAGGAACTAACATGCATTGGTCAATATTATCTATCAATATTAATGGACTCAACTCACCAATAAAAAGACACAGGCTAACAGAATGGTTACGGAAACAGGACCCAACATTCTGTTGCATCCAAGAAACACACCTATGCAACAAAGATAAACACTACCTCAGAGTAAAGGGCTGGAAAAATGTTTTTCAAGCAAATGGTTCCAGAAAACAAGCTGGAGTAGCCATCCTAATATCTAATAAAATAGACTTTCAACCCAAGTTAATCAAAAAAGATAAGGAGGGCCACTATATTCTCATCAAAGGAAAAATCCAACAAGAGGACATCACAATTTTGAATATCTATGCCCCAAATACAAGAGCACCTACATTCGTAAATGAAACAATATTAAAGCTTAAATCATACATTGATCCTAATACCTTAATAGTGGGAGACTTCAACACCCCACTCTCATCAAGGGACAGATCAACCAGACAGACACCAAATAGGGAAATGAAAGCACTCACAGAATCCCTAAATCAAATGGACCTAATAGATGTCTACAGATCTTTTCACCCAAACTCAAAAGAGTACACCTTCTTTTCAGCACCGCATGGAACCTTCTCCAAAATAGACCATATAGTTGGTCACAAAGCAAGCCTCAACAGATACAAAAGGATTGAAATAATCCCTTGTATACTATCTGACCACCATGGACTAAAGCTGGACATCAACAACAACAGAAATAACAAAAAGCCGACACGCACATGGAAACTGAACAACTTACTACTCAATGACAGCTGGGTCAAGGAAGAAATAAAGAAAGAAATTAAAGACTTTCTAGAATTCAATGAAAATGAAGGCACAACATACCCAAATTTATGGGACACATTGAAAGCAGTGCTCAGAGGAAAATTTATAGCACTAAGTGCCTACAAGAAGAAATCTGTAACATCACATACAAACAACTTAATGGCCCAACTGAAAAACCTAGAAAAAAAGAAGCAGATACACCCAAGAGGAGCAGACGGCTGGAAATAATCAAACTAAGGGCAGAAATCAATCAATTAGAAACAAATAAAATTATCCAAAGAATCAATGAAACAAAAAGCTGGTTCTTTGAGAAAATCAACAAGATAGACAAACCCTTAGCCAAACTAACTAAAAAGCAGAGAGAAACCATACAAATCAGCAAAATCAGAAAGGAAAATGGGGACATAACTACAGACACTGAGGAAATCCAAACGATTATTAGGTCATACTACAAAAGCCTATATGGCACAAAATTTGAAAATCTAAATGAAATGGATAACTTTCTTGACAGATTCCATCTACCAAAATTAAGTCAAGATCAGGTAGAAAGACTGAATAGTCCTATATCTCCCAAGGAAATAGAAGCAGTCATTAACAGTCTCCCCTCCAAAAAAAGCCCTGGACCAGATGGCTTCAGCGCAGAATTCTACAAGACCTTCAAAGAAGTACTAACACCAATTCTCCTCAAACTATTCCATAAAATAGAAACAGAAGGAACACTACCAAACTCATTCTATGAAGCCACAGTCACTTTGATACCTAAACCACACAAAGATCCAACAAAAAAAGAGAACTTCAGACCTATCTCTCTTATGAACATTGATGCAAAAATACTCAATAAAATACTTGCAAACCGAATCCAAGAACACATCAAAGATATCATCCACCATGACCAAGTAGGCTTCATCCCAGGAATGCAAGGGTGGTTCAACATACGGAAATCCATCAATGTAATCCACCACATAAACAAAATGAAGGAGAAAAACCACATGATCATCTCCTTAGATGCTGAAAAAGCATTTGACAAAGTCCAGCACCCATTTATGTTTAAAGTCTTGGAGAGATCAGGGATACAAGGCACATACCTAAAGATAGTAAAGGCAATATACAGCAAGCCTATAGCCAACATCAAACTCAATGGAGAGAAACTTAAATCAATCCCACTGAAATCAGGGACAAGACAAGGCTGCCCACTCTCTCCATATCTCTTTAACATTGTACTTGAAGTCCTAGCCAGAGCAATAAGACAACTAAAGGAGATCAAGGGGATACAAATCGGAAAGGAAGAGGTCAAAGTGTCACTATTTGCAGATGATATGATAGTATACATGAGCGACCCCAAAGATTCAACCAGAGAACTTCTTCAGCTGATAAACACCTTCAGCAAAGTGGCAGGATACAAAATCAACTCAAAAAAATCAGAGGCCCTCTTGTATACCAAAGACAAAAAGGCTGAGAAAGAAATTAGGGAAACAACACCCTTCACAATAGCCACTAACAACATAAAGTACCTTGGTGTGACTCTAACCAAGCAAGTGAAAGACCTATTTGAGAAAAACTTCAAGTCTTTGAAGAAAGAAATTGAAGAAGATCTCAGAAGATGGAAAGATCTCCCGTGCTCATGGATTGGTAGGATTAACATTGTGAAAATGGCCATCCTGCCAAAAGCAATCTACAGATTCAATGCAATTCCCATCAAAATACCAACTCAATTCTTTACAGACCTTGAAAAAAAGATTCTCAGCTTCATATGGAGAAACAAAAAACCCAGAATCTCCAAAACGATCCTGTACAACAACAGATCATCTGGAGGTATCTCCATTCCCGATCTCAAGCTGTACTACAGGGCAACAGTAATAAAAACTGCATGGTATTGGCATAGAAACAGAAAGGAGGATCAATGGAATCGCATAGAAGACCCAGAAATAAACCCACACACCTATGAATTCTCAATATTTGACAAAGAAGCCAAATCCATTCAATGGAAAAAAGACAGCATCTTCAACAAATGGTGCTGGACCAACTGGATGTCTACATGCAGAAAAATGAAAATAGATCCATATCTATCACCCTGCACAAAACTAAAGTCCAAGTGGATCAAGGACCTCAACATAAAACCAGATACTCTAAATCAGCTGGAAAAAAAAGTGGGAAACAGCCTAGAATTCATTGGCACAGGAGACAACTTCCTGAACAGAACACCAACAGCACAGGCTCTAAGAGCAACAATCAATAAATGGGACCTCATGAAACTGAAAAGCTTCTGTAAAGCAAAAGACACTGTCATCAAAACAAATAGACAGCCTACAGATTGGGAAAGAATCTTCACCAACCCTTTATCTGACAGAGGGCTAATATCAAGTATATATAAAGAACTAAAGAAGCAGAAAAGCAACAAACCAAGTAATCCAATTAAAAAATGGGGAACAGAGCTAAACAGAGAATTCTCGAAAGAGGAACGTCGAATGGCAGAGAAACACTTAAAGAAATGCTCAACCTCATTAGCCATTAGGGAAATGCAAATCAAAACGACCCTGAGATATCACCTTACACCCATCAGAATGGCCAAGATGAAAAACTCAAGTGATAGCACATGCTGGAGAGGTTGTGGAGAAAAGGGAACCCTCCTCCATTGCTGGTGGGAATGTAAACTGGTTCAACCACTCTGGAAGTCAATCTGGCGCTTTCTCAGACAACTAGGAGTAGTGCTACCTCAAGACCCAGCTATACCACTCCTAGGTATATACCCAAAATTTGCTCAAGTACACAACAAGGACATTTGTTCAACCATGTTCATAGCAGCTTTATTTGTAATAGCCAGAACTTGGAAACAACCCAGATGTCCATCAACGGAGGAATGGATACAGAAACTGTGGTATTTTTACACAATGGAATACTACTCAGCAATCAAAAAGGAAGAAATCATGAAATTTGCAGGCAAGTGGTGGGATCTAGAAAAGATCATTCTGAGTGAAGTATCCCAGAAGGAGAAAGACAAACTTGGTATATACTCGCTTATATAGACCTACAAGACATGATAAACATAATGAAATCTACACACCTAAAGAAGATAATCAAGAAAGTGGACACAGGCGAAAGTGATTAATCCTCATTTAGAAAGACAAATGGGATGTGCATTGAACTTATGACAGGAGTCTATCACAAAAGGCATCTGAAAGACTCTACCTAGCAGTGTTTCAAAGCAGACACTAAGACTCATAACCAAACCCTCGGCAGAGTGCAGGGAATCATATGAAAGAAGGGAAGTTAGTATGATATGGAAAGGATAGGAGCTCCACAAGGACCAAATATATCTGGGCACAGGGTCTTTTCTGAGACTGACACTCAACCAAGGACCATCTATGGATATAACCTAGAACTTCTGCTCGGATGTGGCCTGTGGTAGCTCAGTAACCAAGTAGTTTTCCAAAGTAAGGGGAACACGGACTATTTCTAATAGGATCTCAAGGGCAGGCTGTTTGACCCCCACCCCAGGGGAGGAGCAGTCTGTTAGGCCACAGAGGAGGACTTTGCAGCCAGCCCTGAAGATACCTGATAAAACAGGGTCAGATGAAAGGGGAGGAGGTCCTCCCCTATCAGGGGACTTGGAAAGGGGCAGGGAGGAGACCAGGGAGGGAGTGTGGGGTTGGGGAGGGAATGAGGGAGCGGGATACAGCTGGGACACAGAGTTAACAAAATGTAACTAAAAAGAAAAATAAAATAAAAATAAAAAAATTAAAAAAAAAAGAGAATATAAACACTAAAAAAAAAAAAAAAAAAGAAATCAAATTTGTCAGACAATATAAGATTTTGCAAGATTGAGGAGCCAATCTGCAGGCAATATTGCCTTTATGGCTGCCTGATTAACCGATCAAAAACTAAAGATCAGCTTACTCACCTTTTATCATCTCAGAAAGCAAAGGACTTGGATTTTTGGGCTAACTGCTCAGAATGAGCAACAGGGCATGGAAGATATGACAGGAAAACTTGAAGGGTCAAGAGCGTCACAGAGGTTAGTGAAGTAGACAAGCTGGAAGTGTAGAAGAAAGTGTCATTCTTACTTATCCAAAGACAGTAAAACCACATGAGTCCATGGAAAATATAGCTCTTCTATTTCATGTCTAAAAACCACATTTTCTCAAAGAAGAATTAGTCTGCGTGAGGAACCAGAGCAAATTACCACTATTACCCCAGAAGTCCCATCACCACAGCCTCACTATAACAAATAGTTTCTTTTTTTAAGATTTATTTATTATGTATACAGTATTCTACCTGCATGTGTGCCTGCAGCCAGAAGACAGCACCAGATCTCAAAATAGATGGTTATGAGCCACCATGTGGTTGCTAGTAACTGAACTCAAGATGTATGGAAGAACAGTCAGTCTTTTTAACCTCTGAGCCATCTCTCTAGCCCTATAACAAATATTTTCACAGACGAATGGAAATGATGTTTGATACAATTTTATCAAGATCATACATATAGCTAAAACAAACTATTAGCATGGTTTTTTATAATTTAACAAAGAAAAAGGAAAAGTACTCAATTTTCAATGTATTTATTTATGGTTAACTTTTTGAACTAAAAGATAGTCATTTGTTATTTTTAAAAAATTTATAAAATCTATGTCCAGAATAATGTAGGGTTCTCCTTTGTTAAAGGACACTCACCACATCATTCCATTTCACTTTTCTACAGAAGTACAGTGAAATCAATAACGTATTTCAAAATGGGCAGCTTTTAACCTGTTTGGGGACAAGCTAAAATTACCTTTGACTGCACATTTTAAGAGAGAGTTATTTTAATTTCTTTTAATTATACACAATGTTAGGCTTTTTGCAAATCGTTACCTGTTGAGATGTACTTTCCTTGACAATTTAGGAAGATAAAACATCCATAGTTAACTGAGAAAATTACTCCTAAAACATTACTAAGTGCATAAGCACATTTCCAAAACCACAGGAAATAAAATCAAAACAAATGCGAAGAATATGTGTTTGCTTAAAGCTTGAGAACATACCTAGAGACAAATGTGCAAAACATAGCTTGCCAGCACTCCCACAGTGCCTCAAGGTATGTCTCTCTGAATGCCCCATTTGTGAACATCTAGGTCAGCCCTATGGCTGACAAAACAATGCCCTAAATAGGGCATGAAAATAAACGAAATGTGCTATAATGTAAGCCAATATATCTTCCAGGTATGTGGCAGAACTCCATACAACAGTGTCTCTACACCAGCATACAGGAACTGGAAACAAAAAATAAAAGAGATATTTATAGAGACTTTGGAAAATAAAGAAATGTATAAAATAACTAGATAGAGTAAATGAAAAATAATCTACAAATATCTCCTGCTGCCTCCAGTTACAAGTACTGTCTAGTGAACCAGACTCATAAACACATAGAACAATACAAAGCAAAATAAAGTGATACTTAGAATACAAGTTTGAAAAGACTGATTCACAACAGAAGTTGTTACATCAAACTGGCTCTGAGAAAGACACTGACATACACAAAATCATCAGGAGAGCAACAGAACCAAAATATCTGGGCATAGGGTTCTTTTCTGAGACTGATACTCCAACCAAGGACCATTCATGGAGATAACCTAGAACCCCTGCTCAGATATAGCCCAGAGCAGCTCAGTCTCCAAGTGCGTTCCCTAGTAAGGGGAACAGGGACTGTCTCTGACATGAACTCAGTGGCTGGCTCTTTGATCACCTCCCCCCTAATGGGGGAGCAACCTTGCCAGGCCACAGAGGAAGACAATGCAGCCAGTCCTGATGAGACCTGATAAGCTATGGTCAGATGGAAGGGGAGAAGGACCTCCCCTATCCTTGGACTTGAAGAGGACCATGGGAGGAGATGAGGGAAGGAGAGTGGGATTGGGAGGGAATGAGGGAGGAGGCTACAGCAGAGATACAAAGTGAATAAACTGTAATTAATATAAAAAATAAAAACTTAATTTAAAAAAGAGTAGCTCAAATTCTAATAGCAATTTAATTACCTTGTAAGAGAAAGCACATTCACACTCAATTTCATGAAGCAAAGAACAAGAAGAGTCGGAAAAGATCTAGAGTTGTAGATCTAGACCTGTGGGTTGCAACCCCTTTGGGGATCAAGACTTTCACAGGGGTTGCATATCAGACAGTAATACATTATGATTCATAATAGTAGCAAAACTACAGTTATAAAATAGCAACAAAATCATGTTATGGTTGGGGGTCACCACAACATGAGGAGCTGTATTAAAAGGTTGCAACATTAGGAAGGTTGAGAACCACTGCTGTAGAATGTGGTACAAAAACATAGAGAAAAAAAAGAACTTCAGTTGTAAATAGGGAAGGCATCACAGACAAGGAACCTTTGAGATGGACTTTAAAACACTGTGTAAAAATGTGGAATCTCATAGGCTTTGTTTCACAAAAAGGAAAAAGCATACAACTTTCAAAATGACTGTAAAATAATTGTTTGTACTACACCTCAAATTCTGAGACTTTCAATGGGCTCCCTAGTAGCAGAATATATGATAAATTGTCAATGCTCAAAAAATATTAAAGAAATAAATAGAAGTAAATAAAATTAATTGATCAATTTGCATAGCAAAAAATGTAAGTATCAAAATTCACAAAGACTATGAAGACCAAAATTGAGAACTTTTACTGTGTTTGACTGGTAACAGGAAGTCTCTGATGAGCTTCGGTAAGCGTAAGTACAACTAGGTAAATAGTTGGGGAGAGTATCTAAAATACATGGCTAATTGCTACAGGAGACAATGAAAATAAACAGGAGACCATTACAAGTCCAGATCAAGCATTACACAGGCCTGGACTACAAAGAAACTAAAAATGAGACTAGAGAGAAAAACAATAACCTCATAGAGATTACACAAGTCAAACCAATAGGACAAGCTGTCATCCTCCCAGCAAATGGCACAAGTATGCACTGCAGATCTACCGAGCACTGCTAGGAGCTACAAACAAGGAAAATAAATAAACCAGATGTAGTCCTTTACCCCAAAGACCCCAGAGTTCCAGGGTCATCTCTGTGGGAAACCAGTTGAAGATGCAACCGAGTCTAAGACACCAAAAAGTGAACAGGACCACTGAAAGAAGAGTGAAGTGGGGCAGACGATGGGTAGAAAACGGGGTATGGAGAATTTTAAGAAATAATTGCAGTAGCACAATATCCAAGTTCATCAGTTAATTGAAAATTTGAGGACAGGAGACTGAAATAGAACTTAGCACATGTTATTTGGGAAATATCCAGACCTGAAGTTGAATGTGTAAAAACCATAAAAGAGAAAGGTAGGCATAACCTTGGAGCGTATGCACATGCAAAGAGAGAAGGTAATTAAATGTGGGGGTAGAAAAGCATCAAAAATTTTAAAAATCAAGCAAGATAGAAGAGAGCAGAAAGACAGATCACCCAGACAAAGAGAAAGAACCATAAACATGGACCATCAACATCAAAGAAACTGCACAAAATAGAACAACAATAACAGCAACAACAAAAAGACACTAGACTTGAGAACAAAAGAACTACACTGCTAATGTTTGAACGAGTACTAGGAGAGCAGGGACAGTAGGGTGACGGTAAGCTGCTGAGCTTGTACCCAGCCTGGACTATGTAATGAGATTCTTCTTAAAAAGGAAAAAAAAAAGTTAAAGGATAATAAAAAATATTTTAAAGATCAGAACCTTATATTGTACAAATTACTGATAATTAAGGAAAGGCATAAAGGAAAAAGTATTCTATCCCATCTGTAGCATTTTTCAAAGACACCTTTGTTTGGAGACTCAAAGAATGCAAGAGAATGCAAAGGCAAAAGACAGCATTTATGCCAGGTATGTACTTTGACAAAATTAGTGTCGTTCAAATTTAGCCACAAAGCGGTATATTCTCATATTGTGGGTTCCTTGAAAAAGTTCTTCCAGATGGTTACACCTCCCTGGAGTGACAGCACTGGTGCAGCCTTGCACATATTGGGAATTCAATTAAACACTACTGACCATCTGAGAATTCAGAGTCTGGAGTAGCTGACTCAACATAAACACATGGCTTAGTTCCCATCAAGAGAAACATTAAGTCCTGTGTTCCCCCCCAACACTGTACCGCCTCTGAAATGCAGGAGAAAACAGAAGTAAGTAATGATGAGACCACGTAACAAAGACTAGGGAGTGAGTGAATTTCAGAATCCAAATTTTCTCTATTAAAAAAATATATAGAATTATTCAACTAAGAATCAATAATGTGGGTATACCTCTCCTAATTTAATTCATTCAGATCAATATCCACTGAGCACTGCTTCAGAATACTAAAAGTGAGGGAGTCACACTCTCAGACTCTCTGCTAAGCATCAGGGGACCTAAGGACTAAAATGAGGTAATGTGAAGTAACATTAACTCCTTAAAGCAAAACAAGGATGAGAAAGCCGCACTGGATGACTTTTAAACTGCTTGAGAACCACAGACAGTATTTACAGATGAAAAAAAAAAAAGATCTGATCAAGCTTAAAATATTTTATGATTATATACTAAGCATGTGGATATATACATATATAGAGAGATTCAAATTCCAGAAAGATTCCAACATTCAACCTCTCTGAAGAATGGGAAGCAAATCACTACTACTTGGTTAGCTGAATTTGAGCCTTGTGGAGAGAAACCAGGGATGGTTTCTTAGAGGAGCAATTCTTTCAGACAGAACTTGAAAGCAAACGATTTTATCAGACTAAGATGCTAAAGATTAGTACTCTAGCAAAGCAGAATAAGGCACAGATAGGAAATCGGGTCACCAACTGAACGGTGAGTCGTTCAAATAAATGAAGAACAAATTACAAAATAAAGAGAGGCTGGAAGTATATTCTAGGACAGAACACTGAGTTACACTGGCTACAGTACCAGGATAGGCAATTCACTTGATAATTAACGATAACAAAAGACAAGCAAGCAAGTCCAAAAAAATGAGTTTGGATTAGCAAGAGAAACACATCCCTGCATTATCCCTTTCACCCTCTGATCCAGAGGTTGGAAAATATGGCTCAGAAGCCAATTTCAGTCCACCATCTGCTTTGTAAACAAAAGACTACTGGATCACAGCCATGCCCATTCATTCATGGACTGTCATGTCCATTCAACCTATAAAAGCAAACACTGCACAGCTCATGAAATCTAAAACCTTCTATCCCTCTACAAAAAAAAAATTTGCCAACACATCTCAAACTTCAGGCCTTATAAATGACATTGTTCCAAATATTAAACATAATATATGAACATTTGATCCAGATATTAAACATTTCTATTTTCAAGGTTATCATATTAATTTATGTTGTATTTGAGACTGATTCCCTTAGCTGGAGGTTCCTTTCTTTCTCTCCATTCCCATTCCCCAACTGACAAACTTTCTTTTCCTGAAATGAAAAGTCATGTAAGTCACTAGTCGGTATTTAAGACACACTAAGTAGGACATTGCTATAAACTACATGCTACTTTTGTTGTTAAGTCATAATATATATTTCCATTCTTATAAAGGTGTTCTTATTATGAAATTAACTATCATTTGCTTCATTTGCTTGGTTTTCTATATACCTATCACTATTTTTGCAAGTCCAACATATGTCATCATTTTTTCCAAATATTTAAACACACTCAACAATCTATTGTCTCTGTTTTATACTCCCCTCCCACAAGGCTCTCACAGCCTTCCATTTTTCTCTCAGTCTGTATTAACTGCTCTCTCGGCCTATGGATGAGTTGCCTTCCTGAAATTTCTTTTTGCTGTTCTCCCCTTTTGAGCTTTCTTTCCTTAATCTTTCTCCTTATTTTCTCCCTTGTTCTCTGAACATTCATTTTCCAGAAGCAGTCTATACAAGGACATGGAAGATAATTTTCAGTCTTTTCAAGTCTTACAGTTTCTTTCTTCAGGCATCACCTCTAATTAATATTCTGAGCTAAAGGGAGAAATATGTTCAAAATGACTTTCCTCACAATTTTACAAGCATTGTACCATGGTTCTCTACCTCCCAGTGTCACTTTGAAAACTGATGGCTTGCTACTGTCCAGTCATCTCTATGTGACTCAGTCTGTTCTTTTGTTTCATGTTATACTCTTTCCTCAAGACTCCTTTTGGATCTTTCTTTGATCCAGCATGTTCCTACATTTCAGAATATGGACTGATAGTCTTTTCTGATTCCTATACTAGGTAAGGAGAAACGTTTTTCACGTGTAGGCTTATATCCTCCTATGTCAAGAAATCATCTTAGCTCTTTGACAATTCATTTTGTTTTCCTGTTCCCTGTTTGCATTGTCAGGTGTATTAATGGTACAGCAAAACAAACTATCCCAAAACTCTACACAAACCATCCCAAAGCATCTCTGTTGCATAAAAAACAAGGACTGTTTATAATTGTTCCAGATTCTGCTAGGCATACCCACTGATTTTTTTTTTGGTCTGGGTTTGAGTGACCATTCTTTCTGGTACTGACTAGACACCCCCCAAAAATGTATAGAAGGCTGGCAGCCATTAACTGAACCAATGGCATCAGGGAGAACAGAGTTCTGTTCCATGAATCTCATTCTTGAGAATGTTCTCATCATAAACACAGAAGTGGCAGATAGAAGTTAGAAATGTTTTATTCATTTTGGGTCTCTGCTGTATCAGTTTTCTATAACACTATTGACCAAATTGACTCACATAACTGAGTGCAGGCCTATGTTGGGAAAACCAAAGGGTGCCAATACATGGACTCACGTACACTGAGTTTGTTGTATTCATCTTGATCTTCCTTTCTTCCCTATGCCATTGCTCTTTGGCTTACCATCTCCTCATGTGGATTTTGTTGCTGTTAAACAGCTTTTAGACTTATTTGATCTTATCTTTAAGTTTGTAATTTAGAAATAAATTATTTTTCAAAGCATTTATTCCTGTTTTAAGGGTACAATATCTTCTTTATTACACTAAAATTAAAAGTTGTTTGTTTATTTGTTTGTTTTGAGAAGTGAATTGACAGATTGCCCAAATTACCACCTGGAATTGGGGGAAGGTATGAAGGTTGATCTAAAGTTTCCTACATTTCCCACCAAGCTTCATTTTCTGCTTCATATCTTACTCCTAACTTTTGTGGTACCAAGAGCTTCCAAATATGAGTCTCCAAAAGGCTTGCTTTTCATCTGCGTTTCTTCCACAGGTACTTCAATCTTCTCTCTGAGTCACTTACCGTTCTTCCTCTTGCCTTCTTTCTTTCAAAAATTTGTTAAGCTCTCTCATCAGCTATCCCAATATCTTTGTGTCGGTATGTTAATAGATTTTTAACTTCCCATTTCAGTGAGATCTGAACGAATGGAAATAAGGTAAGTCTACTCTCTGTGACATATCTAAGCCTTTTATTTGACTTGGTCACAGTAAGTTTCAAGTAACAACACAATAACAAAGCAGACAGATATCTAATAGTTGGAAATACAAAAAAAGAAAGGCAAGATAATGGATAGGATTAGGAATATAAACTAGAAAGTTGCTAATACATATGTGGTTTCTATAACTATCAAAGGAAATAAAATATTAAAGATGGCACAATCAGTGATATGATCTTTGGAAATGCCTACAGTCGATAAAACTATCAAAGTCCAAACAAAAACAATGATAAAAATAGAAGCATATGTAGGTTACTATCAAATCACAATGATCAAAGGAGGTAAACACGCTAATGAGTAGACAAGCTGGGCACAGTGGCACGTGCCTGTGAGCCATTACTCTGGGGGATAACACAGAAGGCTCCGGAATTCCAGGGTAGCCTGGCTGTATGGCAAGTTCTAGGGAAGGCTAAACCATGGCATGAGACATTGTCTCAGAGACAGTTAATAACATCAGGTGCAGGTGGGAAACAGAAAATGAGGATGTGGGGGAAAGACCATGTGGTGACATTTAAGACAGCTGCTTCAACAGCTTATGAATTTGAAAGGTAAGAGGAGGCAGAAAAGCAGTATGTGCTGACTCTTCTTTATTTTTCAAGTGATCAAATTATATAGCAGTGAAACCAAAGATAAAAACTGCAAGATAGGAAGGAAGTAGGATTTGAACAATAACAATAACAAAACCAGCAAGAATAAGACCATTCTCTCAAGGAAAAAAAGAAAAAAATAGAGGTCTCTTTTTGGTTTGCTGCTTGGTTAAGAAAAAGAAAAACTTGAAGAGAAATAAAGAAGAAAAGATGAGAAAAATACAGATAAACAGGTAAATTAAAGATAATTTTGTTTTTGTTTTTTTTTTTGAAAGGTATATTGTATTTTATTTTTCTTTATTAATTACACTTTATTCACTTTGTATCCCCCCTGTGGTTCTCTCCCTCCTCCCATCCCAATTCCTCCCTCCCTCCACCCTCTGCATGCATGCACCTCCCCAAGTCCACTGATAGGGAAGGACTTCTTTTCCTTCCTTCTGATCCTAGTCAATTAGGTCTCATCAGGAGTGGCTATTGTCTTCTTCTGTGGCCTGGTAATGCTGCTTCCCCCTCAGGGGGAGGTAATTAAAAAGCAGGCCAATCAGTTCATGTCAGAGACAGTCCCTGTTCCCATTACAATGGAACCCACTTGGATACTGAACTGCCATGGGCTACATCTGTTCAGGGGTCTTAGGTTATCTCCATGCATAGTCCTTGGTTGGAATATCAGTCTCAGGAAAGAACCCTGTGCTCAGATTTTTTGGTTCTGTTGCTCTCCTTGTGGAGTTCCTGTCTTCTCCAGATCTTACTGTTTCCCACTTCTTTCCTAAGATTCCCTGCACTCTGCCCAAAGGTTGCCCATAAGTCTCAGCATCTACAATGAAAGTCTGCAGGGCAGAGCTTTTCAAAGGTCCTCTGTGTCAGGCTCCTGACTTGTTCCCTCTTTTCTCCTTCTTCTGATGTCCAGCCTCTTTGCCTTTCTGGGTAGGAATTGAGCATTTTAGCAAGAGTCCTCCCTCTTGATAGTTTCTTTAGGTGTATAGATTTTAGTAGGTTTATCCTATATTATATGTCTATATGAGTGAGTATATACTATGTGCATCTTTCTACTTCTGGGATACCTCACTCAGGATGATCTTTTCCAGATCCCACCATTTACCTGCAAATTTCATGATTTCCTTGTTTTTATTGCTGAGTAATATTCCATTGTGTAGATACACCACAATTTGTGCATCCGTTCCTCCACTGAGGAGCATCTGGGCTGTTTCCAGCTTCTGGCTGTTACAAATAAAGCTGCTACAAACATGGTTGAGCAAATGTCCTTACTGTGTACTTGAGAATCTTTTGGATATATGCCTAGGAGTGGTATAGCTGGATCTTGAGGAAATGCTATTCCTAGTTGTCTGAGAAAGCGTCAGATTGCTTTCCAGAGTGGTTGTACAAGTTTACATTCCCACCAGCAGTGGAGGAGGGTTCCCCTTTCTCCACAACCTCTCCAGCATGTGTTGTCTCTTGAGTTTTTGATCTTAGCCATTCTGATGGGTGTAAGGTGAAATCTTTGGGTTGTTTTGATTTGCATTTCCCTGATGGCTAATGAGGTTGAGCTTTCTTTAAGTGTTTCTCTGCCATTCAATATTCCTCTGCAGAGAATTCTCTGTTTAGCTCTGTACCCCATTTTTTAATTGGATTACTTGATTTTTTTTTTCCTTAATACAAACTTGAAGGAGAAGGAACAGTTTTAAAACCAGAAGCATGGATGTAAAGATCTGCCTGAGATGAGCAAGGCATTCTTTTTTTTATAATAAGTTTTATTTTTATATTAATTACAGTTTATTCACTTTGTATGCCAGTTGTAGCCCCTCCCTTCTCCCCTCCCAATCACATCTTCCCTCCCTCATCTCCTCCTATGTCTCTCTCCAAGTCCACAGATAGGGGAGGTCCTCCTCCCCTTCCATCTGACCCTAGTCTATAAGGTCTCAACAGGACTGGCTGCATTGTCTTCCTCTGTGGCCTGGCAAGGCTGCTCCCCCATTAGGGGGAGGCGGTCAAAGAGCCTGCCACTGAGTTCATGTCAGAGACAGTCCCTGTTCCCCTTACTAGGGAATCCACTTGGAAACTGAGCTGCCATGGGCTACATCTGAGCAGGGGTCCTAGGTTATCTCCATGAATGGTCCTTGGTTGGAGTATCATTCTCAGAAGAAACAGCAAGGCATTCTTAGTATGGTTCAGAGATGCAAGGAAAAAGAAAGAAAACTAGAAGTAGAAGGAAAAGCCATGAAAATTTCCAGAAGACTTGAGTCCAACTGTCCTCAACCTCAGCTAAATAAGAAATCAGGTTATCTCTGTGACTACAGCAAAAATGGAGTTTATGGAGAATGGAGAAAGGCTTGGAACAGCTGCTCTGGTAGATGTAATAGGGAGTTTATGGGAAGTTTATTTATTTAGTATTTACCTAAGCAATAGTAGTAGTGGGAAGAGTTTATATGCAGCTATGCTGAACTTGTGGAGAAGTTTCAACTGGTAACAAAATCGACTTTTGGAAGCAGCAGTATTTCCAATTCCACCAAAAGGGACTGTCACACTAGAGAGTTTCTTGGTGGATGTAAAGTAGACAATGATGGGTTGTGGGGCCGAGGAGCCATGCGCCTGGCAGAGCCATCCTGGAGCAAGAGTGATGTTGAGGCATGTCCAAACCCCAAAAATCTCATCTTGAAACCAGCAAGAATAAGACCAAACTCTCCCTGCCCTGGGCCTGCATGTCCCAGCACACTCACACTTTATGGCCTCCACCTCTGCCACTCTTGAGGTGGTCATGTAGCCTAGAAGCCAGGTTCCAGGATAAACTTCCTCTCTCCTTATAAGGCCATGCCCAGCAAGCTCCTGGGATTCTTCTTCATGCAAATAAGGCATTTCCAGCACCTTGATCCTGGCCAGTGATGTACACCCACCCCAAAAGCTTCTACTCACTCCCCAAAGGTTTCAGTAGCTTTTGTTCCCCCCAATTAAATGAGCTGTCTCCCTGAAGCTGTCTCCCAAGAGGGCTGTTCCCCAAGAACTCTCCGCTGACCAAGATTTTGCATTGTATTCACCCGCCCTAGCTAAGCTTCATTCCCTCCAACCCAGATCAGTGTGCAATCCAAATCAGGGGTATACCCTGGATACCCCAGGGGAGCATGGAAATGGAGTGGCAGTGGGTAATAGAGATAAAATATCACAATATAAGCAAAACTTAAACTTTTATCAACAATAAATTCCTTGTCTTTACTTTTAAATACAAAGCAGTGCCTGAGACTATGCCCATCCCAGGCACACACAGGCCTGGGCTTAGTTCTCAGCACTGAATATATGTATATATCCAACCCAAGAGCTCTTTCAACATTTATTCCTGCCTTGCTTCAGGCTGACTCCTATGTAGACCTTCAACGTTCTCCCCAATCTATGCCTAACTATATTAACTCCAATCTCCTTTCTCCAAACACTACTTCTCCACTGCAGCTTCAAATAGTTCACATGCCAGGCGCAGTAGTTCATATTTGCAAGCACAAAAGTTGGATTTTTTTTTTTAAATCTCTAACAACCAGTTTTCACAACTAGCTTATTTTTAATCCTCATTCATTTTGAAATTCATATGAAAATATGTAACATTTATAGGACTACTGAGAAATATTGTTTACTCACTGTTTATTTTTGTTGTTGTTGTTTTTAACACAAGGTCCCAGTATATACCCCAGGCTGACTTCAAACTCATGATTCTCTTACTTATCCTATTGAGTACGGGAATTACAAATATGCACCATCACCCAGAATTTTACTCTTTTCTTTGGCCAGCAGCTGCCAGTTCAGTCATATACCTCTAAAAGCAATTTTTCCTCCTTGGGGACACAACATGTAGTGGTAAGTTTGTTGTTTTTGTTGTCGTTGTTTTCTTACTTCTTTTCATTTTGCTTTGTGGTTTGGTTTTACTTTAGTTACTATTCTGGTTTTGCTTTTAGTTTGGGTTTGTTGTGACTTCAATATCCATCTGACACTGCCCTGAGATGCTTTGATCTCACAATGCAAAAGACAGCCCCACTACACACAACAATAAATTATACCCAAACTTAGCAGAATCAAGGTTGCGAAATTCTGCTCAAAAACTATTACACTTCAATTGTACTTACAAACAGCTCAACAATCAAGAGAAATCCATCTTTGCTCAAGTTCAATCTTTCTCCTGCTCTGTTATCCTCTGTGTTCTCAGGCCCTTTGTCTACCTAACTACTGACATCTTGCCTTTTTCTCAGCATTGCCATGGTAAAATGATCTTCAGCTCCTTAGTTCCCTCCTGGCACTCTTAAAAAGTGCCCTACTCTTTAAGCACTCCCTACTCTTAAAGAGCTAACACCTTAGTATATATGTCCTATATTTAAATGATTTGTATTTATACTGATTAATATTCTATAGCTTTAAAAAGATTCCAATACATAGACCTGGAGAGATCGCTCAAAGATTAAGAGTACTTGCTGCTCTCCCAGAGGTTCCAAATTAGGTTCTCAGCACCCACACTGTGCAGTTCACAAACACCTACACCCTGGATTCTGGCGTCCACGGGCACCTGCATGGTTAACCAGAGACACATAGAGACACCCAGACATTAAATAAAAGGGGTTTTTTAATCAAAAGTGAGAAAAATCCTTCCTGGAAATATAAATAACAGTCTCAAAAACACATGTATGGATGAATTCAAGAGCAAAACGGCTTAAAGAGCAGCCAAATGAATATCAGACAAGATTTAGGGGAAGGACATATTAAGCAAGGTCATCACGTGAATTAAAGCTCCAATGTTCTACTGCATCTCCTTTAAATGTCCTTCTCACTGTGTGTGCTAATTATGTAGCATCCCTAACAAATTAATCAGAGTGGTAGGAATAACTCCACAGGAAATCTATACTGAAAAGGCTTTGCTTCACAGCTTTGTATTAAATGAAACTTCTAACAGACTTAGCCCCCTGGTGTGTATAGTCCAAATGTACTCTCCAGAAGTTTACATCAGCGTCCATCTGACCAGCCAGTATTTGTGTTTTATGACTATCAAAATGGTTGTACAGCTCAGAAGAATGCCCCCCCCCAACCCCAAAGGGCCATGTATTAAAGGCTTATTGCCAGCCTGCGGTGCTGTTATGAGATGATGGAACCTTCAAGAATCAGAGGGAAAATCAGATGTGGGCATTCCCTTGAGAAGAATATTAAGATCTGATACAAAGTGACTGACTAAAATCTCATAATCTCTTATAATGTCTTCTATTTTGCTTAATTTTCCTCTATTTTAAAAACCTTTATCCATTTTTTTCAATTAATTCAAAGTTGTTAGGAGTACAGATTTACTGCTACCTCCCCCAAAATCTCTCCTAGGCATCTCCAGACCCCAGAGTGAAAAGATAGGATGATTCCAAACTTACCCTTACCCTAAGATAACTCACTGTCCTTGTCTGAAAATGAGTTTCCTCCCCCACCTGCACCTCTGATCATGTTCATCACTGAGAGGAGAGCGATAGATTTTTGAGTCAGGCAATCCTGGATTTAAAATCCAACACTGCTAGCTGGTTGAGTTATTAAGCTCCCCAAGGTCTTAGTATCCTGTAAGTTAATATATGCAAGGCAGTGAAGACACCTGGTGCTCTAACTAACTATATTCAAGTGTTCTCACCACTGGCATTGCTAAACATAACTAACTAGTTACTGCTATTTTCTTAGTCAATTATTAGTCCCATAGGATATAGAAGAAGTCACACATCATTAGTGTCTGCCATATCACATACTTCCTTACTCATATATTTATTCAGTAAGTAATTTTCTGAATATCTTACATGATTTAGGCAGAAAAATAGTAGTACAGAATTTCAACAGGTAAGTAAGCCAGCCTTCCAGACCTAAAGGAGTTCAGGCTCTAGTGAGATGGCAAGCACATAAAAAAATAGATTACAATGCAATGTTCTAAGTGATAAAAACAGCAGTGTACATTCAAAGTGCCAAGGAAGTACCAAAGACAAAGGGCAGGCAAAGCTTTCCAGAGATGGTGAAGTCAGGAGTCTGTCATGATGACTGAGATTCACTGAGCATGCAAGAGAAAGATGGCTGCTCCAGGCGAGCAACCATGGAAAGCTCCAAATTCCTGCTGATACTCCGCAAGCACGGGAATCCTTCAGTCATTTGCAGAAGAACACTACAAAGAACTGATTAAATAAATGGAGGAAGGTATTAAAGGATACAGATCACGAAAGGCCTCAATTAATAAGCCCAGAAGTTTGGACTTCATTCAATAAAGAGGCAGTAATACATTTCTAAATCAACAAACAAGATGCTTTGGAGCTACTTCTTCCGAGGCAAGAGAAGACACAGACTGGCCAACTAGGGGCTGAAAGTGATGACAGTGAATGGGTGTATGTGGGAAAGGAAAGAATCAGTGGCCCACTGTAGTTCCCTAACCCAGAGGAGTCACACAAGTAGCAGAACAGAGAGATAGGAGAATCCCTACATTCATTTAGAGCAGTGATTCTCAACCTCTGGCTCCTCGTTAGGGTCACACATATCAGATGTCCTGCATATCAGATATTTATCATCCATTATGATTCATGACAGTAGCAAAATTACAGGTATGAAGTAGCAATAAACACAATTTTATGGTTGTGGGGGTCACCACAACATGGAGAACTGCATTAAAGGGTCACAGCGTTGGGAAGGTTGAGAACCATTGGTACAGAGGGAGATATTCTGAAGATCAGTGTGAAAACTATGTCCATAGTATAGGAAAAGGAATGAACTCCATACATAAATTTAGGATGGATTTTTAAGAATAACAGTTTTTAAAGTCAAGAAAATTTTTTTTCAAAAGATATATAATTTCATCATATATGATGGTGCAAGCTCTCTAGAGACTGAGGCAAGAAGGTATGGCCTGCCTGGACTGCAAAGGAAGACCTTGCTTATTAATGACAATGAGTCATTTCTAATAAGAAAATGAAGTCTTTTAGATTCTTCCCCCAACTTCAGATTAAAAAATTACAAATTAAAAAGTGTAAATTATTATCTATTGTATATATGTTAAATTCAACATAAAAGGAGAAAAATATCAACTTATTGGTAGATATCATTTATTGCCATTGTTAAGTACTACATTCGTTTATTTTTCTTAAGTAGCCTATTAGCTAACAATACAAGGAAGTTTCTACATCTACAAAATCAACATGTTTCCAAAATAATGTTTTCATAGCAAAAAAAAAAAAAAAAAAAACCCAAAAATGTCAGTTTCATTTTCTTTAAAAAAAAAAAAAAAAAAACACTGCTTAATTTCCTGAGTAAATGTTAATGCTGAATCAAAATCCCCCAGAGGAATTGAGAATTTCTGAAATCCCAAGGCATTGGTTCACCAAGAGAATCTACTAAAGAGCTCACTGTGAAGGACTAAAAGTCAATGTCACACCAACATTTTAAATAACATCATGCATCCCTCCATTTAATAAACTATTTCAAAATCAGGTCACAATTGACAGACACATTATCTTGGGCAGGAGGGAGAGAGTAGATAAGCAGGGGAAATTTCCTTCTCTCTCCTGAAGCGTATCCACCAACTGTCAGACCTGGAAAACAGCCAAAATTTGCAAAAAAGGGTGGGGGGGGGCGAGAGGGAATCTTAAAATATGAGCAAAATGTGTGATGGATAATTGTAAAGCACAGAGAATGCTTTCAAAATCTTCATTTATGAATACTGTTTCTAAAGCAGATTAAAAGCACAAGCTCATCCTCTGAATAAGCTCTAGGAACCAGAAAGGAGAGCTCTCCCGATCCCTGTGGAGAAGCTTCCTCCTTCTCTAGGTTGTGACCATCTACCCACGGGACAGGCACTCGCACTCTTACAAGACAGATGATCTGACTGTGTGGGTGTCTGACCACAAGCCACAAGAATTAAACTGAGAAACCCAGAGCCAAACCATGTCACTTTCTCTGAACCTCCCTGCTCCTTCCATTTCCTCTTTACTCACACAGCATTTTCTCCTTTCCACTGGGACAATGTGACACAGCTGAGCTGTGGAGGGAAAACAATCAGAGTATCAAAGACAGTGATTACAGAGAAAAGAATCAGAAATGGGAAATGGGAACTACTAGAAGAAGAAAAAGTGTCTTAGACTGTGTATGAATCTATACAAACTTGTGAGTGCAGATTAACATTCTGGGGTCGGGTCAGGACCCATAGAGTCTAAAACAAGTTTCCAAATGGTATTTTCATTGACCTGAAACACATAATACAATTAATGGAACCATCTAGATATGTTTCCACCCTGTCTCAAACAAGGTGGAAAGGAATGACCAACACCAAGGTGGTCCTCTAACCTACACACACACACACACACACACACACACACACACACACACACACACA
>NW_026596091.1:6879729-6906609 GCF_907164565.1 Psammomys obesus | reverse complement strand
CACACACACACACACACACACACACACACACACACACACACACACACTGCATTTGTGTGGTAGCCCAAGGACCTCATGAAAACAGAAGATGTAAATATTAATGCAATACTAGGAAAGGGTAATACTCCATTGCAGGTGTTAACGATAAGAAAACAACAATGTGGGGAAAGAATAAAAATCATTTAATGTTTGGATGCCTACATAGTACTTTGTATATGCAAAGGTAAATGAAAGCCTGGTTCATTTCCTTTCTGGTCATCTTTCCACTGTGCTTGTTTCCCAAACCTAGAGAAGGGAGCAGCAACTGATCATACTGACTGCTGTTTATTTTCCTAAATTTGGCATGAAAAGCAGAATGGTCTTTTAAAGTACAGGATATAACTGCAACAAATTGTGTCTGCAATGCTCCCAACTATTTTTTCCCACTTTTTGCAAATAACGGTGTTATTTTTCAGCTACACCAAATGTTTACTAAAGAGCTTCCTGGAAGTCTCTTTGCTTAGATTTGTTTCTAAGAATATAAATTCCTAGTAATAATTTAAAGCCTGAGAAATCCCAGGATTAATTACTTACTGTCCTGGATCATTTGGAGCAATCATTTTTATAAGACTTGTGCAGATTTACCATTTTAAAAACACATTTTATCGATCTTCTGACATAACATTAATGCTACATTTTAAAAATCGTAATGGGAATATCACATAACAGGAACCCACTTGCTGAAATCCTCTTATCATATTCTGCAAACTCAACCTACTTGTAAATGACAGCTACTATCTCAATGCTTTCATGAGTCTTTTTGGCATTAGCATCAACTTACTGAAATTCTTGAGAGCATTTCTCTTGCAATTATGACAGAGACTTTCAGCTAAACAGTGTGTGTGTTTGTGTGTGTGTGTGTGTGTGTGTGTGTGTGTGTGTGTGTGTGTGTGATTTTTCTCTCTCTGGAGGTCTGGAGGTCACTCCATGTCCTTAATAATATATTTTTTAAAAGTTAAAAAAAAAGCAAAGTGCTGGCTGGCTTATTAAAATTATCATTCTCTGTCTTCCAAACTATAAAAAGAAAAGACTAGAGAAGCTACATAGCATTCAAACTTTGGTCACAATTACCCAAACTTCTTTTTTCTTTTAACATACATTTATCTGTCTAGCTATTTATTTATCTATTTATTTATTTATTTATTTATTTATTTATTTATTTATTTATTTATTTATTTATTATGTATACAGTGTTCTGCCTGCATGTATGTCTGAAGGCCAGAAGAGGGCACCAGATCTCATTATAGATGCCTATGAGCCACTGTGTGGTTGCTGGGACTTGAACTTAGGACCTCTGGAAGAGCAGCCTCTGAGCCATCACTCCAGCCTTACCCAAACTTCTTAACTGTCCACAGCCTGATGAATTTCATCAGCATCATTATTATCCATAACACTTTCTTCCTCTAGGACCTCTTTCTCCTCCCCTCCCCCTTCTTTCTCTACATTTTTCTTTCTTTTTCAGGAACAATTTAGTCCCAACACTATTACCAAGTAGGGAAGAGAAATGTTAGCATTCACAACAGAGATTAAAAACATAAAGTTGCAATAGCCTACAGTCACATATCAGGAGTCCAAACAAGGATTAGAAATTGTCTATACCCGAGACAACCCAGTGTGGAATAGCAGAGTCTAAGTAAGAAAGAAAGCATCTCCCATGGAGTGCTGGAAGAACAGGAGAGGTCCCTTGGTTCCATGGTGTTGATGGCGGGGAACATCCTGGTACCAGAGTTCAAGTGGTGTAAGACAGCATCCACACACAAACATGAAGTCTGAGCCCACGCAGACTGAAGTGGGTATTTCCCTGTAACTGTGGATCAGCGTAGGAAGTCATAGCCTGAAATGCACAGAAAGGTATCTATGCATAAGAGCAGCCTAACACAGGGAGACAATGCCTAAAAGAGGTAGGAGACCATTACAGAAGGAAAGGTGAAAGCAGTGGAGAAGGCTGCCTGTAGAAGAGGAGTTCTATCAAGTAAGTGTATACACAAAAGAAATAAAATCTTGGGAAAGATAAAGTAGGTTACAAATGCAAGAAAGGAAAAACTACAATTGCTTTTGTGTGTAGAACGGGGTAAGAGTTAGAATCTGCATAAAAAAAGTCCAGGTGTGAGTCTATGGAGCTGGCTCAGCAATTAAAGCACTGGCCACACAAGAAAAAGATGAGAGGTTGTGTAATGGAAGTTTTGTGTTCTTTGTAACTCAGTTACGTTATGTAAATGTGTTTTTGTTTTAATCCCAAGTGTGGGATTTTAGTTGGGCTTCAGTTTGTCCACGGCTAATTGTCTTGTGTGGGGCGTGGCCTTGGACAGCTAGTAACACCCTCCCTCGTGCAGCACAGAGAGGGGCATGTCTAGGGCTCTGCGGATATAAATACGAGAGCCCAGAGCGAGAAAGTGTGGCATGCAGTGTGGCTGCTTTGGAGCAGACAGGCAGAGAGAGATGCTTCGGGGAGCAGTGGCTTGAGGGAGACTGCTGGCTGCCTTTGCTGCTGACAGGAGTTAATATAGCCCTAAAAGAACCCATCCCCCACCGGGACTGCCTGGATCCTCTTCCTCTATAGCCTGGCAAGGCAGCATCACCAGGAGGAAGTGATCAAAGAGCAGGCAACTGAGTTCATGACAGAGGCAGTCCCTGATCCCATTACTCAAAATCCCACATGGAGACTGAGCTGCCTATAAGCTAGGAGCAGAGGGCAGGGGAGGTGAACTCCCCCTTTCAGTGGACTAGAGGAAGGGGATGGGGAAAAGAGGGATGAAAGGTAGGATGAGGAGGAGTTGAGGGAGGGGTCTACAATGGGGATTATAAAAATGAACAAATTGTGAAAAATAAAATAATAAAAAACACTAGGAAAAAGAAAAGAACCCATCAGCCCTAAACAGCCGGGAGAAGTAAAGGGGTCTGCTTTCCCTCTCCCCACTAACCTTCTCTCTCCTACCTAGGGGTGGAGAGTTGGAAGGGAGAGCCTTTAAGGAACTCCAAATAAAGTATTTTAAAATGAGAGAAACAAGTTTGATTCCCCAGAACAACATAAATGCAATGTGGGTGTGAAAGCTTGCTTGTAATTCCTGTCTCAGAAGGTGGAGACATTGAGCATCTCTTTAAGTGTTTCTCTGCCATTCAATGTTCCTCTACAGAGAATTCTCTGTTTAGCTCCGTACCCCATTTGGATTGCTTGATTTATTGCTTTTTAACTTCTTTAGTTCTTTATATATTCCGGATATCAGCCCTCTGTCAGATATAGGGTTGGTGAAGATCCTTTCCCAGTCAGTAGGCTGTTGTTTTGTTCTGAAGACAGTTTCTTTTGCTTTACAGAAGCTTTTCAGTTTCATAAGGTCCCAGTCTAAGATGATCAATCCTCACTTAGAAAAACAAATGGGATGGACATTGAAAGTAAGAGAAAACAAGTAACAGGATAGGAGCCTACCACAGAGGGTCTCTGAAAGACTCTATCTAGCAGTGTATCAAAGCAGATGCTGAGACTCATAACCAAACCTTCGGCAGAGTGCAGGGAATCATATGAAAGAAAGGGGAGTTAGTATGACCTGGAGAAAACAGGAGCTCCACAAGGACCTAATATATCTGGACACAGGGGTCTTTTATGAGACTGTATTTCCAACCAAGGACCATGTATGGATATAACCTAGAACCCCTGCTCGGGTGTAGACCTTGGTAGCTCAGTATCCAAGTGGGTACCCTAGTAAGGGGAACAAGGACTATTTCTGACATGAACTCAATGGCTGACTCTTTGGCCTTCCCTCCCCCTCCCCCGAGGGAGGAGCAGCCTTGCTAGGCCATAGAGGAGGACATTACAGCCAGTCCTGAAGAAACCTGATAAGCTAGGGTCAGATGGAAGGGGAGGAGACCTCCCCTATCTGTGGACTTGGAAAGGGGCAGGGAGGAGATGAGGGATGGAGGGTGGGAATGGGAGGGAATAAGAGAGGGACTACAGCTGGGATACAAAGTTAATAAACTGTAACTAATATTTAAAAAATAAAAAAAGAACCTAAAAAAAAAAAGAAGAAGAAGAAGAAGGTGGAGACAGGGGATCCCAGGACCAAGCTAGCTGGTGATCAGTGAGCTCTGGATTTGATTAAGAGGCCCTGCCTCAAAAGAATAAGGTGGAGGGTGATGGAGGCAGGTTACCAACACACACACACACACACACACACACACACACACACACACACCATACATATAAAACCCATACCACACACAAACACATGAAGAGAAGGAAAACGGCTTCAGGGTTTTTAGTAACTATAGACAGACATAGTTCACTTCTGTGTGTGAATAAATATATGTAAATTTTCACCCCTGGCTGAGAGCAACTAGGAGAGGTGACATTGCTAAAGTCATGAATATACCCAGTACCAAAATCTGAGCTCTAATTATTATCTTCCAATCAAAGGTACTGTCTCACTGGAAGAAATGAGAGAACGCTGGAGCATTTTCAAATGCTGGAAGTAAGGAGACACTCAGAGAGTGGTTCAGTGAAGGCATCTCAAAAGCCTGCCACGAGGTCCTGAACGACTTATATGCCAAAAGTAATGTCTGTGATGCACGCCAGCATATAAAATAATATATGCATTCCAATTAACATGAGTTTTTAAAAATTTTGATGAGGAAAAAGATATTTACATAGTTTGAGAGTACAACCCCATTAGAAGGTAGAAGAAAGAGTAACTGTATAAACAGAGGTTTCACAGGCTCCAGTCATAATCAAGTGGTTGAAACTCATCGACAGCGTAGCAACCGGAGTGGCACCCCATCCAACAGGCAGCAACGGGAAGAACACAGTACCCTCAGCGCCATCCTGTCAAAGACTGAGAGCTTCATTCTCATCGTGTGAAAACATCAAACCAGCCCCAAACTGATGGAACTGTAGAACATAACTGATCCTTAGTCTCTTTTTTAAAATGTCACAATGAACGGGTGAGCTGGCTCAGCAGGTAAAAGCACCTGTGACAAAGACTGACCTGACTTAGACCCCTGGGTGAAACTAAAGAATCTCCTTCAAGCTGTCTGCTGACCTCCACACATGTTATATGGTGCACATGCTCACGCAGTCACACACACATGCACACACACACACATCTGGCACAATGCAAATATCCTAGAGTTTTCCAGTACAGTCATGGACGCATATCAACAAAAGTAAGCATTTTCTCCCTCTGCTGCCTGATCTAAGTTACACTATTTTCCTTATCCACAGCAGGTGTGTTCTGAAGAAAAAAAAATCTCAAATGGTACCAAATGTGCCTAAGGTAAAACTTAATTTATAATTAAGGTACAATTTAAAAAAACTGACAGAAACTGATAACTAGAATAATGATACACACCATAAAAGTTATTTAAATTGATGAACTATCTCTAAGTATTAGTATTCCAGGTAATATTTTCAGACCAAATCTGAACATGAATTCCTGACACTATAGATAAGGAGTGCGAGTTATCTTGTAACTCAACAGATGTAGATAGATACATAGATGATATAGATATAGTTATAGATATCGTATGAATGCAGAAACCAAAGCACAAAGAAGTTAAATAGCTTAACTAGGGCTGTCCACTGAGTAAAGACCTTAAACATCAGGACTCAGATTCCCCACCCCCCAAACCTTGCTTATTTCTCATTAATGAAAATGAGTGTTATGGTCTGGATTTAAAATGTCTCTCACAGGCTAATGTTTTGAACTCTTTATCCTAAGCTCATGGCTCTGTTTTAGCAGGCTATGGAGATTTAGGAGGAGAGGTCCAGCTGATGAAAACTGGTTGCCAGGAGCAGGTCTTTAAAGGTCCATCTGCCTCTGGTTCCGGTCTTGCTTCCTCTGCTTCCTGACCAGCGCCTGTCTCCTCTCCTCCTGCCACAAACAGAACCACTCTTTCGTGCCTTCTTTTCCTTTGTGATGATGAAACAAGAGTCTCCCACTCATACATCTCCTGCCATCACTTGTTTCTGCTATCTATTTGTTACAACAACACAGAAGTAGCTAATAGGGCCATCTTCATGGAGAGGATAAAAATAAAATACAGAAAAATTTGCTGATACAGGATAAAACCTAATGGAGTTCTGGGTTTCAGGTAACAGCAGCCAAAGGATGCTCAAGGGTCACAAAGTCAGCACCAAAAGAGGAAAGGAAAATGTTCCAAGGGTGCACAGCCTGAGTCTTCATTTTACTAGACTTTCAGATCTATTGGCTTGAAAAAGATAGATTATTAAAAAAAAGAAGAGCTGCAAGCTCTGTATTCTCCTTCTTTGTGTGAGTGAGAAAAGATGAAAAGCACACACCATTAATGTGGAGACATGGGATGGACAAAGTTTTAAGCCATTTTTAGAGATAATGGATGTTCAATAACATTAAAAACCCAAGAAATGCGTGGGAAACAGTGGAGCTTAGGAACTGCGCACCTCCCTGAGGACTTACTTATAGGCAGTTAATGGTTGCAAAGGAGAGGGAGGGTGTTTTCTTTAATGGTATAGACACTGGCAAATCACCCATTCTATAAATAACCCCTCACCTGTGCTCCTGTAAGAAATCCTTACTAAACTCATTGGGTCACATACACAGACATACACAAAACCTTTAATTTAAAAAAATTAAATTTTAATAGGACAATTGCACTATTTCAAAGTAAAATGGTTCACAAAAAATATTTTTGAAATATCTTAATTTATTTAACATTCGTTTCACTGTTTGTGTATTATCAAGGGGAAAAAAATGAAAGCAAAATATTGCCCTTAGTGTGACGCTGTCGATATAGAAAGGCAAAACTGAGAACTATGTTAGAATGGAGACATGGTGGTATATAATTTTACAGGAAAAGTACTATTTTTATACTAAAGTATATTGCTATTTTCATTCTTTAACCCAGGATGGACATTGTTCCTTATGTAACTAAGAAGCAAAACAGCAATAAGAACGACCTTTAGGGTCAGAAATCCCTGAATTTGAATCTTAGATCTGTTTCTAACTATAACTTTGGACAAATTATGCAACTTTCCTGATTTCATCCTGTGTAGAAAGTTGAAGTTAGTAATGACCTTATGAAATTGTTATGAGGATCAGCTGTAAAGCACATAAAACAGTGTATCTGGACAAACAATACGGGTAGTTTCACATCTGGATGTGAATCCTAAAAGTACAGCTTATGGAAATGAGAGGTTGTATGAAGACATTCATAGCTTTACTTACACAAAACGAGTAAGTTGAAACTCACCCAAGTCTCTAGCACTGTAGAAAAGGTTAAATAATAGCATATTCTTCAGAACAGTGGTTCCAAACTTCAGTGCACATATGTAATCATCTGGAGAAATCTATTAAATTCAGATTTTCAGGCATTATATATAGAAATTCCATGGATCTGGAATAATATCAGAAAAGGCATGCTTAACAACCACAGGTTGTTTGAATACAGAAAGTCTCTGAAGATTCTGTACTCGGCAGCAGTAAAAATTATGCTTATGACCACAACTCAGACAGAAGTCCCCTGTTCTACCAGAGGCCACATAGAAGTACAGGACCCCAGAGAGCACATCCATAGCCAGAACCACAGTCCAGCGGAGGACACCCTGCTGGACCAGGCTACCAGAACTCCAGCCTCCAACTTGGGTAGAGCCTCTCTACTCAACCACTGGCCAGAAGACCAGAGAGGAAACAGTAACCAAGGGACAAAACACCCATCCAACAAAGACCAACACACAAATCAGCACCTAGACCATCTTTAAACCAGATGCCTGGACTTCATTGGAAGAGCACAGCCAACAGCAAGGGAATATGTCATCACCAGAACCCAGTTATCCTCCCAAAACAAACCCTGAATATTCAACAGAGTTGAAGTACAAGAAAATGATGTTAAAACCAACTCTGGGAGATTGTAGAAGTCTTTAAAGGGGAAAATGATGAATTCCTTCAAGAAATTGAGAAAAAGACAAACAAAAAATGAATGAGACCCTTTTAAAAAGCCAGGAAAGAAGTGAATTAACAATTGAAGAAAATGAATAAAACTGTTCAGGACCTGAAAGATGGAAATAGGAGCAATAAATAAAATACAAACTGAGGACATTCTGGAAATGGAAAATTTAGTTAAACAACCAGGAACTACAGACGCAAACATTACCAACAGAATATACAAGATGGAAGAAAGAATCTCAGGCATTGAAGATACGACAGAAGAAAACAGTTACACAACTCAAAGAAAATGGTTTTTTGTTTTTGCCGTTATTGTTTTGTTTTATTTTATTGAGACAGGGATTCTCAACATAACCTTGGCTGTCTTGGACTCACTTTGTAGACCAAGCTGGCTTCAAATTCACAGAGATCCACCTTCCTCTGCCTCCCAGAGTGCTAGGAAGTCAAAGAAAATGTTAATCTAAAAAAAAAAATTCCTGACATGCAATATTCAGGAAATCTGGGGCACTATAAAAAGACCAAACCTAAAAATAATAACAATAGAAGGAGAAACAGCCCAGGTGAAAGACCAGAATATATTTTCAACAAAAACATAGAAGAAAATTTTCCTAACCTAAAGAAGAATGTGCCTATAAAGGTACAAGAAGCTTACAGAACACCAAATAGATTGGACCAGAAAAGAAAGTCCCCACACCACATAATAATCAAAACACTTAGCAAACAGAACACAGAAAGAATAGTGAGCTGCAAGAAGTGGTTAAGCAGCAAATAAATGCAGACCCATTAGAATTACACCTGACTGCTCAATAGACTCTAAAAGCCAAAAGGGCCTGGACAGATGGTCAACAGACTCTAAGAAACCACAGACACCAGACTACTAGACCCAGAAAAACTTTCAATCACCATAGATGGAGAAAACAAGACATCCCATGATAAAGTCAATTTAAACAATATCTATCACAAACTTAGGGCAGAAATCGATAAAATAGAAACAAAGAAAACAATACAAAGAATCAATGGAAAAAAAAAAAGTTGGTTCTTTGAGAAAATCCACAAGATAGATAAGCCCTTATCCAAATGAAAACTGAAAGACAGAAAGAGAATATGCAAATGAACAAAGTCAGAAACAAAAAGGAAAGAACATAACAAGAGATGCTGAGTAAATTCAAAGAGTCATTAGGTAATACTTTAAAAACTTATACTCCACAGAGTTGGAAAATCTAAGATAAATAAAAATTTTTCTCAATAAATACCCATTACCAAAGTTCAATCAAGGTCAAATAAACAATTTAAATAAACCTATAACCTCTAAGGAAATAAAAGCACTCATTAAAAGTCTCCCTCCCCCACAAAAAAAAGCCCAGTTCAAATGGTTTTAGCACACAGAAAGAGAAGGAACACTGCCAAATTCATTTTTATGAGGCCATGCTCTCCCTGATACCTAAACCACACAAAGATTCAACAAAGAAAGAACTGCAGACTAATTCTCTTATTAGCATAGATACAATTCTTTACACACCTTGAAAGAACAACACTCAACTTCATGTGGAACAAAAAAATACCAGAATAGCTAAAACAATCCTGAACAACACAAGAACTGCTAGAGGTATAGCCATCCCTGATTTCAACTTGTCCTACAAAGTATAGTAACAAAAACTGCATGGTACTGGCACAAAAACAGACGGACTGATCAATGGGATCAGATCAAAGAGCTGGACAGAAATATACACACCTATAGACACTTGATTTTGTTGTTGTTGTTGTTTTGTGAGGCACAGTTTTTCTATGTAGCCCTGGCTGTCCAGGACTCACTGTGCAGACAAGGCTAGCCTTGAACTCACAGGTATCCGCCTGCCTCTGCCTCAGGAGTGCTGGGATTACAGGTGTATAGCACCTCATCAGGCCAACACCTGATTTTTTAAAAAGAAGCCAAAAGTACTCAATAGGAAAAAGACAGCATCTTTAACAAGTGGTGCTGATCTAAATGGATGTCTGCATGTAGAAAAATGTAAACTTATCTTTATCTATCACTCTGAATAAAACTCAAGTCTAAATGGATCAAAAACCTCAACATGAAACCAGGTACATTGAACCTGATAGAAGAGAAAATGGGGAATAGCACTGAACACATTGGCACAGAAGACAACGTCCTGAACAGAACACAATTAACTCAGACACTTATATCAACAATTAATAAATGGGACCTCACAAAACTTAAAGCCTTCTGTAAGACAAAGGATATCATCAATAGGACACTTTTGGGAAAAAATATTTAACAACTCCAAATCCAACAGAGGGGTTATAGCATATATATATATATATATATATATATATATATATATATATATATGAACTCAAGAAACTAGATATCAACAAACATAATCCCACTTAAAATGGGGTACAGATCTTAACAGAGAATTCTCAACGGGAATCTCAAATGGCTGAGAAACACTTAAAAAACTGTTCAACATCCTTAGCCATCAGGGAAATGCAAATCAAAAGGGCTCTGAAATTCCAACTACACCTATCAGGATGGCTACAATCAAAAACACAAGTGACTGTCTATGCTGGCTAGGATGTGGAGCAAAAGAAACACTCATACATTGCTGATTGGAATGCAAACTTGTACAGCCACTTTAAAAATCAATATGACAGTTTCTCAGGAAATTGGAACTAGATCTACCTCAAGACACAGCCATACCACTTCTGGGCATATACCCAAAAGATGCTCCACTACAGCACAAAGACACTTGCTCAACTATGTTCATAGCAGCTTTATTCATAATATCCAGAAACTGAAAGCAACCTAGATGTCCCTCAACTAAAGAATGGATAGAGATAATGCAATACAAGTACACAATGGACTATTACTCAGCTATTAAATGCAATGGCATCATGAAACTTTCAGGATAATAGAGAGAACTAGAAAAAAAAATCATCCTGAGTGAGGTAACCCAGAACCAGAAAGACAAACATCATACATACTCACTTAACTTAAAGATAATCATACTATTATCCACAGACCCAGAGAGGCTAAGTAACAAGGATGACTCAAGAAAACTCAAGAAGGAGAAATAGATTTTGCAAGACTGGGGATGGGTAGGAATGAAACAGGAAGAATCAGGTGGGGGAGAGTACTGGGAGAGATTAGGGGCCATTTGGGGGATGATGTGGAAACCCAGCATAGTGGAAACTTTCTGGAGTCTTTTGAGAGTGACTGAAGAAGACTCCGAGTAATAGGGGATGTGAAGCCTGAACTGTCCATCTTCTGTAAACAGACAAGGCTTCAAGTCGTGGGACTGGGACACCAACCCAGGCACAAAACCTGTGTCCTACAATCTGTCCTGCCTGCAAGATGTGCTGGGGCAATGGTGGCACAGAAATTATGGGTGTGGCCAACTAATGACTGGTCCAACTTGAGGCTCATGCCTTGAGAGGGAGCCCATGCCTGACACTGCCTGGATGGCCAGAAACTGGAGGCTGGACACCCAGAGACCCAGGATATAAGTAAACATGACTTGAGGAAAATTCAATGAAATAATTACCAATGGTACACTGCAATATTCATAGACTGGTGCCTAGCCCAACTGTCATCAGAGAGGCGTCATCAAGCAACTGATGAAAACAGATGCAGAGACCCACAACCAAACACTAGGAGGAGCCAGGGGATCCCTGCAGAAGATGTGGATGGGGTGGGATTTCAGGAGCCAGAGGGGTCAAGGACACCACAAGAACAAAGCCTACAGAATCAACTAAGCAGGACTCATAGGGGATCACAGAGACTAAAAAGACAATCATGGACCCTGTCTGGGTCAGAGCTAGGTCATCTGCAAACACATTATGGTTGCATAGCTGGGTCTTCTTGTGGGACTCCTAACAGTGAGAATGGAGGTGTCTCAGACTCTTTCACCTGCTCTTGAGACCCTTTTTCTCCTACTGGGTTGCTGCATCCAGCCTTGACAAGACGGTTTGTGCCTAGACCTATTGTAACTTGTTATGCCGTGTTTGGTTGATATCCCTAGGCGACTTACTCCTTTCTGAAAGGAAAGAGAGGAGGAGTAGATTCGGGGGAGAAGTGAGGTGGGAGAAAACACTGGGAAGAGTAGAGGAAGAAGAAACTGCAGTTGGGATGTAATGTATAAGAGAATAGAAGAAAATATGATTACAAAGGCTTAGTAATCACACTGGAAACATATCATGCACAATTAAATAAAAAATTCAGAATCCAAAGTTGAATTATCAAAAAGTATCCATGGCCTTCAATATAAGTTCAAACCTCCAGAAGTTAAAAACCAACAATCCAATTTAAAAATGGAGTACAGAACTAAACAGAGAATTCTCATTGGAGGAATCTTGAATGGCTGAGAAACATTAAAGAAATGTTCAACATCCTTAGTCATCAGGGAAACGCAAATCAAAATGACTCTGAAATTCCATCTTACATCTTAAGATCAAAAACTCAAGTGACAACACATGCTGGCAAGGATGTGGAGAAAGGGAAACCCTCCTCCATTGCTGATGGAAGTGCAAACTTGTACATTCACTTTGGAAATCAATCTGGAGATTTCTCAAAAAATTGAGAATAGCTCTACCTCAAGACCCAGCCATACCACTCCTGGGCATATACCCAAAAGATGCTCCACTAAACCAGAAGGACATTTGTTCAACTGTGTTCAAAGCAGCTTTATTCATCATAACCAGAAACTAGAAACAACCAAGTTGTCCCTCAACCAAAGAATGGATAAAGAAAACCTGGTACATTTATACAATGGAATACTACCCAGCTATTAAAAGCAAGGAAATCATGAAATTTGCAGGCAAATGGGTGGAACTAGAAAAGAGCATCCTGAGTGGGGTAACCCACCACCAAGAAGACACACATGGTATGTCCTCACTTCCAAGCAGAGTTAGCCAAATAGCACAGGATAACTGTACTACAATCCACAGACCCAAAGAAGCCAAGTAACAGGAAGGTCAAGCGAGAATGCTTGAACTTCACTCAGAAGGGGAAACAGAAGTAGTTGAAGACTACTACTTCAACTGGAAGTAGTTGAAGACACAGAACAGGAGAGGAGAGGAAATACGGAGGCAAGCAAGGGTGGGGAGCAGATATGGGGAGAGCAGGGGTGGAAGAACAGAGAGCTTTCAGAGAGAAGAGAGACTGTGGGAGGGGCTACTTCTGAGACAAGCTGGAGACCTACGACAGGGCAGGCTCCAGGGAGGATCTGGAGGTTACTCTAGCTGAGACCCCTAGGAGTGGCAGTCATGGAGACTGAGGAGGCCACCCTTTAACTAGACTGGACTCCTAGTGGAGGACGGTGGAATACCAACCCATCCACAAAGACTTAGACCCAAAATTTACCCTGCCTACAAGATCTGCAGGGATAAAGAAAGATCAGTGATGGAGAGAATGTCCAAGCAATCCCTGGCCCAACCTGAGACCCAGCCCATGGGAGAGAGATAACCCCTGACACTAACGAGGACAACCTGCTATGCTTAGACAGGAGTCTAGCCTAGCTGCCTTCTGAGATGCTCCACCCCACAAAGGATCAACACAGATGCTGAGACCCACAGACAGTGACTAGGTACAGCTCAGGGAGCCTTGTGGAAAAGTCAGGGGAAGAATAGAAGGGCCCAGAGGGGACAGGAGCTCCAAAAGAAGACTAACAGAGCCAACTAACCTGGGCCGGGGTGGGGAGGGGTGCCTGTGGAGACTGACGCACTAACCAAGGACCATGCATGGACTGGACCTAGGCCCCCTACACATATATACCTGGTGGGCAACTTGGTCTTCTTGTGGGTTCCCTAGTAAGGGGAGTGGGAGCTGTTTCTGACATGGACTGTGTTTCAAGCTTCTCTATCAATTAAATAATCAATCAATTCTGTAAGCAAATACAGTTTCCCCTGGTGGGGCTGCCTTGCCAGGCCACCTTGGAAGAAGATGGGACTGGAAATGCTGGGTTTGTTAGTCGTGAAAGGGGCACCTTTCCTGAAAGGGAGGGGAGAGGGAGGAGGAAAGAGAGAGGGAGGGTGGGACCAGGAGGAGAGGAGGATGGGGAGTATGATTAGGATATAAAGTGAACAACTAAATAAATAAAGTTAAAAGTTTTTTAAAAAATTTCTAAGAAAAAAAATTTGGATACTAGTCTAGAAAAAGGGGAAAAAAGGTTCAAACTCCTTATGGAAATACCTGAAATCCTTCGATCTCCAGACTTAATTCTTGTCTACTAAATCAAACTACTTATAATATTTCCAAATTATAGTCCACATTTCCACACACTGATATTGGATATACTGCTCCTTCTGTCTAAAATGTCCTTCTCCCAATCTTTGTTTGTGTTTGTTTTTTGTCTTTTGAGACAGGGTTTCTCTGTGTAACCTCAGCTGACCTGCACTCACATTACAATGTGACCAGGCTGGCCTCAAACTTAGAGATCCTGCCTCTGCCTCCCAGAGTGCCGGAATTACAGGCATGTCACCACGCCTGGGTGTATTCTAACTCTTCATAAAACTATTCCATCAGTCTAATAGTGCTTGGACTTGGTAAAGATTACCTCATTCAGTTTTAGAATCCACAAAATGCCTGTTGAAATAATTAGTTGTCTGCTCTATAAATCCCTGACTGAGTTGATCAGGTGGGTAGTGTGTGCTTGGTTGATTAGAGTAAGTTTGATCTAAGTACATCCTAATACACAGCAGCCAAAAAAATGTTTTAAATGTTAAGCATTAGGTTAACCATTATTTGTACATTTTCACATTTTCCTCTGATAGTGTCTTCAGTATCCTCCAGCCTTCAGAAAGGCAGACCGCTCCCAAGAAGAGACAACATAGAATGCCACTGACAGTTTACTAAAACAAAGACTCTCCCTACATAGTTCCTACTGCTCCCCATAAACATGATGCATTTCACTCCCAGATCTCAACTAGCACTAAAGCATCCATGTAAATGTATGCTTTAGTGTTTACATCCATGTAAACAGAGACAATTCTGTAAGCAAATACAGCAGTTTTCAGTGTTTTTGAAACACAAACTATTATATAACATGAATGTATAAGACATAGATATTTCAAATATAAATTAGTAAGAAGAGGTACAAAACAAAAGCCCTAAGTGGCTAAGAGTAATTTAAGAAAAAAAAAGAGGGGGGAGAGTACAAAAGTAAGGAAGAGAGAAAAAGAGGGAGTTAGGAAGGAGGGATGGAGGGAGGCTAGCAATGCCAAAAAAAAAAAAAGAAAAATGCCAACTGTGATCCCAAATAAAATCTTCAAATTCTTCTACTGTACAATAATGTTTATGAAGTCATGTGGACATTGAGATCAACTTGTATCATGAAATATTTTTAAATAAAAAAATAAGTCTACCTAAAATATTTTGGTTTGAATATCAAACCACATTAGTTATCAAAACTGTTACATAACTCTATTTCATAGTTTTATTACCTGTAATTATACAACAAATACATACATCTAGGGAATAATTTCTGGAAATAGGCAACAATATACTGGGTGTTCATGTCTGCATATTAATCCAATTAAAATTTTCAGTGGGATGTTTGAGCCCCATTGCCACAAAAAAAGTAAAGAAAAAAAGTTCTAGGGATTAACTAAGTAGTAAATGTTTTAAGAGCCTCTTTATCATCAGCCATGTCTCCAATAAATCTTTCCTCTTCTGTCTTCTAAGAAGGAAGATAATGAGTTCCCTATTTAACCCCCTCTTATGAACCAAAAAAAGCCTATTCCATCCAATCTATACATTCTGTCACAATATATAGCTGTACCCCATACCTATGCTATTTTGCCTAATGTTGTGTTCTCTCCGGTGGAAATAATAGAAGAGGTCTTTCTTCCTAAAAGCTTTACCAGTTAATCTCACCTCACTATCATGTAACTGTCCGCTCTCAAAAGCAGTTTGGAGTAAAGGTAAAGGTAAAGAAAGCACAAGTAAAAACTGGGGACCTTAACACTGAGATGAACAGGGCAGCAAAGATGTTGAACGCACACTCCAGACTCTTAACTTTGGGGTGGGGAAAGGTTGGGTTTTTTGAGGCAGGGTTTCTCTGTGTAGCCCTGACTGTCCTTGAACTCATTGACATTATGGTCTGCTTTAATGCCTAAAATGTATAGACTCTTAGACTTTTCCTAAATTACCCCAAATACAAAATAAACTGTTTCAGCAAACCACTGAACCAAACAAATTGTTCACCAGGCTGGCCTCGAACTTAGAGATCCACCTCTGCCTCCCGGGTTAAAGGAGTGTGCAGTCACTACCCTGCCAGTCTCCTAACTTAAAGGTCCAATCAATACCTGCTCTTAATCTACCTCTCAGGACACAGAGCAGCTCTGCTTCTCACAGGACCTGCTCCCTGCTTCCCTTTTGTTCTTGTTTACCTCTCTGTTGTGACTGGCCAAAAGCAACAAAGGGAGGAACGGTTTACTCCAATGTACCATTTATCGTTCATCTTAAAGGGAAGCCAAGCTGACAACTGGAGGCAGGAGCCTGAAACAGAGACTGTTGGAGGAACCTCCAAGGAACACAGCTTACGGCTCGCTGTCCATGTCTGTGCTCAGCTTGCTTTCCTATACAACCTAGAAGCACCTGCCCAGAGTGTGCTGGGCCCTCCCACGCCAATCATTAATCACAGACATGCCCACAGGTCATCCTAGTTTATGTTAATTTGATGACAAAGAAAACAAAACTAACCAGTACCTTCTGTCTCCCTTTAGGAATGGGACAGTTGGAGCAAAAACTGCAGCCGGGTTGAGTATGCAATAATTAGAAAGGAGTCGAAGGAATTTCATTTTCCAGGGGAAAGATATTTGAGTGAGGAAACTTATAGGAAATGTGGCATGAGGAACAGGAACACAAGATCTGAGGCCTAAAGCCATCAGCCAAGACTTGATCCACTTTGATCAAACAGCAGCCAGTGTGAGCACACTGTCTGTTCACCTACACAGAAGTAACTGCCCAAGCGAGTCAGTGTTCCCTGTTAAGTTAGACATGTGAAGACACTACCACTTAATAAGAAAACACTACTCGTAAGAAAGCGGTTCAGAGACCCACTCTTTGGGCACTGCAGGATAATAAACTGAAGAAAGAAAAACGTATCCTTTAGCCGTACTTTTTCCACTCTCCTTCAAATAATCCATGTCAAAGCTTCACTTTACAAAAATGAAAGCGTAAACTCCCTGTATTATCCTACTGACATAAAAAAGGAAGAAAACTCCACTCTAGAAGTTTCTAGAGATGAATTACACAACACATTCCCTGGGGCTTTGGTGGTGTTGTGCCTCTGCCTGCCTATGGACCTTGCATGACCTGAGCATCACACATGTAAGGGAGACTGGCATACAGGTGAGTCTGTTTTTTCACATGTAAAATATTATTTCATACCAACATATGAGCAATCAAAATATTTTAACTACTAAAACAATTCTGTGATGTGCTTAAAGCAGAAACCAAATGCACTAACATGTAATAAATATTTTCCAGGCTATAGATTAAAATTTAGTCTTTTCTACTCCCTTCATTGACATTATGGTCTGCTTTAATGCCTAAAATGTATAGACTCTTAGAAAGACTTTTCTCAAATTACCCCAAATACAAAATAAACTGTTTCAGTACACCACTGAACCAAACAAATTGTTCACTATCACCAACGCGGATAGACTGCTAAAGTCAGCAGACGCCCTGCTGAGCATCATTTAGTTCTTCCTGATGTCACTGCAGAGTTGCTCCCTCCCGGAGGTGCACAGACACTAGGAACTGTGCAACGGAAAACCAGCCAGAGCCAGGCATACAGGTAAATGACAAACTCGTCCAGCATGTAGGAACTGGATGTGGTCCCCGGCACCACAAGAAAACAGAACGGACCACAGGATGACTAGCAGTCACCTGACTAGCCATGCTGGCTCACTGCCATGTGTCACCTCATCATTTAAGGAAGAAGCTGAAATCCCTGCTTCGCAGAGAAAGAGGTCAATACCAAAATTCCTTCTCCTCTCGCCTTACATGCCATCACACAGCTGGCACTGTTTACTCTGCCAGACACTGCTCCCTGAATATAATGGCACAATCACCGCCTCAAACATCATTACTATCTAAAATAGATAACCCACTTGCAACTTAACTATTTTTGACGAGGTTTGAATGCTCTATTTGTGATATACCCCACCTAACAAATGCAGCATCTCTGAAAGCAAGTTTCTTATATCAGATTCTCAATAATCTAACTGCTCGAATAGTTGTGAAAATTATGGAGTTTTTTCCTTTCTGTTTCTAGTTGCCTCTTATCTCCTTATACCTATCACCAAAAGCTTCATGAGTTGAATCCTAAATTTGAGAAACTATAAGGAAACCTGTTGAAATGTCCTTGGTGATAAGAAAATTGTTTCTTCCCACTCCTTATTGATTTACTTTTTCACATGGGGATCTTAAGAACTAAATCATTTGTGTTCAACAACAATTTATGAACTGAACGACACCCAACACTCAACTCTTTGAAGAAATAAAAAAAAAAAGTAAAAATATTTAGAGTATAGTTAAGAATTATGCTGATTTAGCAAAGTAGTGATTGTAGGTTCTTCTCCAAGATCCATGACTTCACTCTCACTTGCTTTTTGGCTAGCTTTCCAGCAACAGGCATGATTTTCTTCTATTGAATGGATCTTAAGACCAATTAGAGAGCTGTTGGTTACTGCCAAGGTATGTGTGTCACTACTGCAATCTTAGGGTCAATGTTGTGGTTCAGAGGTGTCATAGCTGAGTAGAATTGTTGGTTGCTTCCCTCTTGGAGGGGGCATTGTCAGCCCAAATAAGAAAAAATTAATTTACACTAAATATGCATATTTGTATACTTATATGCATTATACAGTCTCACCAGTATGACTGACAAAACATGAACTCGACAAGGACAAAACAATACACATATCAAAATAGAAGGGGGGAAGGCTTCAACCTACACCCCCCAAAAGAAAAAACAGCATAGGCAACTAAGAAATGCTGAAATGGGAGAAACTGTCTTCTCCAGGGAAGAGCACCCCAACTGGTTGTCCAACACTGAAGGGGTACCCCTGAAAACAAATATACAAGTAACATTAGACAGACCAAGTATGTTACATTTAGATGTGTATATGTATGTGTGTAACAATTAATGAAAAAGAGGCCATAAATTTGAAGAACATCAGGAAGGTTTCAGGGTGGGAAGGAAAGGGAGAATTGACATACTTGTAATATATTCTCAAAAAATTAAATAAATAAAATAAAACCAAGTAAATCTAAAGTATTAGCAAGCATTTATTGCTTTATTAAAATATAAATAATTCTTAGGTAATGTCAATGGAAAATTAACATACATTATAAATGAGACTTACTTTTGTTTAAAATAAAAGGTTGTAGCAAAAATATATTTTTAAAGGTTTTGCATATGTTTAATGAAGCATGTAAATTTCAGAACACAAAAATTTGCATATATACACTGAAATAGAAAAGGGGGAGGAAACTCAACTGGAGAACTGTGGTGAGCTCAGATTTCGCTAAAAATTAAATGGAATGTTGCAAAACACAATTCAAATAAGAGAGGGGGAAGATTCACTTTTCCAGAGGAAAGGCTAATATCTCTTTCAGCTAAGTTTGAGGGGCAGAGGACTGGAGTTCACTAATGTAATCTTAGGCTCTGACAGTATAAATCCATAGATAGTTTTCAGATCACAATAGCTCTCTGTTATCTTTAATAATGCCAAGTATTTGATTCTTCCTAATTTCTACTTTCTATCTTCCCTGTTGATTTTCAGCTAAAAAAGACACAAATAAAGAGACAGAGACAAATCATAAGAGACACTAGGCTGCTTTTAAAAGCAAATTCGAGCTACAGTTATAACTAGTGGGTGAAGGCACTTGCCACCACACCTTGTGATTGGAGTTCAAGCCTCCGGAACAGTGGTTCTCAAACTTCTGACTGCTTGCAACCCTTTAATACAGTTCCTCATGTGTGGTGACCCCCCAAGCATAAAATTATTTTTGTCACTACTTCATAATTGTAATTTTGCGACTGTTATGAATCGTGATATAAATATCTGATATGCAGGATATTTGACTTGCAACCCTTTTGCAAAGGTCATTTGACTCACCCAAGGGGGTCGAAACCCACAGGTTGAGAATTATTAGAGCCATATGGTAGAAGAAAGAAGTAACTCCCTCAAGTTGTCCTCTGATCTCCACATGCAGACACCCATACATATAGATGCACAATAATAATAAATAAGCAAACAAACAAATAAATAAATGTAAACTTTTCAAGAAAAACAAGTATTAGATATCCAGACCCAGAAGATTTATATTCAAGTGGAAGGAATTTTCATCAAATTAGGAATAACCAACAGCTCACTCCCAGAATCAAGCTACTACTAAGTATGCTGACTTTGTTGGAATTTATACTCACACAACTAAAGGGCTGGCTCAAAGAAATGCCATAAACAGACTACCACATCAACTTAGAAAGACAATAAATGAAATACTTCACAGTATCCTCATTGGTGTAACAGAGATAAGAGCCGGCTGACAGCTCTCCTGGGTGGCTCCATGCATCAGGAAGTGCCCAGCACGAACACTGCCACCTTAATCTGCACATGCTGAGAAGTGGTTCTTCAGGAGTATCTTACAGTGTGTTGTTTTCCAGTAATAAAGCGCATGGATCCACAGATGATGCAGAATGGGAAGTTAGCATGCTGATAAGCAGACTCAAGAGCTGAAAAGACATGCACGCATTACAGAGTAAAACAAGGTGAAATGTGCTAAGGATAACTTAAGTTTATGCAACACTTTCACAAATACCAGATGTGGGAATTACAGCTTCACAGGTTGTTAGGAGAAAAAAATACTTGGAAGTTTCATTGATAATATGAACCTATACCAACTTCATGGCTCAGAAAATCTTGACCTATGACAAGGCCTTAGAACAATAATACAGTGGTAATGATTGCATTGTACCATATTTTGACAGATGTCACTTACTCTCATTACACAATCCATGAAAGCACAATAAAAAAATGAAAAGAACCCACAGTGCCATCACTCAAAGAAGAATGCTATCTCCATTGTTTTGTTCCATATCTACACATTGTTAAGTCTTTGCAGTTAATTTTTCTTATAAAAGTAGACTCAAGGTATAAATGCTCTTTCATAATCAGTTGGGTTTTTTATGTATCAGTATATCAATCCAAATGTCATTCCACAGTTACATATTGCTCATTTCTTAGAATTTTTGGAGGGAGTCTTATTTTAAAAAGTTATTTTGAAATTTGAGAATGTTCAAAGGACCAAAAAAAGCGGTTTAAAAAACATGAAAATTTGAGTCTTAACACCTAAACACTATAGTCACAAACAGTTAAAAACAACAGTAGTTCTTCCATGAAAAAAGAAAGTAGGTTTATAAGAAAACAGTACAGTTAAATAGTCACCAACAGTTAAAAACAACAGTGGTTCTTCCATGAAAAAAGAAAGTAGGTTTATAAGAAAACAGTACAGCTAAATACATGTCCCTGCAGTTCTGTCTTGGCAGATGAATTTAGCAACTTTTGTATTGACCCATACAGCCAAGCCAGTACCAGCTGCTGGGAGTTAGTTCAGAGAAAAGTAGAATTTGTTATTATTGCAGCTACCAAAGAGTGGACGAGAATAGATGCCAGGTGCAGTGGAGCATGCCTGTAATCTATCCCTTAAGCGGCTGAGGCAGGAGGATGTTGAGTTCAAGATCGGCCTGAGAAAGACCCTGCCTCCAAAGAAACACTAGCAAAAACAAAACAATAATAACAAAAAGGACTATCTTTAGTTACTGGGAATGTTATTAGTGCTTGAGATAACTAACTGGAAAGGGATTTTGCAGAGGAAATTCCTACACCATAGAAGAACTTGGACTAGGGGCCCCTTTCTATTTAAAGGTTCTCATTCCAGTGTAAAACTTACCATGGCCCTAAGTTTTATTGTTTTACTCAGGTTAGTAAATAAGGCCTTAAGAAATTAGGTCTCATGGGGCCTCGTGTGCTTTAGAGCAACGTGAGGAATGCTTACACTAACAATGAACACCTATGATTCCATGCTCTTCATTTATTGCTTGCTACAACATTTAATCCCTAAAAACAACCCTAGGAACAGACACAGTTACTGCTTGTGCCTCACAATGTCCAGCGGTGAGCACAGCTTTCTGTGGTGATTTCAGTGTGCTCGTGTGTCCACTAAAAAGTGCACTGTCACGCTCTGTCATGACACAGCCACAGCTCACGTTGTAAATCACAAGGAAACAAAGTATATTCTGCAAAATTGTTATCTAAGTAGGTCTCAAACAAGCAGTCAGGGGATATTTTTTTCTTCGCAAACTGATTTTTAAACACAGTTGTTATTTGCAGAAAGAAAAAAAGAAAACATTCCTACTGTATTGTCCAAATTGACTACACACCTTAAACTTTGAAAACAAAACAAAGTCATGAATAGGACTGAAGACTCGGGAAAGCAAATGTGAATCTCTGAGTTTCAAATCCTTGCCATTGTTAAGTAAGTGACCTTGGACAGTTTATTAATTTTCATCTGTGAAATAAGTGTTGACCTCAGGAGGAAGCATGCAAGCATTTGCCCCGGAGTCTGACGAAAGCACTACTCTCCACAGCACTAATGCAAGTAGGAAACACTGGCTAACATATTCCACGATGCGCTCCTAAGTACGAAAATATTTCAAAGTGCCATTATGTTGGCCAAAAGAGAGCACAAACCCATTACATTGTCCTGTAAGTTTCTGATTGACAATCATTGATGAAGAAACGTGATAACCACATAAAATGTGATCTTAGGTTGAGGATTCTTAGGAAGGAATTCACATTTTATGTAAAAGATCACCTAAATGTAAATTCAACTCCCATTTTCTTAAAAGACATGTTTTAATTGTTAATTTGGTATAAGAGAAGTACATACAAGTCTGGGAGGTACTGGTTTTATTTGATTCAAACTACTCTTAGAAATATATCTGGTTTTCCATGCATACTCCTGTAGAGTCACCCTAACAAAGCCAATAATAAAGAAAACTCTTTCCAGATGAACAGTGTGAATCACACTTACAATTAAATATTTGATGTTTAAGCCCTAAAATTTGTTATCTATTTCTATTTCAAATATCACACATCTGAGAAGGGAGTATTCAAAAATACCATTTGTCTCAATTTGTGTCAATGAAATTAAATTTCTCATTGCTAATGATTTTTTCCAAAGAAATTAATTTCTAAGGAATTTATTTTAGCATACATCCAGAATAACTTTTATAATTAGTGGGTTGACACCCTCACAAATAAACTCATTTCACTTATAACTTAAAACTGTAACTAAATTTCTTTTCTATAAACTTTATAGGTGTAAATATCAAAACTGTCATCTAAAATATGTATATCATCTACTTGTGTTTAGAAATGAAAATACACAGAATGGTCATCTTTTTTTAAGGCCCCTGGGTGAGAGGGACTCCTATAAAAAAACAATTGTTCTACAATGAAATATTACAGTAGTGTCACTGTCACCATGGGTATGTAATAATATATGAAACTTAAACCTCACCATTTTTCAGTTAAGTTCATTTCACTGTAAAATAACCTTTACCTTTTCCCTATAGCCAGTATTATAATTAATCTCAGTGTCTAGCCACAACCTATGAGAACCTGTGTATACACCACGATGTTTTCATGCAAAAGTTTGTATCAAACACTTAGCAAGATCAGCACAAGGGGTCAACGAGATAGAGCAGTGGTTCTCAACCTGTGGGTAGTGACCCCTGTGGGGGCAGGATGACCCTTTCATGAAGGTCGCACAGGGAAACACAGATATTTACATTGTGAGTCATAACAGTACCAAAATTGCAGTTATAACAAAACAGTACTATGGTTCGGTGGCCACCACAGCGTGAGGAACTGTATTAAAGGGCGGCAGCGGTGAGGAGGTTGACAATCGCTGCTTCAGAGGATAAAGGCTCTTGCTCTCAAACCTAAGAACCTGAGTGCCACTTCCTGAATCCACATGGAAGAGAGAGAGAACAGACTCTCAAAGTTCTTTTCTGATTTCTGCAATGCTGTCTGCAATGAGCTGGCTGGCATGCACAGCACACACATACACACACAACACCAAATAAATGTAACTTTTAATTTTTTTTATAAAGAGTAGTACAAAATACTTTTAAGCAAGAAAATAACTTCAGCTTTTAAAAAACTTGTGTAAGTATCGTTGAACTGCCTAAGAGATGTTTTAAGGTAAAGATGGGAATGATGAAAGATGCTTCCAAAAATATACAAGACAAACGGAATAACCACGACTTGAGAACTAAAGAGCTTTCTTGGAATTTCATTTAGTGAGTGCTCTTCAGGCTCCCCCTGCATTTGGTCAATCCAACTTTTAATAGTTTCTCAAATCCGCAAATCAACCCAGCTATCTCGAGCTTATGTCTGCTGAATAAACACCTTGACTTTTTTTTAATGCCACCTTAGAAAGATTCTTTGAGCAATATTCGTCTCACCTGCAACACGTGAATATTAAAAGGCCTCTGCTGCGTTCCACACACACTTTCCCAGGCCGGACGTGGCTTCCTGCATCCTGACTTTCACTCAGCTATGCTGGGAAACTGAAAATACTGCTGGGGCTGCCTAACTTGCCTCGTCGAGTTTTACACTCTGCTGACTGATCGACATATTCTCAGAAGGTAAGGTTCACTGTCTTTCTTTTGTGGGATCATAACCCACCGCCGTTGCCCTCTGCATGAGAAAGTAGCAGCAATCCAAGGAGGCTGTGGCTTTGGCAGGAAAACTACAAGCACCTTCTCATTTAAATAGCCAAATAGTAGGTGTGGGCTTTCACAACTGCAAATACAAACAGCAACGGACGTGCAAGAAAAACGGGATTTTCTTCTAGCAACAGCGGTACAAGTTCTGCACCACAGCTCAGAGAAAAGTGGCTGATTGACGCATGATGGAAAGCTATTTTCAAATTACTCGAAGAGTCTAAAGCATCAGTCGGACCTGGAAGGCTCTTGCCTCCTCTCCACACACACGGTCTGTTTTCCTGCCTAATTTAAGAATGAACCGCTGACACGTCCAGGTGCAATACCCCGAGGAGAGAACGTACCCATCACAATGCTAAGGAGGGGTGCACACGACCCCCCCCCCCCGGTTGGTACCAGGTCTTACCTTAGCAGATTAGACAGGGGCAGAGGTCCGGATCCACCGCCCAGGATCCCTCCTTTCCTGCCAGACAGGAGTTTCTCCACCAGAGCCACATTGCCAGTGCGAGCAGCTTCCAACAGCTCCTGGTCCTTCCCCATAGTCTCTCACCCAGACCCCCACAGAGTCCTTTTCCTGCTCCGGTCCTCCTCCCGGCCCACTCCCCAAACGCCAGGGCCCTCTCCGCCGCACCCTAAAAAGACGCCAGGGCTTCGGCTCGCCGAGATTCCCCGCAGCCCCGCGCCAGGAGCAGCACGCCGTCCTCCTCACGGCGCAGCTTCTACAATGGGGAAGCAGCCCGTGTTTGGGCAGAGGGGCTGGCCGAGCGGCGACGCGCCCCCACAGCCACTCCCCTGCATTCCCGAGGCCTCCTTCCCGCGGGTGGGGTGCGAGCGGGTGGGGCCCGGGCCCGGGCGCCGCTGTCGAACGGAAGGAGGATGCTGAGCCCCGAGGAGGATGCCAAGCACTCACGAGGATGCTCAGGGCAGAGAACGCCGAGGTCCGTGCAGGATGCTGGGCGCTGGGAGGAGGACGCCAGCCCTAGGGAGGGTGCTCCGGCAGTGAGCACCCCGAGAGCTGAGGCTGCTGAGGAGCGGTCCAGCGCGTCCTCCCGGGAGCTAGAGGGGAGCGAGCGACAGCGGCGGTGGCGGCACGGGCGCCCAGTGCCCAGCCCGGCGGGTTCGGCGACTGCACGGCGGCGACGGCCGCGGCCCGAGGCTGGAGGAAGCGCGGCGGCGGCGGCGGCGGCGGCCGGGTGGCTGCGGCCCGCGCCGAGGCTGGGCTTGTGCGGGCGAGCCGCAGCGGGTGCGTGCGGAGGGCGGCGGCGGCGGCTGGGAGGCTCAGCCAGCGAGCGGGGGGCGTGTGCGCGCGGCAGGTGCGGCCTGGCCGGCCGGGGGCGGGGGCGGGAGGAGGGCAGCTCTGTGCCAGTGGGCGGGGCCTCCCTGCGTCCTCCTCCCTCCTCCCTCTGCTCGCCTCCCTCCCCTCTCGTCTTCCCCCCCTCCCTTCTGCTCACTTCTCCCTTCTCCTCGGAAGAGGTTTAACTGTGTGAGTACTGGAGATCACCCCGCTGGCAACTGAGGCCCTTCTCTTCCTGGAACCCAGAGGAAGTAACCGTGCTTGAGGAAAATCTTCCGCTAGGAGGTGATGGAGAACCTGAAGCTGGGAAGAGGCGTTTTTGCTGCTGCTTCTGTCCCAGTCCAGGCTACTTGAAGGATATTTCATCCTCTTGCTTTGTCTCTGTTGAGAGTCTGAGATACCCGCTCTTTAAAGAGACTGAAGAGGTTTGTTTTATCCTTGTTTCTGGACCACTAAATGACCTGTGACTTTTTGTAGGGTCTTAATCAGCATGAATTTTACTTAGGCTTTGGCGATCTGCTGACTTGTACAAATGCCAGAAAAGGGGCTCTCATTGGAAATGCCTCCACATCCACACTAGGAAAACTAAAAATGGGCATGGATGAGAGAGCTGCTTTGATTTGCATATATCATCAGCAGTTCATTGTGTATAACTGGCTTGTGTATAACTGGATGTTTTCCTTGCTCGTGGTAGAGAATGCATACTTATTTTCTTTTGAAACTTCCTGTGACAGCTTGTGGCCGGTTGGTCGGAAAATGACGTGATAGGTGCTTTGCTTACAACAACCCAATGAACTGGATATTATTACTGTAGATTACTTTAGAACTAAAGTAG
>NW_026596091.1:6879457-6879719 GCF_907164565.1 Psammomys obesus | reverse complement strand
TGGATATTATTACTGTAGATTACTTTAGAACTAAAGTAGAGGTCCAGAAAGAGGCAAGATGCTACACGGAGTCACTGGCTGACAAACTGGACCGGGGAGCCAGTGAGATGGCTCAGCAAGTAAAGGGGTTTATGCCAAGCCTGAGGACCTGAGTTCAAGCTCCAGAGCCCTCATAGTAAAAGGAGAGGACTGGCTCCCTCAGGCTGTCCCTGTGGCGCCCACACACACGGCACATATTTACACACACACACACACACACACA
>NW_026596091.1:6870795-6879447 GCF_907164565.1 Psammomys obesus | reverse complement strand
ATAGATAGATAGATAGATAGATAGATAGATAGATGATAGACAGATAGATACATAGATAGATACATAGATAAATAGCTCAGCAGTTAAGAGTGGTTACTGGTTCTGCAGAGAACCAGAGTTCAGTTCCTAGCACCATATCAAGTGACTGACAACTTTAGCTTAGCGTAACTTCAGCTCCAGGGAACCCGATTGCTCTGGTCTCCACAAGCTTTGCACACATACCCACAGGCGCGCGCACACACACACACACACACACACACACCTACACACACTTACACACAATTAAAAATAAAAGTTTCAAATAAATAATAAATGGGAAAAAATTTAAGACCTGGATCCTAGACCTGGCTTAATCCAGATCCCAACCTCAGCACTCATTGAACAACAAATTGGATAGAGAATAATTCTTACAAACATTTGATGAGCAGTTACCACATGCCAGAAGCCATAGGTACCAATTGCTTTCTATATTTCTGTTTCAATACTCACAAAATTTCTGTAGAATATGAGACTGTCTTCTGTGCATTTCGCCTTCCTGTGGAGGCAGAGGTGCCCATTTTATCCTCAGTGTACATATGAGGAAACTAATGAGCTCAAAGTCATGCAACTGGAAAGTAAGGCAAGACAAATTCAGGACTGTCTGCTATCTAGGCCAATACTTTGAGTAAACAACAGGAAAACTCAAAAGACACTCACAAAATAAAATAAAATATCTTAAAGTGTTTTTCTGCAGCTCAGTATTCTAAGATTTTTCAGTGGCTCAGGGTATTAGGTAAATTTGTAGCTTTTCCTTGCAGGGTGCCCCAGGGGCATAGAGCTTGACAAGTATGATGTTTTGTTTTTGCTTTTCATTTTAAAATCTATTTTAATGAGAATATGATATATGACCCCTGACATAACAGGCCTAGCAGAAGAATTCATGAAACAACAAATGAGTAGTCATGAATTATTTTTGAAAATAGAATGGAAAAATGCTTTTTCTTCCACCTAAGCAAAACAAACTTTTCCCAGAATATCCTGTAAGTATTCAAATGAGCAAATCTAGAATATTGAGCACTATTGAATCATGGATGAGTTACTGATTGGGGGCTCTGAGTCATCCTTGTCAAAATTATACAATTAGGGGGGCAAGGGGGACTTACTCTAAAGGTCAGTTCCAGGCTCTCTACTAACATATGATCTTCAAAGGCAACTTTTCTCCTCTACACATTTTATTTTAATTAGTTCCTAGCTTCCTACTAAAGAGGAAAAATACTTTCACTGGGTGAGAATAAACACGCAAATTAAAAGTGAAAACATTTCAAAAATCCAAAGAGGCTAAATAGCTAGAATTTTTTTTTTTTTTTTTTACATGTCCTGATTTCATCAAACATTTTTTCATCTTTGAGTGGTAGAAAGAGCCTGTAAATCTCAGGAGCCAGTTAGACAGCCTGGATCTCTATTAGACAGAAGTTCGGAATTCATCTCTACTGGGCCTCCCAGTCCTAAAATTGTATTCCTGTGGTGAAATACAGAGGTTTTCATTTTATCTTGATTACAGGACTAAGAGGCAGATATAATTCCGGCAAAACAAACAAACAAACAAAAAAAAACTGTATCCCTCACTTCTTTAAAATCCCTTATTTTAAATTACAGTATACACAAATATAATTACAAATACTTGTGGCAAGTCAAGGAGTGTGTATGTTTGTGTGTGTGTGTGTGTATGTGTGTGTGTGTGTGTGTGTGTGATATGATACTTTTGTTAGGATCAATAAATGACTTGAAAATAAAAATGGGAAGAAAAACAAAGACAAAGCCAGGATGTGTGTATTTCCAGGTACAAAATGTAAATAAGTAAAACCTTTGACAACATAAAGACATTGAAGGATCTTGAACCTAGATCAACCTAGAATGACATCCCTAGCTCTAGTTGCAGTGAGGACAGAAAAAAAAATGTCTTAAAATGTGGAGTTACCAATTAAGACTGGTTCTCCCTTCCTAATGCTGCGACCCTTTAATACAGTTCTTCATGTTGCGGTAACCCCTCGACCATAAAATTATTTTCCTTGCTACTTCATAACTGGAATTTTGCTGCTGTTATGAATGGTCATGTAAATGTCTGTGCTTTTTGATGGTCTTAGGCGACTCCTGTGAAAGGGTCATTTGACCCCCAGAAAAGTCATGACCCTCAGGTTGAGAATCACTAAGCTAAGGTGTGGTGATTTGAATGAGAAACGCCCCCCATAGGCTTATGTATTTAAACACTTGGTCTCCAGTTAATGATGCTGTTTAGGGAGGTTATGGAACCTTTATGAGGTGGAGCCTTGCTGGAGGAAGTACATCACTGGGGGCGGGCTTTGAGCTTTCTAGCCTGGCCTCACTTCCTTTCTCTCTCTGCTTCCTGTGTGTGGATGAAAAGTGACCCGCCTTACTTCCTGACCGCCAGACTAGGCTCATGCTCACGTTACCTGCCATGTCCTCCCCACCATCATGGACTGGCTACATCCCTTCTAGAACTTTAAGCTAAAATAAACCCCTTGCTTCCCTAACTTGCTCTTTGTCATAGTATTTTACCTCTGAAACAGAAAGGTAACTAATATATAAATTAAGCTATTTTAACATTGTAACTTGGGTGAAGTGGAAAAATACTCCCTCCCCCTATTTGAGGTTGGTCACTGGGGTTCATGGTCTGTAGGATGGATGAGAACAAATCCTAATTGTAGAATGTGAGGACATTAGAACCCTGAGTAAGTGAACAGGGTTACTTCCTATGTTACATTTAATTTCTCCCTATATCCTCTGTCCCTACACTTAACCCTCACTATCTCTTCGAGGGGCCCTAAAGAACAAGCATTCCCGACATGTGCAATCTTCATAAATATTTACAGCCTGTGAGCACTGAAGACCATAAGATGCTAATCATTCAAGCCTCTTCAAATACAAGAAATCAAATGAGTCATTTGCATGTCATCTTTATTGCTGTCACAGATAGGTGCGAATAGAATACAAAGTATAGAGCTCTCTACTACAGTCAGACCAATAATGAAACTAGAACCTACCTCCCTGGAAATGTGGACCTTGGGACCTGTCTGTGGGAAAAGTTATAAAAGTGATTGGGATGGAAATCTGAAGAGGCTAAATATCCAGAATTTTTTAAATGTCTAGGTTTCATCAAATACTTTTGGATCTGTGAGTGGTAGAAAGAACCATTAATTTTTGGATAATCTGGATCTCAGTTAGATGAGAAGTTGGAATTCATTTCTTCTTAATTCAAACAATGAATATTTGGTCAAATATATAGATTTTTATTTTATCTTGATTAGAGGACTAGCAACCTGTTTCTCAAAAAGAGTTAGAACAACTAACAAAATGACAAATAGGAGGTTGGACACCAAATAAAAACCACTAACCTACTCAGTGATCCATGAGTCAGAAGAGGCAAGAGAAAAAGAAAACCAGAGTTGAACCAGAATCATATTTTGAAAACAGAGCAACTCCACCCACTGGTAAGGAAATCATGAAAGGATCTAAGTAGAAAAGCCAAGGCGTCTCATAACTCCCTCTTAGAAACAGAAGTTTCCTGTCCTCTAGGGAGATCTAGTGAGAAGGAACAGAGATCCCCCAGAACCCTACTCCTCACATTCCATCATCCTTTTTATGACGTGTGGCATTAAATCCCTCCCCTCTCACAGACATCCAGCCTCTGTGCTACTGTTACCTTCGAGAGCCTGTGTACACATGTGACCCCACATATTCCCACTGAAATTTCAGTACAGTCTACAAACTACTTATCACGTTAAGAAGTGCCTAAAATTCCAATCGTTTTTCCCCCATCTCTTTCTATTTTTTACTGAGAAGCTGGGTATAGTGGTTCACACCAGGAATCAAAATAATCCAGAGGCAGAGGCAGGGAAATCAGTGAATTTGAGGATAGCCTGTCTACAGAGTGAGTTCCAGGACAGCCAGGCCTACACAGAGGATTCTACTGAGGAAATTCCAGGTACATCTGACAGCCTGTTACACAGTGCCTCAGAGAAGACACACATATTGAGCATCTTATCACCCTCAGAGTCTAATTCTAGCCTTCCTTCTTTAAGCTCATCATCTCCTCAGCAATGTGGCCTGTGCAGTCTCCATCCTACTGCTCAGCTCTGCTGTTACACCCTAAAAGTGGCCTTTGGGGATACTTAAGTGAGTGCAGTCGTAATCTAGTAATAACTTTTCTTTATGAACACTGAACTATGAAGATGTATCATTTTCATACAAAATAAGGTTTCAACTGCCCAAAAATGCAAAAACCAGGCCTGAGAGATGGCTAAGTGGTTAAGAGCACCTGCTACTCTTCCTGAGGATCCAAGTTATAGTCCTGGTACCCACACAGCTGTCTGTAACTCTACACCCCAGGGATTCAATGTTGCCTCTGGCCATCACTGGTACTGCACACCCCTGATACACAGACATACATTCAGACCAAGTACCGATACACATAAAAACAATGTTAATCATGAAAAAACATTAGTGCTTTGGCTATACAAGCTGTCAGTGGAATTCACCCATGTGCTATAATCTACAGATTTAACAATGACTTGATCTAAAGCCTAGCTGGAGTAACACTTGGCTTGATTGCTTAGAAGTAGGGGTATAGAGAAGAATGAATTGTCCCTTCATTTCTTTCACCCCAGCCTGGGCAGATGAGAACTCTCCCCATCAGTAAATCTTAATTCCTGTATATCTGGTAATGGCTCTCAGGGTCTCTATTATTGTAATTTTTAATTACTTTTTTATTTTTTATATTAATTGCAGTTTATTTACTTTGTATCCCAACTGTAGCCCCCTCCCTCATTTCCTCCCAATCCCACCCTCCCTCATCTCCTCCCTGCCCCTCTCTAAGTCCACTAATAGGGGAGGTCCTCCTCCCCTTCCATCTGACCCTAGCTTATCAGGTCTCACCAGGACTTTCTGCAATGTCCTCCTCTGTGGCCTAGCCACTGAGATGTCAGAGACAGTCCCTGTTCCCCTTACTAGGGTACCCACTTGGATACTGAGCTGCCATGGGCTACGTCTGAGCAGGGGTTCTAGGTTACATCCTTGCATGGTCCTTGGTTGGAGAATCAGTCTCAGAAAAGACCCCTGTGCCCAGATGTATATTGCTGTAATTTTACTGTGCCTTTTTTTAAATTCGCTGTTTGTGTCCTCCTTTGCCACAATTACAACAAGCATGGAGTAGGGGCCCTACCAGCCATAACTCAACTTATGGGAATGCTAGTATCATTAACCAAAGATAAGGGGCCCCACAGGCCTGAGGTCTCTTGAGAGTGGGTACCAGCTGCTTGGTGCTGATGTCTGAGAAGGAAAGTAATTGCAGATTAACTGTAGTTTCTGAAATACATTTCCACTGCCAGGTTGAGGAAATGCAGCTGGAGGAAGCACCATCTCCTTCAAGCACCCTCTGTCAGTGGATGCCAACATACCCAGGGGGCAAAGCAATGATGATGGTTTGCAAAACTTTGAAATACGGAGCAATCATCCACCACATAACATATTCCATCCAGTGAAGCTCCTTCTGCACAGCAGTGGCCTTGTGAGCTCACATTGCCTACTGACATAGCCGTTGCATGCTATATGATGGTTATGCAACAGCAAAATTGCCTAAACATGCATTTCCCATAATGCATCACTGTCATTAAGCAACACACAGCAATACATGAGAATGGATGTTAGGAGATAGGAGTTAGGAGTTAGGAGATAATCATATAATATTTGATGACGCTGCCCCCTGGAACTTCGTTTCAACTCTTGGTACCATCATCCCTAATTTCACAGCCAGAGTTCCATCCCCAGCTTCCAAGTGTTCCTAGCTTTCTATTTCCATTCCCAAAACTCTTGGACATGGACCTCCACTCTTAAAATTCCCAGAACTTTTGAATTCTATTTCCTTCTCTGGGGCAGAGCCCTACCTACGGCTTGCTAATTCCTATGAAAAATCTAATCATTTTCAAAAACTTGGAGCATTACACATTTTCTTACAGAACTTCACCAAGCACCTGAAAAGCATTTGTATTTTTCTCTTTATTAAGTACTGTCCTCATCACACTCTGATAATTCCCAAAGGCAACTTGGCCCAGAAGTTCACACTGCCCAAAATGGACCCTTGAAAATTGTGATGCAGTAGTTGGTCCAGTTTTAACCCAAAACATTACAGATATTTTCTATGGGACATTCTTCTCATGGCCTTTCTTTCATTGTTTCCTTCCTTCTTTCCTTCCTTCCTTTCTTTTTTCTTTCCTCTTTCTGGCTGATTTGTTTGTGACAAGATCTCAATATACATCCCAGAATACCTCAAAATCCCAGGCCCCTGCCTCTGTTGAGGCCTGGTCCATTTGGCGTAAGTATAGCCATTTTTTTTTTCAGGCCCACCAGCCACATCATCTCAACTTGTTGCTGACATAAAAGAATCTCTGTACAAGGTCAGATTAAGCAGAAACTATGTTTATGTTCAGCATACTCTGTTCCCTGTTGTTCCTATAAATTCCCCAACCATAAGCATAGCTGGCCCTAACCATAAATTTCACTTGGGACCAATCTAATTAAAGGTTGGCTAGAACTGCTTGTCTAGTTAACAAAAATAACTTGAGTTAGAACTGACCACCCTGTATCTCCATCCATTCCCCTGTATGAGCTACAGTTTTTGCCTTTAAACTGACTCCGGGAAACATTCAGCATCACAATTAAGCTCCCAAGACCTTTCTGTGGCCCTGATCGATCAGCTCAGCAAAGGCGTCTAACAAACCATCAGTATCTCACTGAGATTAGTGCTTGAATGGTCTGCGTGGCAATTCTTGTACTACAACACCCCAACTTCCCACGTGATAGAATTATAGGCTTATGCCACTGTGTTCAGTTTCCTCCTGTAGTTTGATGGATACAACTTTTGTTATTAGCAGGCTGGGTGCAATGGTACTAATTTGCAATCCCAGTACTCCAGAGGCAAGGGTAGGAAGACTGCCACAGGTTCAAGAACAGTGTGGACTGGTCACTGTGAACCAGCCTTACGGAGTCCATCAAAGGTGGACAGATGAGCAGCTGACTGCAGCAGCACCCCAGGATAAAGAAGCCAGATGGCTCATGGAGAACAAAGAGCTAAATAACTTAACGCTTCCCTCCCACTCATGCTGCTGCACCCAACAGCAATATAAGATGTCTTTATGCTGCATTGGACTTACCTACCACACACTCACATACACCAAAAAACAAAACAAAACAACAAAATAAACCCTAAGATTTGAAACAAGAAAAAAAACCCAGCTAGCTTTCTACTCTCTTCCACAAGTCATGTGTCCTTTTGTCTAGATTTTATCCTTCCCTATCATCTGATATTACACGTGTTTGGTCTTTCCAGGTATACTACTGTACCTGAACTTAGAGCTGTTTGCCTGTAAACATTTATACATTATGTTTAGACTCTGCATATGAGGAAGAACATATGAAGTTTTTTTTCTTTCTGAGTTTGGGTGACCTCATTTAATATTTTATGTTCTATGTCCATCCACCTTCCTGCAGCTTTAAATAACCTCTCTTCCTCTTTCCTTCTTCCCAAACTGCCACTACGTATGCAGATTCGACTGGTGACGTTCCATAAATCCCTGAAGTTCTGTTCACATCTCTTCATTATTTCATTTGTTCTTTAAACTTGATACTTTGCAGAAATCTGTCCTCACATGTTCTTACTTGTTCTCCTTCCTCTCTGTAGCTGACTTTTTTAAATTTTAGCTATTATATTTTTTTTTGTTACTGAACTTCTGTTTATTTATTTGTCAATAAATTCTGCTTTTTTCTTGGATGCTTATTCTGCTCATATATCCTATATCCTTTTCCTGGTTCCCTTTGTGAATATTTTCCTTTAGCTATTTAAATATATTTAGAAGGGTGTTTTAAAGCTTATACTAAGTTTGATATTTATGTTTCTGGGGAGGACATACCCTAAGAGATTTCCTTTCTTTAAATGCATCATATTTTCCTGTGGTTTTTTTTTTTGTTTTTGTTTTTGTTTTTGTTTTTTGCCTTGTGTTTTGTCAAAAATTGGGCATCTGAAAAAAACCACTGCCATATACACTTCTTCTAGTCTTTGAAGAGAGTGTCTGAATTAGGGAAGCCCTTCACTAATTAAGCTACTGTACATGTTTATCGTCTTCTCCAGCCTTTTCTGGGCATACATTCTCTCTCCTTCTCTGTCCCTCTGTCTCTCTCTCACACACATCTGTGTGTATGTGGTGTTCTTTTCTGATTCTCCCAATGTAAATAACTGCTTTTACATGTCTTGATTTTCTGTGGTTTATCCTTTGCTTATTACTGAAGCTTTAGCTGTTTTGTTACATTTCTCAGTCTGTGAGCTGCAGCCTCTTACACTACCATGAGCCCTTTCCACTGCTTCCTGTAGCTCTCGCAGCCTGAAATCCAAGCTGTTCTACTTTTGGTCATCTGAGCTCTGAATTAGGTAACAAAGAGACTAGTCCCACTCTGCTATGTCCAGTGGGCAGAATGAGGTCCAGAGTCCTGTTTTTCCAAATTTTTCTAAGTTGTGCCAAGGTGGAGAGCAGTTTGGAGCAACTGAGTGGGAAGAAAGAAGAAAGAAAGAAAGAAAGAAAGAAAGAAAGAAAGAAAGAAAGAAAG
>NW_026596091.1:6849716-6870785 GCF_907164565.1 Psammomys obesus | reverse complement strand
AAGAAAGAAAGAAAGAAAGAAAGAAAGAAAGAAAGAAAGAAAGAAAGAAAGAAAGAAAGAAAGAAAGAGAGAAATAGAGAAAGAGAGAGAAAGAAAGAAAGAAAGAAAGAAAGAAAGAAAGAAAGAAAGAGAAAGCAAGCATGAAATTTTCTGCAGCCTTAATGTGCACTGACTCCACTTGTATGCTTTATTGCTATAAATCATTAGTAATTTTTAGAAAACTCTGGGATGGCCATTCTTCAATGCCAACTTGACTACATCTGGAGTTAAATGAACCCTAAGTAGATGGGTACACCTGCAAGAATTTTTTCTTAATTAAATCATTTGAAGTGGGAAGACCCACTTTTTAAATTTTAATTAATTACAGTTTATTCACTTCGTATCCCAGCTGTAGCCCCCTCCTCCATCCCCTCCCAAATCCACCCTCCCTCTCTCTTCTTCTCCTATGCTCCTCCCCCAGTCCAATGATAGGGAAGTCCTCCTCCCCTTCCATCTGACCCTAGTCTATCAGGTCTCATCAGGACTGGCTTCATTGAGGAAGACCCACTTTTAATCTGCATCTTTTTAGGTGGGAAGATCCACCTTTAATCTGGGCCACACCTTCTACTGACAGCCTATATAAGGACATGGAAGAAGGAATCTTGCTCTTTGCCTACTTGCTCTCCCTCTCACAGGCAAGTCCATTCCTTCACTGGCATTAGAGCCTACTTCTGCGGAGTTCCACAATATATTGAAGACCAGCTCAGACATCCAGCCTCATGTACTGAACAATTGGATTCTTGGACCTTCTGTTGGTAGACAGCCATTGTGGGACTATTTGGACCACAACATGTAAGCCACTCCAATAAATCCCTTTACACATATAACATATGTATATAACATTATATATACATATAATATATATTATGTTATATATGTGTATTTATGTATAATGCCAGATAGGCTAACATAGGCTCTTTTTCCATACTTAAATATATCTTATATTATATTATACTATTATATTATATATGTATGTATAGTGCCAGGTAAGCTAACATAGACTCTTTTTCTCCATATTTAACTATCTAAATGTGAGTGGAATTTTGCCCTGCAACTTTAATTCTTTGGCAGATTCAAGACACATAATTGTTTTTCTGTTTCTATGTCTTCTTCCTTGTTGTGAGGATTATGAAAAATCCTTACAGCATTATGAAAAATTGTACTTTTTTAGTTGTTTATTCATTCGGATTTTTTTTTTTTTTTTACTGGTATATATCTAACTCCTAGATCTTGGATTCAAAATGGTATTCTCGTAAGATGCAATATAAAGATCAACTTCCTTGTTTGCCTGTTTGAAATGTATTGTTTTATTTTTGATTGTTTGGTTCACAGTTGACTATAAGTATAGCATTGGGGGGAAGTATAATAAATGCATTTTAATGAAATGTCACATCTAGTTAAGTATCTGAGGCTTTATCTACCCTACAGACCAAATAGCAAAATCTCAAGATAGCTGGGGTTTGAGGAGCAAAGGCTGGCTCTGGCGTTCCTGTATTCCCCAGATTGGCATACTTGATGTAAACCTTCGTATAGTCCTTAGTCCTGTGCCAGGACTAAAAATCACCCCTCTCAAGACTGGAGAAATGGCTCAGTGTTTAAAAGTACAGGATGCTTTTCCAGAAGACCTGGGTTTAATTTCCAGTAGCCACCTAGAGGCTCACAACTGTCTACAACTCCAGCTGCAGAGGATCCAATGCCCTCTTCTGGCTTCCAAGTGAACCAGGAATGCATGCATGCAGTACACAGACATACAATTACACAAAACAACCATATACATAAGATAGAAATAACTTTTAAAAGGCATACTAGTGACACATAGGTTGATGTATTTACTCTTCAGCTGGAAGAGTGTGGCTATGATTTCTTCCTATTCCTATAGCTACCTTTTTGTGTGAAGCTGCCACATTCCCCATATCCCCAAACTTTAAATCCAGGCCTGATATCTCTTAACAAATAGGTCGTATTTTGTTTGTTTCTTTGTTTGTTTGTTTTGTTTTTCAAGACAGTTTCTCTGTGTATCCTTTGCTGTCCTGGAACTTGCTCTGTAGACCAAGCTGGCCTTGAACTCAGAGAGATGTACCTGCCTCTGCCTCTGGAGTGCTGGGATTAAAAGTGTGCACCACCAATGCCCATAGTAGAGACCTTAAGATTGCTGGCTTATTCACTGTAGTATTATCTTATCCCTGGGATCCCTGACAGTTAAGGTAACTAATGGAACCACTTGCCGTGAGTAAGGTGAGGGCCAGATGGGGAGTCTGTGGAAAGTGGTGACACTTTATCTAAATGTAGAAACAAATAGGTTGCAGAATTGATTCTGTTTTGAAGTGTCTCTGCGTGTGCACACGCATGTATCGTGTGGGGGGATGTATTGTGTGAGCATTTTCCTGCGGGTGTAGGTGTTTATCTTGCTGCAGCTCATGTGAAGGTCGGAGGACACCTGGTTGCTCTCTCACCTCCCACCCTGTTTCGATACTCTGTTTTGCTCACCACTGTGTATGCCGGGCTGCCTCGCCTGTGTCCACCCAGGTTTCTCCTCTCTCCGCCGCCCATGTCGTTATGGGAGCACTGAGGTGACAGACATGCCAACACACCTGGCTTTTACACGGGTTCTGGGCCTCAAGCTCAGACGCTCGTTTGCACAGCAAGCGCTGTGTCTACTGAGCCATCTCTCCAGCCCTTGGGTTCAATTTTTATTGATTAGCTGCAACAGAAAGACTAAGGTGCAATGGTACTGAACATTTCAGCAAGATAAACTCTCTTTAGGTGAACAGCCCATGGGCTTGTTGCAGACACTTTAAATTGACTGTTTTATTTCATCCTGCTAAGTTTTGAAGGTGTGTACATGAACAGTGACATCTAGAAACTGCTGGTCCCTTCCCCACTGCCACGTGCACGCCAGCAAATATCTACCAGGAGAGAATATGGCACTGGGCATTCTACCATGAGATGACCGATATTATGCCCCTGCAGATCAGCTTCTATGAATTACATTGGAATGCCAAGCCTTTTGCTTTTAGCGGCCATACTGACGTCAGTTAGCATGGAGGAAATAGGAATGTTTTGGGGTACCGTTCCCACTACTCTGTTTAGTGAATCCTTTATGAAGCCTCACATTTGCATGTAAATTAGCTGAAGTAGGAACGTTCGGTTAAGCACTAAGGCATTTATTGTTTTTTGCTGACAATACTAAGCAATTGACTGTTTCTCTTTTCATCTTGACTCCTAGGAAGCAGTCAGTGGAATGAACACTTGTCATACTTGTGACCTTTCTTTACAGTGTGGCCTTTACTATTTTGACATATTTTGTCTTCGTTTCTATAGCTGTATAGCTGATATTTGCTATCTTTATTACTAGACATGCATTTATGAACTTCCTGTCTGCCAGGCACTGGTCTAGATTATAGAATTAACAGTGAGAACAATATCATCCCTATCTTTATGGAGCTTTGGTCAAAAGTTATAAGAAATGTCAGGGGGCTGGAGAGATGGCTCAGTGGTTAAGAGCACTGTCTGCTCTTCCAAATGGACCCCCGGGTTCAATTCCCAGCACCCACATGGCAGCTCACAACTGTCTGTACCACCAATTCCAAGGAATCTGACACCTTCACACATAAAATAAAATAAATTATTTTTAGAAAAGTGCTTTAAAAAAAGAAAAAAGAAATGTCAGTAATGAAGAAGAGACCATTCCCTGGTTTCCTCTAATTTTTATTTACTGTCACATAAGTGAAGGCACAGAATATCCTGGAAGACAGTTCCCCTTTCAGCAAGCATGTTAAGAAACAAACTTACATTGCCTTAATGATGTAACAAGAGCATGGATTTCCCAGGGCATTCATTCCGTTCTTCCTGGATGCTTGCTCTGTGCTAGGAAGTCTGCCAAGCACTGGCAATTCAGCAGTGAACAAGCCAAATGTGATCACAACCCCACAGAACCCACATTCTATACAGTCAAAGAACCATCAAACATGGTGAGTGTTAGAAGAAAATGAAAATCCCCGTGACACTGAGCGGCAGACACAGCACCTAAGTCTGGGAGGTAATTGGAAGATCTGCCTCCAGGTAAGATATTGAATCTGGGACCTGAGAGCTGGGCAGGCAAAAGGAGGAAGAAGGGAAGAAAGACATTCTAAGAATGCTCTGTCAGGAACAACTGATAGCCAACACTCACATCAGCCCCCTCCTTCACCTCTGCTTCTGACTTGCTTTATTCTCTCCCGTCTCCCCGCTGTGCCTGTACTACTCATTCAGTTTTATTCTTGTCATTGAAATGCTCTTAATTTCAAAAATACAGAAGGTATTATTTAAAAAATGCTTTTTCTAAAAAGCAAAATACAATTCCTATTTCCATTTGTATATGCTCCCTGGCTTCATTTTAATTAATATTTGTGCAAAGAAGTCTCCCTATAAAGGAAAGCAAAGTAAATAAACCACAGCTCGCACTTTTCAAAGTCCCTGTTTGTATGTTACAGACCAGGGAGTAGGAATGGGAACAGCTTCAACAGTCTGAAAAGAAAGCAAGCTAAATATAAAAAAAATGAATATTTAATTCTAGCTATAATTGTCCACCAGGCATATGCTTTTGGTTCCGATACACTAACAAAGAAACATGTGCAACTAATTCTCTATGTATTTGCAGCAATACAAGGTCCTCCCACCTACCATGTTCACGGGCTGCCTTCTTCCTGTTACTCAGCTGAAGCTACAACCTGCCAACGTGGGGACCACACTGGACTCAATTTGCAGCCAAGAACAAAAAGGAAATTGTGATATTTTTCTGAGCTCAGTAGTTCTCATCAGACTAAATGTATGTGTTTTATTCCTCATTGCTACAAAATGCTTCTCAAAGCATTTTTCCATTATCCTGAAAGTCCTGGTTTATATAATAATAAAGTGCCAGAACTGTGGGCAGAAAACCTGGGTTTGAATCAGAACATCTGGATTTCAACCCTGGTTTGACCTTTCCTTAATTTAGAGACCTTGAGGAGACATTGTGCCCATGTGGGAATGTAATAACTACCCAGCGGATGGTGTTAGCGTGCTAGGATTGCCACAGCAAAGCTCTGCAGAGGGAAGGGGTTAAAGAAAAGAAGCCTGTTTCCACATGACTCTAGAAGCTAGACGACAGGGTTAGCATTTTCTGGCCTCTCTGCTTGGCTCCTCTTCCCTGTTGTCATAGGTCTGACCTCCATGTGTCTTTATCCTAACTCTCTTCTTCTTATAGGGACAATAGTCAAATTGGATTAGACTTGTCTTAATTCATTTGTTCCTTTAAAGACCTAGTTGCCAAATAAGTCTCATGCTGGTGTAATGGGGATTGGAATTTTGACAGATGAACATGAACTTGAAAAGACACAGTTCAGCCCACAAGGACAGAATAATAAATAGATTGTCTGTCTGTCTGTCTGTCTGTCTGCCTGTCTGTCTATGACAGAGCCACATATATCCGAGGCTGGGTGAATTTCCTATGTAGCTGAGGCTGACCTTGATTTCTTAGTCCTCCTACCTCTACCTCCCAAATGTAAGGATTATAGGAATACAAACCACATCTGGCTGGTTGGCTGTCTTGCAAATCAGATTAATTAAGGCTACTTAGCTCTAAGTAGATGTTCAATAAATGCTCATTAAGTATAAACAGGTAAATTTAAAAGTTATTATTATTTCTAATGTTATCTATATCTCTACTTGGTGGATAAATTGGTGGCAAAGGTATATTTTAAATAACAACACTATATTCATATAGAGATACACAGCTCCCATCTTGTTTTTAGAAGTAATTTCATGCTTGAACTAATTCCTTTGCTTCTTTTGAATTTAGCATAATCAAGAAGAAGTTATATCACTTTGAAATGAATTAGCTCATAATGCTCATTGGAGTCATAAGAATTTTTTGTGTAAATTCTGAGTATTTTTGAGATTTTAATAATTGGAGCTGACTGTTGCTCACATTCTATTGTGAATTACAATATTTTAGCTTTTTATTTGGTATTTGTATGTAAGTGTGTATGTGTGTGCATGTGTGAAAGAGAGAGAAGGAGCAGAGAGGTGTGCCCATTTATGTGTGGAGGATAGCAGAAAACTTCCAAGAATCACTTATCTCCTGGAGACGCAATGCAGCTCAGGCTTATGGGACAAGCAATTTTACTTGTTAAGCTATCTACTGGCCCCAAACTATAACTGGCCACAAACATTTAAGTTGATTTCTTGACTTAGTTCTGAAGTTCAAATATATAAATGTATATGTATGTGTTCCTGCTGCATATAGTAAAATTGCAAAACCAGGGAAATGGTAATTGTATTGATAAGTACATACTATATTAGTGAATTAATTCATCATTAATAATTAAAACATAGGGATAAAGAAACCTTCCAGTGATTTGGGGGGGGGGGAGCAAATTTAGGCTAAAAGTAGAAGAAGAAAATGACCTCTCCAGGATTCTCAGTCACTGATTTGCTGCTCTTAAAACAATCAATGATGAGAGCCAGCTCAATCAGTTGAGTGATTACTCAGCATGCATGAAGCCCTGGGCTTGATCTCCAGCATTGCCTAAACCAGGCATGCAAATGGCTGTAATCCCAGCACCCTAGAGGTATTGGCAGGAGGATTCCAAGTTAAAAGTCATTATCAACTACTAAAGCAATTTCAAGGCCTACATGAGTCTATCTAAACATAAAACAAAAACTGTCAGCCTGTTTTTATAATGATATTCACTAGCTATGAAGTTTCTAATAAAAAACAGACATTTACAAAGGTAGAAATGCAGATATCATCTGACCCTACAAATTCATCTACTATTTTGTATAAAGACAAAAATTAAGTCATGAATAGAGGCTTCAGTCAAAAACAAGTATAGCATTTTTGTTTCTTAGTTGGAGTATGCTGTTTTAGATTAATGAACCTACATACAAAGTACCTGATTACAACCAACTTGATAAAGGTCTATAAATATCCAGATTCTAGAAAGCAATGGGGAGGGGATTAAGATAAATGGAGACACAGAAAAATTCCAGTGTCTTCGGGGAAGGGTTTTTTGTTGTTATTTTAAACATTAATTTTATAAACTTTATTACATTAAAAAAACTTGCAAATATTTAAGATCTCACACCAAAATTAACCAGACCCAAAGCCTACACAACTTAATAAACTTCTATACAATTTTCCTTACCCTTGGAGTAAGGAAAGAAAGTAATAAAATATTCAAATTGCTAAGGTAAGTAGGAGCTTATTAATTACTATGAAATAGATATTAAAAATATCTTTTACATGAAGTTTTTAAGACTCATTCTAAACTAAGCATGTTGGCTCATGATACCATAATCCTATAATCCCAGCACCCAGGAGGCCTTGGCTACATAGTGAGTTCAGGTTGGCCTGTGCTACAAAGGAAGCCATGGTAGATGTGATGACAGTCAATGACATGGAGGTAAATACGACCAGAACAATAACATACATGTATAAAATATACTAAGCCAGGTGAGGTGGCCTATTCCTATAATCCTAGCACCTAAGATATGGTTCCAGGTGAGCAAGGAGTTCAAGCTCATTCTCAACTACTTAGTGACTTAAGGCCAGCCTGGGGTACGTGAGACCTGTCTTTTCAAACTTCCCTAAACTCAGAGCATATACCGATATCTGGTATAATAAATAAGTGTTCGTAGAAACAATTCTAACGATGAGTATTAAATTGGCAATGTGGGATCTATCTGCACTTTAAAACACTTACACTTTCTTAGCCATCAGGGAGATGCAAATCAAAATGACCCTGAGATTTCACCTGACACCCATCAGAATGGCTAAGATGAATAACTCAAGTGACAACACATGCTGGAGAGGTTGTGGAGAAAGGGGAACCCTCCTCCATTGCTGGTGGGAATGTAAACTGGTACGACCACTTTGGAAGTCAATCTGGTGCTTTCTCAGACAATTAGCAATAGCGCTTCCTCAAAATCCAGCTATACCACTCATAGGCATATACCCAAAATTTGCTCAAGTACATAACAAGGACATTTGCTCAACCATGTTTGTAGCAGCTTTATTTGTAATAGCCAGAACCTGGAAACAACCCAGATGTCCCTCAATGGAGAAATGGATACAGAAATTGTGGTATTTTTACACAATGGAATACTACTCAGCAATCAAAAACAAGGAAATCATGAAATTTGCAGGCAGATGGTGGGACCTAGAAAAGATCATTCTAAGTGAGGTATCCCAGAAACAGAAAGACACACATAGTATATTCTCACTCATATAGTCCTATAAGATATGATAAACATAATGAAATCTATACACCTAAAGAAGATAAACAAGAAAGAGGACCCGGGGTAAGATGATCAATCCTCACTTAGAAAGACAAATGGGAGGTGCTTTGGACATAGGAGAAAACAAGTAACAGGACAGGAGCCTACCGCAGAGGACCTCCGAAAGACTCTACCGAACAGTGTATCAAAGCAGATACTAAGACTCATAACCAAACCTTCGGCAGAGTACAGGGAATCATAAGAAAGAAGGAGAGTTTGTATAATGTGGAAAGTATAGGAGCTCCACAAGGACCAAATATATCTGGGCACAGGGTCTTTTCTGAGACTGACACTCCACCAAGGACCATGTATGGATATAACCTAGAACCTTTGCTCTGATGAAGCCCGTGGTAGCTCAGTAACCAATTGATTTCCCATAGTGAGGGGAACAGGGACTATTTCTGACAGGAATTCAGTGGCAGGCTCTTTGACCTCCCCACCCCCCAAGGGAGGAGCAGTCCTGCTAGGACACAGAGGAGGACTTTGCAGCCAGTCCTGAAGATACCTGATAAAACAGGGTCAGATGAAAGGGGAGGAGGTCCTCCCCAATCAGTGGACTTGGAAAGGGGCAGGGAGGTAATGAGGGAGGGAGGGAGGGAGGGTTTGGGAGGGAATGAGGGAATGGGATACAGCTGAGATACAGAGTTAATAAAATGTAACTAATAAAAAATAAAAAAGAAGAAAAAAAACCACATATATACACATATATAATAACAACTAGAAAAATAGACCATTAATTTGAAAGAGAACAAGAAGGGGTATATGGAAGGATTTAGAGAGAGGATATGGAGGGGGGAAATGTTACAATTATACTACAATATCAAAAAATAAAATACTTTCTAAGAATTAATTAAAAAAAATTCCAAAGGGGGGGGAACCACTTACACTGAGTTGAGTATCATGACTCTGTTCTAAAACCCACACCAAGCTAAAGAAAAACAACAGCAAACCTGAATATAGGGCAGACCATATCCTTTCCTTAGGAATAGGAAACCTTAAAGAGGGCACGATTGTATCATTTGTCAAAGGTTAGGTGAACATTTAATCTTCTATTCACCTGATTTAATTGTCATCTCTGAGGTTTTCTGCCTCCATCTGCTAACCTGCACCTAGTCCTGGAAGCTTCTAGCCTCTACAATCTAATCTAGGCCTACCTTTGTTTTCAGCCTCTGAGATGTACTGCTAAATAAGCTCACCCTTTCTAGTCCTTTCTGAACTCTGGCTGGCTGGTTCAACTCAGTTCTTCTGGCTCAATCTCCTCTCCTGATTGATTCAATCAGGAGAGGAGTTTGACTGATTCAATCTGGCTTCTCTCAGCCTCTGACTGAATTGCTCTGCTTGGCTTCATACTAACTTTGGCAATATGTTCTAATCTTCTGGGTCTGTCTCATTCCCTGGCTCTGTCTTCACCTACGTCTGGCTTGTTCTCTCTGCAACCTGCCTCTGTAAAACTGCCTCTGAATTCCACAAACTGAACTGCCGTGAACTCAGCTCCACTGCATGGCCTCTCAACTCACTGACTCAACTGAACTGCCTGAATGGAACTGACAGGAATTCAGAGATCTGCATGCCTCTGTCTCCTGAGTGCTGGACCTAAGCTTTTCTTTACCTGAAACTTGCTCTATACCATGCTGGCCTTAAACTCAGAGATCTGCTTGCCTCTCTCTCCTGGGATTAAAGGCATGTGTGGATTCCAGCCAGATCACACAGACCTAGAAAGTCTTTAGATGTGATCTAGTGCCTGAGCAGCCATGTTCTGAATGAAAATTCATCTACAGGGCTAGCTTGCAGGTTCAGAGGTTTAGTTTATCGTCATCATTGCAGGAAGCATGTCGGAGTGCAGGCAGATATGGTGCTGGAGAGGGGCAGTGAATTCTACCCTGGATCCTGAGGCAGCAGGAAAGAAGAGTGAGCCACTGGGCCTCAGCTGAGCTTCTGAAATCTCAAAACCCACCTCCATAGTGACACACTTCCTCCAACAAAGATGCATCTACTCCAACAGGCCCACCTTCTAATAGTGTCCCTCTCTTTTGACCAACCATTCACACCTGAGTTTATTGGGGCCATTCTTATTCAAACCACCACATAGGCAAGTGTGGTTTTAGACACCAAAAGTGTTTGCTCTTCTTCACCTCACACAAGGAAGAGGATTCCTGCAGTGCAGTATTGTGTCAGTAATGCTGGGCATTCAGAGAGGAGCTTCCCATGAACAACCAAGGACCAAAGGATGATGTACATTTCACAGGTAATGAGAAACATCAAGGACCAGATGTCCCACTCTGTCAGTCTCCAAGAATTTAACCAGCAGCTGAGGGCAGGTAATGCCTGTAAAACTCAGAGAGGAAACTGAGTGGGGACAGTTTCTGAAACTGAAATTAGGGTGAGTACTAGAAAGAAAAGGAAAACTGCATTTCCACACCAGAGCTTAAACCCTGAGATCCTTACTTGCCTTAAAATAATTTATAAATAAAGATTTATGCCACAGAAATTGTATTCTTTAGAGACAGCCTTTAGGGTGCTGATGAGCTATGGAACGAGTTATACTTAAAAAAAAATTCTGCAGTGTGATAGTCACTTGCTTTCACAGCATACCCTCTGTGTGATCAGAAATTATGAGAGTTTTCAGTTAAGCAGAGCTATAAGGGTTTATAACTTAAGTCTGTTAAGATCCCAGCACTTGGCAGGCAGAGGCAAATACATCTCTATGATTTCAAGGCTAGGTTTGTCTACATAGGCAGCTCCAGGCCAGCTAAAGCTACTTAGTGAGACCCTGTCTCAAAATGAATAAATAAATAAAGATGATAGATAGATAGATAGATAGATAGATAGATAGATAGATAGATAGATAGATAATAAAATGTATTGAGACAAATAATAAAAACATGAGCAGGGAAATATTTCTCTTTTCTCTTTTTTTTTTTTTTTTTTTTCCTTTTCTGAGATGGGGTCTTGCTACATTGCCTTGAACTCATGATTCTACTCCCTCAGCCTCCTGAGAGACGGGAATATAGGCACAGACAGCCAAATACAGTTTGGCATATAGTCTAAAGTATTAAGCTCAGAGTTTGCCTTAATACAAGAAGCTTTATTTGCTAATTACATCAGTCACCATGGGCTAGTTATGATAACAAAATAATTCTCACAGTTCTGGAGACCAGAAGTCCCCAGGCTAGGTGCAAACAATCATGCCTATTAAGGAGCCCTTCCTGGCCTTCAGAGCTACCTTCTCACTGTGCTCACAAGGCCTTTCCTCACAGTTTGTTCTATTTTCTTTCTCACAATAAGACAACCTCCCTGGTGTCTTTTCTTCTAAGGACACTGTCTTAGGGTTTTATTGCTGTGGAAGAGACACAGTGATCATGGCAACTCTTACACAGAAAATGTTTAATAGGGGCTGTCTTACAGTTTCAGAGGTTTAGTCGATTGTCATGGTGGCAAAGTGGTCACATGCAGGCAGACACGGTGCTGAAGAAAATTGCTGAGAGGTCTACGTCTGGGTCCGCAGGCAGCAGAACACAATTGTGTGCTGAGTGGGAGTAGCTTGAGCATAGGAGACCTCAAAGCCCATCCACACAGTGACAGACTTCCTCCACGGCCACACCTACTCCAACAAGGCCACACCTCCTAATAGTGTTACTCTGTATTGGCCAAGCATTCAAACACATGAGTCTATGGAGGCCATACCTATTCAAACCACTGCAGACACTAATCCCATTGGACTGTTTCCCCTTCTTATGATCTTAGTTCACCTTATATACCTCCTTATATATTTAAGTATAATCACATGGGCATTTATGTCCTTTAAGATCTAACTTTGAGGTCTCACTCTATAGCCCACGATGGCCTTGATCTCAAAATCCTGCTGGTCAAAGCCTGAGTGTGGGGATTGAGGACGATTGTATACCCATCTCCAAGTCAGGTCTTCAAAGTGAATTTTCACAGGAACACAACTCTATTCATAGCACTTGAATTTTAGAGGCCTTCAAGGGGTACCAATTTTATAGGACCGAAGAGACTCAAGGCATTCTCCCTAACTCATTTTGCTTGCTTTGCATTTTAATCCAAGAAGCATTCAAGACAAGATCCACAGTATCAATAAATGGAATGTTGATGGTACAGTTTTAAAAGATATATTTTTACATCTATCCTTAAATTTTACTTAAAAATTGATAAATGATTACAGCTGGAATACACTATCATCCTACAAAACAATTTGTGAAGTGCATTATTGATTGCTTACAGTGTCCTCGTTTCTTTGTTAACCGAAACACCATTGTTCTGGACTGTAGCTAAAGCCATATGATTAGTGTTGATCCAGAATCCAAAATAAAAACTTTATTCTTTAATAGTAGATGGCAATGATAATAGTGGTGTCAAGGATGAAGAAAACATAATGGTCCAATGTAGATTATTGGCTTAAACATCATTATCCCTTGTGTACTTTTCATTTTGACAAATATTGTCTTAGTTATTAATAGTGACTTGACATGATTAAAACTAATGGAGCCTGGGCGGTAGCACACGCCTGTAATCCCAGCATTCAGGGAGGCAAAGGCAGGCAGATCTCTGAGAGTTTGAGGCTAACCTGGGCTACAAAGTGAGTCCAGGACAGCCAAGACTACACAGAAAAATCCTGTCTCGGAAAAATAAAAAAAAAAAAAAAAACTTTAATGTACAGACAGAATAGACTCATAATCAGAAAGCAAGTATACTTTTTGGTTACTTTCACATTCCTAAATTTGTTACAGTCATGTGAGCTTACAAAAAGATTAAAGATCAAATGAAGAAAATTTGCTGGAAATAGTATTATGTTAAAAATCCTACAATTCAGTTGATATTGCCCACATAATAGCTATTATTAAAAATATGATTGTGTTTTTAATATTATAGCTGTTCTGAGAAAAGGCAGTTACATTTCACAGAAAATGGGTTTTTAGGCATTTTAAATTGATGTTCATCAAGTACATTTTATTTTGTGCCTAGCAACCTTTTAAAGAAAACTATGCTGGGATTTAAAATATACCCTCTTAAACACATTAATGAAATATAATTTATATATCACAGAGCTTATCTGTTTTAAGTAACAGATAACATGTAACATTGCATAATGTAGAGTCATGTAAGTACCACCAGATTCAAGATATGAGTTTTAGAGTATTTAGGTCATCTGGCCAATTCACTTGTGCCTCTGCAGTCAAGTCCTTCTTACCTGTAACCAAAGATTCAGGACTTTTACTTTCACAATTCCATACTCATATTTCATCTCTATGACTGATTTCTTTAATGTCAAGGAGTGAAGTGGGCTCTTGCTACAGTTAACTCATAATAATGCTCATTTATCTTTTTTAAAAATTTTAATATTAATTTATTTTTACTTTCTGTGTATGACTGTTCTGCCTATATTTATGTCAGTGTAGCACATACATGGTTAATGGCCATTAGAGACTAGAAAAGGACATACTCTGGAATGGAGTTGGGGATGGTTGTGAACCTCAATGTGGATGTTGGAATCAAAACTACAAGTGCTTTTCATTGATGAGCCATCTATCCAGCTCCTTATTTATCTTTCTCAAATGTGAAAAGGCCCTGAAAACACGCGTACAGGTAACATTATACAGACTGAGCAGGTTGTATTTAGGAATAGAAGTATAAAACTATGTTTATATGTATGTAATAAAAAATAGTGGAAAAAAAGAGACCATGAAATTGAAGAAGAGTGGGCAAAGGTATTTGGGAGGGTTTGGAGAGAGGAAAGACAATGTAACTGTATTCTCAAAAATGACAGAAAAATCAAGATGGATTTAAGGATTGCAGTGTCAACAGACATTTACCCCCTCAAAGCAACAAATATTTCTCTTTACTATGATGTTTTTGTGAGTCATCATGTTATTCTGAATTGTTGTTTTAAATTTAAAAAAAGAAGGAGTCCTAGTCGTTCTGTTTTACCAATGAACACTCAGGAGCCAGGTGCTGGGGTGAAAACCTTTTAGCTCACAGAGACAGGAAAAGCACCCAGCTGACCTTCTTACTCAGCTCATGTCCCAGAAGAAAAAAGCCCCTTCCCCTTCTCCACAATGTCTTAATACCTTTCAACTCAAAGTCCCTCCTTCCTACTTCCTGTGCATTTCTCTGTCTGTGCTCCAGACTTCCTCTCACTCTCTCTGTTTTTTTCCCATGTACACTTCCTGACAATCTGGTTGTTTGTTCTGCCTCTTGACCTAGGGGTAACTTTCTTTAATCCTGTTTAGGGAATGCTCTTGGATTAAAGGTGTGTGCTAGGGCTGAGCCACACCACACGTGCTTGTTTACAGTAAACAGAAAGCTCTAGGATCAAATACTGAGCCACACCACAATTAGAAACAGGTTTTTACAGTTCACAGGATATTGGGATCAAATATCCTGCAACACTGAATATCACCGTTTTCTGTGTTATTTGCTGATTCTGCTGGAACATATTTGCCAAATTTCAAACTAATAGCAGTGGTGTTTTGAATGCAAACAGCTCCCATAAGCTCATGTTTGAACACTTAGTCCCCAGCTGGTTAAACTATTTGGGAAGGACCCAGGAGTATGGCCTTGTTGGAGGGTGGTTGTAAAAAACTCATGTCATTGCCAGTTCTCTCTCTCTCTCTCTCTCTCTCTCTCTCTCTCTCTCTCTCCACACACACACACACACACACACACACACACACACACACACTCACACACGCCAGGTTTCTAAGCTCTCAGCTACTACTTCAGTGACATACTTGCCTGCTGCTATGATTCCTGTCATGATGGGCATGAACTCACCCTCTGAAACTGTAAGCTCCCAATAAACTATTCTACAAGTTGCCTTGGTCATGGGGCTTTGTCACAGAAAGTGGAAAGTAACTAAGGCAATAGCAATTTTACTGATTTCTCTTGTTTGGCTATTAGGAATAATGTTGCTGTGGAAACCTTTATGCAAAAAAAAGTATTTTTAATTTTTTTTACTTCTTTTAGGTAAACATAGAGGAGTAGACTTCCTAGGTCATGTGATGAATATAATTTCCATTTTGAAGATATGCTCAAACTATCTTATAATGGTTGTCCCACTTTATATTGCCACCAGCAGTACATAACATCCCAATTGTACCACATTCTCACCAATACTTTGAAGTTCAGTTGTTCAAAGATATTCAAATAGCAATGTGATAGTGTGATGTGGAATTAACCTAAAAGCTCTAAAAGAATTTATGCTTTTTTCCATTAAACATCTGTACAATGTCCTGATTGGGTTTCTTATTGTTTGATTTGATTTATTGTATCTTGGTATTAAGTTGCATACATCCGCAATTAGATATGGACATAAATGTTTAGTCAGAAAAATGCTTTGCAAATATTTTCTCCCAAGTTTGTCTTTTTATTTTTCTAATTACTTTATAAGCAAAAATATTTTTTTGAAATTTGTTTACAATTTTTGGACATATATCATATTTTCTGTGTTTTATCCCAAGGTTACAAAGTTTTTCTTGTATATCTTGATATGTTTTGAATTAATGTTGACTTGATACAAAATCATAGCTTACATCTCTTTCTTAATTTGTTTAAATATATCTAATGTAGGTGGGTGTTTACTTGCATATATTCCTGTGCTCCACATGTGTGCAATGGCCACAGAGGCAGAAGCAGGTGCCATACTCCCAGGAACTGGCGTTGTAAATTGCTGTGTGCAGCATATGGATGCTGGGAATTAAACCCAAGTCCTCTGGAAGAGTACTCAGTGCTCTCTTTAAACTAAATTTTTATTTTTATATTAATTACAGTTTATTCACTTTATATCCAGCTGTAGCTCCTCCCTCCTCCCCTCCCCTCCCAATCCCACCCTCCTTCCCCATGTCCTCCTATGTCCCTCTCTGAGTCCAGGGATAAGGGAGGTCCTCCTTGCCTTCCATCTGACCCTAGCTTATCCGGTCTCATCCGAACTGGCTGCATTGTCCTCCTCTGTGGCTTGGCAAGGCTGCTCCCTCATCCAGGGGAGGCAGTTAAAGAGCCAGCCACTGCGTTCAGGTCAGAGACAGCCCCTGTTCTCCTTACTAGGAAACCCACTTAGAGACTGAGCTGCCATGGGCTCCATCTGAGCAGGAGTTCTAGGTTATATCCATTAATGGTCCTTGGTTGGAGTATCAGTCTCAGAAGGACCCCTGTGCCCAGATATATTGGTTCTGTTATTATGATTGTGGAGCTTCTGTCCTCTCCAGGTCTTACTTCTCCCCCTTCTTTCTTAAGATTCCCTGCACTCTGCCCAAATTTGGCTGAGTCTCATTATCTGCTTTTATATAATGCTGGGTAGAGTCTTTCAGAGGCCCTCTATGGTAGGCTCCTGACCTGTTTCCTGTTTTCTCCTTCTTCCAGTGTCTGTCCTGTTAGCCTTTCTTAGTGAGGATTGATCATCTTACCTTGGGTGCTCCTTCTAGCTCACCTTCTTTAGATGTACAGGTTTTTGTAGGTTTATCCTATATTATATGTCTAGTATCCTCTTATAAGTGAGTATATACCATGTGTGTCTTTCTGTTTCTGGGATACCTCACTCAGGATGATCTTTTCTAGTTCCCACCATTTGCCTGCAAATTTCATGATTTCCTTGTTTTTAATTGCCGAGTAGTATTCCACTGTGTAAATATATCACAATTTCTGTGTCCATTCCTCAGTTGAGGGACATCTAGGCTGTTTCCAGGTTCTGGCTATTATGAATAAAGCTGCTACAAACATGGTTGAACAAATGTCTTCGTTGTGTCCTTGAGCATATTTTAGATACATGCCTATGAGTGGTATAGCTGGATCTTGAGGAAGCGCTATTCCTAATTGTCTGAGAAAGCACAAAACTGATTTCCAAAGTGGCTGTACAAGTTTACATTCCCACCAGCAATGAATGAAGGAGGGTTCCCCTTTCTCCACATCCTTTCCACCATGTATTGTCACTTGAGTTTTTTATTTTATCCATTCTGATGGGTATAAGGTGAAATCTCAGGGTTGTTTTGATTTGCATCTCTCTGATGACTAAGGTTGTTGAACATTTCTTTAAGTGTTTCTCTGCCATTCTATATTACTCTACAGAGAATTCTGTTTAGCTCTGTACCCCATTTTTAAATTGGATTATTTGAGTTCTTGCTTTATAACTTCTTTAGTTCTTTATATATTCTGGATATTAGCTCTCTGTTTATATAGGGTTGGTGAAGATCCTTTCCCAGTCTGTAGGCTGTCGTTTTGTTCTGACGACAGTGTCTTTTGCTTTACAGAAGCTTTTCAGTTTCATGAGATCCCATTTATTGATTGTTGCTCTTAGAGCCTGTGCTGTTGGTGTTCTGTTCAGGAAGTTGTCTCCTGTGCCAATGAGTTTTAGGTTCTTCCCTACTTTTTCTTCTAATCAATTTAGTGTGTCTGGTTTTATGTTGAGGTCTTTGATCCACTTGGACTTTAGTTTTGTGCAGGGTGATAAATATATATCTATTTGCATTTTTCTTCATGTAGACATCCAGTTAGACCAGCACCATTTATTGAAGATGCTGTCTTTTTTTCCATTGTATAGTTTTGGCTTCTTTGTCAAAAATCAAGTATTTGTTGGTGTGTGGGTTTATTTCTGGGTGTACTGTCTGATTCCATTGATCCACCATTCTGTTTCTATGCCAGTACCATGCAGTTTTTATTAGTATTGTTCTGTGGTACAGTTTGAGATCAGGGATGGGGATACCTCCAGACAATTTGTTGTACAGGATCATTTTGACAATTATGGTTTTTATTGTTTTACCATATGAAGTTGAGAATTTTTCTTTCAAGTTCTGTAAAGAATTGTGTCGGTATTTTGATGGGAATTGCATTGAATCTGTAGATGAATAAACATGAATGGGTGTTTTGGATTTTGTCAAATGCTTTTCAGCATCTAAGGAGATGATCATGTGGTTTTTCTCCTTCAGTTTGTTTATATGATGGATTACATGGATGGATTTCCATATATTGAATCACCCCTGCATGCCTGGGATGAAGTCTACTTGGTCATGGTGGATGATATCTTTTATACGTTCTTGGATTCAGTTTGCAAGTATTTTATTGAGTATTTTTGCATCAATGTTCATGAGAGAGATAGGTCTGAAGTTCTCTTTTCTTGTTGTTGGGTCTTTGTGTGGTTTAGGTATCAAAGTGACTGTGGCTTCATAGAATGAGTTTGGTAATGTTCCTTCTGTTTCTATTTTGTGGAATAATTTGAAGAGAATAGCAGTTAGCACTTCTTTGAAGGTCTGGTAGAATTTGGCACTGAAACCATCTGGCTGGGCTTTTTTTGTAAGGGAGACTTTTGATGACTGCTTCTATTTCCTTGTGGGATATAGGACTATACAATCTATTTACCTGATCACGATTTAATTTTGGTAAATTGTCCATTTCCTTTAGATTTTCAAATTTTGTGGCATATAGGTTTTTTAAGTAAGACCTTATGATTGTTTGGATTCCCTCAGTGTCTGTTGTTATGTCTACCTTTTCATTTCTGATTTTGCTGATTTGAATAGTTTCTCTTTGCCTTTTAGTTAGTTTGGTTAAGGGTTTGTCTATCTTGTTGTTCTCAAAGAACCGGCTCTTGGTTTCGTTGATTCTTTGAATGGTTTTATTTGTTTCTAATTTATTGATTTCAGCTCTCAGTTTATTTCCAGCTGTCTACTGCTCTTGGGTATATCTGCTTCTTTTTTTTTTTCTAGGACTTTCAGATGTGACATTAAGTTTCTTGTATGTGATGTTACGGATTTCTCCTTGTAGGCACTTAGTGCTATGAACTTTCCTCTTAGCACTGCTTTCATTGTGTCCCATAAGTTTAGGTATGTTGTGTCTTCATTTTCATTGAATTCTAGGAAGTCTTTAATTTCTTTATTTCTTCCCTAACCCAGCTGTCATTGAGTAGCAAGTTGTTCAGTTTCCATGTGCTTGTAGGCTTTTTTTTTTCTGTTGTTGTTGAGGTCCAGCTTTAGTCTGTGGTGGTCAGATAGAGTACAAGGAGTTATTTCAATCTTCTTGTATCAGCTGAGGCTTACTTTGTGACCAAGTATATGGTCTCTTTTGGAGAAGGTTCCATGAGGTGCTGAAAAGAAGGTATACTCTTTTGAATTTGGGTGAAAAGTTCTGTAGACATTTATTAGGTCCATTTGATTTAGGCCTCTGTAAGTGCCTTTATTTCCCTGTTTAGCTTCTGTCTCACATCTTAAGCAGGGAGTTCTGTGCTTGGAGCAGCCAGCACTGTGCTCTGTGCTAGGAGCTGCGTGCACTGTGGACCGCCTCATCTGCCTCTGCTGCCTCCACAGCTGCCTCTGCCCATTACAGGGGAAGTAGTTGGAAATTGAGTCCCCAGGAGAAGTCCACAAAGAAGTCCAAGGTTGACCTGTATCCTATTGGTCTCAGTTCAGGGTTTGTCCACTTTCTCCCCGGAAGCCTTGATGTCATTGTTTTGGGTTCAGCTGCCCTTCCACTCACAATTTTGGAGTTTCAGATCCTCTTCCCCTCAGCTATGGTACACACTGGTCCCCACCATCTTGGATCCCCAGTAGCCAGTGCTCTTAACTTCTGAACCATCTTGCCATCACCCTCATTTTTTATCTGAATGAATAACTAGTTATTTCAAAATCACTTCCTGAAAACACTCTTCCTATTGAATTAATTGAACATGTAAGCACAGTTCAATCCTGGATTCTCAAATCTGCTTCACTGATCTATGCTTATCTTCATGCATTCTTCATGTTTAATCACCCAGAACAGGATAATATTTAGAGAAAAATGAGCATATTTGATAATTTCCACTGAAGCATATAATTCATCAGGATTTAAATATAGTAATGTTCAAGGAAAAGCAATATCTCTTTTTAAAAAAACATAGTCTTACCACACATTTTAAAACAAATATAACAAGTCAATTTGGCTATTTTTTACTGGAAAAACTAGAAGAGAAACACTTATTGCTAGAGGGAATAAACTACTCTTAACAACTACTACATTGCTTATATTCATCTAGACAAAAATCATATTTAGAGAGGACAAACACTATTATGAAACAATTGCAGCATAGCAAGAACATACCTTAAAAATTAACCTAAGTATTTAGCCAGCAGCAATTAAATTAATGAGTATAAAGTGTAAGACTGGGTAACTGACCATCAGGATAGCTCAGTGTTTACCTAACATGAGTAAAACCCTGGGTCTCCAATGCCAGTAATGCCTGTAATCCTAACACTGGGAAGACAGAGGTAGATAGATCAAAAGCTCGTTGTCATTGTCAGTGACATAGTGAGTTCTATCAGAGCATGGGATATATGAGATGCTCTCTCAAAAATTGAGGAATGAAAGAAAGAGAGAGAGAGAGAGAGAAAGGAAGGAAGGGAGAGACTGATAGAAATCATTGTCAGAAATTTTGAGTTTTGAGAAAGAGAAAGATGCAAGAGTTGCCACAGATCTGGAAATGCACTGATGTTTCTATTTTCAAACTATAAGAATGTGAATGCTAAGAGACATGATATTGAAAGCTGCAGTTACAGAACAAACAAAGCACACAATTTATCAACATCTTTTCAGTAGAAGATAAAAGTTTTTCTTACTGCACTAAATGACTGAAATTGCACATCTGAAGATAGCAAACCTAAGTCCTGAATTATTTTAAGTAGCCAGTAAGTATGTCTTTATGGAAGGAAGGAAGGAAGGAAGGAAGGAAGGAAGGAAGGAAGGAAGGAAGGAAGGAAG
>NW_026596091.1:6833435-6849706 GCF_907164565.1 Psammomys obesus | reverse complement strand
AAGGAAGGAAGGAAGGAAGGAAGGAAGGAAGGAAGGAAGGAAGGAAGCCAACAACAACCTCAAACCCATCTCTGGAAGAAAAATAACATAATAAAATGAAAACAGAGATATAAAATAAAAAATACAGAAAGATTGAGCCCAGTGGTGAGCCCTTTAATCCCAGCACTCAGGAGGCAGAAGCAGGCAAATTTCTGTGAATTCCAGGCCAATCTGGTCTACAGAGCTAGTTTCAGGACAGCCAGGGATACACACAGAGAAGCCTTGTCTCAAGACAAAACAAAACAAAACAAAACAAAAACCAGAAAGACTTAACAAATTGATTTTTCTATGCTTAATTCTACAATTTTAAGACTTGAAAATCTTAATGGCATATATTCATCTCAAGTCATTCAAAATGACTGTTTTCTCCTCGCGAGAGGGCTAATGAGTAACAATTGGGTAAACCCAAGTCCAGGTCAAATATATGAGTTTAGAATTCAAGGCAGAACCCAGAGCTAGAAATATGATTTGGGGGATAGTCAATACACTATTGTTCGTAATGAATATTAACTGTCAACTTGACAGAGTCTAGAATCACCTACAAGCTCGGTCTCTGGGCATGCCTGTGGGAGATTGTCTTGACTGCAGTAAATGAGGTGTGAAGACTCCACCATGTGTGGGACCCAGTCCCTGGCTAATCCTAGAGCAGAAAAATGGAGTGGATCTAATGTGACAAGTTGCTTCAGGTTCCTGAGGCCTTGATGCACCCTCCATGACAGGCTGTACCTTGAACTTGGAACTGAAATAATCCCCTTCTCACTTAAATTGCCTCTGTCAGAGTATTTCATCACAGCATCAAGAAAGTAGCTAAGAGTCTCAGCATCTGCTTTAATACCCTGCTGGGTAGAGTGTTGGTATAATGTTCTTTTAAAATGTATACGCCTTACCCTTGTTAATTCAAATGCTGATTTCCCCACCCCCAACTCTCCGGTTTCAATCCGGATATTGCATTGTGATACTCATTATAAGCATCCTGCCTCAACTCTTGTGTAAACAGGACAAAATAAAGCAACTAGATACAATGTTGTGCAATGGGAGGAGCCAGAGGACAGAAAAGAGAGGAGGAGCCAGAAGGCAGGAGATGAGTGGGAGGAGAAGGGGTGAGAGAGAGCGAGGAGAGCAGAGCTGGAGGAGAGATCTTGGAGGACGTGGGCATGAACCAGACCTAAGATTTCACAAAGGCAAGTATAATGTGGGAAATCTAAATGTTAGGAAACTGAGGGCTTGGAGGTTTAGGAGGGAGTAAATATTGCCCAGCATTGTGTTCTAGGTTAACTAAAAACCCAGTCTCTGTGTGGTGATTTGGTTATACAGCTGTTTAAGATTAACAGCAAGCTTTACTAGAACATAAACCAATAGTAAAATTTAATACCATTACAACAGTAGAGTCTTTCAGAGGCCATCTGTGGTAGGCTACTGTCTTGTTTCTTGTTTTCACCTTCTTCCAATGTCTATCCCATTTGCCTTTCTGAATGAAGATTGAGCATCTTACCCAGGGTCCTCCTTGTTGCTTAGCTTCTTTAAGTGTACAGATTTTAGTATGATCATCCTATATTATATGTCTAATAATCACTTATGAGTGAGTATATACCATGTGTGTCTTTCTGCTTCTGAGATACCAGGAGAAAAACAGAACCAAAAAATCTGGGCCTAGGGGTCTTTTCTGAGACTGAGACTCCAACCAAGGACCATGCATGGAGATAACCTAGAACCCCTGAACAGTTGTAGCCCATGGCAGCTCAGTTTCCAAATGGAATCTCTAGTAATGGGAACAGGGGCTGTCTCTGACATGAACTGAGTGGCTGGCTCTTTGATCACCTCCCCCTGATCAGGCAGCAGCCTTACCAGACCACAGAGGAAGACTATAAAAGACAGTACTGATGAGACCTGATAGGCTAGGGTCAGATGGAAAGAGAAGAGGTCCTCCCCTATCAAGTGGACTGGGGAAGGGGAAGGGGAGGAGATGAAGGAGGGAGAGCCGGTTTGGGAGGGGATGAGTGTGGGGCTACAGCTGGGATACAAAGTGAATAAATTGTAATAAATAAAAAATTGTATTAAAAAAAGAAAAAAATGACTGCATAAGCAAAACCAGAGTAATGGCAATATCAGTAGACATGTTAACAAGGAAGGGGAAACATTTTGGGAGGTCCAATCCTTGATGAAGTATAAGCTACTATAAACTATTGGAGGGAGAGTTAGCTGCTCCCAGGAATGAGGCTCCTGGCAGAGACGTCATACAAACAATAAAAATAGCACTCAACATGCTGTATTCACAAATATTTAGCATATACTTAAATGTGTATAGCATATATACATACATATATATATGTATATATATATGTTAGAAACACAATAAAAGAAAAGCTATTGACTTGGGGATAAAGGGAAGGGTTTGAGGAATGGTACATGGGAGGTGTTGAAAGGGAGGAAAGGGAGGGAGAAGCATATAATTCTACTGCAATTAATATGTTAAAAATAACAACTGATTTTAAAAGCCAACAAATACAAAATTTGTGTATTAAAAAAGAAAGAAAGAAAGAAAGTAGCTAAGGATGTACTTAGTCATGAGAGCAAGACAGAGCTCCATCTTGAAGGGAAATGGACAGGGGACAGACAGGAAACGGAGGGAGTAGTCACTGGAGAAGCCTATGACCTTGAACCCTGAAGGCCGTAAGGATGTTATTAGCCATAAAAGTAAGAGGACAGCCAGGCATGGTGGCACATGCCTTTAATCCCAGCATGTGGGGAGGCAGAAGCAGGCAGATTACTGTGAGTTCGAGGCCAGCCTGGTCTACAAAGTGAGTCCAGGACAGCCAAGGACAGACAGAGAAACCCTGTCTTGAAAACAAACAAAAACAAAAACAAATAAACAAACAAAAACCCACCAGAGACAAATGGCTAAAGATGACGTAGAAACACATAAAAATATTTTTAAAATCCTGCTAGGAATCAGCCATGGATACAGGTAATCAATTATCAGGAAACTTTCAGCCCTAAGAAACAGGAAAAAAAAGCCAATATAAATGCAAACAGTAAGACAGAGTTTTTTACATTGTGTTAGACTATCTAACTTATTTCTTGAGTCTGGGTGATCTATTGGCTTAAGAGGTCACAATATCAGCTCTGCCCTGGCTACTCCTGCTCTAGACCATGAGATGGTCCTTCAGTTTCCTGGCCTACAGCCATGACAACATTAGCAGCAGGAAAAAGGTGTCACTGGCTAGAGTTGAAGTACAGACCTGTACTCTTTTCTTTGTTTTTCTCTCTTTCTCTCTCTTTCTCTCTTTCTCTCTCTTTCTTTCTTTCTTTCTTTCTGATTATAATTTAATCACTGCTATCCAGTGGTGGCACACACCTTTAGTCCCAGCACTTAGGAGGCACAGGCAGGTGGAGCTTTGAGTTTGAGGCCATCCTGTTTTACAGAGTGAGTTCCAGGACAGCCACCAGGGCTACACAGAGAAACCCTGTCTCAAAAAACTCCATCCATCCTACCCCCCCCACCTAATCTCCAGTTAATACATCATAAATTATTCCACCTTCACAGACATGCTCAGAAGTGTGTCTCTTATGTGGATTCTGAGTCCTTTGAGATTGACAATTAAAACAAACCACCATTAGGATAGTAAAGGTAAGAAATTACATTGCTTTGACTAAAAAGGAATGCAAAAATGGAGAAATGCTCATTGGGAGGGACATTAGGATTTCACATGTATGAGGATGCGATCAGTGAGGTTGTAACAGGGAGGATTCAGAGTTTGGGCCGTGTGGGTGATAGTGAGATAAGCACAGGGAATGCTTCATTAAACTAGGATTGCACTTGGTGTGGGCTATGGACACACCAACTGCTATAATAATGCACTTGGCAGCCCAGCCCCTTTTCCCGTGTGGCCTGTGCACACAGCCCTCTCAAGCAGTGCACCCAGCAACCTCGGAATCCCCTGGGTCCCTACCTGCATCAAGTGACTCACACAACCTTCTGAATAACAGTGTAGGTTTCTCCTCTCCCAACAGCAATCAAGGCCAGACAGTTGCAATTCAAATATATCCCGATGTCCCCAGTACAAAGAATGCAAAGGCTGCTCTGGCCTGAGCTTTGGACACATGTAAGCAGTGAGGCAAACTGTGTCCCTCAAGTTAACTTATTTTAATTGTTGCTTTTAGTTTTTAAAATTACACATTTCTCCCTTCCCTTTCCTCCCTCAAAACCCTACCATATAACCCTCCTTGCTCTCTTTAAATCCATGGCCTCTTTTTCATTAATTGCTGCTATACACATATATGTATCCATGTATGTATATACGCATATATATTCATGTGCATATACATATACATACACACATATACAAACATTCTATACACATACACTGTACAACCTGCTCTTTGTGAATAATGCTACTCGTATGTTTATTTTCAGGTATTTGATATTATACTGGTGTGCTCCTCCCTGGGAGGACTATTGCTCCCGCTCTAAGCATTCCTCAGTTTGTAATTCTCTGGGAAGGGATGATGCCTTGTGTTCTTTCCTCTCTCCACTTTTGCATAGCTCTTGTTGTTGTCCTTGTCCAGCTCATGTTTAGGCAGTCATGTTGGTAAGCCCCTATGGGTGTAGCTTCTGACATCTCTAGGAGACACAACCTCATGGCAAATTCCCTGATCCTCTGGCTCTAACAATCTTTCCACCCTCTCTTCCTTAGTACTCCCTAAGCCTTAGGTGCAGGAGTTGTGTTGTAGATGTATACGCTAGGACTAGGTTCCACAACTGCATTTTGCTGATTTTCTGTAATGTTTTCTGCCTGTTAAAAAGAGAAGTTTCCCTGGTTTCCTTTTTTTTTGGGGGGGGGGGCTAAAGATTACATTTATTTGTGAGTATAAAGACAAATATTTAAAATGTACTTACTGATTATGCTGGTTTACCAAAATGGTATTGTAGGTTTCCTTCCAAGAACCTACAATTTACCATTTCTGGGTAGTTGGCTTGGTTTCCAGCACTAGAATTAAGCTCCCAGAGAACTCTGGGACCACCAGAAGAGGCAAGGAGAAACTACCTTCAGAGAGCATGAGCCTGCCAACCACTATGTTAGTGTTCTATTGCTGTGATAAGACAAAGGAACTTGGGAAGGAAAGGGTTAATCTCACTTTATAGTTGTAGTCCATCATGAAGAGAAGTCAGGGTAGGAGCTCCTGGCAGAGGAGTCTGGAGGGAGGAACTGAAGCAGAGGCCATGGAGGAATGCTGCTTATTGGCTTGCTCCCCATGGCTTGCGCAGTTACCTCTATTACGAAGCCCAGGACCACCTGCCCAGGGTGGCACTATCCAGAGTGGGCTTGACCCTCCCGTGCCAATCATTAATCAAGAAGATGCCCCCATTTTCTCAGTTAAGATTCCCTTGTCCCAGATGACTAAGTCTGTGCCAAGCTTACAAAACAAAACAAACAAACAAAAAAGCTGACTTCTAACTTCTAAAGTTGTGAAACAATACATTTCTGTCTCTATAAGCCACTCAGTTTGTGGGGCTTTGTCATAGCCACCCTTGGAAATTAACATATGAAGTTAATCTCTACATGATCAAATCACAATAGAAATTATTACAAGGTCAAGTAGAAGCATTCCCTTGCAAAGACTGAATTCTCATGTTTTTTTTTTTTCTTATACTTGCATACCAATAAAGCATCATTAAATCTGGTTTTAAACTTTCCCCACGATGACACCTGCACAGTAGAAGGAGCCTAGAGTAAAACATTTGACTATCCTGACTGGCTTCACTTAAAACACATGAGAAATTGCAGTTGGATTCTGATGCAGGTTGGCAATCATACTGTAGTTCTCCATTACATTTATTCTTCTGTAAAATGTTTCTTCTTGTCTCTTTTTCAAAATTTTCAAAATTCCTTAATCTACTCATTAATCCCTGTAAGGACCTATCTCCAGCCTACAGAATGCCATTAAAATCTTTATGCAAGCTCTCAAAATCACATCAGCCCATCTACCTTCATTTGTTCTCACATTCCGTCTTCCGCTGTGCTCCGAGGTGAAGCTGACCCTCCCAGTCGTGTACCATACACTACGTGACCTCTTATGGCAACGTAAATAAATTGCTCCAAAATTTCCCTTTGCTCCTCTAGCACAAAATGTCCCCCGTTGCGTCATTCCCATCATCCAATAGTTGATATTAAAACAACAACAAACAATAATAACAGTAATTTCTTTTAGACTTCTTCCCTTCCAATCACACACACACACACACACACACACAAACACACACACCCATTTCTTCCACAGTGTGACATTTACTCCAGTTTATACTTAATTAATTCACAGCTTAATTATTAATGATGCCCTTTTCAAATGTTTCAGTTAGGACTGCAACTATATGGCCCCTTTTAAATGCAAAGCATCTTCAAAGTGTTCACTGATCACTCTCTGCCAGTTTCGCTGCTTTAATCCTCTAGGGACCCAGTGCTGCTCCATGGTGTTGCTCTCTTCCTGTCATTAACCTGGCTCACACTGTAAAATGGAACTGTTGGTTTGGCCTTTGGGTGGCATTCAGTGCAGGAATCATTGCCTCCCTCTCAGTCCCTACAGTTGGCTTTCATGGCAATCCCACTTTTCCTGCTGGTAGAAAAGAAAAAAGAATAGAGAAGCACAGGCCCCTCCTTTAAGGAAAATCCCCACAAGCAACATAGAACTCCTCTTCCAGGTAAACATGGCCACCACAGCTACACCAAGAGGCCTGGAATTCTATTATTTAAATACACATACTCACATATATTTTCATTTATGCACATGCTCCAGAAAACTGCCTAAAAACCGGGGACTCTGTTATGGAAGAAGGGAAGAGAGAATATTGGAGAGCACTTCGCACAATAATTTTCAAGCTTACTATAGGATTTAATTTTTTTAATAATATGAAAAACTGTATTTTTCAAATATGGTAAGAGAAGGTCGTAGATACAGTTAATAACAAAAATAATTTTACATTTATAAATGAGACAAATTTGAGGACCCAGATATAGGTTCATGTAACTACAATTACCTGTTTGGTTGTTTTTTGTTTTTTGGTTTTTTTTTTCACAATGTCTAAAATATATACTAGAGAAAAGACAGCTTCTTCAATCAACAATGCTGGGAAAACTGAATTTCAGTGTGCAGAAAAATAAAACTATACCTTTATCTATCACTGTGCACAAAACTCAACTCCAAATAATGTTGTGGCTATAAACATGGTTTTGTTTTAATCCCAGGTGTGGGATGTGGGACTGATTCAATTAGTCCACAGCAGCAAACTGTTTGCCTCATGTGGGCACTGAGAGGAGCTCTTTGCCAGCTGTAGAGAATTTAACTCTGAGGGCTCTGGAGACAGAATAGATGCCAGAGCTCAGAGAGTATTAGGAGCTCAAGAAAGAGCAAGGCTGCTGCTGCTTTCCCCCTGCTGCTCCAGTTGTTGTTGCTGCAATGAGAAGTTGGAGATCTCCTGAAACGAGGATTGGACTGGCACCAAGGAACCCAACGACCCTAACCAGCAGGAAGCAGCTAAGAGAGCTGTGCCCCCTCTCCCACTAACCTTTCTCTCTCCTACCCTGTGTTGGGGTGTTGGAACGGTTTGGGGTGGAGTAGGGAGAAGGAGATATAAGAAATGTAAATATAAGAATTTTTTAAGAAAGTAAGCCAACAAAATGGATCAAAGATCTTAACATAAAAACCCAGAACTTTTGGAGGGAAAAGTAGGAAGTGAGTGTCAGCTTTCAGGAACAAGTAGGAACATTAAATAAGACTCCCACAGCTCAGGATGGAAGACCAACAATCAATAAATGTGATGATGTAAAACTAAAAAATTACTGTACAGCAAAGGAAAATATGAAGCGAATAAACAGACAGCCCACAAAATAGGAGAGACTCTTTGCCAGCCACTCACCTGACATTCTTGAGTTTATATAAAAAACTAAGAAACTAAACATTAAGAAAATTAACAACCTAGGGCTGAAGAGATAGCTCAGAGGTTAAGAGCACTGGCTGCTCTTCCAGAGGTCCTGAGTTCAATTTCTAGCATCCACATGGTGGCTCACAACCATTTATAATGAGATCTGGTGCCCTCTTCTAGTGTGCAGGCAGAACACTGCATATGTAAGAAATAAATAAATAAATAAATAAATAAATGAATAAATAAGAAAGAAGGAATGAAAGAAGAAAGGAAGGAAGGAAGGAAGGAAGGAAAGAAAGAAAAGAAAGAAAAGAAAGAAAGAAAGAAAGAAAGAAAGAAAGAAAAATAAAGAAAGGAAAAAAGAAGAGAAAAGAAAAGAAAACCTAATCAAAAAATGGGCTATTAGCCAGAACCTGGAAACAACCCTGAAGTCCATCAATGGAGGAATGGATACAGAAATTGTGGTACATTTACACAATAGAATACTACTCAACAATTAAAAATAAGGAAATCATGAAATTTGTAGGCAAATGGTAGGATCTTGAAAAGATCATCCTGAGTGAGGTATCCCAGGAGCAGAAAGACACACATGGTATATACTCACTTATATAGACCTTTAAGATAGGATAAACATACTAAAATATGTGCACCTAAAGAAGGTAAACAAGAAAGAGGTCCCAGAATAAGATGATCAATCCTCACTTAGAAAGACAAATGGGATGGACATGGGAGTAGGAGAAAACAAGTAACAGGACAGGAGCCTGCTGCAGAGGGCCTCTGAAAGACTCTTCCTAGCAGCATATCAAAGCAGATGCTGAGACTCATAACCAAACCTTTGGCAAAATGCAGGGAATCATATGATAAAAGGGGGAGTTAATATGACCGGGAGAGGACAGGAGCTCCACAAGGACCAAATATATCAAGGCATGGTGGTCCTCTATGAGACTGTTTCTCTAACCAAGGACCATGTATTGATATAACCTAGAACCCCTACTCAGATGTAGCCCATGGTAGCTCAGTATCCAAGTGGGTACCCTAGTAAGGGGGACAGGAACTATTTCTGACATGAACTCAACGACTGGCTCCCCCTCCCCCCGAAGGAGGAACAGTCTTGATAGGCCACAGAGGAGGACATTGCAGCCAGTCCTGAAGAGACCTGATAAGCTAGGGTCAGATGGAAGGGGAGGAGAACCTCCCCTAGCAGTGGACTTGGAAAGGGGCAGGAAGGAGATGAGGGAAGGTAGGTGGGATTGGGAGGGGATGAGGGAGGGGGCTACAGCTGGGATACAGAGTAAATAACCTGTGACTAATATAAAAAATAATAAAAATTAAATTAAAAAATTGGGCTATGGAACTGAACAGAAAAGTCTCAAAAGAAAAAATGCAGATGGTCAGGAAATACTTTTAAAAGTGATCAGCTGGGCATAGTGGTATGCACCGTTAGTCCTAGCACTCAAGGAGGAAGAAGCAGGCAGAGCTCTGTGATTTCAAGGCCAGTCTGAGTCCAGGACAGCCAAGGCTATACAGAAAAACCCTGTCTGGCAGTGGGGAGGAAGCAATCGCCATCAGTAGGCACCAACTAAACCTGCTTTAATATTTCATCTCACCTAGGTAAGAATGGCCATCATCAGAAACACATGGAAGGGGGGGAACCACACTGATTGAAAGAAACATTGTTGACACACCGATGCCAACCCCTGTGCATATACTCCACGGACTTTGGATATAACTACAGAGATATTTGGATATATGTTCATTGTTGCTCTATTCAAATAGCTAGGCTATGGAATCAGCCTAGATGTCCCTGAAGAGACAGATGAGTGGGTATCCACACATAGTGGCACACATCTTTAATCCCAGCACTCAGAGGCAGGTGGATCTCTGAGTTCAAGGCCAGCTTAGCCTACAGATAAAGTTACAGGACAGCCAGGGCTACACAAAGAATCCCTGTCTTGAAGAAACCAAAGGTGGGGATGCATAAGAAAAGATATATATAAACTATGTACACACTGACATTTACTCAGTGGTAAAGAAAAATGAAAACAGGAAATAAATAGGTGGAACTGGAAAAAAATTATACTGCTAAAACTGAGGTCCAGAAAGACAGATGTATGCTCTCTCTCTCCTAAGCAGATCCTAGCTTCAGTCCTGTACTTAACTTGGACTCTAGTAGAAGCCAGAAAACTAGAAAGAAGCCTTTGGTTACTGTTGAGGGAAGAAACATAGTAGATTACAGGTACAATTAAGGGAGAGATGCAAACTACGGAGGTGGAAAGGCTTAAGGAGAAGGGGGCATGGGAGTGTGTGGGAAAGCAAAGGTGGAAAGAAGGGCTGACTCAAAGGAAGGCTATATAAAAAGCCATATAGAAACAGACTATCTCACAACTGAATTAAAAAATAACTGGACAGTCCATAGGATGCGTGTGAGGTGAAGAAAGGGGGTGGTGGGCGTCAGAGGATTAAATGAGAATTGGGGCAGGAGTATGGAGTACGTGCAAAAGAAAGGGGAACTGGGTAGGTTAACCAGAACTCACAGCATATGAAAAAGCTTTACAGAAGCCTATGAGTTACTAAGTGGTTTTAAAAAGCTTGAATTGGAATTACTCTGCACATGTGGATAATAGCACTTTTGGAAGACATGGGTTGTTTAAGGAAAATCGCAGTGCAAGGCACAGTTACTCTCTGAGTTATTCATCACGGGGGAGCCCAGAATCCTCCAAAGCAGCACACGCCATCACTACTGCCTCCATAGAATATGATAAGATTCTCCTGCTGACTAAACCACACACTTTGGCCGCAGGACACAGAAAAAAAGAGAACCTCCTCCCTGCTTGTATTCATGGTGCTGGAGGGTGTTTATGTAGGCTGCGGGGGAGAAAATACAGGACACCTATACCAACACCTTCTGCTCATACCAGCTTAGGGAACACTGCAGAAGAGGAGAAAAAGAGCACAAAAACTGGAGAACAGGGAGGAATGCTGAAAACGCTGTCTTCTGGACATGGCATGGTTATAATAGCAGTAATGAGAACAGCAGCTGGGCTTCCTGCACAGGACCAAGCCAGCCCAAATCCATTCATACATGTGATGGATGGTCTCCAAGTTCCCCCTCTGACTGAGGAGCTACTAGTAGCAGCTGCTGCTACTAGTAGTATGACCTTCCCTCCCCCATTGGTAACAACATATGTCCTACAGCTGTGGACATACATACGGGAAGCATTACCTGGACTTAGTCAGTTATTAAAAAAAAAAAAAAAAGTCTCCCTCCTCCTCTTCCTCCTTCTCTTCCTCCTCCTCATCATTATTTTGGTTTTAGTTTTTCAAGACAGGGTTTTTCTGTGCTGGAGGTCATTCCGTAGACCAGGCTGGCCTGTAAGTCAGAGATCCTCCTGCCTTTGCCTCCTAAGCATTAAAATTAAAGGTGTGCACCACCACCGCTCAGCTCTTCAGTCTCATTGACAGATTCCCTTTGCTTTTCCTTCAGTGAAATTTAAAAACATCAAATGTGTACGATGTCAAATGCATCGAGTAGTATGTCTAGTAAAAGTGATGGCATGTATACTGCATATATAAAGAGTCCATACAACAGAGGCAAGACACATAGATCCCCAAAACAAGCAATTAACAAAATGTCTCAATTAATCTTATCCTCAGTGGCAATTATGGCATTAATTATGGGATTTGCTTTTAATGCCACTTTCAGCGTGTTATTCTCATTTCTGTCTATGGCCAAGCTCAGCTGTTCTCATTTCTGAAAACAAGTTTCATGAACCTTCTGGAGAGAAAGCCCTATCTTAGGATAATAATTTCACTTGATGCACTATTAGACAGTTGGGAATCGATCCTAAGAAACAAGTGCAATGTATACTCTTGGCACAAATATGTTCAGTTACAGAGTTGTGCACAATATTGTGTACAAAAGCACCAAGGGAAACTCACACAATTAATAATAGAGTGATGGATAAATTTTATTCTGCTCCATGAAGTATCATGCAGTAATTGCAAAGAACTCAACCATAGGGAAATGTTCATAAGGAAAAATATTTCATGATTGAATAAATGTAAATTCTAAGTAATTAGCATAATTATAAAATTAGAAAATGAGAATATTGAAAATCCTTAATATGCTCAAAAATATGTCAAAGTACTATTTCTAGTACAAGTGGAGAAAGTAAGCACTTGGGACATTCTGCAGGGAACAGACGAGGCCAGAAGAATTGAAGGTGAAAAAATGTGTCCTGCAACTGCCTTGAAGACAGAGAGGGCTGAGAGCTAGGGCCCACCTGTGGTCTCCAAAAGCTGGGGTGCTTTCCATAGCCAGAAAGGAAACAGCTCAGTTCTGGAGCTAAAAATAACTGATTTTAGCCAACAGCCTGAATGAACTTGGAAGTGAGTTCTCCTTGGGATCCTAGAAAGCAATTCAGCCTTGCTGTCACCTTCATTTCAGCCTTTGTTACCAGGAGATGGAGCCAGCTGAGCCACACTGTACCAGGAAATCGTACCGTGAAATAAATTTCTGGTAACTTATTATAGCAATAATAAAGAGTGAAATGCAGTCTGCTTCATAAATGTCGGCAGTGTGTGCAAGGAATACCTTTCAACTGAAAAATGTATGGACATAGAGTATACATAACCTGGAAAAAACAGTATTGGGCTTATACACAGGGCTGGAAACAGCAAAATGCCACCAAGAGGAACGATTCACTTTGCTAGATCATGCAAAGTTCCCGCACAAAGCCCATCTGTGTTAAAATGTTTTACAAGGCTGATCAACTGGTTAGAACATACATGATTGTGGACAGTTGCAGGTCCAGAGCCAAATTATCTTCCACCATCTTCTAAAGCTTGATAATAGTGTGTGTGTGTGTGTGTGTGTGCGTGCGTGTGTGTGTGTGTGTGTGTGTGTGTGTGTATGCACATACTCACAGATGTCCAGAGGACAGAAAAGGATGTCAGATTCCCTGGAGCTGGAGCTGGAGCTGGAGCTGGAGCTGGAGCTGGAGTTACAAGCAGTTGTGAGCCACCATGCAGATGACAAAAACCAAACTGGCATCTATTACAAGAGCAGCAAGCACTCTTCCTCTCCGAGCTATTTCTCCAACCCTGGAGCTATTTTAGTGCCTTTAATGGGTGTGCACTGCCCATATCTGCTTGACCTAACATAATTGTGACTGTTATGTAAGCACTTTCCAATCTGTATTAACAAGCCAGCAGTTCCCAGCCAACCCAAAGGCTACCTAGTAATATCATCAGGTAGCCTCCAGGACGCAGAGCTGAGATCTCTCCACTCTTCCGTAACCTGCTTATATGATGGCCCCACCAGTGTATTTGGAAAGTGCCCGCATTATGACTTTTTGCTCTGTTACTATAAAAACTCCAGTTCCCATGTTGGAACATAGTATTTGGGGCAACTTGAATTTGTGTTCCCAGGCCATAGTTGCTTATATTTGGCTGTAGAACAAACTCTTATTTCCTTTGAGGTGAGAGCTGTGTTTTCATAGTGACAATTATACCATCATCAAGGGAAGAAATGTATTGTCATCCATGGTGAATCTGGGTAGATTTAAAGAAAGTAACTAAGCAACAAGTCTCAGACATTTAGAGATATTTACCTACTCTGACTCAGTAGGTAAGTAGTTCTCAACCTGTGGGTCGTCATTCCTCTCAGAGTCCAACAACCCTTTCACTGGGGTCACTTATCAGATATCCTGCACACCAGATACATACATTAAGATTCATAACAGTAGCAGAGTTGCAGTTATTAAGCAACAAGGAAATCATTTTATGGGAGATAACCACAATGAACAGTATTAAAGGACCGCAACACTAGGAAGGGTAAGCACCACTGGTCAAAAAGGCTAACAAAATCATTTCTTTACATGGCATGCATCAGCTCCCTCCCTGGCCACTGCCTTCACATAGAGGATTGGTAGGGATGGCAAGAAACTGACTCTCGTAGTTCTGGGTGTAAGTCACCCTGGGAGTGGATTTATTTCCAGAGTCTAGATGATGCCTTCCGCCTTTCTGTAGTTTTATAGAGCACAGTGTAACCAGCGTTACAGCCAACCACGTTGCTGACAGCTGACTTCACTATAATGGCAGAAGTGGGTACCCGAAACTTGGACCACAAAATACATACCCTTACCTTTTGCAGGAAGAAAAAAAAGTGCTGACTTCTGTCCTAATATAATTACTGAGCACCCCCAAATGAACTAAATTGTTATATTAAACTTTTTAAAAAGCCACTAACTACAAATTCACACACAGAGACAGAGAGTACACGTATGTGTATTTAGGAAACTTGACTTAGTAGAAATGAGCTTGTATAAGTTGTAGAAATTATACATGGAGCAGAAACAGCTGAAACCCAAGTAAACATAGTCTTTGAAGACCTTAAGAGGAGTATCTGGACCAGTGGCTGCAGCTCCTAGATCCAGCGACATACCCAGTCTCCATCTTTGCTCTGCCTACACCTTCTGGCCTGAAAGTGGTGCTTTTCAGCTCCAGTGCCATCTTCTAAGAGGCCTTTGATCCCCCAGACTGGATTGCACAGATTTACCGTATTAAAACACTGAAGCTGCCCATACATACACTCCTCTAGACAGAACCCCTGGGGAGGAAGGGCTGGTACTCCTCAGACCATTGCCAGCCACACGGATGCTAGAGACATTGTGGGGTCATGAGTGAATGCCACATTCCACTATATACCTCATCAGTAAGACTGGTTTAAACAGTTTGGGTGGTTAGCAGGCTGTATTTCATTCCATGTCTTTCTGGTAAGGAGTGTAAGGTTTTTGGTTGTTTTACATTTATTTGGAGGGATTGAGGAGAAAAGCAGCTATGCAGGAGCAGGCTTCTGGAGGGCAGAATTCTAACAACTCCAGGTATTTGCTCCCTTGTGTTAGGTAGTAGTTTCCTCTGAGACTGAACATTTCATCCAGCAGGGAAGCTGTTTGAGACAGGAGGTAAACAGGCCAAATGGCTTCAGGAAGTTGCTGAAGCTAATAAGATTCACTAGTTCCCTCCCAAAAATTAGCAGTAAAGACTTCTTTGTCACTCTTGGACAAATCAAGCTCCAAAAAAAGACTGTGAGACCAGACCAGCTTCCTAGAAGCAACAGAAACCACTCAAGATGCCTAGAAGACAGCAGACCAACTGAGTTACCTGGGAAGGACATTCTCCAACCGGTTGAGCAACCTATATCCGACTTTAGTGGTATCCAGACTTGGGTTGTGGGCTCCTATCGGGGGTGAATAGACGTGTTCAGTCTCAGGAAAGTGTTGTCACACACCTTCTTCCACCGCATGGGCTCTAAAGTCATCAGCCTTGACAGCAACAGCTTTCCCTGTGGTTCTGTGTGTGGCCATGTAATCAAATTATAACGAGTACTGTAGACCTGGGTGACACACCTGCACCAATGATGGCTTAGGCACATTTGTGATCCGTTTCTGTTCAGCAAGATGTCTCATGATGAATCCCTGGGAAAGAGTTTACTTTAAAAGGTATTTGTTCACTTGACATCAAACTTGACAATGTTTACATGAGTACACACACACACACCACATATACATGCACACACATGTAATTTTTTAAAATAAGAAATTTCGGTATTGAAAAAAAAATCCAGATTAGCCCTAGTGATTTTTCCTAGAACTAAAAATGTATTTCACACATTTCATAAGGCATAAAGGACACTGACTTGTTTTCATATTTCCCAGCAATCTTTAGTCTCAAAATCACAATATGCTGATTTCAATTTCAACATTCACATGGACTGCCCTATACACCATGATAATCATTAGATTACATCTAATGGTTCATAAAAACCGTCATGCTTATCTTTCGCATCATGTTAACTTTGGATTTCTCAAGGACCAAACAAAAATACACCAAATATGATTAAACTGGTTGTTTAAAAACATTACTTAGTATTTGAAAAGAAAAATTAAAATATTAAAATTGAAACTAGAAAGGTAGCTCAGCAGTTAAGAGCATGTACTGGTCTTCTGGAGGTCCAGGGCTTGATCCCAGCATTCACACTGGGTGGCTCACAAACAGGTCCCTACACTAGCATGCATATACCCCAAAACACACACAACTAACTACAAATAATAAGAATTTGCTAAATTTACTTGTTGGGCTATGGAGATGGCTCAGTTGATAAAGTGCTTGCCCAAAGGCATGAGAAGCTGAGTTTGGATCTCTAGGACCTAGGTTAAAAAAGAGTGAAAAAGAGAGGGGGGGAGAGAGAGAGAGAGAAAGAACAAAAGGAAGGAAGGAAGGAAGGAAGGAAGGAAGGAAGGAAGGAAGGAAG
>NW_026596091.1:6751270-6833425 GCF_907164565.1 Psammomys obesus | reverse complement strand
AAGGAAGGAAGGAAGGAAGGAAGGAAGGAAGGAAGGAAGGAAGGAAGGAAGGAAGGAAGGAAGGAAGCCTAGCATGGCTGACAGAGACTGATGTGGCAGTCACAGAGCCAGCATGGGTCTGCACTAGGCCCTCTGCATGTATGTTATAGTTGTTGGCTTGGTATTTGGGGAGACTCCTGACCGTGGAAATGGGGTTATCTCAGATTCTTTTGCCTGCTTTTGGGAGCCTTTTCCTCCTCCTAGGTTCCCTTGCCCAGCCTTGATGTGAGGGCTTGTCTCATGCCTGGTCTTGCAGTGTCTCATGCTGTGTCCATGAGGTTGAGGTCCCCTACTCTTTTCTAGGGGGCATAGGCAGGGGGAGTACGGAGCGTATCTAGGGTGGAGGGGAGGGGAAAAACTGGGAAGAGTGGAGGGAGGGGAAGCTGGGATGCACTGTATAAGAGAATAAATAATTTTTCTAAAAAGCCAATCATGATGACGCATGTCTGTTATCCTGGTGCTAGGAAGACAGGTGGGTCTCTGGAGCTCACTGGCCAGCCAGCCTAGCCAAATCCAGATTTGGTGAGAGGCCTGTCTCAAAAACTAAGGTAGGGAGTAATCCAAGAGGACAGCCAACATCAACCTCCAGCCTCCACACACATGAACATATGACCCTAGAGGCACAGTGCCTCTAGGCATGAGCTAAAATAAGATTATTTGTGCTTTAAGGAATTAGGCACAACTGAAATTCGGAGTATCAGTCACTTTCCCAATGAGAAAGCATTTCAGATGCTGCTCGCTTGGACTGTTTCCACTCTGTTTAGCAAATGGGACTGGCAGATCTCAACAGCCATAACACCATATGTCACAACAAAAGCCAGATGACACTTCTGAGTAGCAGTACCACAGTGACATGCTTATTTTCCACCTGTGACAAATCAACCAGAAACTCAGATATTCCCAAATCTGTAATAGGATGACCCACATTCCCATGATGCTACTTTACATTTTCCCCACTGTGGACATAAAGAGCCCCCAACCTCTCTTCCAATATCTAACTACCTTTCTACCCATGTTCAATTGCTTCAATCCAACTAAGGAAAAAAACTCTAATACCTGAAAACCAACTCCATATCTTATTCTTTCAATAAACTTACTAAGAACCAATGTCCAAGTGCTGTATAAGGCTTGAGAAATACAAAGTTTAATAATGGCAATGACAAAACCCTCCTTGTCCTTATGGGGTTTACGATCAAGTAGGTCAGACACTAATCAGACACACCTAAAATTACAAAGGCGTAAAGCAGTAGAGATTTGTGGTCAAGTGAGAAGGTATAACAGCTGGTCTTAAGGAACCAGGGACTATATCCCTTAAGAAATGACGGATGGGCTAAGATCTGAGACAAACAGGAATTATCCAGGCAATGAGGAAGGTCATATATCTTAAGCCCCTAAAACACATGTGCACAAAGTGTGTAGTTTTCATTCTAAATGCTTAGAGCAGAGCAACAAGGATAGAAGGCAAAGAAAAACATGCTTTTTTAAAAAATGAGTTTAATTGGTAATGAGAATGCAAGCTAACCTGTACTTTAGGTGTGCTGTCAGGGTGTGTGTACAGTCCTGACCTCTTGAGTGCTCACTGGACAATGGTACTTGTACATGAGGTCAAAGACTTGTCATTGGAACAGCAATGCAAGCTACTGAAGGGTTCTTATTCTGGGGACTAGAATGGCTTTGATTAAAGTTGCGTAAAAGGCCACACGTGGTGTCTAGTTGGGTGTTATTCCCCACACACTATTAAGTTAACTCCCTTTAAACTTATTTACATGTGTATATATTTTAGAAACTACTATACTAGTTAGTAGGTTCCCATAGGGCTCTTTCAAAAGGCTTTTACAGTTAGTTCTCCCTCCTGATACGATACACATGTGAACTCACAGCAATTTTGAAAGGATGCAACCAAGTCCCACGCCAAGCTGACAAGCTATTGGCATCTGACTGCTTATGGAAAAGTCAGTTTTGTTTAATGATGTGTGACCCTGGTATACTGACCACAGATCAGGGCAAGTGCCACGCCAGGAGTAGCTGGCCAATAACAAACTGGATTTGATGGGTGGGGGACATAAAGTTGGGTACAGGGAGGTAGGATGTGGGTATAGGGAAGGGGCTGTGTATTATCAAAGTACATTGTACTAAATTATCAAAGAATTAATAAAAATGTTACCATATGGTGAAGAGAGTTCTGTTTAAACACCAGGAGTCCAAGGAGAATCAGAGTAACTATAGCAAGGGCAGTTAGGAGACAATTGTCGCAGTGCAGAATAAAATTGATGATGGTAGCTCAGGTCAGGGAATTCTTGAGAAATGAAGCCGACAAACCTGAAGGTCGTTTACAAAGTAAACATAAGGACTCGGTGATGAAATGAGGAAATGTGTCTTGGCATGAGATCTAGGTGACCATCTCTGGGGCCAGGACTGAACATACACTGGAACAGATAACTTGCACGCCATGGTGTTTGGATGAGAATGCCCACAGGCTCAGATGTTTGGATATTTGGTCTCCAGCTGGTGGTGCTGTTTTGGGTAGGTTTAGGAAATGTGGCCTAGCTGGAAGAAGCATGTCACAGAGCCAGGCAGTTTGTAGTTGGCTCGCAGCTTCCTGCTCAGATCAGACTGTGAACACAGCTATCCCAGCCACAGGACTGCTGCCTCTACACTGCCACAGGATTTTAACTCTCTAGGACCTTAATCCCAAGCTAACTCTTTTTCTAAGGGGCCTTGCACATGGTGTTTTACCACAGGAACAGAAAAGTAGCTGACAAAGGGGTAGATATGGGAGGAATTGGGAGAAGTGGGGAGTATCATCAAAAAACCATTGTATGCATGTATGAAATCCTCAAAAAATAAGAATTTTATACTAAAAAAGAAATTAATATCTTGATTAAACTAAGTTAATGCAGTATTGTTAGGCAAGGCATAACTTTCATACTAATACTATTCTCTCACAGCTAATATCATATTTTGAATTTCTAAGATATGAGAAAATAACTATAATACACTGAAAAATGTTTTTGATGTTAAATTGAAAAGCAAAGTGCACATAGGAGCGCACACACACACACACAAACAGTGAGGTACTAGGAAAAAGAAAAAGATACAAGTTCAAATATGAATGAAACAAATAGGAAGTCCAGAAATACACCTGTGAATTTGTAAGTAACTAGTCCTTGACCAAACTACCAAGAATATAATGGAGAAGAGACAACCTCTTTAATAAATTGTGCTGGGGAAACTGGATGCAGAAGAATGAACTCAGACCATAACCTTACACTAGATGAAAACATCAACTCAAAATAGATAAAATACTTAAACAACAACAACAAAAAAAATCAGTTGTCAAAGTACTGGGTGGAGGGGGTAAAGACAGAAGAAAAGCTCCATTAGCCCAAATGGGGCAGGAAGGAGTTTAACAAAATAATCCCTAAGCACATGTAAAACACACACACACACACACACACACAGACACGAGAGCGGTATGAGTGTGCACTGCTCTTGCTGAGGACTGAAGTGCAGTTCCCAGCATCCATCAGAAAGCTCACAATTACTGCTTCCTTCAGCCCCAGGGACCCAAAACCCTGTTCTGGACCCAAAACCCTGTTCTGGCCTCCATGGGCATTAATTACACTCACATGCACACTCAGATACACACAATTAAAAATGAAAATAAAATCTTAAAAAAACATATAGTCTTCTTTAAGGAAAAAGGTAAGCCAGTGATTCCTCCTTTACCCTGTGTTGGCAAAGCCTGCAAATGGGTGAGGGCTGAAACAAAGCACGTAACAGTGCATTTTAAATCAAAACCCCATCATTAAGTGCGGCTCTAGTCAGCTCACTCTGCAAATCAAAGGTTTCTTTCCTCTCCAATTCCCAGCAGCCTAGTCAAACTGACCTTCTGTGTCTGTAGCAGAAATGCACAAAATATTTTGAGACATTTCCCGAATCTTAAACGACTATTAAAACAGTAATTTAAAAAAAAATAATAGTAATAACAACAACAACAACAATGGGACAAAGCATACAGAGTACTTGGCATATTATCACCTCTGTTGTTTATATGATTTCGTGGCAAGGCCAAATACATTTTAAAGAAATAAGGAAAACATTCAGTGTCTAGTCACATTAAACAGTATAACATGATTCCATAGAAAAAGTGTCTGCTTATGTAGAACAGGTCAGTCCTGAGAAACAGCATCAGCTCAGAAGTTCACATCCCTCCCTTATGAGACTGTGTTGCTGAACACATACGGAGACAGCACAGGTCAGCAGGCTATACATTCCAAGCTCTAATCAGACCTCTGTGCTTAATCTAAGGCTACATACAGGTTAGAGTAACAAAGTTTTAACACGGTGGTATAAATGCTCTGAGGTAACATGGTAACAATTTCATTTGTTCTTGGCTGTATGCTGGCTCCCAAACAACGCCTATATTTTCAAAGGATGTCAACTGAAAAGGATGATATGGGGAAAGGGGAGGTAAATACTGTTCACAATAAAACTTAAATAACCCCAACACATAATGTCATGAAGTACATATTTTCTGCCAAGTCCTCAGATGCAGGGATGGCTGTGAGTCATGCCAACGAGCAAAGCACCATGAGTGTCACAGCAAGGACCAGGATTTCCAAGTGCCTTAAAGAAAGAACAGTCCAGCTGCTGCATGGCCTATCTGGATATATAGTTATATTTAGGAATGTGAAGTTTAAAATAGACACCACTTACTTTAATTCTATCAGAAATATATTGTCTTCAAAAACCTGTTTCTTAAAATACTCATGTACTTTATTTCATAATTATGATTCTCTCATGTTGTCTTCAACCTTAACCCATAGAAAATAGAATTCAAAATTTACCAATGACTCTTATAGAAGACTGTATGTGTGTCTGTGTGTGCATACACATATAAACACACACAGACACACATCACAGAATTTTAATCAAAACTAGCTTTATATAGTCATATGAGCAAGCATGTGTAATATGATACTACAGGAATGGTATGAAATTGCTTTCTGTGCGTGAAAAACAAATTCTCTGAAAACATTCTCCTTAAAGAGGAAAGATAAAGAAATATTAAAATAGTACTAATTAAATTTTTTATAGTTACAAATACTACCAAATATAGCAAGATAAATTGCGTTTTAACTTCTAATGATAAACATTTAATGGAATGTACAAGTAATGCTTTTAAGTCACTTGCCCATATACTGTAATATTTGTGCTTTTTATTTTTACATTTGTACTTTATTCAAACCTCACTCATCATTTAAGGTGCCTTTCTTTTCACATGTTCAAGTTACTTTATAAGCTTGGTAGGGTCAAGAGGTTTCAGTTTGTAAACTCAGTAATTATATAATTTATTAATCTGATTGGACTTTTTACAGCAATTAAATAATTATAGATTAAGTACATAATTTTAATAACATTTAAAATGTAAGCCTACTAGCCCTAAAAGCGTCTTTTTCTTGTAAATAACAGTAAATTATTAACAGAGAGAAATAAATGCAGCAGTCTGCATGAGCACAATAGGTCTTCACTTTTCTTGTGATGAGACACTGAAATGAGGAGCAGACGTCCTTTCACTAGGTATGGAATCGTGTCACCGTGTGTGCTGCCTGCTCTAGGCCACACCAGCACACTGTACCGCTGGTACTCAATATTTTCTAAACCGGGTTTGGAACAGTCATCGCTTCACCACAGGCTGTTTTGCTTTATTTCATGTAAAGGGAAATCTCCCACTAACTGGTTACATCAAGTTTTAAACAATCATTTTACTCCAGAGCTCCAATCCAAACCCTCGCAGCCACTGCAGCTACTCAAGGGCCATGCGCTTCATTTGATGGAGAAGTTCATCTCTGGCCGAGTGAGCCTCCGCAAGGGCTGTCTTGGTGCGAGCCAGCTCCTTCTTAAGACACTCATTTTCCTTCATGAGCTGAAATGACACATTTAGAAAACAAGAGGCTTTAATCACTTCCGGAAAATGTAACTCTTTCTTGTAGCATCACTCGGAATGGTAAACCACCCAGTGCTGGTGAGAATCCACTTGAGCTGAAAATTGCTTCCAGGAGCTATTTGAAAGCACTTACTATGCAATTAAAAGTGTTCCTAAATTTTGACCCAGTAATTCAAAATACTAATTAACTGTTTCACCATAATATCCTTGGGCCTCTGTGTCTCCAGACACGTTGACCTCCTTTCTCCTTCATAATCCTCTATCCTTCTGGCTTTATGTCCGTTCTTTCATCTTTACATCTTCCAACCTGTTCTTTTCACCTCTTACTAAGAACCCTTAAAAATCTCACATTCTATTAGATTTCATACTTGGTCACTTTCTCTTTCACTTAAGTCATTCTCTTAGATGATCTTTTCTATTCCTATAATTCAACTGGACCATAGACATCAGATAACCTGGTCTAGAACAAGTCTCTCCTATCTCCAGACTCAGGCTTTGAATATTCCTAAAGGCACTTTCTTTCAGATGGTCAAAAGTTTCTAAGATTTAATTCAGGTCTCTTGCCCTCAGATGCACTACATATGCAGATATAATAAAAACCAAGGACAGTCTATATTTACAAAGATCAATTACAGTGCTCAGTTCCTACACCGGGTCAGGGGTTGTCCAGCAAATCCTTGAACAGATCAATGAATTCCTCTACCATCCTACCATAGAGAATTAAAACTCTGCAGAACATTTTACTTATGTATAATTTCAAATCATCAGAAGCAACTTGAATGTTAAGAAACGGCAAATGAAATATTCAGAAATGATAATATACCCACATCACATCATCCAGCCATTAAAATACACTTGCAGCAAATGTAATCATGAAAAATATGCTATACAATGGTAAGTTAAATATAGTATACAAACTTGAAAACTAATTTTTTTAAGACAGAAAAATTCTGATAGCATTTCATGAAAATAGAGGAAGTTTTTTTCTTAAAAACTCTAGCATCAACTGCTTACACACAGCTTTACTTAAATACATCAAAGGTATTTTAACTACTACTACTACAGTATGTTAAGTACTGGAATTAAGCATACATTGTTTCCTGTTACCTGTTCCCTTGTAATGCCAAGAGGGTGCTCAGGAGAGTCAGCTGACTGAGAAGGGGAAGGGACCTCTGGGCTTGTCTGGGTGGCCTGGGTGACACTGTGCTGCTTCCTCACATCACATGGCCCCCGGGTCAGTACCACTGAATCACTGTGGGCATTGTCTCTGAAACTGGTCCCCGGGCTAAACATGTGAGAATCTGGTCAAACAAACAAAATGCTCAGATAACAATTCCAAGTAAACATGAATGATCTTTAAAGTCCTATTTATGAAAAATGAATTTAAGATGAGAATTCTGTTAGTATGAGGCAGTAGTTTATGATAGAGAAATAAGGAACACTCACTTTTTCAAAAAAAATCCCAAAACAATTACAACAGGCCAGGAAATTAACACATAAGATCAAGATGCTTGTGAACAGAGACATAAACATTCTGTACCAAATATTAGCAAAGTGAAACATATACACCAACACATAAAAATATAAGACCCTAGGCAAGTAGGAAGGAATGCAAGATTGTCTTACATTAAAAAAAAAAAATTCATCACTTGGGAGGCAAAGGAAGGCGGATGTCTGTGAGTCCAAGGATAACCAGGGCTATAATGACAAGACCGCCTTGAAAAACCAAAAAAGTTCAAAGAAAAAAGGAGATACTGAGAAAATCTATACCTTACCACAATAAAAGTATAGACAACTTAAGAACTCAAGGGGAACTTCCTTAGTGATAAAGGGTATTAACAGACACCCCACAGCTATATACTTAATGGCATTTTTTTCTCTTTGCCAAAATCAGGAACAGGACAAGGATGTCTGTTCTCAGTAGTTCTTAGCAGTTGCACCTGGGCAGGGAAAAGAAATCAAGACACCTACAGGTGACATGATCTTGTACACAAAAAAAAGACAATTAGATCCACTGTTAGTTCATTAGCTAAATTAGCTAAAACTACTGGGTACTAGATCTCTTAAAAAAAAAAAAACAGGTTTGCCTTGCGCACAGAATTCATGTTAGTCATCTGTGTCTTAAGATATATAGCTAGATTTAAAAAAATAATACAGAGCCTATATAGAGTCTAAAGATATAAGAGTTTAGGTTATAAAATCTAAAATGTTATTATTTGGTCTGAAAAAATGTTTCAGGGTTGATAAATACAAAAAAATTAGAGTGTCTAAGTTGATAAAAATAGTTTAAAACATGTTAAAATTGAGAGATATTTTAGATCTCTCCCCCCTCTTTGCTACTGTTGTGCTTATGTTATGAGATTTCAGAAGTTCAGAGTTTTGACATTTATTAATAAAATTCTGATAAGTTGATAGAACACTGACTGCTTATTATTCAGTCACCAGGTTGAGATTTTAATTTCCTTTGATTGGCTTCTAGAGATAGACTTAAAGGTACTTCTCATCATGTTAAAAACATCTGTTTAATGTATATATCTGACACAAAAGTCATAGCTTTTAATATGATATTCTTAATATCTGCCATTTCTGAGATAGATTTTGACACAGAAATAAAAAAAATCAAACATCCAGGGTTTAACACTAAAGCCAGTAATGTGTTTCTGCCTAACTTTCCAATATAAACATAGAGATGGGGACTAAAAGATGCTAAATATATAAAAAAAATGGCCAAGCTTCATTTGTGGCTAATTACCAACAGCTATGCCCACAAAAATGTTACCGTAGACACACTTAAGTTATATATATGTTACTTTTCTGAGTATTTAAAATTATACATTTCCTTTTGTGTACTAAAAATTTCATATAAGTTTCAGGATTTGACCTGGATCTGACATAGCTCAAAAAGATCACAGATGAGGTTTTCCCTAATCTTTCCAATTTAATAGATAAATTTTAACTTCTGTCTCCAGTCTAAATTTGTCTCAGCAGATTTTCACCTGTTCAACTCTGTTCTGGGATCAGCTATAGACTACAAGCTGAGATCTGGACTTCCTAGAAACTGACCTGATTGCTCCCTGCCTTTTCCGGTGGATCAACTGACCAGATGCTTAGGACTGCCTCATTGACCAGCCTTTGACTGGCTCCTAGTAATCTTTACCCATGTACTCTCCCCAACTTTTGACTAGCATTTCAGCCTCTTTCAAACTGAGATATCAACGATCCAATCATCAGCATGAAGAAGCTCCAGAAGACGGATCTCCGCCCAAATCCCCCCTAACAGGCTGAAATGCTAAGTCAAAAGTGGCTCCCTGACATTAGCTATTATCTTAAACATCTGCTTAGCTGCTGACCATACTAAATTGATAAGAGATAACATGGCTAAACTCAGAAAAAGACTCAGACAGAGACAACAATTCTTTGAGTCAGGACAGAGCTGGTACGAGAGATGGTTTAGTCGGTCCCCCTAGATTACCACCCTGATCTCCTCCATTATGGGTCCCCTAATCATAATTCTCCTGATTCTACTAGTTGGGCCTTATATTCTAAATTGGCTGATCCAGTTCATAAAAGATCGGTTCTCTGTCATACAAGACAAGCGTTGGTGTTGACCCAACAATATCATCAGCTCAAACAACAGGAGACAAAAGTTAATTCTTCCTAGGCCCGAGAATGGAAGATTCCATTCTAAGTTAAAAGAAAATGGGGGAATGAAAGACCCCAGCCTCACACTAAGTTAAACATGGCTAACGCCATTTTGTGAGACACCACTGTTTTATAAAACTCTGAAGGCCAGATGAGAAACTGGAAAATTACTGAGAAATCCTAGCTGTGTCACCCACTTGGGATATCTGTGGTCAGGCTGCCCCAGTCATACTAAAAACAGTTTGTGTTAATCACTCTCATAGATATCTGTGAGACTGTTTCAGCTAAGATAGGGAAAAACAAAATAACAGGTGGCGGGCCACGTCAAGGAGTCATCCTACCCCCCTTGACCACCCAGTTCCTGAAATCTTGGTGCCCCTGCCAAACTTTGACGCAAATTGTGGTCTCGTGTAAACGTACCAATCAGCCCCCTGTAACCATGCCCTCTCGCTTCTGTACCAGTGCTTCTGCCTCTAAAACCCTATAAAAACCCCAGCTTCCCATCTAGGGGGCGCGCAAGGTTCCTCCCGAGTGACCTTGCTGCCCCGAGTACTCGTGAATCAAAATAAAAGCCTCTTGCTGTTTACATCCGAATAGACTCGTTGTTCTTTGAGAGGGGGTCTCTCTGACAGAAGATACCCTCCGGGGATCTTTCAATCCATGTCTGTGCTCCTTAACATACCAAAAACACCAACTCCCACTTATCATGTTGAGCTAAAGAGTTACACTTAAGAACTAAATGTATTCAGCATTCAGGGAGGCAGAGGCAGGTAGATCTCTGTGAGCTCAAAGCCAGCCTGATCTACAAAGGGAGTCCAGGACAGCCAAGGCTACACAGAGAAACCCTGTCTCAAAACAAACAAAACAAAACAAACAAACAAAAAACTAAATCTAAAGCCTGATGTGGTGACAGAATCCTTTAATCCCAGCTCTTGGCAGGCAGAGGCAGACAAATCACTGTGTGAGTTCAAAGCCAGCATGATCTACAAAGTAAGCCTAGGTCAGCCAGAGCTACACAGAGAAACCCTGTCTCAAAACAAACAAAACAAAACAAAACAAAAAACAAACAAACAAACAAAAACCTAACAAACAAAAGAACTAAATCTAAAAAACTTTTAAAGGAAAGAATAAAGGTATGTCTTTGATCTTGATGACAGATTCCAAGGAAATCCAAAGCAAAATATTATCAAAAGAGAACAGGAAAACTAATTATTTGGCTTTGCTTCAAATCTATTTACATTTTTAAGATGCTTTATTCTTAATATATATATTATGAATACATGTAATATATAATATAAATATATATAATATATACAACACACACACACATATAAATGTTTTGCCTGCATGTGTGTCTGTGCATGTGTATGCTGTGCCTGTGGAAGCCAGAAGAAGACAGTAAGTCCCCTAGAACTGAAGTGGGTTTTCCTCTAGGGCCCATGTTCTGTCTAGTTTCAGGTCCTTGACCTCCTTAACAGCCCATAGAATGGACTTTAAATACAATTGAAAATTGGTTGCTTCCTGCCACAATGTTCATGCCACTCGTACAATAGGCAGTTCTTATAAGAAAGTCATTATTGTAGCTCACAGGGTCTGTAGCTGGGTGTAATAGATGATCACTTTTCTCCTTGGGTAATGTGCATAGCACTGCCCAGCACTATGGATGCTAGCTAGGAGAAGGAAGCTTCCACTTAGCACGAGTTCCAATTCTCCATAGTCTATGCCACAAATATGCAGTGTCTTCAGCAAAAGACCTAGCCTTCAAAATGTGGAGAGTAACCAAGTTGCTTATGCTATATTGACAATACACTGTAATGTTTAAGGGGGAAAGCGGAACCCCACTAGCCAACAACTCAAGATGCAACCCATTCTGGGGGTTTTATCTATGAGTGCATTATGTCTAGTTGGGGTACTGTCTTCCTCATTATATGGTGACTGTATTTAAATTCTTTGTATATATGTATATATTTTAGAAAGCGTCTTTAGTAGTGGGCCAAATGGCTTTCAAAAGGCCTTTAAAGTTAGTTATCACCACTCCCATATTCCCTCCTCTAACCTGCCCTCCCATGTCTATTAATCCTCCCATTCTAGTTTTCCACTGTTTATATTCTTGGAAGAAGCCTTGGAAAAACCCTGCTTTCCTTTGGTCCCTTACTACCTAACCACTGTGGGTATTCTAAATAAAACACTATCTAGAGCATAAAAGCTAACATCCACAGATAAAAGAACACATGCCAAGTTTGTCTTTGTGGATCTATCCATTTACCTGCATATTCCATAGTTTCGTTTTTCTTAACAAGTTAACAACTGTATATCCAAGTGTTCCTAGGGGGAGGTGCAAGGCAGAGAAAGGAGAATTCCTGGCTTGTAGGCCAGCTAGCCAGAAGTACAAAGTGTTAAGGGGCAAAGAGACTGTCTTAAACAAGATGGAAGGTGAGAACCAATCAATACCTGGGGGAAAGCCCTCTGACTTTCACATGTTCATTGTGGCATGAATTTAGAGAGAGAGAAATAAAAAGCGGGAGGGAGGGAGATAAAACCAAAAAGCCTTTCTTATTTTCATTCAAGGCACACTTGCAGAACAGGTATCAAGCTAACTACTGATGACTTATTTCCAGGGTTTACACATAAATATTGTGTAAAATGTGGAATGTGCCAAAAACATCCCTCAATCATCACCACTGCAAATTTTCATAAAGTAAACAATGAGTGACCAAAACAACCAGCATGTGAGTGGTTCCTTATCAGTATGTCAGGTGCTCTCTGACGTCATCTTCAGTGTACCTCTGATATGAAAAGAGCCGTCATCATTCCTCTCCACCACAAGATGATCGATATGCACAGACACTGGGCTTGGCTGTAGGGACACGGTGCTACCCCGGGGACTGTCATCCTACAAGTGAAGAGAAAATATTGGCATGTTCTTATAAAAATAAATGAAATATAAAAGTCAACTCGAATAAACATGACATTATAAGTTTATCTATATAATTTTAGTAAGTAAAAAAATTGCTTGTACTATTTTTCTCTTTCTAAAAAGGATCTCTGTAACATTCACTGTAGAGTTTACTCATTTCCCTTCTATAAATTCTAACAGAGGATATAATTTACAGAAGGCATGATTTTAGACAATAATCAAAGTCCAGAAAAGGTAATGCAAATATTTACAAAAATAACAACTTAACTCTTAACATACTTTCAAATTTATCTTTGTATTAGAAACTTGTATCTTCATTGGCATTACTGTTGCAACAGTTTCATCTTCTAAAAAGTGTTGAATATTCAGAAGGGAAGAAGTCAGAAACTCAGTACTAAAGTTCTCTATGTGGCACTGAAGGAATCCGTTTTTTTCTGCAAGCAAAGAGTGTACTACAGCACTGGGCCCACTTTCAAACCTCAGAGAAATCTCAGGAGAGGACTTAGGATGAATTACAGCTTTCTGGTCAGAACCTGAGAAACGAACATGAAAACTTGTAACTTTGCAACACTACTAAAAAGAACATTTTATGTAATTAAGATTATAGTAAAAATATTAAAGGCACTGTATACTAAAGAAATCTATGAAACAGCTTCAGTATTTTCTCTTAATTTAAATGTTTCTGCAAGATAAATAAGATATATCATAAGCACCATAACTTCACTTTTCCCAGGCATTTTCAAATATACTACTGGCAACTTTTCTATGTTTTCTACTTTTTCATAATAGGGAAAATTCATGATAAACTCTGATAGAATATACACTTCAGATTCAACATCATGTTAGTATCCAGCAATGTCTCTGTAAGAACCCAGGAAACTGCGGTGAAACAAATCTCACTTAGGGTCTTAAACAATGGGAAAGTATACCTATGAGATGCAACTGAAACATTCACAAAGAACACTGAAATTAGTAAGTGATATGAAATTCAAATATAATTACACTTATTTATGAGCTGACCTTGTTCCAAGAAAGAACTTGAGTTGGTTTACTGAGATAAACAACAATGTATAGAAACTAATTTTAAACTTCAATAAAAGTTTTATACAATATCCAATGTAAAAAGGTACTAGTAACGGAAAGACTAAGATCAATTAGCCGTGAATAGGAATGAATGGAATATTTTCCTTTTATGCCAACTAGCATCAAAATAAACAAAAGAATACAAGTACATGGCACAGCAAGTGATGTGGGGAACAGAGTAAGAAGGAAAGAGAAAGTAAAGAAAAACTCCAGGCACTTTCCTTTCCAATTAGCCAAGAGGAAGTATTTTGGTTACAACAATTAAAAAAGACCTGGAGCCTTTTTTAAATTTTTTATTTTTATTTATTCTTCTCTCACACAATACATCTTGACTGCAGCTTCCCCTCCCTCCCCTGCTCTCAGTTCTGACCCCCACCTCTCCACTAGTCCTCCATTTCCCTTCAGAAAAGAGCAGGCTTCCCAAGCATGGCCTAAGAAGCTGCAGTAAGACTAGGCACAAATCCTCATATCAAGGCAGGAAAACGATCTCAAGAGCAGGCAAGAGTAAGATACCCCCACTCCCACTGTTGGGAGTCCCACAAAAGCCCCAAGCTAAACAACCCAGCATTTATGCCACAGGCCACAACGTATATGGAGAGGACCTAGCTCAGGCTCATGCAGGCTCCATGATTGCCACTTCAGTCACCGTGAGCCCCCAAGAGCCCTGCTTAGTTTTTTCTACCTCTACCTCCCAGGAAAGGAAGTGACAGCATACATGCTGATATTATGCAAGACTGTACTTACTTCTATACATTATGTATCATATAGAAGTCTATACACATAACAAAAGAAGAAATATCACTGTGCCATCTTATTGAATATGGTCTCTCTTGAGCTGAATCATAGACAGAACTACTAATGAGCCATGGGTAGAACACGAAATAAATTTAAAACGCATTTAAGTATTCTGTGTTAGAGTAGTTTAAAATGAAACCTTACCAACTGGACGATTACTAAGGTAATGCCGCAGACTGACGTTGCCTAACTGACTTGGTGTCACCTGGTTCACCTGAAGACAGACTTCTGTATCATCTCCGCGGATGTCAATTTCCCCATTAATACCAGTGATTTTAAACAACACAACTGACATCTGTCAACAGTTGTACATATAAATACTGTTAGTATCCCATGTAATTCCAACTTTAAAGAAATAATAAACAAGTATCAACATCTACAAATACAATTCTGACTTATCAGTCAAACTTTCCTGTGGCCTACAGAGCTTATAATTACATTTTATAGCTTGAGCCTCTCTAGCTCAAAATTAAGAGATTGGCTACTTTTCAAGTACCAGTGCAATGCCACAAGTTAAAAAGAAAAGAAAAAAAAATCCATACATTAAGCTCTTTCACAAGACTATCAAGGGACTGTATAAAATTACCTATAGGCTATATATATAAGGAATCTACAAAACATAATCATCTTTGGGTTTAGAATTGGTTCCATATCTAAGATAGCTCATATTTATATGAAATAAATCTACAAAATAGTATGTCCAAAAGTACTTCGGGACCCAAGATTTCAGACAAAGGATGTTCAATCTTTGTAGACAAACTCCAGCTGCATTTGTTTTTAAACAGTGAAGAGAAAGTATTTGGTTACAAAGACTGATAATATGACATTTCCACATATAAATGATGTTCACTAGAAGTAAGATATGTCTAAATTTTTTTATAAAATTTCACTGTGTCAGAAAGGTTTAAAAGAAACTAGAATCTAGCCTAGGCAGTGCTGGAGAACTCACCCCAAGGATGTGAGCACTGGAGAGCTGGTGGGCTGACCAGCTCAGACACCTCTCAGGCCCAGATCCAGGGCTTTGATTTGGCCCACCCCAACATCTACCCCATCGATGAACTGCTGGAGAGAATGAAGGGGCTGGTCCTACAGATCCAAAGCTGCAGGATGTCCATGACACAGGGCAACAACAGGATATCCGAGAGGCATCCCAGTGAGGCGCCAGTATTAAGAGTAGCAGAAGCCCGAAACCTTGATCCAGACCAGTGAGTCACTGCAATGATCATTTTCAAGCAAAGAAGTGTGGACAAAAGGGTACACTGTGGGATACACTGCGACACACTACAGCTTCCACAATGAGATTTTTTTTCTTTTAAGGAAAAAGTGCCAGGGCAGAGGGCAGGTATGAGGGAATGGGTAGATGAGTGGGATTGGGGTGCATGGTGTGAAATTCGCTAAGAATCAATAAAAAGTTAAAAAAAAAAAACTATCATCCTACTTTCTTTGTAGAAGGACCTTCACTATAAGGACTGGCTACCATCTGTGCCACTAAGCTTTTAAAATTATCCTCAAAAGGAACAAAAATATTGGTCAAAATATAAATGGGACAGAAGATGGAAAAGATGAAGAACAGACCTACTCCCCTCCCATCCCCAATGCAAACAAAGCCAATTTAAAAGGTAAGGCAGGAGAAGAGCCATTTGATTAAGCAGAAAGAACTGTCAGGAGCAGAAGCCGCAGAGTAATCTATCCAGCGTGGGAGCAGCCATCTTACAAAGGTCCTGAACACGCAGGCACAGAGGCAAAGGACAGCTGGCATCGCTTCCCACAGCACTCTGGGATGATTACCAGGTCATCGAGGCTCTCCTGAGCGCCCTCTGAGTTAGTGCTGACGGCATCTGGAGAGGCTTCCCCATAGTTCTGCATATTTGCACTGGTGTTCACACTCTCTGCTGGGCTCTGGCAACTTGTATTTGAGTTCCTTTTAATTGCTGAAAGGATACAAAAGAAAATCAATGAATTAAAATCTGTTTACATATGGTCCAACTACATTTATATTTATAAAAAAAAATGGACTAGACCCTTGAATTCTTTCAAGCAAAGCCTTGTTTAAATAGCACTAAGCAACAGAGTCAAATTACAGTCTCTTAGAAAATAAACGATTTCCCACAATAGAAGACCAGAGATACTGTGCTGACTAGATTTATGTCAACTTGACACATACTATAGTCATCTGAGAGGAGGAAACTTCAACTGAGAAAAATGCCTCCATAAGACTGTCCTGTGGGCCAACCTGTAGAGCATTCTCTTAATGGGGAGGACCCAACCCATTGTGGTGCACTAGTCCTGGGCTGGTGGTTGGGGGGTCTATAAGAAAGCTGAGCAGGTCTTGATGAGCAAGTCAGGAAGCAGCATCACTCCAGCCTCTGCACCAGCTCCTGCCTCCATATCCCTGCCCTGTCTGAGTTCCTGTCCTGGCTTCCTTGAGTGATGGACTACAATGTAGCAGTGTAAGCCCAATAAACCCCTTCCCCTGCAACCTTTTTGGTCATGCTGACTTGTTGCAGCAATAGAAACCCTGACTAGGACAGATGCCAAAGCTTTAAATACAGTAAAACAGCAATGACAACAACAATGAGGAAACAGACCTCCTACTGCTGCGGCAGCACTGCTGCCATGGAAAGTCCTGTCAGCTTCATGTGTCCCCAGCTCCACATACTAACCAGTGTGAGCCCCCATTTCTCTTCACCATCTTACAGCAACTCCCAATCACCTCTTACAGGAATTCAATACACTGTGATTATTCTCCATTATTTTCTAGCTACCTAGATGTTTCAGTGTGTTGTGCTTTGAAATACCTCAAGATAAATACCTATCTATCTATATGGAAAGGAATAAAATAATTATGTTTTGTGTCTCTCACAGGTTAATACTTTAAAATACCGTAAAAGAACTATTACAGAATTGTGATGACAGAAGTCTAATACACAAAAATTTTAAGCCCAGCTCAGCACTGTGCTCAGAACCAAGTAGCCAACTGGCTTCTACCCTGGTGCTCAGCAGTGTGGAACAGGCAGCAAGTTCTCCACCACATGTGGCACCAGAGGAGGGGCATGTGGTGCCAACTGTGGTGGATGAGGCCCACAGAACATTCCAGAGTCTTCCTCCCAGTCCAGGGTAAGATTTCCATGAGAATTTTTGGTAACCTGTACAAAAAGTGAAAGAGCTTTTCGGACAGAGAGGTAAGACGCTAAGGTGGAAAACATTTGTCATGGTCAGGAGAATGAGAGAGGGGCCAGCAGGATGGCTCGGTAGTAAAAGCACTGGCCACGCAGCCCGGCAACATGAGTCTGACCCCTGGAATCCACACGGTGGAAGAGAGAAACAACTCCTGCCAAGTTGTCCTCTGACCTCTATATTCACGCCGTGAAAACATGTGCTACCCTGCCCCACAGACTCCAATAGACAGATAAATGAAATTTTTTTAAAAGAACTAAAGAAAATGACATTTAGGAAAACTAAACTGAGGTCAAATCACAAAGAACATTTTCAAAAAGGATTAAGAATTCTAAATTTCACAATCAATGAGAAGTTCCTAAGTACAAATTAGAAAGTAACATGATCAAATTTGTATTTGGGGGAGAGCAATTTGTTTTATGGAGTAAAAAAAAAAAAAAAATGCAAATGAACAAGATGTGAGGAGACTCATCAGCAACAGAACAGCCACCAGGAAGCTCCATCTAGGAGTGCAGGGCTGGGTATACAGAACAACGGTTAGGTGCCGCTCTCAGTCCTTCAGTAGCACTTCCTGAAAGAATGTTCATCCCTGTGGGAACTCCCGCAGTGTGCTGCTTTACCTCTTCCCAACAACACATGGCTATCGCTTCCGTAGCTCTCCAACTGCTCTTCCAATACCATACTGTCCAGTGAAATGGTATCCAGGGAGATCTGTGAGGCGCTCCTTTTCATGTTCTTATAAGAAACAGAGAGTGGAGCTGGGGTGGGTGGGCAACGTTCCTTAGGTTTAACACTGTCAGCAAAAAAATTAATAGAAAATTACCCCAGGTATAGAAAAGACTTTCATCTTAACATCCTTACTGGCTGTGAGGAGAGGGCAGTGCTGTTATCTCAGCCCTGGAGAGGCAAGGGCAAAAGGAGCACACTGGAGTCCTAGCCGGGCAGACACAGGAAGACAACTGGCCGTAAAGCTAGTAGATCTCTAATCATCCAGAAGCTACAAAGTCTACAAAGTATACTGAAAGGTACAAGGCAAAGGCTTTCTCAGACTCTGAAATCAGAATCTCTCAATCCTAGCAATGCCACATTTTGTTGTGAGGTTTTTCTAGTCCCAAACAAACAAACAAACAAACAAGCCAAAGAAATAACAACAGATCTGAAACCACTTCTATTCCAACAGCACCATTACCTGAGAGGGGGCTGGGATTTAAGTGCTCTGGCTGTGGGGGCCTCTTCTTTACTACTGTCTGGGTTCTCAGAAAGGGAAGCCACTTCCGGAAGGAAGTCTTCAGCTTTGAAGATGGACCGTATGGCTTCATTTCCCTTACCAGTTCCGGTATTTGAAGGTGTGCTCTGGTTGCCGTGGCTGACCAGTGACAGCATATTCGAGTCATCTCCGCAGTTCAAAAAACTATCTGAGTCTGTGAAAGACAAACCTTTCCTGTGACTTATTTCTGGTGTCGTTTCTCCTGGGCCACTCCTGTAAACAAGTCCACTACTTTCATCTTCACTTATTTTCCCTAAATGTTTATCTGATAAATAGTCTAGAAAAGAGGTGCCTTTTTGCAGATTTGTGTCGCTGGCTGATTTAAAAAGCACAGGATCCTTTAAAGGGACATGGCTAAGGTCAACACTCATCGACCTGTTGTCTGACATGTGATTGAGAGCAGCATTTCTAATTCGATGTATGCCACCACCTTGCTTTCGCTTTGAAGACAAAAACCCTCCATCTTCTGAGGGCAGATAGTCAGGAAGCAGCGGGCTCGCGCTCTCGGAAGCAGGAGAGCGCAGACTGGCGTGGTCCACTGGATGCAGCAGGAGGGCGAGCTCCGCACTCCGCAGTAAAATTCCAACACAAATGGAAGTCTGGGCAGCAGGGCTGCCGGTCACGGCTTCTACGTCCTTCCGTAAGGTATCTGAAAGCAGAACGAGTGACTCGTGTATGAAAAGCAGCAGCAGATATTGGTAGTGATTGATCTGCATACTGACATGTTTATGAACACGGACCAGGACGTGAACGTCCGCATCTGAAGACGAAGAGGAAAACTTTAAAAATGTTTCCGGTGCAGATCTCTGATCACCATTTGTCAAAGGCTCAGACTCCGTACTGTAATACTCCTTCAGCAGTCTCTTCCGCTTCATCCGGCCAGCTAGATCACTGGACTCACTTTGTGAGGTATTAAGAGACCCTTGGTCACAAGCCTGGAGCTGTTTCTGTAACTCTGCGTATCTTGTTGGCTGGCAAATCCAGATAGACAGAGGGAAAGAGTCTACAAAGCTTATTGGTCGTCCCTTCCCACTTTTCATCCCCTCGTAGTCTATCCAAAACTGGGAAAAGTACACTGCCCACACATCAGTAGCAGCAGAAGTTTTTAGTGTGTTTTTATTCAATTTGGGAATAATTTTCCCTTTATAAACTTCATGCATTTTGGTATCCTGCTCATGGGCATGTCTCTGGAAAATCGGATGGAGAAGATTAAAACTGTCACAAGATTTGGGGAATCTAGTATAAGTTTTGCTAAAAAAGTCACAATCTTTAAAGTCTTGAAACAAGGCTTCTAGGTCAGAATGTCGGCAGTTTGGACAGTGCCTGGTATTGGTGGCAATCATTTCGGAGCTCTGAATAGACACTGTATGTGGCTGATCTTGATGGCAGCCTGGTTTCATTTCTGAAGGAATGACAAACTGGAAGGGAAAATAACTCAGTTCAATTTACAAATCCCTACATCTAAATAAAACACAAGAAAGACTTGGAGTTACTTTTATGGATACTTTCCCCCAAAATACATCTTTCCTCTCCAAATATAAACTTCTCCCTCTCTCAAGTCTTCTAATAAATTTAGTAAAAGATGGTTAGCGAATTAACCACTGAAGAGGACATTCTTCTTGCAAGACATCACGTGTATTAGCAATGCTCATGATTATGTATTTTTGAATCATACAATAATCAGAAAATAAAAATATGGGTGTGGAGGAGGTAGCTCTCTGATAAAAATGCATGCTCTAATATACAAGGACTTAGATATGACACCAGCACCACAGTACACTGGTGAATAAACAGATTAATAAATAGGTGGCTTTTTCAAAACTTTCTAAATGTTTGAGTACACAGGAAAAAAAACTACATCTGAAAAAACAATATTCAATATTTTTGTTAAGATATTTTTAAATTCGATGTTTTAGGAGATGACTGAATGATTGCCAATGACTACACAAATGTTACTAGACTAAGTTTTCTGGGCTGTAATTCCGGCACTCAGGAGAAACAGACAGGGGGATTTGTTAAGAAAATGAAAACTAAGATGATAGGTCAGACTTACTGAAGTAATTCTCAGCAGTGAACTGCATCTGGTCTTTGAGTGTTCCTATAAAGAGCCCAGGGTGGCTTCCGGGGACTGCTCATGCCCAAACTCATACTCATCATTATTTAGTTCTGTGTTAAACACTGCTAAAGAATATGCTCCTTTATGCTAAGTTGAGATTTTTGCTTATGCCAGAAAATGTGGAACATTATTTGCGCATGTTTTTTGTTGCTGCTTGTCTGTCTGTTTGTTTTGTTTTTTTCGAAACAGGGTTTCTTGGCTGTCATGGACTTACTTTGTAGACCAGGCTGGCCTTGAACTCACAGAGATCCAGCTGCCTCTGCCCCCTGAGTGCTGGGATTATAGGTGGGCTAGCCACCGTGCCTGGCTTGCACAATCGTTTTTAAAAGAGGTTATAATACATAATTGATAATACCATAACATAATTTATCTAAACTCCATGTTATATCCTGACCCTGCAATAAATTTTCAGTTATGTCCATGTCTATTTACTAAACTTTTGTCTTTTAGTCTTTTCCCTTTAAAAACTTAAAAATGTACATGGATCACGTTAGTAACTACTTGCCTACAATAAAAATCAACTTTTTTGTTAACTATGGATACTAGTAATGGAATAATATGAACAAATGCAACTTACACAACTTAAAAACTTTGTTGTATACTTATTCTTTTCTAGAACAAAAAAAAATTAAAAATCCTATAGCGGGAACAAAACGGACTAAAGGTTTTTTAAAGCCTTTGTTGTAACATACATTTATTTATTTGCTGTCACAGAGAGTGTGTGGAAGTCAGAGGACAACGTTCACGAGTTAGTTTTCCTTCCAAACTGTGCTGCTGAGCCATCCCACTAAAGATTTACATTTTGCTGTTGTATCTTACTGTCTAATGACTATAGGTTATAAAAAATTAAAATCATAAATACACAAAGGGGGGACATGCAATCTCTTAGATTTCCTATAACTGAGAATCAAAATTCAATCTTTAATTTCAACATAAAAATTAAGATCATAATTAAGCTTATTTACACCTAAACACCATGTTATATCCTTAAATTATAACACTCTCAGTCAGTTTTACTTCTATAAAAATGGCTTTGCTCTCAGCTGTGTGTGGTATACATGCCTCTACATAAACCCAGAACTTGTGAGGCATAGGAGGCAGGTGAGTGAGTGAGTCAGTCTGTCTGTCTGTCTGTCTGTCTCTCTCTCTAAATCTCTCACTCTGTCTCTGTCTCTCAATCTCTTACTCTCTTTCTGTCTCTTTCACACATACATACACAGTCACTTGTTATACAATACCTTTAGCATTAAGCCATCAACTCGAATATCAACATGTTCATCGGATTTTGAATTGTCATTCAACTTGTACACAGCCATGAACTGATTAAGACTCTGTTTTAAATCTAGTAGAAACTGGTTTAACCATAGAATGCTTCTTTCATCTACAGTAAACTGTAGTGCATTCAGCTGGCTATATAGATTAGGAGCTGGAACTGTGGAGGAAAAAATATTAAGCACCATTAATGAACAGACAGTTATGGTTTCCATACAAAAGTTATTCTTAATAAATTACATTCTTTCTTAATAAATATCATATAGCAAATATAGACATAAAATATTTTTCTATTCACTTAACTGGAAAAAAACAGTTTAATGTAAATTAAATGTATATACAGGAAGTACTATTAGATTCACAAAGAAGCAAACTTCTACATCGCCTTCTTGAAACATGGCGTTTGTAAGGCTCTCACTATGTGCATTGCACCCTGCATCCTCTAATAACCGGTCTCCTAGGAAAGTGGTGTGCTAGGCGGAAAGCCCAAAAGGAAGAACACACACAGCCCACTCTCGTCTTGAATAAAGACCTAGGACCAAGCTGCAGGTAAAACAGTGACTGAAGTGTCTCAAATAGCCCATTACTACACACTCAGTTTCCTCCCACTAAACTAATGCTGATAATTACAGAGTAATTTATCTTCTGAAACTACAAGTATATTAATTGTAAAAGCTACAGCTTCAGAACAGCTTAATAAGATCTTTTATTCTACAAGACTAAGAATCCTGAGAACAGAAGCCAATTTTCCACTATTACTTGATATACCAAGTGCAGCCCCCCACAGTTTCTCATAATTATGACTATTCTTCCAATGTATTGATACTACCTGCTGGAGAACCAACCATGATTTTTAAAGATTTATTTATTTATTATTTATATAGTGTTCTGCCTGCATGTGTGCCTGTAGGTCAGGAGAGGGCACCAGATCTCATTATAGATGGTTGTGAGCCACCATGTGGTTGCTGGGAATTGAACTCAGGACCTTTCAAAGAACAGCTAGTGCTCTTAAGCTCTGACCCATCTCTCCAGCCCCCAACTCTTGTTTTTAATTGAATACATATGGGTTTTACTGTTTAAAAGAAAAAGCCCCTTTATTCTAGTTCTAGTGATGAGATCTTCTCCCCATCCCTCTCAGAACCACAATGGATGGTTCTGTGCTCCCAAGGCCTAAGATCTATGCAGTAGGCTGAAACTTCTGATTCTGCCCCTGAGTCATCCATGTCAGGAGCTAACACTCCTGTAGCTGGAAGAACTTATAGGCAGAAGGAGTAGACAGTGAGATGGTTCACTGGGGCCTTGAAGATGAAGAAAACATGACATAAGGTAGATAGGCATGATTATTGGTCCAAGGATAAACCATAAGAATAGAATATATAGCCTGGAAATAAAATGTGGACCTATATATCAACCTCTCCCATCAATCCGTTCTGTGATAAAATTTAGTATGAATGGAACAATCCATTCTAGTGGGATGGTCAATACCCAGGGCACATCACTGTTAGCAAAACTCATATAGCATTAAAGTTATATTCCAGAGCTAAGACAACTTAGTGATGTCCAAAGGAAACATAAGCTTCCACAGCCAACAGAACAAGCGTGCTATTCATCTTAACGACCTAAACCTGCCTAAAGTCAGCAACCTCATATGCATAAATGTCTTGATAATTAAGTACAAGAATCCTAGCACGACTAGGACATTTTTAAGGATAGAGTAAGTATGCATCCCCCCGTTCCGTTTCCAGGTGGTAGGAGGGAAAACACAGCACAATGCTTCCTTCTGTTGTTAAGACACTGTAATTTAAAAACTAACCAAAAGTATGTGAAATCGAATTCAGATTCACAAAATGAAAACAAGGCATAGCATGGCAGGTGGCAAAAAATTCTATATGTCTTTGAAAAGTACAGTCTTAAGAAGGAGAGGCAGAAATGGTGTGCTCTCTCCATCCTGGAGAACTACAGTGAAACTGTTTAAAGCAGCAGGCATGTGAATGTTGTCATAGGCTATGCTAGGTTTTCAAGTATTGTGGGTGCTGACCACAAGAAGCATTAAAAATAGGTTGAAGACCATTTTGATGTCTATATTAAAAGTAAAAAGTTTTAAGTGAAGAGGCCAGCGTAGTAGCACATGCCTTTAATTCTTGCACTTTAGGTAGAGGCAGCAGGGTCTCTGTGAGTTCAAAGGTCAGCCTAATCCAGACAGCAAGTTCCAGGACAGCCAGGAATACATAGAGAAACCCTGTGTTAAAAAGAAAAAAAAAAAGTAAGCTGGACATGGTGGCGCATGCCTTTAGTCCCAGCACTGAGGAGGCAGAGGCAGGTGGATCTCAGTGAGTTTGAGACCAGCCTGGTCTACAAAGTTCCAGAACAGCCAAGGATGTTACATAGAGAAACGCTGCCTTGGGTGAAAAAAAAGTGAAACAGGAAAATAGGTATATGGATGTGTGATTCTGAGATCAGAGTCAGTCTTAAAAGTGTTATTAAAAAAAATTCAGATCAAATTAAGAAAACAAAATCCCAACATGCAGAAAACCAGGAAAAGAACACTAACGATGTCCATTTGATTTTGGGTGCCAGCATCCACCTCTTCATTCAATTTACAAAAGCAAAAAAGATTCACTGAAAGTCTACACTTTACAAATTATGCTAAGGACAAGAACATAGAGGAAATAAAGTATGGCCCAATTCCACTTCAATTTTTACACATGAGATAGATATGAAATGAAAGAAGTGATTCAAGCCCTTCAGAGAGACCAGTTGTGATGCCAAGGTGTTTGCCTTTGAATTAAGAGGAAGTAGAGTACAGAGGTGAATGCTTCACACTACAGTAAAGGGACTTTCTGGTGAGAAAAGACTTGAGAGCAGATGTAGCGTCCACCCTGCACAGCACAGGGCTCCGTGTGGCGTTTCCAACAGGGTCTCCAGATGACCATGGAACTCAGAGATTCTGATCTACTACTTGTTTTTCTGGTGGGCCCTTCTGTTTGTCACAGGTTTGGGGTGCCGAGGACTGAAACCAGGTATCACATATGCGGGGCAAGCATTCTGAGTTATACCTCGGCCCTAAAAACATCTAAAATTAGCGAGCACAGACCTTTACTGGGCTCAGAGTGTTAGAGAAAGGGCAGACTACAAATCAAATATGGAAAAGAAGCACATGTTAAAAAAGATCAAGACTACTATGTGTGTTTCTATGCGCCAAACTGGACACTACCCCATGCCTCCGAAGTGCTTCTGTCAGTTTTAAATTCAGCGCCTCGGACTGTGGCTATCTGAGGAGAGAGCTCGTAAAGAGGAAATGAAGGCAAAGGCTGTCCATGTGAGTGGGGCCTTTTCCAACATGGCTGATGGATGCACAGTGGTGTGCGCCTTCATCCCAGCACTGACAGGGCAGGCCGGAGGCCAACCTGGTCAGTACAGCAGGCCAACCAGCCAGAGCTGCACAGTAAGACACTGTCTCACTTTTTTTTTTTTTCTTTTTAAAGGAGTTATGCAACCCGGAAACTAGTCTTAAGTCCAAAGAAAAATTCTTTGCAGAATGATACGTTTTAGTTACATACAACAACCATTGAGGGATCCCAACAAGATTAGACAATGACTAACAGGAGGCTGCCATGAATGTTCTGGGGAACAGTATGGGAAGGAAGCAATGGACAGACCATGCCTGGGTTTCAGTTGTGCCATTTCATTACCTAGAAGACACTGAGAAATGGCTCACCTACTTTCACCTATCGTCTTGGCCAGAGGAGTAGTTGAGAGAAACAACTGATAAATGCACGTTCACAAAGAATGTCGGAAAGCAAGAAAACAAAGGACTAGATGTCATCAATTTGGTGCAAATAAGGAATTGTATGATAAAATATTTGGATCTTTCTCTAAAGTGATTTCTGAAATTCCTTATTTTATTAAAAAAAAACAAACTAAACTAAAATGGTTTCAGGAGCATCAAAAGCTCATGTTGAAACTGAAAACCTACACCAATAAGTCAACAGTGGAATGGGGAGGTGGCTCAGCTGCTCCTCCAGAGGACCCAGGTTTGATTCCCAGTCCCCAGGTGGCAGCTTACCACCACCTGTAACTTCAGTTCCAGGGGCTCTGACACCCCCTTCTGGCTTCCTCAAACATTGCATGCAGGTGGTGCACAGACTTACATGCAGACACTCATACACATAAGGTAATCACTTTAAATACATCAGCATTAAAGAAGCAGGCAAAAGCTTGCAAGCATGAGGACTTCAGTTCTCAGAACCCATGTAACAAAAGCCACATCCACCCAGCTGTAACCCCCGGGTGAAGAGGCAAAGAAAGACAGGATCCCCTGGGATTGGTCAGCCATCCAGCCTGCCTAACATAACTTGGCAAGCTCCAGACCAATGAGACACCCTGTCTCTGAAAAGAAGATGGGTCAAACATGGTGGCACAAGCCTTTAGTCCCAGCACTCAGGAGATAAGAGGTAGGTAGATCTCTGAGGTCAAAGCCAGCTTGGTCTACACAGAAAGTGCCAGGCTAGATGGTGTGCAAAGTAAGAGTACCAGACCAGCCAGGGCTACAAGTAAAACCCTGTCTAAAAAGGTCAAAACAAAAACCAAACAAACAAAAAACTCAAAGTAGATCCTGACACTTGTCTCTGAGCTACACACACACAAACATCTGTATACCTGTACACACAGACATGCATGCATGAAGATCACAATATAAAGGAAGCCTTTAATTTGAAAACTCAGATAAAATGAAACAAAGGCATATAATTTTAATATTCAAATAAACAAACATATAATCATTTTAACTTCAGGAAGCCAAAATAGCTTATAAGAGCCAAGAAAAAATACTTTTATAACTAAAAAAAAAAAAAAAAAATTATTCCTTTTCTAATAAAATGGAATTTTATACAATGGAATTTTCCCCAAAAAAAAGAATATTTTTCTACAATAACGTTCGTTCATACTTCGTTTTACAAATCTCTAGTAAGCACAAAAATGCAAAATAAAAGCACAAACTTCAAAGATAAAATCAATCAACAAATGCCAAATATTCTTGCCATCAAATATGCCACAGTACAGAGAAAAAAGGACATATAAACAACTATTAACAATGTGTAGAAATGTGAGGTATAAATGTGTACATATAAAAAGTATGTCCTGGGCTGGAAAGATGGCTCAGTGGTTAAGAGCATTGGCTATTCTTCCTAAAGGTCCTGAGTACAATTCCCAGCAACCACACAGTGGCTCACAGCCATCTATAGTGAGATCTGGTACCCTCTTCTGCCATACAGGCACATATGCATGCAGAATGCTGTTTAAATAATAAATCTTTAAAAATTAAAAATTTAATTTGTCTTAAATTTAATATGTCTTAAAATTTAATATGTCTTAAACACAGTGGTTAAAGTAAAATTTTGTGCATAAATTATTAAAACCTAAAACACTCATCCAAAAAAACCCAGCAATGAATGAGCAATAACAAAGTAAACACTCTTACTTGGAAAATCCTTCCCATCTGGATAGTAATATTCCGTGAACTCTATATAGATAGCAGACATTTCTTGTGGAAGATACAGGGATTTTTTGTTGCAGGAAATCATACTTTTAGGAGAAGAACGACATTGTTCTGCTGTAGAGACCTGAGAAAACAAGTTTGCTTATATTATACCAAAAGGACATTTCCAAAAAATTTCTGCAACCTACATATACATCACTTTCAAGCTTTTAAAATCACTTCCAGGACAGCAGGAAGGCTCTGTGGGTAAAGGTACTTGCTGCCATGCCTGATGGCCTGAGTTCTGTACCTGAAAGCCACATGGTAAACAGAACTGACTCCTATAGAAATTAAACGACACTTACAGAGTTGTCCTCTGACCTCTACATATGTGCTGTGTTGTGTGGAGTGGTGTGGCTGTCAGTGGCACACTAAATATATAAATAAATGTTCAAAATAATTTCTAAAATGGAATATTCACAAACCATTCAGAAAACTCTATAAACAACTCAGATTTTTATCAGTTATAAACTCAACTTTGTGCACCATCTTTGGTAAACTTAACTATTTTGAGTCTTTAAAATGACAGGAAGAAAAAAAAACGTAGTAACTGTATATTATGGTGGGGCTAGGAAAGCCATACGACCAGGGAGAGCCAGCCAGGTCGAGATGTGTCCAAACCCTGGAAATGTTGCCCTGAGATGGGCAGGGGTAGCACTGCTTCTTCCCTGCTCTGGGCCTGCATGCCCCAGCGCACATAAGCCTTACGACCCCACCTGTGCCACTCTTGAGATGGTCATGTAGCCTGGTGGCCAGGTTTCAGGTTAAACTTCCCCTCTCCCTGTAACCCCATGCCCTGCAAGCACTTGGAATTCCTATTCAGACAAATGAAGCATTCCTACCACCTCAGGCCGCAGCCAATGATATACACTCACCCTGAATACCTACCCACTCCCCAACGTTTATACAGACCTTGTTTTCCCCCAATAAAAAGAGCTGTTTCACTGAAAACTGTCTCCAGAGAAGGCTGTTTCTCCCATACTCACACAGACCTAGATACTACCTAACCCACCCACACCAGGCTAAGCTTCATTCCCTCCCGTCCAGCCTAGCACACTGGTACCTAGATAACCCAAGGGGAAACGCAGAAACAGGGCAGCATATTATGAGTTAATATAGATAAATAAGTGGCAGACTCAGGACACTGACTCGAATCAAGGCCAAAATGGCTCTTCAGTTTGTCCTTTATAATATGTCATAGATTCTCTATTATTACGAAAGAGTTTTAGAGTTTGTGATACAGAGAAAAACTCTGCAGATAGATGGTGGCATCAGCCACACACTATGAATGTATTTAATACCAATGAATTATAAATTTAAAATAATTAAATTGGAAAATTGTGCCAGTTTTACAGAAATAACTCATGTAAAATACAGTATATCAGTTCAGTCAGCCAGGTGTGGTGAAGCATGCCTTTAATCCCAACACTTGGGATGCAAGGGCAGGCAGATCTCTGTGAGTTTGGGGCCAACTTGGTCTACAAATTGAGTCGACGCCAGCCAGAGCTATTACACAGAGAAACCCCATCTCGAAAATAAATAAATAAATAAATAAATAAATAAATAAATAAATAAATAAATGAATAAATAAATAGATGAATAGTATGCTCAAACAATGAGAAAATAATCAGGGCTTTTAGTTATAACAAGACTTACCATAATAAACAAGAACAATTTATAAAAGATTATATGAATCTAAATGTTTTGTTTTCTCGAGACAGGGTTTCTCTGTATAGCCTTGGCTGTTCTAGACTCTCTTTTTAGAGGCTGGCCTCAAACTCACAGCAATCCAGCAATCCACCTACCTCTTCCTCCCCAAGTACTGGGAATACAGGTGTGTGCCATTATGCCTGGCAAATGTTTTTATTGTTAAAAATAGGTCAAATGTAATTTGTTGCTTTGAAGATTGTGATATTAGGCTGAGTAGAAGGATGACAGCTTGAGTAAAACACTACACGTGAGGCAGAGTTCTTCACAGAAAAGTAAATTCACAGCACAGTGAACCCAGAGAGGTTTGAGTACAGCAAAAAAGACATTCAAGGTCTTGCACACAGACTACTGTGTTGTATGAAATACAGTCTCCAAGAAGTGCTCCGAGCTTTGCTCCTGCTCCCAAGAGATAACCAGAAACTATAACTTCCTATTCATAATGGCAACTGATAGATTTATGCAAACCAGAGGACTGTGAGTTGGGCTGGTCACACCTGATAGTCCTATTAGTAGTTAGAGGTCAGGGAAAACGTTGGGTCACCCACCATCAGTCTATTCTGAGATGAATTCAACCACAGAGGCATAGTCCCTGCATACAGGACACACAGCACTGCGGTGCTGGGGAGGTGCTGGGCCTTCTGAATGGAAGGAAGCACTCTATCACTGAGCTGTGTGGACAGCCTGAGCATCTAGAAGGCCTCCAGGCTGTGCCCTATGCACTATTCCTATGGCAGAAATCCTTTTCCTTTATAATCAAAGTGAACCTGACAGGTTTCAGTGAGAGTAGCAAGGCCTGAGTACAGCACTGAACCTGGGCGTAATTTAGGCAACCGCAAAACTTGTAACTGGTGTAGGAAGTCTGGACAGTGACAACCTGCAGTACTAATCCCTTGACTAGAACTTAATGCAAGATAACCACATAATTAAAAATCATTGAACTGCTTTTTTATCCCGCATAATTTGTATCTCATAGTCTAGACCGTTACAGAAAAATGCTGGCACTAATTAACTGAGTTGCTTGTATAATGAAAAGATTTAATACATACCTGGTATACATTGAAATCTGCGAGTCTAACAACAACAGAACTAGACATTAGCTTAGCTTTCGATGGTTGAAATAATACTGAAGGTGTTTTAGGAGTCCCTTTCAGAGTGGGCTCTTTCTCTGTGAGAAACAAAAATTCCTTTCAACTTGTTATGAAATTACTTTGCATAGCTACTCTTCTGCTGTAGAAAAAGCTACTAAAAACATGGCAATATAACTGCAGGCTTTTATAATGATTCTTTTTTAAAACAAGAATCATATTTTTAATGATATTTTAAGCCACTCTCAGAATGTTAAAAGTAAAAAATTAACAAGCCACTTAAGAATCTAAATATTCAGGCTGGAAAGATGGCTCAGCGGTTAAGAGCACTGACTGCTCTTCCAGAGGACCTGAGTTCAATTCCCAGCAACTACATGGTAGCTCACAACCATCTATACTGAAATATGGCGTCCTCTTCTGGCATGCGGTGAAAACAGAGCATTCACATACATAAAAATAAATAAAAATATTTTTAAAAATCTAAATATTCTATATAGCTATTACTATTATTGGTTATGCTAATCTTGAAAGTGTTGGGGAGCAGAGAGTGGACTCAGCAGTAAAAACCTCATGGTTCTCTTGCAGAGGACCCAAGTTTGGTTCCAAGCACCCATGTTATGCAGCTCACAACTGCCTGTAACTTCAATTCCAGAGGATCCCATGCCCTCTTCCGACTTGACAGACCTTGCACTCAGGTGCATAAAACCCATACATAAACATACACACATACACATTATTAAAAATAAAACCATTTTTAAGTGTTTTAGTCTATACAACTGTTTGTCTACATCTTTAGAGTTTAAAATTTGCTTAGAAATAATGTTTATAAAAATACATGCTCATTCTCCCCTCCTTCCTTCCCCCTGTCTGAATATTATGGGATGTGATTAGGTCAAATACCTGTTTGGAGGTGCTGGGGAGAAGCACGTGTTGGAGATTTAGGAGGTGAACCTGCATTATGATCCTTCATAGCCTGTTTAAGCATTTCAACATTGCATTCAAATTCATGTAACAACTCGTTAGCCCATCCATTTTTTGTTTTGGTTGCATCACTAAAATACATCCAGTGATTACAACTATCTCCTGTAAATTGAACAAGAGGAACTTCATTGCATCCGTGATTTTTTTTTTATTATTACAGCAATGCTTTTTATGAAACCTCAAGAGTCAGTTTTGGTTTGTTTTGATTACAGGAAGACTCACCATATCAGATGATATACATGCATACATACATGCATAAATAATTTAAAATGTATATGTTTACATATTTTGTGCATATATATACTTTATGTGTATATATATATATATATATATATATATATACACACATAGATTAAAAAAATCAGCTTACTTCTTTAACAGAATAAGAGCAAGATATAGGAAAAGAGTATCAAAGTAAATAATCTAGACAGCATTCTATCTAGAACCCATACTTGGTGAAACAATGCTCAATTCACAGCTAAAGGACTGGGCTCCATTACCTTGCAAACATCTACTGTAAACAATCTCAGAAAAATAAAAAAAAAAATAAAAAAAACCTCTCATCAAAGATTTATAAAGTGACTAACTATAATCTAAACCATAAAACTAATAAGATGATGTTTACCAAACCATTTAAGGAAACAACAAAACCTCACAGTACAGATATCAATCATTAATAGACAGACGTTTTGGAAGGACAAAACAAAATCAAGATTAGGTTTCTTTTCAACAACTTAGAAAAGGTGCAGGTACAAACAAAAGTTAAGAGAACAAAATCTGAAGGAGAGGGATGGGAGAGGGGTGGAAGGAGAGGAGGCAGAGGGCCAAGATCAGGATGGAACATGAATATACACATTAGAAGTAAATTTAAAAAAAAATAAAAACACAAACAAAACCATATAAATCCTGAAATACGAAACTGAACTTATGGTGCTATAAATAAGAAATCAGGAGTTTGAGATGTGGTAATTAAAATGTATTTTATTTTCTTTGTTTACACTATATCTGTCTAGCTAATGAACAAAACATGGGATTTTTGAGCATATGGTTTGTATAAACCCATACAAATATGAATGTTAGTATTTATTAAATTATTAGATGTGATTTAATAGTCTCTCTTTCACTTGGTTTGATTCTATAAACACTACTATTTATGCTGAGATTTAACTGCACCCATTATCACTGAAAGTAATTAGTATATATTATTCATACTCTAGAATGAATCACATAAATGATTTTGAATAAGTCTTCTGGAAAATTCAAAACAAAGAAAGATATTCTGCTCTATGACTATGGTGCAATGGTCAAATTACTTAATTTGGAAATAAATCATCCTATTTTGTTTTGATATTTGGGAGAAAAGGACATATCAATACTTGATGATTAAATAACCTATTAAATCTTATTTACTGATAAGTTAAAAAATATAGAAAATAGAAAAATGTTCCAATATCATTAAATGATAAACTCCAAACTATTGACTTAAAGACTTGATTTGCCAAAAATAACCAAATAATACAAATACATGTTCCTATATCCTAAATTTTTATTTAATTTTATTTATATACTTATTTATTACAATTTATTCACTTTGTATCCCTGCTGCTGCCCCCTCCCTCGTGTCCTCCCAATCCCACCCTCCCTCCTTTTTCTCCCCCTATGCCCTTTCCCTAGTCCCCTGATAGGGGAGGTCCTCCTCCCCTTCTATCTGACCCTAGCCTATCAGGTCTAATCAGCACTGGCTGCATCATCTTTCTCTGAGGCCTGGCAAGGCTGCACCCCCCACGGGGAGGTGATCAAAGAGCCTGCCACTGAGTTCATGTCAGAGAGGTAGCTATATCCTAAATTTTTATAAGTTTTAAAACTTGTATTTATGCCTTTAATCCCAGCACTCAGGAGGCAGAACAGGCAGATCTCTGAGTTCAAGGCCATCCTGCTCTTCAGAGCTAGTTCCAGGACTACACAAAGAAATCCTGTCTCAAAACAAAATAAAATGTATTTATTATTTATTTAGCTAATTTATTTCTTTCTCCCTCTGTCCCCAACGTGTGTGTGTGTGTGTGTGTGTTGCTATGGATCAAACCCATAGCCTCAAACATGCTATTCAAGTTTTCAACCATTTAGTGATACCTTAGGCCAAATTGGTCAAATTCTAACAATTACAGTTTCTAATAATCTACATGAACCAAAATACATTTCTAAGGCATTTTTATACTCCTAGTAAAATGCTGCCAGAAGAAAAATAATAACAATATCTTGATCTGTTTTCTTAGTAAGTTAAAACAAACGAATGATTAAATTTTTAAAAATAATTGGATATGTCACTTTAAAAGCAAGATTTGCATATTTTAAATGAATTATTATACACACCTGCTTTATGATAAGGATAATAGTCAATGGTCAGCTGTGTGAAAGAGAGCTGCATAGCACCTCCACTAATACGTCTATTTGAGTCTGGGAAGAGGAAAAGAATTGAGGGAAGAAGGGAAAGGGAGAGATATTAGGAACACTGAATTTACCATTAAAAAACGTTTACAAAAATCAGAGTCCAAGTAGCAATTGCAAGCATACACTGCCAATAAATTTGTTAGCCCAGTTTCTAACAGCTAGTATGTTAGCATCACTCCACAGTCCTCATCTGAACCTGCCCTGTTACCCGAGTCTACTCAGCAAAGATAAATAGGGAGAAGACTGAAACAGGAATCTGCTTCCTTATGAAATGCTGGGAAGGGAAAGAAGGGGACAGTGTTAGAGAGCCACACAGTTGCCGTTATGCGTACAAAGAACATGGGTTCAGTGCTAGAGAGATGGCTCAGTGGTTAAAAGCACTAACTGCTCCTCCAGAGGACCCAGGTTCAATTCCCAGCACCCACACAGCAGCTCATACCCATCTGTAACTCTAGTTCCAAGGGATCCAACATCCTCTTTTGGCCTCCAGAGGGACCAGGCACACACTGGTACACAGACATACATAATTGCAGGCAAAATACTACTAGAACACAGGTTCATGACAGATAGGTGGGTTAACTACAATGCTTAGAGCATGCAAATACTCATGAATGGACTACAGGGTAACATCTGTAGATAATTTCAGAAGACAAATCTAAGTTATTTTATGCAAGGATGCCACACATTTATTCAGCCGTTGTTATTCTTGTTTTCAGACAGGGTCTCATTATGTAATCCTAGCAGGCTGGCCTCAAATTCACAGAGATCTGCTTGCCTCTGCCTCTCTAGTACTGGGAATAAAGGCATATGCCACCGCATTGGTCAATCTCAGTTTTTTAAAACCTAATTTTACTATTAGCATTGATAGCCAACAGTTAAGTAAGTGTAAGTATTAGCTACTCTACTAAAGTCAAACAAATTCAAATAATGTTTCATATTTTTAATATATATTACATATAACAAACAGTAGTTTGATAGTCAATTTGTAGAAAAGCCAAAATAGTGTAGTATGAGATTACCTTTTTCTTTTGCATGGACATCGTCACAGATGTGTAGATCTAGATGGGAAATCACCAGATGATGGGAGGTCTCCTTAACATCAAAGTCACTGAAGAGCTTCACGATTGCATCGCTTACGTCGGAAGCATTCGCAGCCTGTGGGGACTTCACGTGCTGTGCAGATGAAGCCACCGAAGAGCTCTAAGAAGGCCAAACCACATTATCACTGTCCACTCACATCTCACAAGCAAACCTGAGTATTCCCAGCAAAAGACTCATGAAAAATGAAAAATGAGCAGGATATAGTGCATTTTCTAACAGTAGTTCTACTGCCTTAAAACACCTTCTGAATTACATAAAAATAAAATTTACATTAAAAAACTAGAAAACTAGATACAACTTGACTGTATGGCCAATAAATTTCAGTAAACATCTGTACATACCTAGTTTTCTTTACCTGCACCCCTTCAATCAAAGCTGCTTCCTCCTTTGCATTTCTTTTTATGGCTAACGAAACAAGATTCTGTCATTCTGAAGTCCTCAGTTCCTTATCCATAACTTCCAGAAGACGAAGATGATGCTTTCCAATCTGACTTGATATTTCTTTCAAGCTATTTTCAAAAATGCATGTACATACTTCCTCTAAACTGGCTCCAAGCTTACTCTCTTCTTTAGCTCATCCATAATGCAGTCAGAAGTCTGACTGAACTTGTGCTTAGAAAATTCCTATTAGTGCTCAGATGCCACACATACACACACACACACACACACACACACACACACACACACACACACACGTACAAAGTCCCTCTTGTCCACCCATTCTTTCCTTCTGCAGTCCCATAAGCTGCTCCTCAATTTAAAGTTAGGCTGTCAGGACAAGTCATGGTGGCACACTCCTCCCAGCACGCAGGAGGCAGAGACACATGGAATTCTCTCTAACTTCAAGGCCAACCTGATCTACAAAGTACATTCCAAGCCAGCCAGGGCTACATTGTGAGATCCTGTCTCAAAGCCCCAAAACAATAAAAAGTAAAGATAAATAAATTAGGCTTCCCCAGAGAACTCAGAAAGTGTCTCTTGGCTAAGTATTACAAACCTTGCAGAAGGAGGCAAGTCTCGCCATCAATTTGGTAGGTACTTACTTGTTTCCCTGGCTATAAGTGCTGTAAAATTTTGTTCACGACAATGGGTGGAGTGCAATGAGGTAAATTTGTTTTTAAAATGGAATTCAGTGCTGTAAACTCCAAGCGGCTGGCTTGGATTCAGAACAGCTCACCATATGCTATTACTGCCAATAACCCAATACTTTTACAGTTCTTCCTGAGAGATAGTAGCTCCCCCTCCACACGTACTCAAAGCAAAGTTAATGGACGTCTCTTGTCACTGAGTCAAGAGAATCATTCATTTCTGGCAGCAAGTAGTTCAAATTTCCTATGTTTTGTTCCCAGAAGTACTTTTTCTTCCTGGACAAATCCATCACTGACTGCACATTTGTAAGAGGGTGCTTTTCATTTCTTAAGTAGGATAAGTGCAATCACAGCATGGAAAAACACATGTAACATCTAAACCAAGCATATTCTCAGGCAGTCAGAAGAAATTAAGAGCTGTTAAGCTAGTAAATATAGATCTCAGACACAGAGTGTAGGATGTGTGCATGCTATGTGGATACAGGCCTCTGTGTGCCAGTATGTGTGGAGGTCACAGGACAACCCCACCTTCCATCTAAGAGACAAAATCTCTTTCTCACAGCTAGGCTATCTGGACACAAACTTCCAGGGTTTCTCCTGTCTCCACTTCTTATCACGCCACAAGAGGACTGGGACTAAAGGCACCTGCATTATATCCGGCCTTACATGGATGCTGGGGATCAAAATCTGGACCCCAATGATGGTTCAACAAGCACTTTTCCCAGCTTGGTTCTTCACTTTTTAAGACATGGCATCGTTGTGTTACTTACAAAACTTCTCCAAATTCTGCAGAAGGTCAGTTGAAACTTGGGGCTCCTATCGTTTTTCTGCCTCCCTCTCTCTTGCTTCTCTCCTCTAACAATTATGGGAAACTGCAGTGTTTACGTTATACTTCCCTCTCCCTAACTCTGCGGCCCTTGAAGGCAGGGCCACACAGTACTTGTTTATTCCATGCAAACAGATGCCTATGTACCCTTGTAAGCAGGTAGGCAGCCAACAATGTCAGTATGAACAACACCAAAGCCTAAATGATGCCACTTCCAGGTACCAAGCTCTACCACCAATAAGCGAGAAGAAGATTTTATAACATTTCATAAAATTTACAACAGCAAGCTATGAAATTTATTTCTACTTTAATAAAATTATCAAAGATAGTACTCACTGGAATTTTCCACATCCTTTCTACAAAGATGTTTATATATTAGGAATCAGAATTTAATACTGGGAAAGACTGAAAATGTTTTTTCTTCAGATAAATTGAGGCTTCTGATTCACTACAGCCACCCCACCGCTGGCCATGAGCAAATTCTAACATAAGTTTTGTCTTCAACGTGTCTCCAAACAGTTCTAGCTATTTGTGCTAACAACCTTCTGTACCTGCTCTTATAACACCCAGCTGTTATTTCTATTTCCCTTTACCTCAAAAAGTTTAAAAATGATTTTTTTTAACTTCCTGAAAAGCATTATTGGGCTAGGCAACGGCTCAGTGCATAAGAGCACTTAATGTACAAGCACAAGGACTTGAGCTCCAAGTCCGCAGTACTCACGTAAAAAGTGGAACACCACCACTATAACCCGAGCACTGTGAGGGTGGAGACAGGATTAGTGGGGCTGGCTGCCACCCTAACAGAACGTTCAGCGAGAGACTCTGTTTCAAGGAAATAAGGCCAAGCAGGATGAAATGGGAGACTCAACATACTTCTACGTCCTCCATGCATTACACCATCAAGTACGCAGTGTCAGTACTCTACACCCTACACAAAGAGCTCCAAACACAATAAGCACCAGACAAACAGTCATGTCCTAAATGACGTTATACTGTAACATATTTAGATAAAGAAGATGCTTGGCTCAATAACATGCAAAGGAATTACCAACTCACCAATCTAATCGTTTAAACTAGTTACACACAGTCTTTCTTCTGGGAATCTGTAGCATACCTGCGTAGGTTCAGCAGCCATACTCTTCCTTTGTTCTGTTGATTTTTCTATTGCTTCACTAAGAGACTTTGCATATTGCACCATAGCTTTCAACTGGGAATCCGTTAAAACCCATAACAAATCATCCAGTATTAGAACTAACTTTGTGGCAATGACATTGCAGTCTTTTAACTGTAATAAAAATGATTTAGGAAATTAATCTACAAATAAAACTTACAACATACTTACATTTTACATGATGCTTACATAAAAAGCATAAAGTTCTTAGTAGGATTAAATGTGGGTATGGATGCTGCCTTCCTTTAAGTAAGATGGCTCAGCAGTCAAAGTCTCCTGCCACCAAGACTGATATCCCGAGATCAATCCTCGAGACCCACAGAGTGGAAGGAGAGACCTAATACCCCCAATACACAATCATCCTCTGACCTCCACACAGTGTAGCATGTGTCCCCCTTCCCACAATGAAATGAAAATGTAACAAAATTTATTGAGTTCCTGTAAGATAGACTATTTCCCAAAGCTAGAGATAGTAGTGCTAAAAAAGACTGATAGTTTTCTGAAGTACACATTACATGTATGTGATTCGTATGTGCAGATGACAGACCATACTTGCTTCTATTAACTGAACTCATCCTACCTGATGAAGAGGAATTACAACTCATCAAAGGCCATTTCACCCACATTTCAGGTTCAGGGATACTCTGTTCAGCTCAGAGAAGCCTCCCTTCTGTGGAGTTACCACAGTTGCTTATGTCAGTGTGCCAGTGACACAAGCACAGGCATGCTGCAGAGTCTTTGGTTAGGCCTGTTTAAAAGTACCATCTCCTCATGATGCTTCAGCAGCAGTCAGGGGCTCTCAGGCTCTAACGCTCTGACCGCTCCTTTCATTTCTGTGAGTTTCCAGTAGTATCTTCTTGCTTGTTTGAAACAGGGCTTCTCTATGGAACGGGGACTGGAACCCTGCCTGCCTTCCGAGTGCTGGGCTAAAGGTGTGCGCACCCTGCCTGCCCTCTGGAAATATCTTAAAAATGTACTGAAGGTTAAAGTTTTGACCACTGATAATAAAAACCATTGTCGAACAAAACTCAGGAAGAGAAATTGCTTCTTCTTCCTCCTCCTCAACTTCTTCATAATCTTCTTTCCTAGCTGCATTTGAGGACTGAACTCAGGGCCTTATTCATACTAAGTAAGCATTCTACCACAAGTTACACTCCTAGCCTGTGAAATGAAATTCTAAGACATTAGATATTCAACAAATATCTGAATCTGAAAGAATCTATTCAATTTGCGGAGAATACAAACCTCTGAGAACTTGAACCAGATGGAGAGTGCTGTAACTACTTTAGTGTTCCACAAGCGGCACCCCGGGTCCCCTCACCTGCCAACACTGTCTGAGAGAGCACTTCCTGTCTGTGCTTCCCTAATGCTCCGCCTACCCAAACAGCTAACATGGGGCAGAGATGGCTTACTCACTCTTCTCTTAAGGGTGACTCTGATTTTTGACTGGTTTGTTATTAATCGAACAGGAGCACACATAATTTCAAGATGTGAACTTTGGGTAGCATCTGCCTCAATTCGAATCATCTGCCAGTTTATTTCTTTGAATGTCAAAACCTAAAAAGAAAATAGAGATTAGCTGCGAACACTCATGCAAAATGAGAAAAGTATATATTTCTGAAAACAAATCAAAAAACACACCTTCCCAATTAATTTTTGTGAGAGTCTAAAAATATTCATGCTACTTTTATATGCTTCATCAGATCCAACAACACATGTCCAGAGCTGTACTCGTCTGTAAGACTCTCGGCAACTGCATTTAGAGAACAGCCTAAATGACAAGCAGCACCATAACCATCGTTAAAATAGTGTCTGGGCACGGGGCCATGGTGGCGCACACCTGGGGTCCCAGCACTTGGGGAGGCAGAGGCAGGCAGACTGCTGTGTGTTCCAGGACAGCCAAGGCTACACAGAGAAATCTGTCTCAAAAGCAAAACAAAACAAAGGAACAAAAGGTGTTCCCTGTGAAATATTCACCTGAGCTTGATCCCTGGAACCCACATGAGTATGGAAGAAGAGAACTGACCTCACAGAGTTGTTCTCTGACTTACACATACACACACAGAGAGACAGACAATTTTTTTTTAATTAACAAGTAGGATAGGACTCATTACTTCCATAAGGTGAAAGATTTATATAGCAAAACTTTAAAACACTAGCATTTTATAACTAAGTGATTTAGGATAATAGAAAAGCATACTTTCAAGTCCAAAAGAGAAAACCAACTAGAATGTGACTCCAGACAATCACAGATGTAATTATTTTATTCGTGTGTGTGCAAGTGCGTGAACGTATGTGAGCACCCGTGAGCACCTGTGTGTATGTATGCGCACCACCAGTGCATGGAAGCCAGCAAAGGAGAAAGGGAATGGGATCCCCCTGAACTGGAGTTACAGGTGGCTGTGAGTCCTCCAGTGTGAGTTCTGGAACCAAACCCACATCTTCTGCAATAGCATCAAGTATTCATAACTGCTGAGCCATCCCTCCACTTGCTTTACTTATTTTTTAAATTGATATTGTGTGCATGCGTGTATATGTGTGCATATGTGTGAGCACCCATGTGCCTGAGCAGGGGTCAGTTTTCTCTTTCCAACATGTGGGTTTCAGGGATGTAATTCAGGTCATCAGGCTTGGTAGCAAATGTCCTCACCCACAGAGCTGGCCTGGATGTAATTTTTTTAATGTCTGTGTGCATTTATCACTGACTAAAATGCTTTTTAGTAAGAAAAAAGTCTTTTACCTCTCCTTTCTGTGGATCTTGAATACGAGTAAATCTCAAGTCTGCATGTTCCCAGTTTGCATTGACACTATAGATACGGAGCTGAGAAAGTTCAAAGGAAGCATTGAAAGCCTTCGCTCCAATTCTGATGACAATGGAATTGACAGAAACAGTAATTCCCTCAACTACTTTTTCAGCAAAGCCGTATTCACTGGAAAACAGAGCAAAACAAAATATAGCGCACTAAAGTTAGAATAAAGTCATTAAAAATTACTAGCTAATAGTCTCATACAAGTTCATACATAAAATGCCCTAATAGCCAGGTGGTGATGGCACATACATTTAATCCCAAAACTCAGGAGGCAGTGGCAAAAGGATCTCTATGAGTTTGAGGGCAGCCTCGTCTACAAAGTGAGTTCCAGGACAGTAATGGCTAAAACAGAGAAACCTGCTCAAAAAACATAAATTCAAAAAAAGTGTTAATGTTGTCATTGATAAGTAAAATACGAGGGAGGAGCAGCCTTGCTAGGCCACAGAGGAGGACATTGTGGCCAGTCCTGATGAGACCTGATAAACTAGGGTCAGATAGAAGGGGAGGAGGGCCTTCCCTATCAGTGAACTCAGAGAGAGGCAGGGAGGAGATGTGGGAGGGAGGGTGGGATTGGGAGGGAATGACGGAGGGGGCTACAGCTGGGATACAAAGTAAATAAACTGTAATTAATATAAAAAAAATAAAACTTATTAAAAAAATAATAAAAGTAAAAAAAAATTTTAAAGCCCCAATATCTAACATACATTTTTCCAAAATAAAAAAATGCCAAAAAAGAGAAATGTCTTACTACACATTTTCCTACTGTTTTTCCCTTTCACAGTATTTCTACCTTTTCTCCAATTCTTCGACTCTCTAACCAATCTAAATACCAAGCACTCTATCAACTGAGAAATTTTAATCCGTTCTCTAAAATCTCAAGTTTCTAGATAGAGGAGAAATTATAAAGTTAACATAAAAGCCATTTTCCCTGCCACTGTTACATGTAGTCCAAATCTAAGCTCTGCAGCCAATAAACGCAGCTGTCAGTCACTGCAGCACAGAATGGAAAACATTACGCAAACCCAGGAAGCTACGGACCAGTCGGAGTTTGTCCTCTGCTTCCACGGTGTGTACCCCGGTAGCCCTCACCCGCTGGGCCATCTTACCAACTCCTAAACAAGTAATTCTTTTTAGATTTATCTTTATTTTATACATATGAATATTTTGCCTGCATATGTAACAGAGGCCAGAAAAGGATGTTGGACAATGCTAGAACAGGAGTTTCAGGAGGTTGTGAGCAGCCATGTGGCTGGCAACCTAACCTGGATCCTCTGCAAGTGCAAAAAGTGCTCCTAACTCCTGAGCCGTCTCTCCAGCCCCATAAACAAGTCTTAAAAGTCTATCTCAACTATTCCATAAAGCGGTATAAAAAGAGTCCATACCACATGCTACTATCTTGTTAGCATCTTTTTTTTTTTTTTCTTTTGTTGAGAGAGACAGGGTTTCTCTTTGTAGCCATGGCTGTCATGGACTTGCTCTATAGACCAGGCGGGACTCAAAAATCACAGAGATAAAGCTACCTCTGCTCTTGAGTATTGGGATTAAAGACATGTTCCACCTTGCCCAGCTAGCATCTGATGTTTATTTAACTAGTCTTAACTTGTGAAAAGTCAAATTTTTTTAAAGTGACATTTTATATTTAATGAATTTTATAGTTATCTAAAAGTCTGTAATTTACCAAGAAATTTAAGTTTTAGGAATGACAGAAGTTCATTAATGTCTAGGAAATGAGGTGCAGAGAAATATTAATGCTCCAAGACCTCTACTTCCTGAGGGCTGGGGTTGCAGTCATTTCCTACCACATGTTTATACACAGTACTGCATACATCCAAGGCTATGAACATGCTAATAAATACTCTGTCAACTGAGTTCCATCCCCATCTCAAAATACCTCAGGCTAAACACACCCTTCTTGTGGTAATGTAAGAAAATATAGGCCTATATGATAGATTAAATAAAGCAAAGGGGGTATGTACTATTATTTTTGTGAGCACTACTAGGTAAAGTTACTTGACACTGATAACTGACAGAAAACCCGGGCAGCAGCTGAATGACTAACTGGCAGTCTATGCAGCAGGAACACACTGGGCAAAAGGATGATTTACATCTCCCCTTAATTTCCAGTCTTTCATGACACTCATAATGACACAGATTTTCAAGCTTATGAATAGTTTATGTCTAGAACTTTCCATATAGTATTTTTAGACTGTCACTAGTCACAGTTAACTGAATACATAGAAAATGACACCACAGATAGATATTATAATAAAAAATTAAGATTTATAGAATACCTAAGCTCCTCTGCACTGCTCTTGGCTACTCATTACTATTTAACAGTATGATAATCTAGAGGAATGAAAATTAAAAATAACCTGCTACTAGCTAAATGTGAACACTGTCTAACAGTGAGGTGGCTGAGGCAGAGGGTATCTGAGGTCAAAGGATTTTATATTCTTCCTGTCCTGTTGCTGCAGATAGAGAGCCCACTATAGAAAAGACCACATGGAACAGCCACACAGAGTAGAGGACACGGCTCACCTCTGTCCTGAAGCAGTTGCAATTGGTGAGGGGCCATTAGGGGCTCGTGGCTCTTCACATGTACTCATCTCCATTATTACCTTATCTAGAGACTAAGAAAAGATTAAATAATTAGACAGTTAGGTGCACTATGGAAGTGTGTTTTCTCTTTTGTTTATTTAAGACCAAAACTAACAACTTAAAAAACACAAAAGGGGAAAACAAAGCATTCAGTCCTACACTGAGGCACTGATCTCCTGGAGGAAAAGCTTGCATACACATTCTATCAGTCAGGGGATACAGAAGCAGCCATTAACTGATGAGATCACTAAATTTAATGAAGCATAATCTCTAATCCTGTACCTGTCACATTATTGATAAACTACATATTAATGAGTTGGACTAAACTACATCTAAAAGTCTTGTCTCATCTTGAGACCTGAGATATGAACACAAAGCTAAGCAAATTATGAAATGAGCATGAGAAATATTCCCACAGTAGAAAAAGTTCTTTCCAGATAATTTTCTTGTTGAAGAGATATCTAATGTTTTTAACAGTGAATGTGTCTACAAATCCAGAACTTCTTCATTCTTTATTTTAAATACACCATTTATCATTACCTAAAATTATCTCATTTTATTGTGTATTTGTTCAGTCAACTTCTGTTAAAATATTAATTTAAGATCAAGTAACAAGTAATTTTAGTCAAGTTGACAGTTAACACTACCCATCACAGAAACCTAATCAGATTTCTGATTTATACAAATATTCATTAATAATTATGCTTTCATTTCAGAGGAGAAAAGAGAATGGAGGCAGGAAGAGCATTGAGAAGGTGGTGGCATTATTTCAGGAAAGAGACAAGAAGTGACTGTAGGAATGCAGCAAGATCAATCAGAGACTCTAGAGATTTAGTCAACGGTTAGAGTTAACAGTAACTGAGGTCTACCTTGGACCACTGGGTAGAGTTTGGAAGAAACCAATAACTGAAATGAGTAAAGTGAGTAGAATAAGTGATTATGGGAAGATGATATTTAGTGTTACATTTCCTGTCTTTTAGACTTTTTTAAGATTTGGGGGTAAGAATACATTTAAGATAAATAAGAAGTATCTTATTCAATGATGACCAAAGTCAAGAACAAGAAGAAGATTGGCTGGTTGTGGTGGCACACACCTTTAATCCAGCACTCAGGAGGCAGAGACAGGCAGAGCTCTGTGAGTTCAAGGCCAGCCTGGTCTACAAAGTGAATCCAGGACACCCAGATCTACACAGAGAAACTTTGTCTCGAAAAACCAAAAAGAAAACAGGAGATTTTATAAAGAATATTTTTGGAATGAGGCTAGAGACAGAAATTAGCTTAACAGGCTCAAATACACCAATTCAGTTCAGAACACCACCCCCAAAATTATGAAACAAATCAATAAAAACTCCAGGGCTGGTAAAAATAGATCAGGTAAAGGCACATCTGCAAAAGGTAGGCAACCTAACCCTAAGTCTCCTCGCTGGACCACATGGTAGAAGAAGGGAGCCAGTTCTTGAAAGTTGTCCTTTACTGCCATATGCCCACCTTGGCAGGAGTGTGCACGCGAACACACACACACAAATATAACTTAGATTTAAAAAAAAAAGTTAACTCATCTATTTTATTCAATTTTCTTTAAAAAGTTAAGTGTATTACAGAACATATTACTAAACTTATTAGACCAAGAAGAGCAAGAGTGCAGAAGGCCAGGGTCAAAAGTTATTGAAGTAATTCTATGTCAGTGAAGATTTTAAATGATAAAAATAAAAGATGGCAAATGGAATATAATATTCTAGAAATAAAAACTTTAAAATTCCTCTTAACTTAAAGTTCAAGTTTCTCATATAAATAGCTAAAAAAATAAGTTCAATAAAAATAAAGCGGAAGCTAATAGGTAGAAAGTCCAAGAAACAAAATATCAGCACTTAGAGTTACTTTGCATATGTAAATGCTTATTTTGAAACAGTTTCAGTACTCACCAAACAAATGGGATGTGTTTTCAGTTTCGTCCATGGAATCTACAAATAAATTTTTTCTTTAAAATGAATTATTAAAACAATATGAACTAGTAATCAATATACATTTCTTCACATAAAAGAGACAGCAACTTACATTATACATCTCTCTCAGATTGTAAAATGATAAATTGAGCAAATTATTCATACTATTGAAACCGAGGTATCTACATTATATTAAAAAAATAGCTGGCATTTTAGAGAATTTCAAGTTCTGTTACATGATTTTACCAGTTCTTAAAATACATTTTAATTTCATAATTTAAGAATTATCAGCAAAGCATAACCACTGTTCTGTTTATCAATTTAACTTTAGAATTCCGACCAGCATTTTTGCGGTATTCAAAGTAAATCCAAAATAAAATCACTGATGGAAAATGCCAGCTATATCATATACAATGTTCATATACCTAGTTAAGTCTTTGGTGGTATTTGAGTCATAGACCCAAGTTAACGATGAACACCAAAGAATACAATAGCACCCTTTCCAAAGGAAACCCAAACCTTAGCTTTATAAAAACATTAACATGCATTGTCTTTCCCAAGCAACCTCTCAATCTAGGCCTGGTCTTTAACATCAAGAAGTTGTAAGCTATAAGAACTAACATAAGATTAGAAACAAAAATCAGTAGAATAGTATGAACAATAATAATAAGGTAAATAAAAATCCTTAAATTTCTCAAAATAACAAAGAAACACATGAAAAAGATAAAACTCTAAAACAGCATAATGTCTACAGTAAAAAATGACAATTCTTACATATCTTTAAAGTATTATAAATTTAAATTTATTATAAAGTATTATAAATTTAAAGCATTTCATTTGACAATAAATTCTGGGGTTGGAGGGCTGTTGTTGACTATATGCCAAAATGAAGAAGTTAATTTACAAAAGATTAATTGTATTAAAATATCAAAAAATTGTTCTAAACAAAATTTTAATACCTCAATTGCACCCGTAAGGGATGGACATAATCATTCACGCAGCTATTTTCTGTGTAAATTATAGGAATAACGTACTTCTTTCTAAGAGGATCTGAAGCAGAGTACTCATTTTAAAGTTAGAGAAAAAAGCTGAGAGCAGGCATCTGAGGCATCTGAGACTTACCCTGATGGACGCTTTGTTACAGAACACTTTGTTGATGGCCAGCCAGGTGGGCAGATCCAGCATGTTCTGGAGCACCTCCTCGTCCAGCTCCAGGTTCTTCAGCTCGCCTTCTCCTTTGAGGGTGCTCAGATTGATCTTGTCAGGAGATAAATTTTTAGTAAACCTGAAAGAAAACGTCAGTTACACTTATTTTAGTGTCAGTCCCTGTACCCTAGAGTCATCCTAGCAAATACAGAGTATTAAAACATAATAGCCAACTAAAAGCCAGAAGACGACAGTGATGGGATTTATTTTAACCCATGTCCACGGTCTATCACTGCTGTTTTGATCTCATACCCAGAACTCTAATATTAAGTGTACACTCTAATATTAAGTGTACAATTTTGGGGCACAGATCTGAATGTCACATTCCTGTGAGCAGCTGGTTCTTACTACCTCTCTAACTGGATGAAATGCAGTATCTACCACAAGACCCATTCCCTGCCATACTGTCTTCACTTAGACTCTGTAACAGAGAAGGGACAATACTGTGCTACAGGAAAGTAGGGAATTGTGGGGAGCCTCTGACAGCAACAGCAGCTCACACAGCGGATGTCAGGGGCATCCTGAGAATGATGCTCAAAGGTCCTCACCCTCCTCTTCGAGTCACCTGGCTACTCCCCAACATTAGAACCCAACCCACACTATTTCAGACAGAAATTTTGGCATATACATAGTGTTTTAAAGTTTTCTAGGCATGGCAATTACACAATCCCACTTAGGAGTTGATTTTGGTGCTCCCTGAGTAGCTTTTGGTGGTGGTGTGTTTTTATTTTATTTTTTTTAATTCTTTATTAATTACACTTTATTCACTTCGTATTACCCCCCCCCCCGTGGTTCCCTCCCTCCTCCCGTCCCAATCCCTCCCTTCCTCCACCCTCTGCATGCATGCCCCTCCCCAAGTCCACTGATAGGGAAGGTCTTCTTTTCCTTCCTTCTGATCCTAGTCAATTAAGTCTCATCAGGAGTGGCTGCATTGTCTTCTTCTGTGGCCTGGTAATGCTGCTTCCCCCTCAGGGGGAGGTAATTAAAGAGCAGGCCAATCAGTTCATGTCAGAGACAGTCCCTGTTCCCATTACTAGGGAATTCACTTGGATACTGAACTGCCATGGGCTACATCTGTGCAGGGGTCTTAGGTTATCTCCATGCATGGTCCTTGGTTGGAATATCAGTATCAGGAAAGACCCCTGTGCTCAGATTTTTTGGTTCTGTTGCTCTCCTTGTGGAGTTCCTGTCCTCTCCAGATCTTACTGTTTCCCATTTCTTTCATAAGATTCCATGCACTCTGCCCAAAGGTTGCCCATACATAGGCCCTCTAAAAGGCTCTGTCCTGCAGACTATCAGTGCAGATGCTGAGACTTATGGGCAACCTGAGTAGCTTTTTCAAAATGCATTATTTAAAACTCTAAATTAACTCTAGAAGTACCACTCATCCTTTCTATAGGTTTAGCTATAGGAACGCAGATGAATAAAATGTGAAGTACTTCTGAATGTACTAGAAAGCATAAAGGGGACTAAACCTTGGGCTGTAATTGAGACTGTGATCTCTGTTTCTAAGCAGCAACTTTTAAGTTTTTGAAGTATGAAGGGCTGGAGATGTAGTTCAATGGTTGAGTACTTGCCCACCATGTGTATGCTTTGTCCACATGGCTTGCAAGCAACAGGTTTTTTCTAATGAAGCCTAAGGACCTGAGCTCACCCTCTGGATCTACAAAGAAGATGGAGAGAAGTCAGTCCACAGCATCATCCTGACTTCACATATGCACAGGGGCATGAGTGTGCCTCTCACCCACACACACATCATATGCAATAATAATAAATAACTTTTTTAAAGCCCTGTCATTGTGGAGAACTTGAATGTTACAGTTAGGACCCAAATTACCTTGAGCTCCCAAAGTCCACTCTCACTGCCCACTTTTGTGTTCACTAAACACCTATAACTATTAGGTAAAGCCCACTGGAATACAGAAAGAGGCCACTGAACTTTACCAACCCAGGACTAAGGTTATCATCAGACAACTTCTGAGTTCTACAGCACAGATTTCCTCCACTTCGCTGTAATCCACCTACCTAGTGTTTCCACCAATGTTCCTGATGTGTCTTGATTTACTTTTTGTTGTTGTTGCTCTTTAACTATAAAGGCTTCATGAAACTGTTACCACATTGGGACATGGTATTTGGGGTACACTGACCTTGACTGTGTACCCATGTTCCTGGGCCATGGTCCTAACAGCTGTGGGGTGTTTTTTTTTTTTTTTTTTTTTTTTTTTTGTGTGTGTGTGTGTGTGTGTGTGTCAGAACTAGGAAGGTCCAAATTCACAGAGACCAAAAGCACCAATCACTATCATAAAATTATATATTCCACATTAAGAATTTAACAATCTCACAGACAACCAGAAACTGGTGGATAATCACATGAGACGGAAACGTGCTTTTTACACACTTATTAGCACATCTCATCCTATGAAGCAGCTTTGCTGGACTGCCCAACACAGCTGCTTCTGAGGACACCATTGTCTTCCTATCTCCACCATTCCACAGTCCCGGGATACCTAGCAACTCCACCAAGCAAACTCCTACTTCTCTCATATGGTCTAGAACCAAAGAACCTTGTGCATAAATTCTTGGTCCCCAAAGTGATGTGATACTGAGACATTAAAGAGGTGGAGCCTAAGCCAACAGGGGTGACACACACCCTTAATCCCAGCACTTTGAAGATAATGAAGATAGAGGAGAGCGGATCTCTGAGTCCAAGGCCAGCCTGGTCTACAGAGAGAGCTCCAAGACACCCATAGCTGCACAGAGAAATCCCATCTCAAAAAGCAAAGCAAAAAAAAAAAAAAAAAAAAAAAGAAAAAAGAGGCCTAATAGGAGTGACACAGACACAGACATAGACACAGACACACACATACATGGGCCTGCAAATGTCACAATGGATAGCTAAAAGCCAACTGGGCTCTCATTTTGCATCTGGTCTCATTAATCTTCAAATTTCAGATGAGATTTTTGCTCAAATCTGCACACAGGCAAGTTAATCATTTAAGAAATAGCTGCATAAAAACCGGTAAATCAGGGTTGGTTAGCCATAAATATCACATCCTGTCTCATCCCCCTTCCAGACCAAAGGCATCAAGATAAAAGTAAAGTATTTTCAAAATTTGCAAGGACATTCAAAGGTCAGGTTTTCCCTCAGGTTCAGCCTGACCTGCAGCAGCATCTAGAAGTTCCTGGTCTTTGCTCCTGACTTACAGTCACCTTAGAATCAGGAACAGGTCTTTAACCAGATCACTTCCATGGTGAGACTGACTGTCTCTCTCCCTGCCCCTTCCCCCCACCACACACACCCCAAATTGGGTGGTGGGGGAGGAAGTGCTCTCTTCCAGCTTCTGGAAAATCTAGAACTGCACTAAGGACCACTCAGACCACAGGATGACAGACTCCTTACTTATGCTTCCTTCTCACCCCTGAGCTAATTCTCCCTGATGAATGCTTCACCTCTTGTCACACTGACTCCATTCCTGTCCCACCTTTCCATGACCATTTCTTCCCTTCAATTCCTGGGGTGATGATTGAGTCAGGCCTCTAACCATTGACTCCTGTGACTGGTTCTTACATCCTCAGGGATCATAGGTCCCTGTTCTCTTTGTCTTGTTTACACTCCCACTCTCGCCTGCTCCTGCTTTACTTCTTTGCCTCCAATATAGTCTCCTTTCATTGCTATTGCCATTTGTCATCTGGCAATACAGACTCAGATCAATCCTGAGCCACTCTGACCTTGAACCTTCAAAACTGTGAGCTAAATATGCCCCACACAGCCTGTTTCAGGTACTCTGATACAGTGACAGGCTGCCAACTAATATATCCAGGTCAAATGGAGCTAAGACATTCCCTGACGTCTCCCAGTAGACAGCCAGTCTTTTCTGCAGATTTCTTGATTGTCTGCATTGTTATAATGGCTGCTGTTTATCAGCTACATATCTTTCAGATACTATTTTGAAGACCTTCATGCCTTGTCTCAGCTCATGACTCTCTGAAGGATGTATAATTACTGCCTTCATCCTCAAAGTGGAAAACTTGGCTGGGGGGATGGCTCAGAAGGTGAAGGCACTTGGCCCCAAGCCTGAGAAGGTCAGTTCAATTTCTAGAACCCACATGGAAGATGAGAACCGCATTCTGTACGCTGTCCTCTCACCTCCGCATGCACTCTGTACCACACAGACATGCGCACACAATAAATAAGTAAATACATAAACGTAATTTCAAAAAATGTAGTGGAGAAACTGAGTCATTAAGATGCTAAATAATAGACTGGAGAGGCAGCTTAGTGCTGCTCTTCCAGAGAACCAGGTTCAATTCCCAGCACCCACATGGCCATTTACAAGCATCTGTACTTTCAGTTCCAGGAGATCCAATGCCCTCTCTGACCTCCCTGGGCAACAGGCATGCACATGGTACTCAGGCGCACATGCAAGCAAAAACCCCACATACATATAATAATATTTTTAAATTTTTTAAAATATTAAATGCTATGCTCACAAACATACAAAGGGCTAGGGACAGGAACTGAACACAGGGACTGAACAATGAGCTTAAACAATGATGATAAAGAAGCCAGAAATACATACTAGAAAAAAGACAGCATCTTCAACAAATGGTGCTGGCCAAACTGGATGGCTGCATGTAAAGAATGCAAAGAGACCCATACTTATCCCCCTTTAATTTCAAATGGATCAAAGCCCTCAACATAAGACCAGGTACAACGAACATGTTCTTAGTTCTCCTGGTTGTGTTTACAAAGATGAGTAAGGAAGTGTTTCCTTTTTTTTTTTCCCCTTTCAGTTTTTTGAGACAGAGTTGTATAGCCCTGACTGTCCTAAACTCGCTTTGTAGACCAGGCTGGCCACGAACTCACAGAGATCCGCCTGCCTCTGCCTCCTGAGTGCTGCGATTACTGGTGTGGGCCCGTGCCCAGCTAAGGAAATGTTTCTTTAAGTAGACCAGAAGGTTGACAGGGTGCTCTGTGTCCCAGAGACAGTAGGAAAAGCCACTTCTGCACTGGAAGAGGTTGTTTTGTTTCTTTGTTTGTTTTGTTTTTACATTCTGAAACACAAAAGTTTCTGCTTGTACATTAAGAGCAACTATTTCCAAGAAATATTTTATTACCAATTATCTTAAATGCACTGTTCTAGACTACAACAGATTCTCGACCTATAAAACTTCCAAACTTAATTTTTCAACACTGACTCATGTAGCACAGGCTGGTCTCAAACCTGCTGGGTAGCTGAGCAGGACCTTAACTTCTGATCCTCCAGTTTCCACTTCTGAATGCTAAGATTACAAGCCAGCATCTGTGTGTCCAGTTTTTGGAGCATGGGATCCAGGTTCACACATGCTGAGCAATCACTAGACCAACAGACCAACTGAGCTACATATTCATCATGCTTAGCTTTCCAAGTTTATCATCTACTATATGACTTCCTTGAATTAGGAGAAATACTTGGCATATTCAGTTCCCAAGCACATGTAGATATTTACTCTCTAAAGTTTTTTGTCAGGCAAAACTGTTTACCTCTGGAAATCATTTTAAGTGTAGTTCACTGGGGGGTTTTTTGTTTGTTTGTTTGTTTGCTTTATTGTTTTATATGGGTATTTTATCTGCATGTGTTTGTATCATGTGTTTGCCTGGTATTCAAGGAGACCTGAAGATGTTGTCCGATCCCCTGGAATTGGAGTTACAGGCAGTTGTAAGCCACCTGGAATCAAACCCAGGTCCTCTGAAAAGCAGTTAGTGCTCTTAACTACTGAACCATTTAGCCAGCCCCCTCAAAAAAATCATTTTCTAAAGTTGTTTTTGTATGTGTGTTTGTGTGTGTGTGTGTGTGTGTGTGTGTGTGTGTGTGTGTTTGCATGACTTTATATAATACCATGTAAAGGCAGGTGCCTGAACGAGTTATAGGTGGTTGTTAGGCTCCTGATGTGATGCGAGTACTGAGAACTGAACCTGGGTCCTCTATAAGAACAGTGCACCCCACCCCATGCCCTTTTTATTTTATCGAGATAAGACTGGCCTAGAACTCACTACGTAGATCTCAAACTCACAGAGATCCACTAGCCTCTGCTTCCTGTTAAGTGTGTGCATGCGCATGCCTAGCATAACGTGTACCTCTCCAATCCTTCAGGAGAGGGCCTTCAAGCGCACCTTGTATTAGAAGCTGCTAACTTCAATACATTTCTTCTACTCCATAAGACCCAGCGAAAATGCACATCAAAAGTATGCTTTAATAACTAACTCCTTGAAGACAGCCTGTAGCACTTAGAAATGGAATGATTTCTGGACAAATTTCTATCTTTTTATGGGCATAGAACCATACATTTTTGAAGAACTAACATAAAATGTAATGAACTCAAAAGTCTTCATGATTACCTTTTAATCGTGAGAAGGTACTCTTTACCAGGGACATCAGTGATCTTTTATCTCATTGTTTTGGTTTTTGTTGATACAGCGCTTCATGCAGTCAGGCTGCCCTCAAAATTACTATGTAGCCAAAGACAACCTTGGATTTCTGACTCATCTCCACCTCCCATGTGCTTGGGTGACAGGGCTATACCACCACACCAGGCTTATGTGGCATAGCAAGCACTTTGCCATCTAAACCATCCCCCAGCCCCCAAAGTTCCTCTAGAGAAAAAGAAAAAGAGATTAAGTTATAGTGGGAAAGAAGAATGAGGAAAATTAAGTATTAGAAAGCATGAACCTGCAAAAATCACACACACACACACACACACACTGGTCATCTGAGCTTTCTGCTATGTAAATGCACTTCATTCTGCTCTGGCTTTGTAATACAAAAATATCTTTATATCATTTGTAAAAGTTTTGCACTATCGAAAGATAAAGACTATGCTAACTCTTGTATAAAAGAAAGAACGTAAGAAAACATGAAGATGAGTGTGGTGCCTCATACTGAAGTCCCAGCACTCTCAGGCTAGACCATGAGTTCAAGGCCAGCCTGAGCTATACAGTGATATCCTGCTTCAACATTAAAAAAAAAAAAAATACTAAGATAAAATAAAATGAGAAGAGGGGAAAATCCTAAATTGAAGCAAACCTAAATGAATGAACTTAACTATACTTTTAAAATGCTGTGACCAAACTAAAAAGAAAGTGAGAAGAGGACTAGGAGGAGAACGAGGATGAGGAAGAGGAGGAGGACAGCACAGACACACTAACCTGAACAACTCATAAACATACATAAACTAATGGCTGGGAGTTGGGAGGGGGTGCTTTAGACTTAGTTCTCCCTTTCATGGAAAGAGTATTTACAGCTTTTGTACAGACAAACAAGAGAGCAAAAAAAGAAAACTCTGGAAACGTGAAGGATAGAAAGGATCAAAGCATATGTAACCCAGAGCAAATTCTGTTTCCAACTGGAAATAATAATAATAATAATAATAATAATAATAATAATAATAATAATGAGTGAAATTCTGCAAGGATCCTGGGCCTGAAAATGAGACACAAACAGGTCTGAATCCCAGTTCAGCCACAACTGCATCATCTCTCTACGCTCAATTTGTTCATCTGTAAAATGGAAAATAAACAAACTAAACTGATCTTCAGTATAGCTTAAAGATAGGTACTACAAACATCAGCCGGTACCTCTCCTATCCACCTCTCTACTGAACTACTAGCACTATAGCTTGAACTGAAGGAATATCAGAAGTTCCTGCTTTCCCAATAGGACTTTAAAATTGCTGCACTATGAAGGTAAGCTTGAAAATATTAACATTTCTCGTTCATTAAGTTACTTTGGATAGTTTACAACAGATGGAGACACACAGGCAATTGTCACACTCACGGTTATACAGCAGCTGGTTTCTTATACAAAGCAAGCATCGTATATTCTAAGTTATATATTTTCTATTATCTATATATTTGGCATATTTTACATATATTTCACTTAGGCACAAATGCTTACCGATCACTTAATATCATGCTGCAGGAAAATGGATTTTCAGGCAATTTGTAAGACTAAAGGAGGAAATACAGACTTTCACTAAGTTATAGGTGTGTTTTTCCCATCTGCACAAAGAGAAAACACTACAGTGAAGTGTCCCGGCATGGAAGAGTGATGTGTCTACCTACGCTTTTCCAAGTGTTGCAGCGGAGTCTGTTCCCTAACTATCCACTTGAAGTTCCCAGATAGTAGAGCAATTCTCATGAATATTATCAATGAAAGGGTCAGGGTACTGAACTTGACTCAAATAGAATATATTATAATATGAAATCAAGTAAATTCTTTTAGCTTACTGAATAATCACTAAATATTTGAAAAAGCACATAAATATTTAAAGCTAAGTGTAAAGGGGGAGGAGCAAGATACGTACCCCAATAACTTAAACCTGTATTTATTTGAAAGGCAGAAGAGAAAGAGAAGAACGGAACTGTAAAATTCTAAGTAGGTATCTTAACAAGAACTCAAATGACAACAAAGAAGAAAACTGCCTGGCCCGAACATGTCAAAGTTGGTTGCATAGAAGGGAGTCACACCATACACTAAAGATAACATCAGCAGAACTCTTACTCATTTCCTTTTCTTTTCTTGTCTCTTCTTTTTTCAGTGTTAAGAATATAACGCAGCTCCCTCGCCTATGCTAGATGGTGCTCTAACCACTAGCTTCAGCCCCCAATAATTACTCAGAAAACTCAAAATACAGACTAAAATTTAAATGTTATGTCAACTTTATGGCATATAAACTGGCTTATTTTAAAACTATATGACCAGGCTGAAGAGATGGCTCAGTGGTTAAGAGACAACTCAGGTTCGATTTTCACATGACAGTTCAAACAGTCTCTCTCTCCGGCTCTGGGGAATCCAAATCCCTCTTCCAGCTTCCATGGGTGCCAGGCACGTTTGTGCATATGCGGTGCACAGACATATACATAGGCAAAACAGCCATACATGTAAAGTGAAAAGTAGAAAAAATACAAGTAGATAGCCAGTGAGTTAGCTCAGCAGGTAAGAGCACTTGCTGCCAAGCCTGACAGCCTGGGTTTATCACCAGAAACCTACCTGGAGAAGGAGAGAACCAGAGCCCACAAGTTATCCTCTAAGCTAAACACACACACACACACACACACACACAGTCTCCACACACACAAATAAATGTTTTTTAAAGTGTCCATGAGTCACATATTCAACCACTATAACAAATGTTAACATGAATTTGTGAATTTTATTGGCTATCATATTCTTTAAAGGCTTATTTATTCCTTTATGTGCAGGAGTGTTGCCAGCATGAATGTCTGTGTACCATATGACTGCCTGGTGCCTGTTAGTCAGAAGAGGGCGCTGGGTGCCCTCTTGCAGTTACAGATAGCTGTGAGCCACCACATGGGACCACTGAGCCACTCTCTAGTGTTTATAATTTCACAACTTTTAAAACCAAAAATAGCTTCAAGTTTTTTTCTTTAATCACACACACTACATGAAAACAAATTTATTAGCTTCTTAAGGAGCACATCATAAACACATGACAGGTAAAATGCTTAGTTCCCTTGTATGTAAAAGGGAGATAACAGACTCTCCTTGGGAGAGTAATGTCCAAGTTAGAACATTCAAGACGCGAGAATGAGCCCTAACACATAGTAACACAGTGAGCGCCAGCACTTGTTAATACTACAATACGGCTTGACTAAGAACAAGAGCACTACACCAAGTACATAGCAATTTACCCTATTTTTCTCTACAAATGTTTTGAGCTTCATGGAATAAACCATAACTTAGAAAATGCACACTTTATATCTGATAATACACACTATAAATATTAACCATATTTATGTCCATTTTCATCAAATTGGTTTTACTGTTTCATCACAAAACAAAGCTCTCCAGGATGGCACATGCCTGTAACCCAGCACATGAGAGGCTATAGAGCAGGAGGAGGAATTTGAAGATGGCCTAGACTTAGTCTCCATCATGAAACACGGGCTGGCTGACCCTACACTTGAACACTTGATCCCATCCCTAAAACTCACATGGGGAAAGAAGAGAACTGACTCCCACAAGTTGTCCTCTGACCTCCATATGCACACACACGGCCCAACACAAAAATTAAAAAAACTGAATAAAAACATAATAAAAAGTTAAAATAAGAACAAACACAAAACAAGCCTCCAAGTATCATATAGCTCTCCATTTACCAAAGCAACATGACATAGCTATTTGTTAAGTAAACATATAAGTTAAAAACAGTATGTGAAGGACAACGTAAAAGCATAGAGCTAAAAAAAATATTGGAGAGTTGGACCTAGTAGCGTCTGCCTGTAGTTCTTAGGAGATGGAGGTAGAAGGATCAGAAGTGCACGGCTAGCCTAGGCTATATAGTAAGTTTTGAGGTCAGCCTCTAAAAGGAAAAAAAAAAAGAAAGCAAAGCAAGAACCATAGCACATACGCTTATGTTGGTATAACATTCTTTTGAAATGTATACACTTTACCCCCACCCTGGTTTCAATCTGGATATTGCATTGTTATACTTACTCTAAGCATCACCTGTCTCAACTTTGTGTAAATATCCAAAATAAAACAACCAGCCACAATGTTGAGCAATAGAAAGGAAGGAGCAGGTGGGAGAGGGGAGGACAGGAAAGAGGGGAGGAGCCAGAGGACAAGAAAAGAGTGGGAGGCAAAAAGGCGGGGCAGAGCTAGGACAGCAGAGCTGGAGAAGATCTTGGAACAGCATGGAGGGAATGAACCAGACCTAAGATTTCACAAAAAGCAAGTATAATAGGTAAAATCTAAATGTTAGGAAACTATGAGGGCTTAGAAGTTTAGGAGGGAGTAACTACTGCCCAGCATTGTGTTCTAGGCTAACTAAATAAACCCAGTCTCTGTGTGGTGATTTAGTTATACATCTGTTTATGATTAACAGCAAGCGTTACCAGAAGACACATCAATAGTAAATATTAATAGTCACCTACAATAAGCTTATAAACCCTCTTCTGACAGCTTACCTCCCTTCCTTTGTGCCATCTTCTCCCGTTCATACAACTCACTCCCAAGACACTATTTTCAGATCATACTTCAGCAAGCATGCATTTCTTAAACATCTAATACTCATAAAGCATACTTCTGACTGTTGTGTGTGTTTGCACACCTGCACTACTCTTCTAAAAAGCGCATCCTGCATCTTGAAAATATGTTGTCAAATAACAGCTATAATTAGAAACAAGCACTTCTGTGTCATTGGATTTCACAATATAGCATGAAAGTCTAGATTTTACAGAGACTTTAACAATACATGTTAAACAGTTTAATTAAAAGTGTTTTTTTTTTTCTTCCTACGTAGGTATCCAAACTGCAGTTCTTAGATGGAGTCCATATTTTAGCAAATTGTTACAGGTTTTAAAAACAGAGCCGTCTCTCCAGCCCTTAAGAACATTAACGTCTTAAACTACAACTAATTACATCTTTTCACAGCCCTGAAATGCATTATTCAAACATTAAGACAGCTCGTCAAAACTAAGAAACAACTAAGGCTCGTCTACAGACATCCATGTTCCTTTACCAAAGCCAGGCCTCTTTCACCCTGATAGTAACTAAAGGTAGTTGCTTCCTTCCACCCTTTCTTTTAAAGGGTTTATTTTTACTATCCTTAGTGTGTGTATGTGTGTGTGTGTGTGTGTGTGTGTGTATGTGTGTATGTCTGTGTCTCTGTATGTCTGTGTGTGTGTGTGTGTAGTCATATGTGTACTCGTGTGTCTGTGTGTGTGTATAGCTGTGTGAAAATGCACATGTCTGCAGAGATCAGAGGACAAATTTTAGCAGTGGTTCTCTCCTGAAACGGAGCTGAGTTTCCAGGCAAGGTTGCTGGGATTACAGGTATGTCAACACTCTTGGCAGCAGAAAACAAAATATTCAGAAGTATACATTTTAAAGGGTGTATAATAAGCATATATTAAAGATTTAAAGAAATTTAAGTGGCTCTATGAGTCAATATTGTTAAGAAATCAATTCTCCCCAAACAGACATAGATTCAAGGCAACTAAAAGTAAAATTTAATCAGGAATTGTGATAGAAATAACACTGATAATAGCTTTCAAGAAGATGAGCAAAGTTAGCGGTATTATCCAATTCTATACTTATCAAAAAGATACAGTAATCAAATTAGCTTGATACCAGTATAAATAAATAATGGATCAATGAAACATAATACAGCTTTCAAAAGTATATTCAAATTTATAGTGAGTTGATTTCCAGCAAATGGACAAAAACAATTCACTGTAAAAGGGGTATTTTCTAAAATGGTATGTATAAGAGCCACGGTCCAACATATATTAACTGTGCATAATGGGTTTCACTGCGATGTTTTCATACATGCATGTAATATATTTTGATCCTCATCTCCTTTTTTTTTCCCTTCCACTCCCACCATTTCCTGCCCTTTTCCAACCAGTCTCTCTTGTGCTTTCATATCTTTTTTTTGGTTTTCGGTTTTGATGACTCAGTGAATTTAATAAGGGTTGCCCTACAGGAGGATGGATGAGGAGGGGCTCTCTACAGGAGCGTGGGCATCATGCCAATGACTGCACCTTAGAAGAAAATGTCTCTCCATCCACTTTGTTTTTCAGTCTCAATTTACAGTCTTTGCTCAGCGTTGTTCTTTTTATAAATGCTTAAAAAAAAAAAAAAAACACACACACAAAACCAATTTTGAATAGCCAGTTTTTCAGCATAAGAATTTAATGCACAGAAGAGGGCATGGGCCCACAGACCATGAGCTGTATTCTATGCACAGATACATCTTATTCGGCTTGAATTTTTTTTTTTCAAAAATTAGGAAAACGTTTATAACATTAAAAATAGGCCATTTATTAAACTCTAGACTGGGTATCTAGACTGTTGAAATGTCAGGTGTGGAAAAAGCCCACACTCACCCTTCCTGGGAAGAGCACTGGAGGCGCTACAGGCACTTGAACAATGAGACACTCGCCGCTTGTTATTACAGAAGAGCACCTACAAGAATCACCATGGTGTGTGACAGGCACTGTGCCACAGATACTGCCATACAAATGGAAACAGGATAAGAAGGAGGCTGGGAAGGAGTGCTCAATTGTTAGGAAGAAAGGAGATAGCTTTAGCTGGGCAGCAGTAGAGCACTCCCTAGGAAGGCAGAGGCAAGTGGATCTCTGTGAGTTCAAGTTCTAGGACAGCCAGGACTACATAGTGAAACCCTGCTCGAAAGAACAAAACAATAACAACGGACAGCTTTGGGAAAGCATTCACTCAGATGCACTTTAAGAGAAAGTTTCTGCCTGGAAAATGAGACACAGAGGACACTCGGTCAGAGGCAGCAGTGTGGTCAAGGTTTATAAAGGGTCATAAACTGAGGCCATAAGTAGATGTATTATAATAGAAATCATTACACTGTAGCATAAGGCATTTTCCTCAGAAAGAAATGGTATGCCTCAAGAAACCAAAACAAATGGGAAGGATTCTTGCTTTACAAGAATAAAGTTTTGGTTTTTCTGTTTTTATTTTTTCCTCATGAATCAGTATTCTCGTGTCTTCAAGTAGACTACTATGGCTCAATCAAGGAGGGAGAAGAATCAAAATTAATATTACATGCTACTTGACTCTGACTTTCACCACAATCTTAGGAGTTCTTTGAAGCCAGGAGTGGTAGTGCAAGCCTTTAATCCCAGCACTCAGGAAGCAGAAGTGAGCAGATTTCTGTGAGTTTGAGGCCAGCTCAGTCTGCACAATGAGTTCCAGGACACCCAGTCTTAGTAGAGAGACCCTGTCTCAAAACAAACAAAAATGCTCTTTGGGGGGAAAAAAATCTGTTATAAACAACTTTCTCTTTAAAACTTCAACATAAACCATTGAAATATTTAGCAAGAAATTAAATAAGATTAGCATCTGAAACACCTCTGATAATAGTGCTAAGGATGAAATAAAGAACTGTACCAGAAGGAAAATAGGAACATTTAGTTGCAAAAAAAAAAAATCCAAGAACTGTTAGGTCTGGGTAAAAAGAGCAGAGATATTCAAATATGTGCCAAGTAATCTGCTATGTCCCAATTTGAGAACAAGAAGATAAAGTCAAGAGAGGGTAGAGGGGTGCATCCATGGTTAAGAGCACTTGCTGCTCTTGCAGAGGACCTGGATTAAGCTCAGCCTGTCTTAACTTCCAGGATTCTGCATCCCCTTCGGGGTCCACAGTTACTAGACATCCATAAACAAAGGAAAAACACTCACATAAGATTGAGTGTTCATAAATAAGTCTTTATAAATGTAAGGGTGATTTAATTAAAAGGAATCACGCTTGATTCAAATGGGAGCTAACCTGGGTCTGGTGGCACAAGCCTGTAATCCAGCTACCCAGAAGGCTAAGAACGTTCAAGGCCTGCCTAGGATGCAAAGTGAGTTCAAGGGCTGCCTATGTGGAAAACTTCCTGAGACCTTCTCACAAACAAAAATAAGCCAGCTGTGGTGGCACACGCCTGTGATCCCAGCACTGGGGAGGCAAAAGCAGACTAGCTCTGTAAGTTCAAGGCCAGCCTGGTCTACAAAGAGAGTGTAGGAGAGGCAAAGCTATACACAGAGACCCTGTCTTGAAAAAAAAACAAAAAGCAAACAAACAAAAAACCATTAAAGGACTGGGAACACACCTTTCCAGTAAAGCACTTGCTTAGCATATACTAGGAATGGGAAAAAAAGAAAAAACATAGAGAGGGAAATAAAATTTTTGTAAAAAATTAAACCTGGAAATAACCTGAATAATAACACATAGAAATGGTTTAAACTTAGAATACAGAGCTGGAGAGAGGTTCAGTAGTTAAGAGAACTGGTTACTCTTTTGGAAGATGCTGACTCAATTCATAGCACCCACATGCCTTCTCAGAACTATCTATATAACCCAGTTCCAGAAGACCTGATGCTTTCTTCTGGCTTCCATGGGGCAGGCACACACATGGTTCACAAAACAGACTTGCAAGCAAAACACCCATACATATAAAATAAATACCACTTAACAACAACCAAAAAAACAGAATACAACCATAATAGCTCCTCTCCAATGAGATAAGTATTGAGAGAGCAAACAAAATGTTAAAGAGGTGTAATGGAAAAAAATGCAACGGGCTGTGGTTGTGACTACTTCTTGAGTGCCGGTCCCAGATGATTTACTACAAGTAGATTAAAAAAAAAAAAAAAAAAAAAAAAAAAAAAACAGAACCATTCCTGAATGCCTTTATAAACAATAACAACAACAACAAAACCTATTACCACTACACTAAAGTCAATTTCAAAAGTTGCTAAGTTTGGCAATTTTGCAGTGAGATCCAGATTTCGAAATCCCTCAATAGAATCAAGACATGCAAGAATGGCAAACAGGGCCATTAAGCCAGTATAACTGCTGAGTGGCAAATGGAAACAAGTTTGTTAACTGTTCATTGCTGCTAGCTATGTAATAAATTGTGTAATTTCACTAATGTTACTTTTTTGTCCTTTTTTTTGGGGGGGGACCTGGTGTGTGTGTGTGTGTCTGTGTGTGTGTGTATGTGTGTGTTGTCTGTGTGTCTGTGTGTGTCTGTGGGGGGGGGTGTTGGTGTGTGTGTGTGTCTGACTCTGCAGTCTTGTTAGCTGAGTACCCAGGTTAGCTGGAACAATGTACAGGTGGCACAGCTCACCAGTGATAATGAACTCTCAAGAGACACAGAAGGTAGAAACACAATGGTGAAAAGGCTACAAAACCGCAAATGGAACCATTCTGCAATTATGACTCTTTATTTAAATGATAAAGATCACAATTAATATTAAACATAAAATAAACTCTTAAGGCCTTCAACGGAGAATGAGAAGTTACCAAAACATTTTTATGACCAAAAAGTCTTCAGACTTTAGTAGTAGCACTAGACTGTGAAGCCATATCCAGTGAAACATTAAATGCTAATTACTATTGCCAAATAGCGGGCTGTAAATTATCAAACTCCCCTTTGCAACATCAGAAAAGGATTGTTACAACTTTCTGAGTTGCCAAACCTTGTACACACACACACACACACACACACACACACACACACACACACACAAAGACATTCTAAAAGAAGATGTACATGACCTTGTAGTTACCTAGTTTTTAAAAATGAGATTATCGTTATGTAGGGCACAATATGTGCTTACAGAAAGGAAAACAAAATTGGGGTGCAGAAGTATTACCTGAGGGCAGGAAATTCAGACAAAGGGTCCCTATTCCTGGTGAGAGCAAGCAGTCAGCTGCCAGGGTCTCTTAGACTCTTCTGGGACTCACTTGGGTGATTGTGCAATTCACAGCACACCAATCTCCACCACAGCCAGCAGGGAACGCTGCAGGGAATGGGGACACAGGGGACACAAAAGGGGGCAAGTTCAAGGGAAGGAAGGAAGAGGAGTGAAATATTCAGCTGTGATGTGCTTACAAAAACACAGTTGTATCTCACACCATATTACCTAAGGCAGACACTGCTCACAACTGAAAACAAGTTAACCATTTACGAATTCTTCACCCTCTTCACTCTGCTGTGTTATGTCCATTTTTCTAATGTACATAAAAACAATAACAGAGATAGCTATGTAGAATAAAAGTTATAGAAAGGCCAAACTGAATAATTTAACATTAAATAAATTCAGTCACTCTACAAAAAACAAGCAACCCACAAATAAAAATTAGCACAACAATTTAACTGCCCAAATCAGTGAAAACTGTTATTTTCAAGTCAAAATACTGAAGCAGTGTTTCCTATGAAAAATCATCCAGTCTAGTGTGGTGGCTCACATGTGTACTCAGGGAACTGCTGTGAGGTCCAGACCAGTCTGAGCTACAAAGTGTGATCCAGGCCAGCCTAAGTATGGTCCTATGGTACTCGACCCTGCCTCTTAAGTGAAAAAGACAGAAGAAAAGGAGAGAGGGAAGAAGAGAGAGGAAAAGAAGAAAAATATCACAAAACAGAGAATGTTCCAGTAATGAACTCTACCTGTATATCCAAGTATATTAAAGGGTCTAGAAAAATACATCAACAGTTAAGAACACTGACTACTCTTCCAGAGGACCAGGTTTATTTCCAACACCTACAAAATGGCTCATAAGTGTCTGTAACACCAGTTCCAGGGAATCTGACACCCTCTTCTGACCTCCAGGACTACCTCAGGTAAGTGCAGACAAAACATTCATAAACATAAAAATAAATTAAATCTCAAAAAAATTTAAAAACCAAAAGTATATTAAAGAAACAATGTTATTGACCCAAAAATTTAATCTAAATTCTCTGAATGTCAATTTTTTAAAACCTACCAAAAAGGTGCTAAAAGCAAGCAATTTATATCCAATGTGCTTTTTAGAGGTCAAAGTAGTCTGAATTTTAAAAATTTATCTGTCTTGCTTTGTCTCTGTCTCTCTGTGTGTGCGTGCACATGTGTCTGTCTGTCTGTCTGTCTACATGAATAGGCACTACATGTTTATCTGGTACCTACAGAGGCCAGAAGAGGGTGTCAGATCCCCTCAAACTGGAATTAAGGATGGTTGTGAACCACTAGGGATGCTGGGAACTAAAAAGTGTTTCTCTGCATAAACAGCAGGTGACAACTGCTGAGCCATCTCTAGACCCTTGTATAAACTTATTTCTCTGGGCTAGTAAATGTGTTTCTGGACAACTTTTGCATTCCATCTCTATCACTGAAGCTAAACCACAACCAGTCAGTGGCCTGGAACATCAGGGTATTCTGCCCTTTTGATAAATAGAATGCAAACTACAGAACACAACAACAAAAGAGTTGTTTTAATATACATACATACATACACACACAAACAAATAAAAGCCAAACAAGTCTTAAAAGTGAATATCACTAAAGACTAGCTTCTTTAAAACTGCCCACAGGAAGCCAGGAGGAAGTGGTGAACACCAAGTGGTAATCCCAGCACTTGGGAGACAGAGGAAAGTGGATCTCTGTAAGTTCAAGGCCAGCCCAGTCTACAGAGTGAGTTCCTTGACAGCCAAAGCTACACACAGTGAAACCCTGTCTCGAAAAACAAAACAAAGACAAGAAAAAAAAAAAAAACCTGCCCACAGGAAATACACTTACAAAATGAAGCCTGATTAAGATGATCTTTCCTAAAGGAATGCATACAACCTAGTTTCAGGAAGAAGGAGAAAAATGAAGGTGAAGGGATACCATAAGCCAAATGGATGGCCTCAACAAACTTCAACTCACAATTCATCCTGTAATAATCAACTCTGCAGAAACCAAAAGATAACCACACAGAAGCACTTCCACTGTTAATGCACGGTCTAAATCGGGTCATAAATTTAAAAGGGAGGGCATTTCCATTTCATAAAGGACATTGATGCAAATTAGCATATTCAAAACCAAACTCTGGATCTCTGATAGTCTGTTCCTCCAGCAGTCATATCTAATTTAGATAATGACAGTTCCATCTTTTCGGTGGCATCCATTACTGCTTTTTTTTTTTTTTGAATTTTATTTTTTTCTTATCAGTTACATTTTATTAACTCTGTATCCTAGCCCTGTCCCGATCCCTCATTCCCTCCCAGTCCCTCCCTCCCTCCCTCATCTCCATGTGCCCCTTGCCAAGTCCACTGATAGGGGGGACCTCCTCCCCATTCATCTGATCCTGTTTTATCAGGTATCTTCAAGACAAAAGGGCCGAGAAAGAAATTAGGGAAACAATACCCTTCACAATAGCCACTAATAACATAAATTACCTTGGGGTGACACTAACCAAGCAAGTGAAAGACCTGTTTGAGAAAAACTTCAAGTCTCTGAAGAAAGAAATTGAAGAAGATCTCAGAAGATGGAAAGATCTCCCGTGCTCATGGATTGGCAGGATTAACATTGTGAAAATGGCCATTATTGCTCTTAAGAGAACTCTTAATCTATATCTTACCTGTTAGTCAATTCTGGCTCTACCTTCAAAGTACATCTAGAAACTGACTCTCAGCAACTCCAAAGCAACTACTTTGCTAATATTTTTTTCACTTGAATAGTTAACTATCTTCATTGACCTTTTGTTCTTCTCTTGTCCTGTTTCTTACATAGTTGCCAGAGTAATTCTTGGCTAAAAACATTCCAGTGGTTTCTAACTTCACTTCAGTGTAAAAGCCAGTCATTACCAGTTTCCATGTTGATACTGGATATAGAGAAACTTTGGCCCAGGAATTATATAAATAAAACCAGAAGCTAAGGGCTGAAGAGACGGCTCACTGTTAAGAGGATGTGCTGCTCTTCCAGAGGACCTGGGTTTGGTTCTTAAGACCCACAGGCAGGACAGAAATTCCTGGTGGGTAACAGGTTTTAGAGATGGAGGGCATGAGAGCCCATGCCTTCTACCTAGGCTGTGCTGGCATCTAACTCAAAAAAGAGTCAGGAATGACCTCGACCTTCCTGAGTTTCCTTCTCCATATGACATGTACTAGGATTACAGGCATGTACTACCATGTCTCCCCATTTCAAATGTGAAGCCCTAGCACATTAGCCAAGCATTCTATGCCTGAGGTTGATGAACACACAGCCTTTGTCCCATGAAGGTCTGCATTTGTACTTCAACATGATCTGGACTTTGTGGTTTGCCACTGGGGGATCAAGCCCAGTGCGTCAAGCATCCCAAACAAGCTCCTCACCACTGAGGGACACTGTCCCCAGCCTTAGCCTGTGTTGTCTTTCCTATTCCACTCTACTTCACCTCAATGTAAGCCTCAGCATATTTCTTTTTTGTATTTATTATTATTTATTACAATTTATTCACTTTGTATCCCACTGTACGCCCACCATCTCCTCACTCTTACCCATCCTGCCTCTTCTCCCCCTATGCCACCTATATCCACTGATAAGGCCGGGCGTCCTCCCCTTTTAGCTGATCCTAGCCTATCAGATCTCATCAAGGCTGGCTGCATCATCTTCCTTTGTGGCCTAGCAAAGCAGCATCCCAAAAGGGGAGGTGTCAAAGAGCCAGCCGCTGAGTTCATGTCAGAGACAGCCACTGATCCCCTTACTAGGGTACCCACATGGTACCTGAGCAGCCTACAGGCTTCATCTGAGCAGGTCTAGGTCCTCTCCATGCACGGTCCTTGGTTGCAGTATCGGTCTCTGCAGGCCCAGATGTACTATAGAGCAAGAGTAATAAAAACGGCATGATACTGGCATAGAAACAGACTGGTGGATCAATGGGATTGAATTGAAGACCCAGAAATAAACCCAGAAATAGACCCAGAAAATGCAAAAACAACCCTGAGATTCCACCTTACACCCATCACAATGGCTAAGATAAAAAACTCAAGGGATGACACATGCTGGAGAGGTTGTGGAGAAAGAGGAACCCTTCTCCATTGCTGGTAGGAATGCAACCTTGTACAACCACTTTGGAAATCAATCTGGCACCATCTCAGAAAATTAGGAATAGTGTTACCTCAAGATCCAGCTATACCACTCCTGGGCATATATCCGAAAGATGCTCAGCCTCAGCATATTTCAAAATGACAGGCAAGCTACCATCTTCAGGGTTGTTTGCGTTTGTTCCCATACTCAGGACTAACTATGAACCCCATCCCTGTCTTCCTACCCACTTTCTGTTACTTTTTTAAACTGTACTTAACACATACCATTACATGTTTCACTGTTTACTATTTATTAATTACCCCCTTCCTCTAATTAAAATGAAAACACTGTGAGTGTGAGGGTTTCTATTTTTTCTCATTGCTGCGTTCTCAGTATTTCACATAAAGTAGTCACTCAAAAAAAAAAAAAAACTATATATATAGCTAATATCAACTAGGGATATTTTTATGGTATTAAAATGAATACCATAAAAAAAAAACTTCCTAGACCAGAAAAAAATATGATCAATTAAAATAATGGTTGCATCTGTCATGTTCAACATGTGGTATATAGATAAGTGCTCAGAACCTAAAACACCATATTCCTACAAATTGTCAGGCTTTATCACAAAGTGTGGGTCAGGCTTGAGGATCAGGCCTGAGTTCACAGCACTTGGAAGTCAGAGTCCCAAGCAAGGGCTGATGTGATTGACGGCTCAGTGAGTAAGGATGCCACCAAACTGATGACCTGCGTTCTGCTTCCACGACCCACATGAAAGAAACCCAACTCCCACAAGCTGTCCTCTAACTCCACATGCACACCATGGCTTGCATGCACCCTACACACAATAAATACTTTAAAAGAAACAAACGTTTAGAGTTGCAAGCAAGGCTGTGCTACATAGCAAGACCTTGCCTCAAAACAAACAACAAGCATGTGAAAACTCAGTGTCTGAATAGTGGTATAATTATCTGAGAAAGTAACTTTGTGTACATGTTTGTATATGGATACACATGTATGCACACAGATGTGGAGGCCAGAGGTTATCACTCTCATTTTAACTTTTGAGATAGACCATCTCACTAAACCTGGAGTTCACCAATTCAGGTAGACTAGCAGGACAGCAAGCTCTAGAGACCCTCCTGTCTCCACCTTCCCAGCCCTGGGATTAAAGACATATGCTGCTGCATGGGGCTTTATGTGGATGGGATTCAGACTTAGGTCCTCATGGCTGTGCAGCAAGCACTTTACCCACAAGCCTACAATCACCCTTTTAAACGGTCCCTTCCCTTAGTTTAAAAACAGCTCATACTAAGACATTCGGGTTGGCTCTCCTTCTTCTATCCTGGCAGCTGGCCTGAACCCAGACCTTTCCAGAGCAGCAGACAATTATAAGGTTCTGAAGGATAGCAGCATCCCTTCAATACATCAGTTTTCAACATGTTACTCCAAGACTCTTTATAGATGTTGTATTTCCTGGACCTAGACTCCATAAACAAGACTTCTATCACATCCTTTACTAGCTGGAATTACTTATTAGCAGCCACCCATCTCCAGGTATGAAGTTCAATTTCCTTAACATAGCAAATGAGGCCCATGAAAAGCTTTGGGGCAGGCTTTGGGGTTTTAAAAGTCCATGTTATTCCCACTTAGCACTTTCTCTGCCTATTGCTTGTGGATCAGAGGCCAGCTCTCAAGTTCCCCGACATGACAGTCATGGAATCACCCTCTGGAAATGTAAGCCCCCAGTTAAATAGTTTCTCTTATTAAAAGTTTCCTTGGTCATCGTGTCTTCACAGCAATAGAAAGGATACTAAGGTGCTGTCACCACAAATTGATCTATGGCTAGCTAGAACTGGACCATAAAGATTTTCTCTCCCAATAACTTAAAATTTGGCAGGAAAGATCAGAGAGTAATAGTCTTAAGAAATAGTTCAATACCCCAAACTTAGAATTTTCAACCAGGAGCAGTTTTATGCCTTGGGGAACTTTTGGAAATCCCTAGAAATATTAAAAACACCACACTGGGCAGATTAGTCCTCCATGGCAAAGAACTGTCCAGTCTAAGATCTGAAGCTAACAGGCTCTGCTCTAAAATCAAGGCCCAAGACCTCTTTCAGGGAGAGTCAAAGGAGCCTGGCTTCCGCCCATCTCAGGGTTTGTGGTTAGATCTTCCTCTGAATCTGTGACCCACCCAACAGCTTCAACTACATTTCCCTTTTTACTTAAATAGACACATGTCTGTTGACTGCAGACAAAATAACCTTAGCAAAGCTATCTAGCTCAAGCATTTGATAAACATCTACATATTTTAAACCAGCTCCTCAGCTGCTGAAGTTGGAATGGATGAGTTTTTCTTTTAACGTTCTGAGCTGTACAAGATCGCGTCTGGCAGCTCCTGGCCTCTACTTACCAGGTGACAACCTTCCAAGTCACAAGAATCAAAACCATGGCCAAATGTCCTCGGAGGGACACAGTGTCAGAGGCTGATAACCACTGCTTCAAACAGGATGAAGACTCCACCTCATTAGGTACAGCCTACCAGGCAAACTCCTGATCTCCAGAGACCCCTGTGTGTAACATACTGTGTCCTGAGGGTAAGGGACAGGAAGCGGAGCATTTGTATTCAGATCTTTATCATCACTTTTCAGATCCTAGCTTAAGTAACTGTGTATCTTTTGTCCTTGCACATAAACCTACACTCCTGTACACAGAGACACAGAGTAACAAACGGAAAGCTCTAAAGGTGAAATGAAAGGTAGTTCCTGTTCCTTTTTCCTTTCTTATATTTGTTTGAGCATTTGAAAGAACCTCTTATTTCCTTATGGAAGGAAAAAAAAAAGATTCCCCTTTAAGTACCATCAACACATGTCCTGTTCTAGTCTAAAAAATCTAAGTAATTCCTCCTTAAGAGGCTTTTCCTGTTTTGTTTCTCTTTTAAAATATACGACTTCTAACCTCTTCCTCTCTCTTCACACCCCCATAGTTGGTTCAGATCAGTCAAGTATACAAAGTTTTCATTAATGCAAAAGGCATTTAGATAATAATACTCAAACCAGTCAGTATTTACTTGAAGCATAAATTATGTGTCAATCTTTTATAAAACAATTCCTCTTCCACACTGTTCCTATATGCCAGCTCCAAAGTACCGCTCAGCCTCAAGTGTTACTAGCTTTAATCTTAAAATCTTAAAGTTCTTTTAGAGTGAGCATTCTATTTTTCTAGACAGTAGACAAACTTCTTCCTTCCTGGAAGAGCCTCTACGAGGAGTGCCTGTAAGGACCTGGACATTTTCCTAATTCTTCTTCTCTATGGCAGGACAGGTACTAACCCCTCCCCAATGGATTCCAGTGTTCCAGGCCCGCCTCACACTCACTTATGTTAAGGATGGTGACCTTGAATGAATTACCAGCCTCCACCTGAGTGCTGAGACTACAGAATTCTGCCATCACACACTGTTTATAAGGTGTTAGGGACTGAACCCAGGGTGTCCTACCTGGTGGTCCAGCACTGTACAGAGCCTAGCAAACTAAGTTCCATCTCCAGAACACAGACGGTGGTAGGTGAGAACCAACCTCTGCAAGTTGTCCCCAGACTTCCATACAAAGGCTGGCTCCCATGCCTATGTGCACACTGGGCACACACAGTAAGCAAATGTAAAAGTATAATACTCTTTAAAAACAATAAACTGCCAATGATTTCGCCATTAAAAAGGAAGAAAATGCTTTAGAATGTTTTAGAAACTTTGATTTAAAAAGAAACGCTCATTACTATTTCATGTAAGAAATCATGCCGATTATAAAGTAATCCTAAGGACTTAACTCTAAGTATGTGGATGTTATCTATGTGATAAAGTAAGCCATTACATTCCTGCTCTTAAGAGTTCTTCCCAAATGGACGTATATGAGAGAATTAAAGGATAATGCCCTAAGGCACTTATCGATTGAATTAAATTTTCTTCTAGGCATACAGAATGAGTGGTACAGTACCATTATCCTTAGGAGAGAAATAGGCAATCAAATCATTGTCTATGGATCTGAATTATTTTATAGAACTAGATATAGGAGAGGGTAAAGTGTATCTCATATGAATCGGATTTAAACTAAGTAAAAGACATTATTTTAAAGAAATAAAAGTTTCTTTCAAATTAAGATGGCTCAGTATTGCACTATCTATACAATTTTAAAGGTAGCACAGACCTGTAATCACAGTACTCAGGAAGTTAAGGGAGACACTGAGCTTGAGGATAGACTGGGATTTGTCAAGAGTTACAGGATAGCCTGAGCTACATAACCTATTTCAAACACACACACACACACACACACACACACACACACACACACACTTTCTAATTGGTGGTATTAAGAACCAAATACATGGTCTCAAACTTTGCTATAGTTCGATAGTTTATGCATATACACTATTTGTATTAAATTTTATTCAATACAATATCAGAGAAATATCTGCTGAATCACAATATTTTTTTTGTTCAATATGTTCTAATGTATCACCTGAATATATACATAAATAAATTCGGAGAATGAAGACTTATGTTTACTGCACAAGTCTATCATTATACCCGAGTAACTTCCTTTAATCAGTTAAGAGCATTCATTAACTTACAAATAACAGAGAAGAGAAAGAGATCCTAACCAAGAGCTTTGAACTCCCTATCACCAACTTGGAACATTTAGCCTGTGTCTTGAGACAAATATGGAGAAGCCAAGAGCAGTCACAAACTGCCAGTTCACTGAGTCATGTTTCTGACTAAAACTGTTATGAAATGGAAAGAATGACACGTCTGAGGTTTAAACAGAGACGTTAACTCCTTGAATTAAAGGGTCTCGGAAACAAAAATCAGAAAACTCCTCAGCAAGAACGGATGCTGGACTGAACCGACTCCATCAAGAACTTGCAAAGCCGAGAACTCTGCTTATTTACCTAAAACAAATCCGAACTGTGCAAACAAGCACACCCTCCCGAGCCCAGGCGCGGGGACGGCAGGTAGGGGCTCGGTGAGCAATCCCAAGGTTAACGTTTCACCTGTAAGGCAGCCTCAGCCCAACAGTCCACACACACACACCGGTAGCCTCGGCTAACGGCACCGCTCTGCTCCGCGCCCCGGGAGCTTCCGAACCCGACCGGGTCCCAGCCCAGGCCCCCGGCTCCGGGGCGACGCCGGGGACGTCCCCAGCCTCGGCGCAGGGGCGGCCCCCGACGGAGACCCCGGCCCGTCGCCGCCCTCCGCGTGACCCGCGGAGCCGCTCGGGGACGCCACCGGGCGGCGGCGGGAGAGCCGGGACCCGCGGCGTGTACACCCGGCCCCGGCGGAGGGGACCGGCCAGCGCGCTCGCTGACCTGGAGAGGTGCTTCAGGATCTGTTTCTTGATGATGCCAGCCATGGTGCCTGCGGGGCTCGAGCGCCGCTCTCTCGCCGTTCCTCACAGCCTCCTCTCTTCCTGGCGGCCTCCTCTCCGTCCCGCCTCACCGGGGCCGGCGGAGAGGCGCCGGAGCGCTCACTCGCAGGAGAGACTCGAGGCCCTGGCCGAGGCCACAGCCGCCGCTGAGAGCCCGAAGCATGACGCTTAGGCCGCCGCGGCAGCCGCCAGCGCCATCTTGGCTGCAGCATCACCTAAGAGACCGGGGGCGGGGAGAGGAGTCGGGGGCGGAGCGAGCCTGAGGTGGGCGGGGCCATCTCGAGGTGGGCCGGACCTGGGGGAGTTAGGGCCTCTTCAGCCCTGCCCACTTCGGACTCCCACCAGGTCCTCTGCCGCCCCATAGTAGGATCCTGGACTCCCATGCCCAGGACCTCTTTGGGCTTTTATCCTTCCTCATCTCTGCCTAGTCTTGCCTGTGCCTCTGTCACTGGCGTTCTCTTTTCACTTCTTCATTTCCTCCGAACTCAGCTTTCTGCTCCACAAATAGCTCTTGCTCGCGTTGCTCTTTTGACCATCTCGGTTTATTAACTCGCTTTCTTTTCTTTTGCCAAGATCCTTCCGTTAGCTAAAGGATATAATTTAATCTTTCCATTAGTTATTCTAACCCTAAAGGAAGTAAAATTGACATTCATGTCATGTTTAACAGAATTTATCTAAAGAGTTAGAAATTATTAAATCGCCGGGCGGTGGAGGCACAAACCTTTAATCCCAGCACTCGGGAGGCAGAGGCAGGTGGATCTCTCAGTTCGAGGTCAGCCTGTAACACGACAGCCAAGGCTGCACAGAGAAACCCTGTCTCGAAAAACCAATAAGGAAAAAAAGAAAAACAGCAAGTCTAGAGCCAATGAAGTGGCTCAGCCAGAAAAAGCCCTTGTCATGCAAGCCTGATGACCTGAGCTTGACCAAATCATATGGCGGAATGAACTGATTCTGAAAGTTATTCTCTTCTCCAGTTTCCTGTCCCTACACACACACACACACACACACACACACACACACACACACACACACACGCGCGCGCGCGCGCATTCGTGCGCTTACATATTTTTAAATGGAATGGCCAAATTGAAGTCCTGGTTCTAGTATTTTTCTAGCTGTGTTAACCTGGAAAGGTCGTTTTCACTTTTATTTTCACTTTGTGTGTGTGAACATATGACTTTGGCACACAAGTGGAGGTCAGAGAACAGCCCTGGGGGCCTCAGGCCTTGCCTCTTTCTGGCTCTTCATTAACAGCTGCTCCTATACTCCAGGTCAGCTGGCTCTCCCAGGAATCTCTTGTTGGTCTTTTGTTGCCTCTCCCATTTTGCCTAAAGCATGCTGGTATTAAATACCTGGTTTTATGTGGATTCCAGAGATTCAAATTCAAGTCCTTGTGCTTGTACGAAAAGTGTATTGTCTGCTAAGCCAGCTCACCCAGCCAGTTAGCCTCATTTTTAACAATCTTTAAAAGATAGTGCCCTAGTGGGGTACTGTTGGTGTGTCTGGGCCATATTTGCTGGTCACCTATTGCAGAAACAGGTTTTGGGAAAAGATATAAATCACTAAAATGTTTCATAAATAGTTGGCAGAAAGACAGTGCAGCCATTTGAGGTGGGAAAAACCCATATTAAAGTTAATAATGCATAAAGCATGCAAGGCTAGCAAAGAAGAATTCGCTAACACCTAGGCTGTGTACGGATGAAAGCAATCTGAAATATTTGAAAGTAATTAAGCTGGGTGTGGTGACACCTAGGTCTGTAATCAGAGTACTTTGGGGACAGAGGCAAGAGGATTACTGTAAGTTTGAGGCCATCTTGATCTACATAGCAACAACCTCTATTTTAAAAAAGGAATCAAGTTTTAAGAAGTAACTACAAAGCAAAAATTGAACTACTTGGACATATGACCTTTAACAACTCATTATAAAAATGCCTGTCATGGGACTGACTCCTGCTTGGGGGCTGGCATGACAGTCATCTGTTGTACTTCAGAGGCTTCCTAGACTAGAGAAGGCCACCTAGAGCTGGCCATGTCCTGTCTCTGGCCAGGTGACTCATCCACACTCTGTACCCAGAACCCTGTTTTTCTCAGTCCCTGTGCTCAGTAAGATAGCATTCCATATCCCCAGGCTCAACCCTTTTCTTCAGCTGACCTACAGTTTCTTATCTTAAAAATAATTGTAGGTGGAAATCAGCTGTATTTACAGAAGGGATAAATGTTAAAAGCAATGTTTGATTGACAAATCAAAAGCTTGATGGGGGTGGGGTAAGTTGCTGAACCTCCTGCTTTGTCCTGATTATGAACTGTTAGAACAAACAAACATAGAGCAACAGAGCACAAGGAAGTTATATTCCTGAGGTGCCCGGCAGTCTCTGAGCACAATACAAACTGGATAGTCTAGTTGTACTTCAAACTGCCAACACCCACAGATATCTTCTCTGCGCTGGATTTCTTAGAAAGTCACAATAGCACTAATTATAGCAGTTCCTTGCTTGTATTAGAGGTTTGAGTTTACATGTACTCATAGCGCACACATGGGTATGTAAAAGTTAGGAAAGGATTGGTGGAAATTAATCTTTAGCATCTTTAACATTTTTTGGACCACTTTGATTTAAAAAACATATATCCACAAGAATACTTATATACAACTTATATTATGATTAATTGAGATATGCCTGTTCTATATGGACATATAGCCCCAATGTCAAATATAAGTTGGCTATGGTGTGGAAACTTAATTTTTAAAATTTGAGATGAGCTCTTCAGTAGTGGTGCCCGCCTGTAATCTCAGCAGTCAATAGGCAGAGGCAAGTGGATCTTTTTGAGTTTGTGGCCAGCCTGGTCACAAAGTGAGTTCCAAGGCAGCCAGGACTACACAGAATAAAAAACCTGTCTCAAAACAAATGAATAAATGAAAAAGTTTAAAAATGCATGATGGTATGTGCCTGTAATTCTAGCTACTAAGAAGGCAAGTTCAAGGCCAAAACTGAGCAAACTGGTGAGCTCTTGGCTCAACCAAACTAAAGGGTTAGGGATGCAGCTCAGTGATAGAATGCTATCCTCTGTACATAAGCCTCTGAGTTCATGCTCACAAAAAGAAAAAAGGAAAAGCTAAAGCTATTTGTATTTAAATATTGACAGTTAACAACTAGTCATTCTTTAATCAGCATTTTTTAAACTTACAGGAAGATATAGGTAATCCCTATACCTCAGCTAACTCAGATATGGATATATTCCAGAAAGGATTGTTTTCAAAATAAGCTAGGGGAAAAAATGAAATAAACTAGGGAGTTATAAAAAATACAGCTAAGATATAAAAACAATAAAAGAGTATGGATAATCAGCTTATCCAGTTGCCTAGGTTGTTGTACCTAAATAAATGTGTATGTAAATTTGAAAATTTCTGTATATAGAAAAAAAAAGGAAATTGTTGAAAGAGGAAAACTGTTACATTCTCTGCCTCTGTGCCACCCAGCCACAACTCAGTGTTTTTCCAAGACAAAAGTGGCCACAGAGCTATGTCTACAAAGGAAAAGAAATTGCACTTCCTCCTGCTGATACAGCTGGAAAGTATACGGGTTTGGGGACAGTTTATGAATAATCTAACAACCTGACTTGTTTTGAAGAATGAGGATATCTAATTAAGATGGCTTCATGTCCCTATAAGTCATAGCTAATCAGGACATTGAAGCAGAAGGACCACTTGAGGCCTGGAGTTTGAGGACAATGAGAGAGGGAGAGGGAAGAATGAGTAAGAGGGAAAGGAGAAGAGAGCAAGAACCAGGGTCGGGGAGAGGGAGGGAGAGAGAGGAAGAAGGAGGAAGGGAGGGAGAGAAAGACACGCCCTTGAAAATGGAAAAATAGTACATGGGTTGACGTTAACATTTAATAATATGCTATAAAACAAGGCCTTTAAAAATATCTGGGTCTTTCTGGTAGTGACAACCTCCCTACAAGGACACACCTCTTCAAAGGAACACCTCCATCTGTCTCCAGAAAGAACTGAAAAGTAGCTGCAGGTTCTGCCGCAGAGCCCCCACTCCTAGCTCAGGCTGCTGTGACGTCAGCACAGTCTTTAGTTCTGAGTAAGGCGTTCTTTCCTGATTTGTCTGCTCTGTTCTCTCTCAGCCTCTAAGAGCAGGAACAAGACCGACAGAAGGTCGTTCCTTTGGGAGGAAGCAGGAAAAAAAGCACCCTGAGATAAATAGAAAACCACCCCCCATAAACAAATTTTGAATATTAAAAAAAAAAATCTAGGGTTGTGTAAATGAAAAAGGTAAAAACCAGTCCTGCCCCCAAAGAGTGAACAACTTAGGGAATGGAAGTGTCAGTGTCACAGACCAAGACCTTGAGCTCTGTCACTTGACTGTAGCTCAAATGCTGCCTGAGACACTTTCTATTGTGTAAACAAGGGCAAGAATTTTTTTTTTTTTTTTTTTTTTGGAAAGTCTTTTCAGGCTTGCTATCTTACCTGTAGGAGATAATGGTATCTAACTTCTGTAATTTGTGAAGACTAAATGAGATTGTCCAAATCTTTTAACAACACAATGTTCCAAGTGTGTAGGAAACCTAGATGCTCGTGTTATTACTGTTCTTATCATTATTAGAAGGAAGCAAAGGAACACAAAGAACAGAAAGAGTCATTCAGAGAAGGATTTACAGTAGAGGTTGCTGGCTTTCCAGAAACCCAGGACAAGTCTCACTTGGTACCTGTGATTCCTCTAGCACCTTTGACCCTGCCCCTGCTCTCCATTCCAGGGGCTGGGCTTCCCTTTCCTTCCCCAAGCCTGATCCTTCAATGACCTAAGACATGTTAGCTGCATGGTCTCTTGGTCTTCTTGGTTGCTTGGCTAGCTCTACAAACTCTTCTCTCTTGTTGTCTCCCACCCCACCCCTACTCTCCTCTTATGGCCTGGTTCAGCGTATTTGCCTGGTACAGTCTGGACCCTCTGAGATGCCCCTGGCTGTTTTCTTATTCTTAACAAAAATCTTTCTCCCCAACCATAACTAGGACCGGTAGTGGTTTTCTTTTTTTTTTCATTCAGAGTTATTTTTTTAAATTTATTTTACATACATGTACACCTGCACGCCAGAAGAGGGCAACAGATCTCAGTATAGATGGTTGTGAGCCACAATGTGGTTGTTGGAAATTGAACTCAAGACCTCTGGAAGAGCAGACAGTGCTCTTCACCACTCTCCAGTCCCAGAGTTATTTTTTTATAATTTATTTTTATGTACATTTGGTGTTTGGCCTACATGTATGTTTGTGTAAGAGTTGGATCCTCTGGTACTGGAGTTATAGACAGTTGTGAGCTGCCATGTGGGTGCTGGGAATTGAACTCAGGTCCTCTGTTAAGATGCTCTTAATTGCTGAGCCATCTCTCCAGCTCCCAGAAGTATTTTTTCAAAAATGAACAAGCCATTTTAATTTGCTTTAAATAAATAAATAAATAATCAGGCATGCCTTTAATCTCAGCACTTGGGAGGCAGAGGCAGGCAGATCTCTGTTTATTTGAGGCCAGCCTGGTCTAGAAAACAAGTCTAGGACAGCCAGGGCTTGTTACACAGAGAAAAATAAAATAAAATAAAATAAAACAAAACAAAATAAAAACAAAACAAAACAAAAAAAACCACGAGTTTGAAATTGAAGATTTGGGTTAGAAAGACAGCTTGGCAGGCTGTCAAAGGTACTGAGCCTTTCTGAGCCCACTGGGGACATAAGCCTTCACAACGATGGAAGGATCATTCAAGCTAATAAAGCTAAGGCTAAGTGATCAGAAAAGTGGCAGGCTCTGCATGCCTAGAATCCCAGCACTCAGGGAGGCAGGGACAGGCAGATCTCTGAGTTCAAGGCCAGCCTGGTCTACAGAGTGAGTCCAGGACAGCCAAGGCTACACAGAGAAGCCCTGTCTCAAAAAACAAAAAAGAAAAAAAAAAAAAGCTGGTCTCTGACACACACCTGTAAATCCCAGCCCTCGGGGAGGCAGAGGCAGGCAGATCTCTGTGAGTTTGAGGCCAGCCTGGTCTACAGAGTGAGTCCAGGATAGCCAAGATTACACAGAGAAGCCCTGTCTCAAAAAACAAAAAAGAAAAAAGAAAAGCCGGTCTCTGGCACACACCTGTAATCCCCAAGGCAGACAGATCTCTGTGAGTTTGAGGCCAGCCTGGTCTACAGAGTGAGTACAGGACAGCCAGGCTACACAGAGAAAAACAAACAAAAAAGTGCCTGACATAAGAGAATGGAGACTATTGGTAACTCAGTGGGCAAAAAAGAGTGATTTAAGCAAATGGGAGGCAAGTGACAAAGCACTGACATACGGATGTTCCCAGCTATAAATGGTTGGTGATCTAATGTTGTATTTAGAACAACATAATAAAAGTTCGTTTTCAAAATAGTAACTGTTAAAGAACCCATGTCACTAGTTATAATTAGAGTTTCGTTGTGGAAAAAAAGTGTGCATTTGCTCTTCCTTGCGAGAGAGAAAGCACAGTATCTCAAACTAGTATAAATTTAGTAGTGCTTTAAAATTAATTTACATGTTTATCAATTGACAGTTAATTTGCAAACTTTAAATTTTAAATTCAGTGGCAAAGCACCTGCCTAGAATACATAATGCTCTGATTTTGATCCATCAGACCAAAAAATGGGGAAAAAAGTATAATTTTAAAAGGTTGAAAACATGATTGTCATAACAAATTCGTAATGAACATTATCCTAATTTGCCTTCCTGTTATAATGGTAAAACACTGACCACAACCAACCTTTGGGAGAGAAGAATGCAGGCAAAATCTGAAGCACAGGCCACGTGGAAGAGGAGCACTGCTTGCTTCCTCTGGCTTGCTCAGTTGCTTTTCTTGAACAGCCCAGGCCCACCTGCCCAGGAACGGCACAGCCCATGGTGGGCTGTCCCCAAGCAGGCTCACCAAGCAATCTGATGGAAGCAATTCCTCAGTTGAGGTGGCCTCTTCTCAGAAGACTCTATTCTGTGTAAAGTGGACCAAAACTTCACCAGCACATAGGTCAAAGATTTGCTAAATAATATTAATATAAATCTGGCTGGGTGTGGTGGTACATAGCTGTAATCCCAGGGGGGCAGAGGCAGGTGAATCGCTATGAGTTCAGGGCTAGTCTGGTCTACAAAGCGAGTCCAGGACAGCCAAGGCTATACACAGAAACCTTGTCTTGAAAAAGCCAAAAAAAAAAAAATAACTTAAATCTGGTATGTATTCATTATAGACTTATCTGACACTTATGCTTAAATACTCTTAAAATTACACCTTGTTTAAATGTATTTAAAAAGTTGGATTTACACACTTGAAATTATCTCTGCTAAAGGGTGTGAAGGGAATGTACAAGGTGTGAGGGTGAAGAGAGTTGGGGCTCTTGTTGTACAATTTGTGCTGAAGCTGGTTCAACTTGCTCATAAGGCTCGCTTGTTGACTTCTTCCAGCTGTGACTCCTGTTAGGTGACATCCTATGGTCTGAAATCAGCTACGATAATGGTATTCCATTCACACAATGGAAACTACTAACCACTACCAAGCACAGCTTATTTCCCTGCTTAGAGACCTAGCTATTAGGCTTTCACCATCGGACTTCTGTTATACCCGTTAGAGAGTAAATCATGACTGAGATGGCTCAGCAGATAAAGGCGCTTTGTAGACAAGTGTACGGATAGTACATAGCTGTAACAAAAGTTATTTTGAGACAGGTTTTATCTATATAGCTCTGACAGACTTAGCACTCACAATGTAGACCAGGCTGGTCTTGAACTCACAGAGATCCATTTGCCTCTATCACACAAGAGCTGGGATTAAAGGCATGTGCTACCACACCCAGTTAGTTAATCATTTTTTCAGAGACTATGATTGTGGGTGGGTGGTTGATGTAGGCTGGCTGACAGGGGAACTCAGGCATGGAGCTAAAGTGAGATCAGAGATGTGTCCAAACCCCAAATATCTCATTCTGAAACCCACGGGAGTAGGACTGCACCCTCCCTGCTTCTGCGCCTGTGTGCCCAGAGACACGTAACCTGGCGACCCCCAACTGTCAAGGTAGCCACAGGCAGTCATGCAGCCAGCACCCGGGTGCACTTCAGCATCCCCAGCCTCACAGCCACAGCCAAGGCTATGCACCCATCATGGCATCCCTGCCCACTCCCCAAGGGTCACAGAGTCCCTGTCCATCTTGAATAAACTGGTAGAAGCTGTTTCACCGAAGATATGATAATAGAAGATAATATAAATAGCCAGGCAGTAGTGGCTCACGCCTATAATCCCAGCATCGGGGAGGCAGAGGCAGGCAGATCTCTGTGAGTTCGAGGCCACCCTGGTCAACAGAGCAAGCCCCAAGACAGCCAAGGCTACACAGGGAAACCCTGTCTTGAAAAACCAAAAAATAAAAATATAATATAAATATATTATTTCACAGACATTAACAAGCCACACAGTTATTTCTATGATGTGTGATCTGGGGAGATTGATCAGTTTTTTTTTTTTCTCATTGTTGTGATTAAAAAAACAAGCTGACAAAAACAATACAAGAAAGGGGTTATTTCAGCTCACAGTTTAAAAGTACAGCCTATCAACCCGGGCAGTGGTGGCTCACACTTTTAATTTGAGTACTCTGGAGTCAGGGGCAGGCAGATCTCTGAGTTCAAGGCCAGCTTGGTCTACAGAGTGAGTTCCAGGACAGCCAGGTTTTTCAAAAAGCTCTGTCTTGAAAAACCCAGGGGCAAGGGGGAGGGGGTTACAATCCATCATGTTGAGTAAGACCCGGCACCTTCAGGCAGGGGTCACACAGGATCTCTAGCAGGAAGCCCTGTGCAATGAATGCTTGTGATTACTTCATTTTCTCTTTCTAATTTTTATTCAGTATGGCAGTTCGAGTGCGTCTTCAGATCTCTGTCAATCCAATGCCGAACATCCTTTACATACATGCCAAGAGATTGTCTCAAGGAGGAGTCTAGATCCCATTATATTAGCAATCAATAGAAACCATGCTTTGTCAACCTGGCACTCAAATATACCACCTTTATATCTTAACTTTCTGTTCCTTGTCTCCATGGGCTCATGGCCATCTCATAATGCAAAATTCATTCACTCCATTATTCTTTTAACAGTCCTCACTGAGGGGACTCCAATGGGCCCCCACATGGCAAACATTACAGACAGGTTTTACCCTTTTCTTCTCCCTTGCCAAAAACCACTACATTCTTAGAACTAGTCCCAAAGTCCAAACTAGTCCATTCCTTTATCTGGCCACTGTCTAATTCCTGAGACAAAACACCAAAGTCCACAGTCAAATTTCATTATTTTGCTAATGTGTTCAGTCAGGATTTTCCTTTTCCCCTTAAAAACCCACTCCAACAGAAACGCCTTCTGTGTGGGGGTGTGACTGACGCCTTTAATCCCAGAATTTGTGAGGCAGAGGTAGGCATATCTTTGTGAGTCTGAGGCCAACTTGGTCTTACAGTGTGATTCCAGGACAGCCAGGGAAACTGAGAAACACAGAGAAACCCTGTCTCAAAAAACAAAGGGGGGGGGGGAGCTTTCTCTTGTTCTTGCTTCTCTTACTTTTTTTGCTTGCTGCTGCCTTTGTAACACACACACACACACACACACACACACACACACACACACACACACAC